>NC_051269.1:30876239-32084989 GCF_015220745.1 Sebastes umbrosus | reverse complement strand
ACACAACATCAGCTTGTTTTAAGAGACAATACAAAGAGTGTACAAAGCAGAAATAAATGAAAACCAATGGCTGCTGTGAAACTGTAGGGAAAATACATGACAAGATGTAAAACTGCACAACATGAATTCAGAAATGTTCCACAGAAATGCAACATGATTTATAGTTGAGGAGGTAAAACAAAAAAAAAACATAATAATGAAAGAGAGAGGAGTACCGAGTACATTTGAGCTCACTTTCAGCCTTAAGCTTATTTCATGTAAAGCCAATAAGGCATATATGCAGTGAAGTGAACTGAGAGAAGGACAAAAGAACAACACACTGTATGTATTCGGTCCTATTGTTCTTTCTGCAAGATGTATTGATTGTTGTCTCCCATTAAGGTAAACGGGCAACCACACTGAATACAAAACAACACTGTAGATGTGCCCATCTGTTCTTATCAGACTGATCTTTCTGCGCAGGGAAGGTAATTCATTTTGTCACCCTCTGCTTTAGCACTGTATGGAGTCTGTATGCCATGCCAATAGAGCACAGGCCGAGGTGAAGTGAAAGAGAGTAAAAGACGGAGAGGTATGAAATGGATTCAGGACCATGGACAGCTCACTGTGTGTCCTAACTAGGCCAAACACGTTGCTCTTGTTCCTGCTGCCGCCTCTTTTATCATGTCAATCTAAATTCAGCTTGCACCAGACTAGAGATATTCTGAAATTAGTGTCGTTGCACTAAAACAAAATCCACAATCTACTGAGACAAAACACACAGGAAACATCTAGCATTGTCTGTAGACTGGAAACGACTGGAAACGACAGGAAGGCATACGAAGTGCGGCGAGACATCAAATGAGGTTTAGTCTGCAGCAGGAGGACTACAGGTTTATTGCTTTATTATAGGCCTGCTTCCACCTGTCACATTTGATCGCTCTCGTCCCGGGGAGGTGAAGGCCAGAGAGAAAATACA
The DNA here is from genome assembly GCF_015220745.1 of Sebastes umbrosus. Lineage (NCBI taxonomy): Eukaryota > Metazoa > Chordata > Actinopteri > Perciformes > Sebastidae > Sebastes > Sebastes umbrosus. The sequence continues at coordinate 32,084,031 of NC_051269.1, read as the reverse complement.
AGTATTTCTTAAAAGGTCAACATTTACCTTGATGTACTACAAAGCTGGGCACGCACAGGAGCTCTTTCTCCCACGCACACTCACTGGAAGTGAGAATAAACCCCATTCATGAGATTGCAAAATACGTTTTGGCCGGTTTTCACTGATCTCAGATGTAATAACCCTAACTTAGCTATGCAGTAAAATAACCATTAGTGGGTTAGAAGGCTGCTACTAGTGCTATAGGAATCTATTCCAAAGCACTGCTCTCTCTCTCTCAATCAATCAATTCCTGCAGACTACAGTAACCACTTTTCTCTAAAGCAGGGCGAGTTGTTGCTCATTGATCTGTCTTCAATCAGACCTCCCTTCAAGTACTTTGAGGCAACATTTTCAAACTGAATCGGTAATGAAGTGACTCCTCAGCTACTGTTCACTTGACGCTTTCTCCAGCAGACGAGGGTCTACGTGTACAGCACACACTTAGAGTAGTAGTGCAGAGTTGCCAGATTGGGCTGGTTTACTTTTGATTAAGTTGGGCTGGGAAAAATAGCGTTGGGCTGGTAGATGAAATTTGGGCTGCTGTTGTCAACATTTGGCAGGGTTTTGAAAATATTGTGATTTTTGAATTTGTGATATTTAGTTTGAGAAATATTTGATTGACATGAGTTGCATTCAAATGTGGTTAGGGATAACGGAGGACCTACATACCTTGATGTCATCATCGTTGACATGGGAATTACCGTATTTGGTTGTCTGACTGCATTCTTTGTGGATTGCGATAGCCTATTTAACATTTTATTAGGGCTGTCAATCCATTAAAATATTTAATCGTGATTAATCGCCCGATTGTCCATGATTAATCGCGATTAATCGCAGATTAATCACACATTTTTTATCTGTTAAAAATGTACCTTAAAGGGAGATCTGTCAAGTATTTAATACTCTTATCAACATGGGACTGGGCAGATATGCTTGCTTTATGCAAATGTATGTATATATTTATTATTGGAAATCAATTAACAACACAAAACAATGACAAATATTGTCCAGAAGCCCTCACAGGTACTGCATCTAGCATAAATAATATGCTCAGATCATAACATGGCAAAATCAAGCTCAACAGGCAACAACAGCTGTCAGTGTGTCAGTGTGCTGACTTGACTATGACTTGCCCAAAACTGCATGTGATTATCATAAAGTGGGCATGTCTGTAAAGGGGAGACTCGTGGGTACCCATAGAACCCATTTTCATTCACATATCTCCTGGTCAGAGGTCAAGGGACCCCTTTGAAAATTGCCATGACGGTTTTTCCTCTCCAAAATTTACCATTATATTTACCTTCGTAGCATTATTTAGCCTTCTTAGCAACAAGCTAGTATGACATGGTTGGTACCAGTGGATTCCTTAGGTTTTTCCAGTTCCATATGATACCAGTATCTTCACTCTAGCTTTAAAACTGAGCCTGCTACAATCTCTGAAATGTCGATTGTGTTAATGCGTTCAAGAAACTAGTGGCGTTAAAATGATCTGGCGTTAACGCGATATGACAGCCCTACATTTTTATCTTTGGTGATTTGATGCAGATATAAAGCTTTGCTTGTGATGTGTTTTCTATCGTGTAGCCTAATGGTTATTATTGGGGCTGGTTTTAAGTTGTGATTGGGCTGGAAGCTGACAATCTGATCTGGCAACACTGGTAAGGTGCAAGAAACATCCAGCTTCGTGACTTATAGCATTCGCATTTATTTTTCTGTCATCTCTGCTGTCTCCCACAATGCAGGGGAGTAGCTGAAAGGCACTAAAGGAGACAGTCTCAAGATCCAGACTTGAACCCACAATGCATGGCAGGCACCTCGGCGTGTATTCTGATCATGTCTGCTGCAACATGAACCCTGCAGATAAGCCCAGCTCATGAGCATTTGAATCAAAGCGGCTCTCTCCTGCTTCCCCCCCCTCTCTGAGCGTGTCTTTCAGCAGCATCTGTGCTGTGTGTGAAGGGAATATGAGGGGAGGATTACCTGCTTAATTAGAAGGGGAGGTGAGTTTTGTGTGTGAGGGTGTTATGTGCACAGAGACAGTGTAATCACAAGTAATCAAACACCTTCATCGGCATCTATTTGAGCTTTCGCACAGCATTTGCTTTACAAGATAGTGGCGCCTATTACACCCCATAACCACATATATTAAAAAACATTCATCTACATTTTAGCTCATTTAGCTTAATTGCCACAGCAGCCCAGAATGCATTTACATTCCACATCAGTGCTAGAAGTAAATACACATTTGTTTGCAATTCATTAAAGGATATAAATGAAGGACAGGGAATGACTGTGGTGGAGCAGTAAGTCACGTGATGGTCCAGCTGATAAACAGATGGTCTCTCTCTCTCTGACACACGCACACACACACACACACACACACACATACACCGTTAATGCCCTTGCTTCCTCTTCGGAGAAGAAGATAAAGTTTCACACAATCAGGAAAAAAATCAGGAAATTGCCGGTTAAACCTGCATGCCAGAATTAGTAGTGACATTTCGCAGAAAGGAAGGGACCTTTCACTCTGTTCCATGAACACTGGTATGACTGTGGCCTGCACTAATTAAGGAAATAGTCCTGTTTATGCGTAATGTCTGCACCTGCTCATCAACATCCCTGACAACATTGATTAGCTGCACGCTGTGTAAGAGAAGGCTGGCAGCTCATTAACCAAAGAAACAAAAGTTGAAGGGCAGTCGTTGGAGCCATGTTATAGTTCAGAGCTTTGTGTCACTGTATACTGAGATTTGACTCCTGAAGAAAAACAAAAAAGGACTCCATAATTTATACAACAACTTTTATTAATAATAAGTCAGGCCGCGATCAGACAGAGCAGGTTTTAGCAGTCTGGGTCAGCTTTTTGTAATCGTTTCAATGAGGGTGAAACGATTTGAGCACTGCTTTTGTGTTGCTGAACGTTTTGCGTTTTTCCGCTCAATGCACCATGCGTTTTTACCCTGAACACCTGGAGTTGATAAAATTTCAACTCAGAGCAGAAAAGCCCCCAGCGTCATTAGAGTTTTTTCTCATTGTGGTGACTTTTGCTAGATAACCGAAGCTGTATGACTTTACCAACCGTAGTTACCATGATCTGAACAGAAAACATGGAGGCAAATTAGTGCGGTACTTCTAACCTTAGCACTCATTCAGTGGTTGCCTAGCAACAATTACAAAAAAGAACAAAAACGCTTTGTCTGATCGGGCAACAAAAAGGCAGTGCGGTGCACCTCTGTGAGATCAGGGCCTTAGATAGGCTAGAGAGTTTGCCAAACATGTATTCCTAGAATGGTGGTGGTTTAAATAGTAGATGTCTTAACCACTCAATTATACCATCTGACGACTACACAGAGAACCTTTTGATAAAGCTTTTATCTTACATTTGGTATATCTGAAATAGGGCTGCAACTTACAATTCTTTTAATTATTGATTAATCTTCTGCTAATTTTCTTGATTAATTGATTAATTGTTTAGTCTATTAAATGCGAGCAAATGTAAAAAAAAAAAAAAAAAAAAAAAGAATAGTTGCAGATTCATTTTAATTAATTAGTGTCGACCGACTTATCAATTAATCGACTATGACTTTTTTTTTTTACTATGACTAGAATTATTGATAGACACATACAAATTGTGTATATTACATTACTGTAATTATTTCCTGTTTAAGCCCCTGGAGGTTATTTTTCCTTCGCATTCCTTTGCAAATGATATATTGTATCTTTTTAAATTTTTTCATATGTGTAAATAAACAAAGAAACAAAGAAACAGACTAAGTGTTTCAGCTCTAAACTGAATTTCTAATTAGCAACTTTGTCTATTTTTGTGTGGTGAATCAGCAGAGTGTATTAAATCATAAAATGTCTCTATTCTTCATGTAAGTAGACCAAAACACATTCATCAGCTATTATACGCTAAAATGGCCCTTAGAAATAACTAACAAACTACATATTAATAAATAAATCACTTCAATACAACACACATTGTAGCATTTTCTTCAGATCTGTCAATTTGTCTCTCTCTTTGCTGTAGACAAACATGACAACACCTGGTTTGAATCCAGCTCATGCAGCCAGATATTTTCTCTGGAATACAATCACTTTGATTAAACAAAAGCGTGCATATCGAGCAGCTCTCAATGGGAATGCTGGGAACATAAACAATGCCACACATGGCTCCATTTCTAAATTTGCCCCACCGCCTGCACTCTGATAATGTTATGACCAACTGCTCTGGAGCATCTATCCCTGCCAAACACCTGTCCTCCTGTCAGATCGCTCATTTTAATGCAGACACTGCTGAATGCTTAATAAAAGTCAACAGAAATAGAGCACTGCCAATTTACAAGTCAAACACACACACACACACTGATGCACCTGTCCGCCTCTGCTAAATGTTACCATCTGAACAGGCTGTCAGCTGGTGTCAGGTGCAGGGATTTTTTGCTCCGTGGCTAATTGGATTTCAAATTTAGAGCTTCCTGCAACGTGGAGAAGACACGGTCAAGTAATCAACACACTGAGGCCAACTTAGCTGGTGGGAATGAAACCATCTTTGTTTTGTTTTTCATTATGGAGGAGGACGTCAGTGAAAGTTATGGCATGCAGCACTATTTAGTGCAAGTATAATATCCACATCATCTCCACTCACAAACAAAATAGTCCTTAAGAAAAATAATCCTGTTAGAGTATTTCTCGATGCATATAATAAGCACTCACTGCCTGTAAATGAGCACATTATTCGATTTCACAGTGTGTGTAAGGTACAAATCACACTGTATAGTGTGTGTGTGTGTGTGTGAGATCTCAGCCAAGTGGGATTTCAGTGCTATATATTACCCTGTCAACACCTCTCAAATGTGATACAACCAGTTCTAAAAATTAATTTATTGATTATCACCTCGAGTGCTGCACTTTTAAAAGATAGCAAAGAAGTCTATTTTTGGTATAGGATCTGTACTCGCTACTGGGAGGCAGAAAATACCCAGAATTATGTACAGTTTGTTATTCCTGTTGCATGTTCACTTCACCTAATATAACCTCCACTGTTGCAGCAAACTGTCTTTATTTTCCAGAAAAAAATCTCCTCAGTAGCTGCTGACTCCCACGTACAGTAAAGACTCTTTAGACTTTAAGCTTATGATAATAAAATAAAAATAGTTGTAACCACCACAGTTGGTTTTTTACACGTTTCAAATCCTAATTTAGAGCATTTGGGGCCATGACAGAAAATAAAAGAGTGTCATCGCAATAAATACTATAAATATAACAGTTTCTTTATGCAGCTTATTACAAATAAGTGATCAATCAATATTTGACTTTATTTATATAACTATATTGTTTCATTTTTTCTTATGTTTCTATAGAATTTCTCCATGATATTTTACACAAGACTAGCAGCTCTGTGAGGCTGTGCAGTGCTTTGAGCTAAATGCTAACATGTTGATGTTTAGCAGGTATTATTTACCTTCTTAGTTTATCCTGTTAGCATTCTAACATTCAACAATATGTCATTAGTTTTGCACTTATTTGCTCATAAACCGAATTATTGTACAAATTAAAATTGTCCTGGTGATGGCGCTAGAGGAAAAGTTAAGGGATCACCAAAGTAATCAGTTCATCCTGAGTGGGACATGAATGTCTGCACCGTGGCAATCTGTGAATAGTTGTTAAGATATTTCAGCCTGGACCGAAGTGGTGGTCCGACAGACAGTAGGGATGGGCGATACCAACCTTTTTTAATTTGATACGATACTTATCTTTTTTTTTTTTAACAATTTTAACTACCGATACTGATCATTTCTTAAATGGGTATGTGATTTTTCAAAATTATGGTCATTTAAAAAAAAGAAAGAATAAAGATCATTACACTCAAAGGCAAAGCACATGACACATATCGCCCATTAATAACTAGTTTATTCAAAATAATAAATAAAAATGTAAAAGAAAATAGTCTTTTGTTACTTGTGTTGCTGTGTGTAGCATTTATTGTCACAAATAGCGCATCTTGCTGTATTTTTATCTACAGTTGACAAGTAGCACCACACCACGTTACGTTACACAGCAGTATACGTTTCCTTTCTGCCATTCTCTCACATGTTTGATGTGGAAGTGTGTGACTGTGCTCTGCTGTGCGCTAGTTTCCACAATCATGTGACGCGGGTCAGCTAAATAGGGTTGTTTTGGCACAAACAATATACAAAAGTAGTGACAACACATTTGTATAATCTTATTATCAATATTTTTGTAAGGAATCAATACCAAATGAGTATAATCGAAGTATCGATACCACAGTGTCAATCCGCCCATCCCGCCCCGGCAGGACAACCGTCAGACCGACGTAGTCATCCACAGAGCCATGCTGCTAGCGTGGCTAAAAAACATCCTTCTAATTAAGTACAGTAACACAAGTCTGTTCTTGGCATCCTGAAAAACAGATTGCTGCATGCAGTTTACCGCACACAAAGAAACAAGCAGTGTGATTAATGATTTAACAAGGACAAGTGAAACCAGCATTGGGGAACATTCAAAAGAAATCTCTTTGCGATCATTCAGGTGATGAGTGCTGTGTGCCTTTGTAGCTATTTAACCTTCTGTGCCAACAATTAGAGCTGCACTGCTCAAATCTACTGTTCAAATTCAGCCAGTCAGACTCGCTGTTTTGCAAAGCCCGCGGTTGGTACAATGGCTGACCGTTTCCGAGCTCAGGATTTGACAGGAGGTCAGAGCAGGACTGTGAAGACCTTGATTCTGGTCTTAGCCAGGCCTCCTCCCATGACCCTGGTCCCTGGGGTGAATGCCGACAAATGAGACTTGAAGGCAGTGACAGGAACACAGGGGAGTTTATGGGCCACTGGGAGAAGACGCCGATGGCTGATGATGCCCAGTGGAGGTTACTGCCTCAGACATAACCAGGCTTCAGCTTTGAGCAATCAGAACTGCATTATAGTGCAGGAATGTTATCTCTGTGCAATCAGGTTAAAGTGCTCTGGGAATCATTATACTACCCTCTTAAAAAATATCCTGTGTAGGATTTGCTCTAAATATAATGGTGATGATGATACAGTATATCATTATAATGAATTGTGAATTGTATTCTTTATCCCATACTGATTAAAAAAACAAATGAATTAATCTCTCTGCCTCTTTAGAGCAACCACATTTCCTTTTTGGATCAACACAAGTGGAAACAAACAGCAGATCAGTTGATAGATATTTTTATATTACACCGAGCACTAAACCAATTTCATTTCAGCCAACATATTAATGAAAAAATCCACACCACCTTTAATGTAGTCCATTTTTTTGTGTGCAGAGATGTCCCTTCTAACTCCCTGCTCTATTTTTTTACAGCAACATATTGCACAATTCATCTGCCAGCAGTGTCTGTACATCTGTAAATTACTGATGACACAACAATTCCTATTCCTCTTGAAATGAAAACAATGATATGTTTCTATTACAGAGACCGCGTCTTAATCCAATTCAGAGAACAAACCTATGGATACGTTCCAAATGACATACTTTTTCTTTTTAATTTCAGTAAATACTGCAGCTGCTCTTTCAGATTACGTACTGTTGCATCCAGTATGCATACAATTGGGACATACTACTTCATCAAAACATTGCGCCTTGAACTTTGACCCTCTTGCTCATATATCCGCTGCACAGAGGATAGTGGGTCAGCATAGCCAGAAACCCATGCAGACTTACATACTGCAAAATGCGACCGGATGTAGTAGGACATCCTGGTATTTTTGGCATATTGCATTTTAACATACTACTTATTGGGACATACTAAGGGTGCTTTCACATCAGGGTTCGATGATCCGTGCCCGAGTCCACTTGAAAAGGTGGTCTCGGGCACGGTTCATGTGCACTCGGGTACGGTTCGCATCAGGTGTGAAAGCCAACCGTACCAAAACACGGAAGTGGACTGCTATTTCACGCGAGTAACATTAGCAGTCAGTGAGTAGTTGTAAAAGGGCAGGCTTCTTTCAACGCCGCCGCTCGCCTACGAAATCTGTATACATATAAAACTGTTTCATATCTATGTCTGTATCTGCGCGCAGTGATCTCATCCTCTGAACTGGACGGCCGTGGGAGAGAAAGCAGGAAGGCAGGCGAGAGGTTCCTTAAAATATAGACAATATTAGCTAATGGGGTTGGGCGATGTTTGTTATTGTATTTAGCTAATATAATAGTCTGCCATTGAAGAAAGAGAGCCGCTCAGTTGCTGAGAGAGAGACAGAGAGAGAGACGGATGAAAACAACGTGAAGAGTCGGCATATTTTTACATCAAACTTGGTGAAATAAGGGTTCATTTCAAGCAAACCACGGCTGTTGATTGTTAGAAAGACTAACGGCGACGGTTTCGGGGAGTTTTATTTTGTTTCTGTCAAGTTTGAATGAAGTGTTTTACGATACTCTGTCGCTAGAAAAGCTGATCTCAACATAAACAAATACACATGGATGATGACGCAAGTGTACTCGGGTACGGAACAACTTTACTAATGTGAAAGCTGAGCGGCGAAGGAGTGGAGAGGGGGGGCAATCGTACTCGGGCACGATACGGATCAATCATACCTAATATTAAATCGCCCTGCTAATAATGGCCTACTAATAATTGTGGTAGTATGGGTATTGGAACTGACAGTTTATCTCATTGTAAACCCTTTTTACTTTCACCTAATGCTCAGACTTACCACCTAGCCTATGCACACACCATCAAGTGGGTTCTACCTGCACAATCTGCAGCCTCTCTGACCTTTGCTTCAGTCAGCCTGTAACAAGATGGCTCTGACACAAAAACACAGTTAATTGATTGGTGTTAGACTCCCAGAGGTCACACCAATTATTTCCTCTGTGAAAGCTGAGAAAAGGAAGACCAACTATCCAAATCCATTATGAGACGAGGAGCCAAACTGCTGCACGGTTTCGTCTTTACATTTTCTTCTCCGTGTGTTTTCTTTTCTCTCATTCAGACTGGAAATGTCACCAGAAGAAAATGTCAGAAAGATGTGCCGCCTCTCACTCAGCCCAAACCAAACCGGTTTATATCTCTTTACGGTTCTCAAGCTCATGTCTCTCTTTCTATTCTCATCAGCAGACTAACCACGTCAACATCTGCCCGGTCACATGATCTGTGACTCAAGCCCAGACAGACACTGACACACACACGCATATACACTGACACAAATGTATAGTCTACTATATATACACACATTACAGACGGACAAAGGTTCAGAAAATCCCAGTGCCATATCCGAACACTCACAGTGTGAGAGAGAAAGGGCTTGTTAGAGGTTAACCAGCACCTGTAAAGCTCTTATTTAGACGGAGAAAAACAGACGAGTTATGTTATTTTATGTTATTGAGTTTTGACCTCATTTTCTTTCTCTCTCCTCTCTGTCCTTGAGTTGTTCCTCCCTCACATCATCCCTCATACGCCACTCAGTTCTCGGTGCATAAAAGCTTTTATATTTGCTGTTGTAAGCATCAGTAAGGACATCCCTCTGTATTGAAGAAAATCCTCTATCGCATAAGAAACACTGCGTTGGTGGGGGTGTGATGGTTAAGGCAGTATTCCCCCAAAAGATTTTCCTTTTTAAAAAGGACAAACCATCGCGAACCAATTCACAATAGCCCTTATATGTCTATAAATCCTGAGAAGACTGAATTTGCTCGTAAATGAATGTTCCTGACCATTTTTAGTGCCATTTCCGCATCTCCTTATATCATATTTTCAACAGTTAAACGAGCCATTTTGAAGACATATACGTTTGATAAATCACAATTTTGTTTTATGCACTTGTCATTGAAAGCATATACACATGTTAAATACTTAAAGCTCCAGTAGGCAGAACGTTTTTGGCATCATTTGGCAAAAAAAATCATAATAATCTTTCAGAATATTGTAATTCAAGTGTTCAAGACTTCTGCACCTCCTCATGACTGTTTTCAGGCTTTAAAAAATCTAACCCATGACGGGAGACTTGGGCCAGACACAGGTCAATTCAGAGAGAGAGCGTTCCTATTGAGCATTCCTATTGGCTGTGCTCCGGCTGGCGGGCGGGGCTTGGTATTTCCTCAACAGATCACAAAATGGCTGCTCATTTTACAGCTAAACAGTGCACTACAAGATGTTTCTGAAAACATTTGAGATGAGTAATAGGCATTACAGTAACAGAATATTGATTCATATTTGATCAGCGCTGCCTAGTTAGACCGCTTGGTCGGAGTTCACGAGTGATTGACAGCTGCTAATAGATGACAGGCTCGACTCTGACGCATGGTTGTTTTCCTCCGGTCACACACTTACTGGTCCATCATCAGGAGGTGCAACATAGTAGAAGGTGAAACTTTTTTTTAATATATATATATATATATTTTTGTATTTGCTCCATTTCTACCCACTGCTCCATTAATAAATGAGACCAAGTAAATGCATTTAGGCGGAGTTAATGTTAATCAGTAAAACAAACATAATGTACGCTGCCTTTCATATTAGATTCAGTGTTATAAGTAGGCTACAATTATCGGAACAATACGAACATTCAGGCTCCCTCTTGTGGCTCAAAGATGTACTGCAGATATACATGTTAAATAAAAGACTATGGAAGAAATTCTACTAATTTATTTGGCAACCCTTACAAAATCTCCTGCGACCCACCTGTAGGCCCCCGACCCAGAGACAATGAAATTCAATCCAGAAAGTTAAGTTGCACTAACAGATTCATGTGTTTAAAGAGTTACCAGTTGCCAAAACACTCCAAAACAGTTTACATTGCTCAGAGACAGGATTTTACAGCTCTGGAAAACTATCATGGTGGCAACTATTTTATCTTTCTTTGTATCAATCGCTCGTTCGCGTTATGATAAGTAATCTATGTGCGCTTGCATGTATTTGATTGGCCAACGCAGCAACCTGCCAGATGAAATAGCACTGGGGAAAAAGTTGAACCTGGTTCAAACGTTTTGCTGGATGACCCTGGATGTCTTTTTTCCCAAGCCCCCAGTATGTGCTGCCGGATTGGCTACATATAAATGAACATGGCCTTGATGTTGGAACACAAAGCTGTATCCACAGCAAAACTTCTGCTTGCCACGATTACCACTCTATCACAGTGATTGAAAGACTCCCATTCAGTACTGAGACAAAGTTGGTCAAGGTGAAGTTATCTGGATGCATTCCAGTTCTGTAAGTATGTTCGTAGCCCACCTCTATATGACAACAGAATGTTAACACTGTAAATACTGTACTGTGCTATATATACAATTAAAGCATGATATGGACTGAGCTGTTTTTTCTTGACAGTAAGAGAAATGTGTGTTGACGCAGTGTGGGAGTAACAGAGATGTAGCTGTACATGCTGTAGCTGGTCAGGATGTGAGCCCAGTGAAAGCTTGCTATCTCACCATGCATCTCATCCTCTTGGAGGACTGTCCACTACACTGTTTCCCGTTTTTTTTAGTGTGTATCCATTTGGAAATTTGTATCCTCTAATACACTCAAAACCTTCATGCTTTAAAAACGCGCACAAACATTTCCAAAGCCTGGCCATGCTCCATTTGGGGCTAACCCTTCCATTACTTCTATTTAAAAACCAGAGCCTTGAGCCAGTGGCCAATGAAACTCTGCCACAGATGGTTCCTTAATGCTAGCGTGGACATTTAGAGATGGGGCGGGGGGAAAGAATGAAATCAGCCAAATGGGAGCAGAAGCAGCTTTGTGACAAAAGGTAGAGACTGAGGGATTATGCTAAAGTGCAAAGCTAACTGTTAAGCCAGAATGCTTTTTGACCCCTATAAAGAACAGTGACAAGAAATGTCTCTTCTTTAACACTGTAGGATTAGCTGTGGTTGAAAGGGAAGATTACTGAAAGGATCCATGACCAAATGAGGACAATCCTATCCGGCGTGGTGGCCATTAACTAATTGTGGCGATGACATATGTCAAACTAAAGATGTGAGGAGCTTAAGTATCCAGTGTCAAAGTGGGGACTTTGTAGTCATATGTTTGTGTTCTGTAATGAATATTCTGGTCAAACAGTGACTGACCTTTGAGATCTGACAAACACACAGCCTTTTCCGCTGCAGTCTGCAAATAGATTTAGAAAAGTGTCAAACTGTCACAAACTATTAAGAAAGCCCAGCGCCATTAAAAAGGTAATACACAATAGCCTATACTGTCTTTGCTCTGTCCAAAGTGGAGAAAAATCCACATGAATATGACAAGTCATGATTCTGCTAGGAAACCAGCACCAGCTGCCAGTCTATTCTTTGAACGAGCTGTTATGTATTATAACTATGCGTCTCTTTTCTCTTCTGCACCAGTGCATTAATACATTATTCAGGCCTACAAGGCCTTGGAAACACTTGGTGCATTCATGCAAAGTGTTTCTATTCCTTTGTGGAAATACTACATTAAACACTAGTGAAGCACTGCTGAATGTTAAATGTACAGGAAAGCTACAGAACATGTAGGTGAAGATGATATTAATTATCTATTTGTCTTCACAGCTTGCGTGTATACCTTACATATCTACAATTTATCTCACACATATTTATTGTACCTTTTCTTTACAGTAAATAATGCCCACACTCCTAACAGTATTGTTAATGGTATAGTAAAACGGCATTAAACAACAAATTGAATGCAAATGTGCTGCTAAAGTATTTAATGAATGAATGCAGCGAAACATCTTTACTAGTGTTAATGACATGTTGGTTATCACTGACATCACGCATGACCTTGTCTATGTGTTAATAAGCTTGGACATATGTCATGTTCAGCGATGCTTAATCACCCACACAAACACAATCTTGCACTACAGCACTCCCAAGGACATTTTATTGACTTACAGTCAATCCCTGCAGGCTGTCGCTCAGGTGGCCATTAATCGTAGAGTTGGTGGCTCAGTCCCCGTCTCCTCCTGTCTACATGTTGAAGTGGCCTTGAGCAAGATCACTGAAACCCAAAACTGTGCAAAAGTGAAAAGGAATGTAAGTCGTATTGGACAACAGCATCTGCCAAATACTGTAAATGTAATGCTTAAACATAACTGTGACGTCCCTGTCATCTTTAACCTAAGCATATTTCTTAGCATATATTATAACCATAATGTAATGGAACTGTGTCAAATAGCACTTTCAAGCTTGCTTTTTGGCTGCGGTAGGAGTTACCGCTTTTATGCCAGATTGTTTTTGTTGAGAGAAATCACAAATTGACTGTAACATATGGGAGAACTGTGAACTAGCATAAATAGTTGCTGTGATATTCATGTGACTCAAAAGGAAAAAGGGAAAATAAAACACAAGAACTTTAGCTAATGCCAAACTACATAGTCTTCACAACCGTCATGTAATTGCAATGATAATTGCAGTCCATGTGATGGCAACCATTAGTGATGTGGGATTGTTATTTTTAGCCTCCTGAGTTTTAAACAAACTGGTTATAAAACTTGTTGGATGTGCTTCAGAGATTTGTGCTTTTTATGTTTGTGCCAATGTGATGTCCTTTAATGTTAAGTGTTAAGCAGAATCTGAGTTTCTGTGATAAGTGTTGTGTATATATTCTGTATGTGTGTACATGGACGTGTGTTAATGTATGCTTGTGTAGCTCCCTGATTCTTTATCCTTCCATCGTTCCTCAGGCATCCTTTCCTCTGTTTTTACAATATGTTGAAAGCTGCTGTTTCCCTAAGGGATTCCCAACTGTGCATCTAATGCAAATGAGCCAAATCCAGTTAAAGTGAGATAACAGCATTAACAGTAAAAATCAAAACTCTAACGACAAAATGACTTCTGTTTCTTTATGCTCCAACAGCTGTTACATTTAAAAGTCTAAAACTTTTATAATGCAGAAATCTGCATACTGCCTTGCAGTGTTTATAAGTTGTTCTACTCTAATGGGATTGTCCCTGGTTGTGCTACAACCTCAAAACAATGCACAATTTACTGTTATGATATTTCTAAATATTTTATAATATTTCTAGTTCTATTCTTTACTATGTTTTTTGTAATTTCTCCTTTGCACACATTTAATTGTTTCTCACCTCAAACATATGGTGCCTTCAAATGTGGTCGTGTTTACCGTGTTTATGAGTTGGGCACATATGAACCCCCCTCATGTCGTATTCACGACCTCGGGTGTGGAAAGTTTCAGAAATTTCCGAGTTCACGACTCGTGTACACAACTTCCCACGTCGTAAACACAAGTTCCATTTGAAGGCACCAATAGAGTGTTTTCTATTTCATGTGATATCATCTCATATCGATCACAGGCCCCTGAATTAAATCAAATCAAAATGGTCTCGTGGCAGACTTTGTGATATCAGTAAATATTGTATCGTTGTCCAGAGAATCAATATAATATTGCATCGTAATGAAACTTGTGATTTACACCCCTAATGAACGTGTGCCTTTTTCAGTATTTACCTGACCTCTGATAAACACACACACACACAGCTCACACCTGAGACATTAACCACAACCCACTCTCCGTCTTCTTCTCTGTGTCCTTCTCTGTCATGTTAACCCCGACTGACATTCATGAGACAGCCTGCTCAGTACAAAGTGATAACTCAAGACTCTCCCTCACCATGATGTGTATAATCAGGGTTTTACCCTGTCACCTAGCATCGGCAAGAAGACAGGAGATAGCCTCCAAGACTATCTTGAAACACTCATCTGTGTTTGAGTAATTGTAGATGTGTGTGTGTGTGCACATGGCCAATGAGTCTCAATAGCGTAATAAAAGGTGATAAGACAAACTGTATTTGCATAATAGGAAAGATAGCTTTCTTCTTCTTCTTCAGATTCCGGCTGGGTGTCACTGCCTGTGAAGATCATTTCACACAATTAGATTGTGATCATCTCTGGTAGTGTCTGATTAAGAGGCCCAGATATTGATGACTTGGTGTCTGCATTTAGCCCCCTGCTACCCAGTGACTCAATTATTCATGTCATTAGGTCATCCTCCTCACTTCTTCATTTTAAAATGACATATGGTGATTATATATCCAAATTAAAGCGAAATTACATACCCCATCATAGAGCTTGTGATTGGATCTGAGGGAAATGACTTCTACTACTGCTTATTTCAATTATTACAAAACCATAGTAGTCTATGTTTTCTCTCTTAGTGATAAGGCATTGCTAGGCAAGTTATACCCTTCTACCTCATTTCTCTTTTAAAATTTAAATCCATTTGTTATCACACTCGCTCACAGGAATTTTTATTACTTGAAACTCCTCAGATCAATACTGAGCTTGGGAAAAATAAGCTTTTAGTTTTTTCGCACCAAATAAATGGAACAAATCACAAAAGGTTTTGAAATTAGACAGGTATGTGCCAGTACATCAATTTAAATATATGCTAGATGATATGGTTGTTCTACAACGTTCCTGCTTTGTTGTTGTTGTTGTATATCCTCTTATATATTATATCCTTGTAGCCCATATTAATGTGGTTTCAGGGCATTGCTGTAAAAGAGCTTAATGTTCAGTCAATTTTCCCTGAATAAACAATGGTTAATGATGAAAATAATTGTTTGCCTTGTTTGAAAATAAGCAAATGACGCAAATCATGTAATATGTTTTTCTGTGAATGGGTTATAAATGGCTTTGCTGCAGCAGCAGTGTCTACTTGAGCTTGCTCAAAAATGTCACAAATGTGTGTTTCCTACAGTCCATCACTCTGATGAACACCTAAATCAGTCATCCACTGTCAGTGCACTGTCACTGCTGTTATAGATTATAATTCTTACAGGCTTTAATGCACGGATGTTTGTAATGGGCTATGTACATATCATCTGTCACTGTCAAAATAAATCCTAAACACTGTACATATAGTATATAGACATCTTTACGTGCACATACTGTACATATCATCCAGCCCATGTATATCCATACAGTATTTATTCTTTGCACTATTTGTATTGTTTACAACTCTAGAACACTTGACTTGTATATAAGACGTTTTATTTTATTTCTTATTCTATTGCTGGTCATTGGTGCTTTATATATATATATATATATATATATATATATATATATTAACATATCTTTTACTACTTGTGTACATAGCAGTCCTGTCTATTTTACCTTTATTTGTCCAGCTTTTTTGTCCTTGTTCCTAGCTGTTATTTCTATTTCTGTGTTAGTACATTGAGAGAGATGCATAAAACCAGAGTCAAATTCCTTGTATGTATTTACTTGTGAAGCCAAAATGTTCACAAACCTGAAAGTCCTCGTTCACATTCATGTTTTAAACCGAACACTGTGTAACAGTATTCATCTGTATAGCATCAGTTTTATCGTCTTTTTATTTATTTGTTTGTTTATTCCCCAGCACAGACCTTTTCTCAGCATATGCTGGATGCAGAAGTGGAAACCCAAACTATCTTTTTGGCTTGCGACCCCTCAAAATAAAGCAATATCAACTTGTGACCCCAATCACAGTTTATGGCCTTAGTTTGGACATGAGTTGTGAGCAACCAAAGTGGGATATTTCCTTCTCAAATTGTTTCATTTGGAGGAATTTCACAGGCCTGAACAGGTAAATATATTCAGCATTTTACCAAAAATAAAAAATAGAGAAAAGTCAGAAAAAAAATGAATATAATTTGTTGTAAAAGAAAATGAGGACCGCATTCAGAGGTAGAATGAAAACTTTTCTATTTTCTCAGGCTTATGATTACTGTGTGTGTGTGTGCATGTCTGTGTGTGTGTGCATGTCTGCAGGGTAGATGTGGAGTTCCTCACTGTTTTTGTGTAGGTGGTTGTTTTTTTATTGCATTTTCCCTTTTTTTGTTATTGTGGCCTTTTTCTTGTATTCTAATTATCTTCTGTGCATGTTGCTTTTTGCCGTATGAATTTTAATGTGAAGAACAAGCAATATAAAAACACATTTCTGCTTATTTTTGTTCGTATCCACAATTAGTTCTAATTTTGTTAGTACCCATTGATTTCTGGGATTCACCATTTTATTCCTATTTTTCTCTGTTAGGTAAAAATATCTTTTATGACTGGTCGAGAGCACTATTACCAGGATAAGAAAAAAAAAACACAACTGTTTTCACAGTCCACAAATTGAAGAAATACAGCATTGATCCTGATCAAATCAAGAGAAAATATAAGAGAAATTCAAGAAAATGTTGCTGCATGAGGCCCATTCAGTTTACTTGTAATGAAATGTGTCATATTCATAAAATTGCCTTGCCTTGCCTTACACCTGCCCTTTCCTTTTGTTTCCTTCTCTAACTTCCAGCACCTGTCTGGAGAAAGATTAAATAAAAGATGAAAAAGGGAGCAGACATCTGATAGAAGTCAGATCTCAGGGCATCATTCATCCCTCTACAAATGCAGCATCGCAGCTGGCAGTCTCTGTAGATGAGATCATTTGATGCTCTGCTGTCTCTGCTGCAGAGGAATAATGATCAAACGCACACAGATGTGACATACAGACAGTACATTAACACATTCAAACGTCGGAGGATATAAAAGTCGTCTCCTCATAAAGCTTCTGACATGTGTGTGTATGTGTAAATGTTATGGACAGCAGTTAACGCTGCATCTGCTGAGAAGGGCTTCATAAAAAGTTACATCCTGGCTCCCGCATATGAAAGTTGGCAGTTATGTTCTGATGTTCGGTGGGCGTCGACGGTGCTGCTGCTTCTCCACGATACCGTGCAACTACAGTACGGTGCTTTGCTACCATCGTGCAACGACATCCTCGCTTTGATGAGTGCAAATGCAAATCAAATGCATTCAAATTTTATTCAGACGCACAGCAAGACGAGCTGAATACCCCCACCCTCACCTCGAGCCCACTCACTCACTCACTCACTCACACACGCATGTCTTTGCTTGCAGACACATTTCTATGTTGAGCAACTTTCTGAGCTCTGCAGGCACACACCCACACTTTTACAGGATCTGCAGACTTCACAATAAAATTGATGTCCGAACACCCCCATACTCTCTCTCTCTCTCTCTCTTACTCACTCATACACATCTCCCCATCACAGGTGTTTCCACCCAGCGGCCGCCCACCCACCCAGACCTTGTGATCCACTAGAGGCTGCTATTGCTCATGTGTCATACTCCTTTGCAGCATCCTAGATTCCACTTGCATATAGTAGCAACTTCTCTGTCATTTTTTTTCTTTTACTTTCAGCCTGTGCAGTTTTAATGTTTTAATGGCCCACATCCCACACAGCCTGACAGCCAAGTAAAAGAGCACATGTAAAGGAGTGATACAGGAGATCACTCCTGCCGGATACTACAACTCTGTGCAACTTTGCACATCCAAAACTTTGAATAACACCTGAAAAGATTTGGACAACGCACTGTAAATATTGTTCATTATGACCGACTTAATATTAAACCTACATCTGAAACTGTGTTTGTTTCATTGTCTTGTATTTTAATGTGTCTGGCTACTATGGCTTTTTAATTTCCCTCTGGGGATTAATAATTTCAACTATCTGCTACAGACTTCAAATATTTAATTGCGATTCATCGCATGATTGTCCATGATTAATCGCAAATTAATAGCACATTTTTTATCTGTTCAAAATGTACCTTGAAGGGAGATTTAGTACTCTTATCAACACGGGAGTGGGCAAATATGCTGCTTTATGCAAATGTATGTATATATTTATTACTGGAAGTCAATTAACAACACAAAACAATGACAAATATTGTCCAGAAACCCTCACATTGTACTGCATTTAGCATAAGTAAATATGCTCAAATCTTAACAGGCAACAACAGCTGTCAGTGTGTCAGTGTGCTGACTTGACTATGACTTGCCCCAAACTGCATGTGATTATCATAAAGTGGGCATCTCTGTAAAGGGGAGACTCGTGGGTACCCATAGAACCCATTTTCATTCACATATCTTGAGGTCAGAGGTCAAGGGACCCCTTTGAAAATGGCCATGATAGTTGTTCCTCGCCAAAATGTTGCGCAAGTTTGGAGCATTATTTAACCTCCTTCGCGACAAGCTAGTATGACATGGTTGGTACCAATGGATTCCTTGGGTTGTTTAGTTTCATATGATGCCAGTATCTTCACTCTATCAATCTATCTATCTATCTATCTATCTATCTATCTATCTATCTATCTATCTATCTACAGTATGTAATAATATGTGTCTGATATTCCCCTAAAAACATTCAACATTTCAGCACTTTTTTAAAGCAAAGCAGCGTTCTTCTACAGAACAGGAGCGAGAGCGTTTCACCCCAAGAACTGGCAGCGTTTCAGTGCCTGAAAATAACAACAGGCTTCCATTTAGAACTTCCTGTTATTGTTTGGGTAATGATTGTGAAGTGATACAAATACAGGCAGACAGGGTCATCCAGGGCTGCATTAGAAAGTGTGTGTGGGAAGACAGAATACTGTGTATGTTGTGTAAAACTGTGAATGTGTGTGTTTGCATTTTAGAAGCTTAGGATCAACTGAGTATTGAAGTTTGTTCAATTCATACAGCAAAAGGCAAATCAGTTTTTTGTTTTACATATCTTGCCCGACTGATGTAACATCAGTAAGAATGAAGAATTTCATTTTGGGATATAAGATAGCTGGTTTGGAAAATTAGATGGGAAGACATTTAATGATTTGATTTGAAAACTATTGTCTAAGATCTCTCATAACTTGACATACGACAGCCTCTGTTCAAGGACAGAGGGTGTCGTACATTGTAAACTTTAAAAAGCCCCTCGAGGCAAATCTGTGATTTGTGATTTTGGATTATTTAACAAAAATTGACTTAAAGAGGACATATCAAGAGAAAAACACTTTTTCAGTGCTTGTGCACATACATTTGTGTATCTGGAGTGCCTACCAACCCACAAACTGTGAGATAAGACAACCCAGTCAGTTTTTTGTGGGCTGCATAGATCAGAAAACATGTGATTCAACAAGCCATTCAGATGTGTCTCCCCTTCCTATGTCACATGCAGGCTCATTAGAATATACCGCCTCCTATCTGAGTATCTCCACGCACAGCTTGAGAACTACCTCTGCAAAGGTCGTGTCTAGAAGGTAACCCACAAGTTGGGAAACTCTTGCGAGATGGTTAAGATTAGGATCAACGTTGGGCAGCGGGTCTCGTGAGAGTTTTCAGCTCAGATTTTGCAATTTGCAGGTTACCTTTTAGACACGACCCTTTGCAGAGGTGCACCATATTTTTCTTGTAAGCCAATCAGAGCAGATTGGGCTTTTTGGGAGGGGGGCTTAAAGAGACAGGCGCTAAAATGGAGCATTTCAGACAGAGGGTGACTACAGGTATATTCAGACAGACAGTATGAGAAAAATAATGTGTTTTTTTTAACATTGAAGCATGTAAACATGTTCTAATAGAAACCCTAAATACAAGTATGAACCTGGAAATGAGCAACATGTCCCCTTTAAATTGACTTGTAAAGAGATACTCCATGTCTGGGCAGGTTAGGCAAAACAAATGGATTACCGGCTGCGGCCGTAACATTGTATCATATTGCATGAATAAGCCATTTTGGAACATTTAGATGAGCATATTTGTGGTGCTGGAGGGAGAGACACTGTAATATTTTCAGTTAGACCTTCATGAACTCAGATTACCTTCATGAAGATTATCTGAAATTTCTGTAGTCAAAGTTGTTTTAGTCCGACTGCAAGTCACTGCTCCTGGTGTGGTTGTTTTTCAGGGCAGTGGAAGATGAATTTGTTTGTGGAGGTGATTCAGAAGATTAATTTAATGTTTAATCATAGTAATAAATCTGATGCTGATTTGATCTGTATGTGGGCGTTATGCATTCTTAAGTTGATTATTGGTAAATTGTAGAGAGCATCAAGGCAAGCATGCTATTACTGATAAGCTTGTTTTCATCAACAACTTTCTACGTGTTCAGCATCAGGACTGTACTGATTGATTACCCAGCTCTCCATACACACCTGATATTACCCTCAACACTGGCACAGCAGGACCGTCTCCATTGATTGGGCCTGTGGCGAGGCTTTTAATAACATCTAAGACGGAGGTGAAGTGGAACTCCAGACTTAAATATCTCTCATGAGACGCTGTTCAAAGGTTGAGCTGAGGGTTTCCAGACACGTCCGAACAGCCTGAGGCGAGTTTTTAAAAACCATGAGCAACACTGTATTTGCTATAATGCAGTAAATTGTAAATTAATGTGAAACATAATATAATCAGGATGGTTTTACTGTACAGAACAATCAATCTTAATTGGTTTTCCTCTGTAAGGCAGGCTGAGGATTCAATTTTCATTCACACAGCACATAAAAGTACTTCTGCCTCAAACAACATGTCTGTTCGAATGTATGCCTCCATGTTGACGGGAGGAAATGAGTCATGTTTGCCAAAAATACACATCTTTGAAGTCAGAGTTAGCCTAAGGACGAGTAGTATTCCTGCAAAGGGGTGTAGTCATGGGTAAGCGCACACGGCATATCTCATCAATAAGATCTGAAAGGCATCACAAACAAATGCTGAATTCCTAATATTTCGCTTTGGTCTCCTGCAGCTCCTATACGGCAGATCAAAACCCAACTCATTAGGGTTTCTGTTTGTGTTGCACTACTTTCAGTGCTGCATATCAAGTGCTTTCATTAGTAGTTTCGCTGGAAATATCTGAATGCCTACAGCAAGCTCTTCCATATGTGGGGAGCAAAAGGTAACAAGAGTAAATTTAGCTGTGAACACAGAATTGTCAGATTAGCTGTGAAAACAACCAACTGTTCGCCACTTTACACTTTGAAACCTGCGATCATTAAACCGGAAGCAACACAGTTTTTGTGAAACACATAACGGCTAACGAATATATGTACTTGTGTATGGGGAGCTGTCACAGTTAAAAAAATATTCTTTCATTTTTGTTATTATAATGAGAATTCTCTGTTCCATTACAAAAACATGGCCTATTTCGTTATGACAAACAATATCTTGTTAAAATGAAAGATGATCTTGCTTTGCTCGTATGCTTTGCAGTTCTTGGTTGTATACTGTAATTCTACAACTACTACTAAGACTACTGCATGCCAATCTGTATTGAACAAGAGTGTTGTGTGCCGTAAAGCACCATAGTACAAACTTGTGATTTGTGCAGCACTGTTAGAAAGCAAATTCTCTCTGCAGAACTACTACAAAAAGCCATAATCCCAATCTCCAAAATTTCACAATAATGGCATTTTGTTATGATGGCAATTAAGGTTCGTCAAAACAGAGTGCTGCAGGGATGACATATTTTTGAAGGCCAACCAGGGAGTTAGCATCGCCCTGGTTCCCTCGACAAAAAGCCAATGGGATTTTTCCATTGGGTTTTGGATTGTTGCAGAAAATAAACTTAGTGGCAAACAAATGTTTTTTGACACTGATACATTTTGTTCAGCAAGAAAATCTTCACAAATGAACACCACTTTTATGATTTTTGAAGTGTGAATGCAATCGCCAGAAGTAAAAAGCTCTCTCTCCCTAATTACGGTTACCTCACGTCCAATACTCAAATGTCCAGAGTCTCCAGCCCTCGCCACTTTGGTACCCTCAACATTAGGCTATAAGCGCTTTGAGTGGACGGAAGACTAGAAAAGCGCTATATAAATGCAAGTCCATTTACCATCCATTTATAAAGAACTACACCACGCTTGCATGACTTCATATCACCACCAGTAAGCTTAAGGCCAAGACACACCAACCCGAAATCAAAGAACTAGCGGCGTCGAAGGCCGCTCGTTGAGTCGCCTCATGTCGCATTTGTCTGGGCCAAAAAGTTGCTCTCAAACACACCGCGAAGACTACAGCCGATGACCAACTACCACGTACATTCTGCGCCTGTGTGAGATGAAATAACTCTCCACACCAGCAAGTGGCGGTCGTCTGCATTCGTCATTCACAAAGGGAAACCGGAAGACCGAGAATGGAGGATATACAAGTTATGATACGTACATGAAATAAAGCAGTGTTTGCCGACCATTTCCACATCACTCTCACTCACCACGTGCACTGATTCGTTTAAGCTGAACCGCCAATTAGAGTGATTTCTGTCACCGACGGGCTCCACCTCGAGTCAACATGCTGAATCGGCCGAAAAACCTCCAACAAAAGGCAGACTAGAGCCGGCGATGCGGGACACACCGAAAAAACTAGGCCGACAGACGCTCACCGACGGCCCCAAACTGTCCGACGGCCGACCGTCGGCTTGGTGTGTCAGGACATTAAAGGCAGACTACTGTTTGCTGTGATGACGTTTAGTAATCTCATTTAGCCACTTGTTAGCAACCGCCTTTTTTATGACACATAAAGGCTTCAAATTCACAAGTGGGATATTCACTGATGCAATTTATGTTGTAGAACAAAATGTTCTCTTAAGCTTGTGTTAACCACAGACCTTATTTCAGGCATCTAACTAAAAACCCATTGACTTCTAGACGAGGGAACTGGAAGTGCTAAGATGCAAACTCATTTCCGGGTTTTAGGACTCATTCCTGCAGCACTCTATAACAAACAAGATCTCATTCTGACGACAAAGCCATTTTATAACTAGAAGATTTCCTGTTACAGAATTACAAGATGTTTTTCACATTGTGGTGTCTCCGTACTTGTCCACCAAAAGCACATCAGGTCTGTCGGCCGTCTCTGAACCGCTGTCAATAATTAAAGACTTAAAGAGCGAAGGATTAGATCCGACTGACACTGGCCTACATCTCTGCATGAACAGCACAGCAGGCAGCTGGTGATAACATCTTCTCTATAGGAGGAGGAGTAGTCATGCTGAGACAGTCTTGGAAGTGAAAGGCACTGCATGTTAGTACACAGTGTACAGTCAACTGCCAGCGGTATAGTGTATGCAGTGGTCTGTACATTCGAGCACATGAAGCAGCAGTCAGTACATTTCTCATTAGACGATGAGAAATGAGGATGAATGTGGAGAAATATCAGTTTCTGAAACCACACTGTTTTCACTGGATGAAGATTATGTTTGGAAACTAATTTCCATCATATATAACAGAAATGAAAATGATCATGGTAAGTCAAAATTATGACAGTCTAAGTCAAACTTACTTACTTATTATGTCAAAATAATGATATGTTTAATAATTTAAATATTATTTATATTGATTGCACTCTATCTATCTATCTATTTATTTGAGTGGTGTACATTGACACCAATTTCCCTTTTTTTGTGATGCTCAGCACGACTTTCAACAACGTAATTTGATCCATCCATTATCTGTAACCGCTTATCCCATTCGGGGTCCTGGGGGCTGTTGCCGATCCCAGCTGACAATGGGCGAAGGCGGGGTACACCCTGAACAGGTCGCCAAACTATCACAGGATGCAAGCTCATATTCACACCTACGGGCAATTTAGAGTCAACAATTAACCTAACCTGCATGTCTTTGGACTG
Organism: Sebastes umbrosus; assembly: GCF_015220745.1. NCBI lineage: Eukaryota > Metazoa > Chordata > Actinopteri > Perciformes > Sebastidae > Sebastes > Sebastes umbrosus. The sequence goes on along the minus strand of NC_051269.1, from coordinate 32,059,597 downwards.
TGGGAGGAAGCCGGAGTACCCGGAGAAAACCCACGCTAACACAGGAAGAACATGCAAACTCCACACAGAAGGGCCCCAAGCCGGATTTAAACCTGCGACCCTCTTGCTGTGAGGCGACAGTGCTAACCACTGCACCATCGTGCAGCCCCCATGTTGAGATCAGTTGAGGAAATATCAAGCTTCGCCCACCAGCCGGAACAAAAAACTTTCTCATTTTCCAGCTAAACAGTACACTCAACATTTGAGGAGAGAAATAGCCATTAACAGAATATTGATTCATATTTGATCAGCGCTGCCTAGTTTGACCGTTTGATCGGAGTTTGCGAATGATTGACAGCTGCCTCCGTTGACTGAACAGCCAATAGGAACGCTCTCTCTCTCTCTGAAATGACCTGTGAAAGTCCGAAGTCTGTTTTTTGAAAGCCTGAAAACAGAGCCATGAGGAGGTGCAGAAGTCTAGTTATCTCTCAGAACACTTGAATTACAATAGGCTGAAAGGTTATTATAGAATTTTTGCACAATGATGCCACAAATATTCTGCCTACTGCAGGTTAAGGTTAAAGACAGCATATTGTATATCACAGTGATGTGAAAGCTAATAGATACACTTGAAATACATATACGTACTGTATGATTTGATATCAGGTGCTTGTGTGTACTCCTTCATCTGTACTACCTCAACACCCCACTGTGATTTTTTAGAAATGTGGTTATCAAAGTACGTGAGCATATAGGGGTAAAAAGGAAGCCTGTGATTAAGATAAATGTTACAGAACACATACTATAATCCATGCAATGATGCTGCAGTCTGAACAACTCCTGGGGCTGCTTGACCCAAATTCAGAGCTCCATTTCGTGTGACGGGTGGAAGGCAGGCACACTGGGCACAGCGAGAACGGGGTCGGGCTGTGCATGAGACTGTACACAGCTATATTTATTCAAAAGAGGTTACCTCCAGCAACCGAGCTGATCTCTTATGAAGGTCAGTGTGTCCTCTGTGGAGTCTTCAACAAGGGCAGAGTTACTTTGTTTCTAGTGTTACACTCAGATTAAAGTTTGTGTTAATATTTTTCTTTGTCGTTTTTATAGTTATAATGTATGATAATGTTTTAAATTGTGGGTTAAAAACTAGTGGTAGCACGGTCTTTAATCTACCCTCTGTTCAATTTACAGCTCGACTAAAAGTGACACACAGAATGAAAGCCTATGAATGAATGGATCTTGACAACTTGCTGCAGCATGATCACAGGTTCTCGCCAAAACAGGCCCGTGTGAAGCCTCCGCCACAAATAAACTCCAGCCCTCCTCCTGTCTTTGCCTCCACCCTTCCTCCGAGGCTACACCTGTTGCATGGGATATGGCACGTTGTTACAGCTTGCCCTCCGCAGCACAAGGATGATTCTCCTCTGCTAGTTGGACATAAACGTGACATAACAAGGTATGTTAACTTTTTTCTTTATCTTTCTTTTTTTTTTTGCTCTTTGTTTTTTAATATTGTGTGGCTCAAATATTACAATCAAGCTTTTAGGATGTTGCTACAATGCTGTAATTAGTAATTCAGTGTTTCCTCAATGGTTAAGATCAACTGGGAGTAGAAGTCTATTTTGGCCTGCAGGTGTGTGAGGGAACAATGTGGGAGATTATGAAACGCTCTGCCTCCAGCCTTGTCTGCGCAGATGAAGCTCATACTTCGCTGTGCTTTTGGTTTCGAGGGGAGTGTTAATATTTGATACACATCTCAGTAGTGAGGTGTTGTTGGAGTCACAATAAATATGCAAAGGAAACATATGTAGGAAACACATGAACAGTTTCCATGAGCATTAACCCTCTATGGTGGCAATTTAAAGCAATAAACATAAAGAAGCAGCGGTGGTGAAGTACATTTACTCAAGTATTTTACTAAATACAAGATACTTTACTTAGTATTTCCATTTTATGCAACTTTATACTTCTACTCCACTACAATATACTACATATATATTATATACAATTAGTACAAAGCTTTGTTGAATAGTCGATTCTGATTGGTCAATCACGGCATTTTACGGTCTGTTATTTCTTTATAGCAGACCGTTGCTGTAGATGCATTTCTGATCTCAGACTCTGGAGGACCGCTATCGGGCAAATTATTGTTTTTTTAAGTAAGTAGCCGTGTAATAAGTGAGATAATGTACAGCGAGCGGGTCATTGTTGTGAAATAAACCCCTTACATATTGTACTTTTTACTCCACTACTTTTTTTGGCTCAAACATTACTTTGTCTGACAGCTACATTACTGGTTACTTTCTGATAAACTGAAGGATGAAGTGTTCCTTTATTTGTTGAGAAAATCCTTCTACTTTTACTTCTACTCATCACAAAGCTGAAAACACAGCTGTTTTTCTGAGCTCATGAAAAGTTGCACGAGTAATATTAATCCAAAAACATCATATATAGTAAAACACTGACAGTTTTTCTATATAATGAGTAATCAGTGTGTAGGATTTGGTGGCATCTAGCGGTGAGGTTGCAGATTGAAACCAACTGAAATTTCTCCCGTGTGCCAAGCGTGTAGAGCTACAGTGGCTGACGCAAAAACATGAAAATATAAATGGCCCTATCTAGAGCCAGTGTTTGGTTTGTCCATTTTGGGCTACTGTAGAAACATGGCGGCCGGCTCCGTAAAGAGGGACCCGCTCTGTATGTAGATATAAACGGCTCATTCTAAGGTAACGAAAAAACCATGACTCTTATTTTCAGGTGATTATACACTTTAGAAAACATTTATTATATTCAATTTCTGCTAATAGATCCCCCTAAATGTTACACACGGCCCCTTTAAGTAATGTTTTGAATGCAGTTTACTTGTAGTGGAGTATTTTCAGTATGGTATTAGTACCTTTTTTAAGTAAATCTGAATACTTCTTCCACCACTGTGAAAAAGTGCCCTACAAAGCAAAATGTTTGTGTATTTAAGAACACTGACTATGATCATTTTCTTTTTTGAGGATTAAATCAACATTATTTACAGTCTATAAAGTGCCAATAAAAACATACAATTCAGCTAATGTAAGCATGTATGCTATTTATCTGATGTAGAACTAAAGCTTCCCACTTGGTCTGAACATCAAATATGATCATGATTAGGTAATCTTGGATTTTATTGGAGTTTTAGTTTGTCTTCAAGGGTAGTGAGGGTTGGCTGGTGAAACTAATTGGGACACAACTTCTAATTGAAAAGCTGCTGCCAAATTGCCACTGAAACAATGCAGCGTCTTTTTCCAGTGGGGAGGCCAATTATAGCCGGATCTCTGGCTCCGGTTTAAGCATGTTTTCTGATACAAATGCTCTTTCCAAGGCTTTGCTTTGAAGCTCGTCTCAGCCCAGTTGTCTGTGTGCAGGTTTCAGATCTTTTCAGCATCCCGTGGAGGAATCACAGCAAGCTGTTTTTACTTTCTTTTTTCACGTGTGTGTGTCCGGATGTTTGAACGTCCAGAACAAGTTCCACATCCTCTAAGAACAACAGATATGTGAATGTGTTATTTAAAGCTTCAAAATATTGTGTCAGAAATAATGGGGTTGAAAGGTGATACAAGCTGTTTTAGAGGCCTAGCGGTAAAGATAGGACACAGAGATGTTTCTGTTGGATGTTTCAACAAAAGGAAACTAGACAAAAGTAGGTCGACGTATTTTATAAAAGCCATTAATTTGATCCTTGAGGTCACATTTCTATACCTGTAGGCCTATCAACCTACACAAAGACGGTAGTTTCACTCACGTTCCTGTTCAGGAATCTGTCTTCCATCAAGTGATCCCACCTGTTGGCCACGGACATTGATGTGTGTGAGTGTGTGTATCTGTTGTTTTCTTTCTAGACTTGTGGGATATGTTGAGTCATGGAGACCAAAGGTCACAACCTCTCAATAGTGTCCTGCTGCCTGTCTCGGGTTCAGCTGCCTGTGTCGTGCATAAAGATGCCTGGGTCTTTATTTTAGTGCTTTCGTAATGAGCTGAGCCGTCACGAGGCTTTTACAACTTGAGCAACGCGACCCTATTGAGCATTCATAAAACAGTGTTGCTTCTTTAATTAAGCTTTCACTCTTTTCTGCCCCTGAATTATTATGTTTTTAAAGTTAACGGAGATGTAAAAACAAATAATTTACATGAAAATAGTTTCCTTTTTTATGTTTGTGCACAGAAGTGATTGTTTTTCTACCAAACAGCTTTCAACAATATATTCAAAAGTGCTTTATGTAGCAGAAAAGTACATTGCAATACGACAGAAATCATAAAATACAAAACCTTTTTCTGTCCCTTGGATGAATGTAACTCAATGCAGTGTGTGCTTTATTTTTTGAGGCTATATTAATCCTGGCTTTTCTATTATTAGTTTTTTTTCCTTTCCAGCTGATGCACCGTCACATTGCCCACATGAAAGCTGTTAATGTTTCCTAGAACGGAAAGCCTTACAATCCTGAGCAAACACAGGCACAGACAGACAGGTGTGTCAGTAAACCCGTCAAATCTTGTTGTGTGTTTACATTTCAGACTTGTAGAAATCCAGAAAGATTGACGGAAATTGTTAAATAGTGTGCAATGGAAAGTAAACTTTAATTCATACCAAGGTTATAATGGTTTTAAATATTCAATTAGTTTATATTTTATTTTGTTTTAGTTAATTTTCAGTGTGTTTGCCAGTTTTAGTTTAGTTTCAGTTTTTCAGAAATTATTAGTTTTTATATGTTTAGTTTTTGTTAGGGCCAGCTATAATGTCTCAGTCGCTACATATACATAGAAAATGCATGGTTGGAGAACTGTGGAGGAATGGCCATAAAGTTTAATGTTAATCTTTATGCTAATTCAGTGAAGCAATTGCAGCATAATGTCATCTCCTAGAATGTCAAGTCCGTTCAATTTCTACGGTTAATGTCACGAGAGTTCACAGCTGTCTCTTTTTTATATTATAGCTCAAAAAATAAAACTGAAATTAATTTGTTTGTTTATTTTTTGTATTCGATTATTACCCAGCTAATATAGTTTCAGTTTAGTTTTTCTTAAAGGTTATAGTTTTTATTTAGTTTCAGTATACTAACATTATTTTTCACTACCTATTTTCGTTTAATTTCAGTTTTAGTTTACTATAATAACCCTGATTCAGACTGACTTACAGCAGTGACATAACATGCTACGATAAATTAAGTGATAAAATAATTCAATGAGAAATAAATCTTTATTTAATTTTCCCCCATTTTCCTCTTGTTGGTTGTTGTTCTTGACATTTTGAGAAACAAGCATTCAATCATTATGTTAAAAGGTTAGATCTATACAGTGTGTTAGTTGACTGCAGAATCTTCCAGCTACTTAGCATGAGCAGCATGCATCTTGTTCTCCTTTGTGTGTGTGTGTGCACGTAGGTAAACATGTGTTTAAAGAGGCTCTTTGCTACTAATATCCCTTTCAGGTCGATTGCTTAAACAGCTGCACCCTTGAGTATCCAAACACACACACGTGAACACACACTTACACGGTTGCTTTTTGCGCTTCAGACTATGTTTGACAACTTGTGTATATCACTTCTCTTTGCAACAAACCAGCTGTGTCTTGATGATGAACAATATGACACACACTTTTGTTCACCACCACCAGAGAAGTTGGGAACAAATCCAGATTTAAAGCAACCATCTTATCAAACCAGGAGAATCTTCCTTAAAAGACAGATGTGAAAACTTTGAAGTATATCCTCGAGTGTGTGTGTGTGAACCCTGCATCACACAGCTCTGCCAGCCAGATGTTTTCTGGTCTTGGGATAATAATACCTTACAAGGAGGCAGGTGAGGAGAGGGTCACATGCCATCTGGATCAATTTATCCTGACAGTGGAAATGACTGCCTTCACCTGGCATTAGGGAGGAAACACTTATCATTAGTCCTTGTTTGGTCCAGGCTACGTTTCAGTGGGTCATCTTGTCCTTTTTAGGAGAGGCTGCTCCTGCACGTGAACTATACGTTCAAGTCTTTTTCATTTCAGATGCTTTGAAGCCGAGAGATGATATGTAGATGCTAAACAGAGTGCTCTCTTCCTTTGGTCTTGTTGTGAGGCAGAGACTTCTCAAATTACAGTCACAACACAATTGTGACAGTTGATGAAACATGACACCTAGTGGTCCAATATTAACACTGCAGGTTCAGGGAAGGAAGTCCATACAAGGCAAGGACGCAGGCTCGCTTGTGAGTTTAGTGAGTGTATACACAAGTAAGTAGGTGTATATTTTCACCATATTCTATATTGAAAATGAAGTTTTAGACGTTTTTTGTAAGTTGCTCTCACTCTCACTTTAGGGACTGTACGGAAATTATTAGGGGTGGTGAACCTTATGTTTAACTTTATAAAAAAAAAACTAAAAAAAAAAAACGACAACATCCTCCCCGAAACATGTCAAAATCATACAACAGTGTTAAATTGGTACAATTTATTTAAAAATATACCCTAATTTTAACCATAAAATCTTAATAGTGCGGCTAATGTCATTAACTCATTAATGATACAGAGACAGAACTGTTGTCCTCTCCTCCGTATATAATGTTGTCTTTTCAATGTAACTATTTATGTCACAAATGAAATTTAAATTTAGCAAGATAAAATAATAATAAAATAATCCTGTTCTCCTAAAAAGTCAGACTCCCCTACTTTATGCATAAAGGTCTTTACACACGGGAGGCATGACAAATAAATGATAAGAAAAAGAATATTATATGTCTAAGGCTTTTATTGTGAAAGGTAAGAACAGAAGGAGTGGATCTTGTCTGCACTGTCTTTGTCAAGTTTGAAAGGAGTAATAACGTTTGCCGTCTTGGTTCGGACTACGGAGTCTCTGTGTTGTTGTTTCCAAAACATGCAAAAGCTCAGAAAATCAACCTTGTTCCTGAAAAAAAATTACGTTAATTTTTTGACGCGTAGTATCCGCGTTCTGTGTGAAATTACTCGTGAAAAAAACAATAGTTTAAAAAAAATATATTCACGTGCAAATTAATTACACGAAAAAAACGCTGCCGACGCGTAAAGTTTAATTTCTTCCCTGTTTTCTGACCACCTCCCCCCTAATAATTTGTGTACAGTCCCTTACCATTTCATCCGTTCATCCCCTGATCTCTATCACAGGAACAGTAAATCTTGCTCCTGTCGTGCACTGGGTTGGTCCAGTAGTCCGTCAACCCACCGTGGTGTGGCGTAGATTTATGATTAGCCGAAACATCTGCTGCGCCCACAACCACAACCCAAAGAAAGAGGGGGAAGCAGGCACAGCTGGGACTTAGAGAAACCGAACGCAACTACTGTAAACACAGTTTAACGTTAGCAGACACGCCTCAACAAAATAGGAATAGTATCATAGAAGACAAGAGGAGGGAAAAAACAAAAGAATGTTATTGTCAAACCCAGGGAAATAAATGATTTGGGGTGGTTTTGGAGCACAAAGAGAGAAGAAATGACGAGAGAGAGACTGAAAAACAGAGGGGAAAATGCAAAGTAATGATGCACAAAGGATTATCAACTTTGTCAAGTTCAAATTCCTGTTACCAAGTGATAAATCAGCGAGCTCAACCACCTCCCAACAGCTGCTTCTGGACTGCTTACTGTAAAAAAAAAAAAAAAACTGCAAGAGGGAGGAAAAGAGGGTGAGGACAAAAGAGCTAAAAACAGTGAGTTCAGCTGGAATAAGAATTAAGCACAGTGTGAGAGGAAGAGTGGCAGGAGGAATTAATGCAAGAAGACAAGACATGTTTAGGGGGAAAATGGAGCAGGAAAGGAAATAGCTGACACAAGAGAGCGCTGAGAAATTGGTGTCAGGGAAGGTAAAGTAGTTAGAGGCGGTCAGAGAGAAATGATCCCAGGAGAGGCTGAGGAGACGGATGATGAGACAGATACTGGGAACGAGAGGGGTGGGGGATATAGTCGACAGCTCAGATTTACGCAGAATCGTGGTGACTCAGTGGTATTTTAATAAAGCTCACATATTACTGTCTTATTGTCTCGGGCTTTCCCACCAAATTAACAATCCTGTTTACTCCCATGTCAAGCTGTCTGTGAATCACACCATAAATCTGTTTCTGATATTGAGCCCGATGCATTCCACTTCATTCCACTTTCACATAAAGCTTTTGGCTCCTGCTAGCCAGTTTCCTCTGTTTGTTAGTGGATCTAGTGAAAAACAAACATTGCAATCTCAGTCCTATATGTTGGCTTTTAACTGGCCATATGTTAGGAGGATAGGAGAGGCATGAAGATATCTCCTCCGCTCTTTTCTCACACACACACATTGTTGTTTCAGGTGAAACGGAGGACAACAGGTGTGTGGGTGTGTGTGTCTGCAGCCGTCTATCTCTGACTCAGCGGCGTGTTTGGGTCTCCCTGTTTCCCATGGCCCGGCAGCAGGCGTTGTTTTCATATACCACTCTCCCAAAACACCATTGTGTCCACAGCTTTGCTTACACAAGCGAGTCGAGTTGAGAGTTAACCATTAAATACTGTCTTGGTGTAGTCTTCAAGGGTGTCCTAATGACTACTTCAGTCCGGTGACTTCCCCTAAAAAGCTTTACTCGGTATCGGTGAGGAAAACCTTTGTGTTTTTGAGTCATTTTTAGCCACGTCAGCACAATTGTAAGATGGCAAGGTTGGTCAGTCTTTTGGTGCAACACATTTTGGTCCAGCATGAAATATATTGACTGATGGATTTGCAGGAATTTGGTACAGATATTCATAATGAATCTCAATGACTTTAGTGATGCCCTGACTTCATTTAGTGCCGCCAATACGTCAAAATGTCCCCCTTATCTATGAACACTTGACAATATCTTTAAATATACCTCAGCATCAGTTGTACGTTTAGATTAATGCTAACATACCATGCTATCATACTAAACTTTAACATGTTATACAAACATGGTAACAGCACTGGGCAACTCCAGGTCTGAAAAGTGAAGCCAATGCTGAAGTGCCTTAAACTTGTATTCTTTCTAACAGCCAGCAGGGGGCGACTCCTCTGGTTGCAAAAAGAAGTCTGATTGTATAGAAGTCTATGAGAAAATGACCCTACTTCTCACTTGATTTATTACCTCAGTAAACATTGTAAACATGAGTTTATGGTCTCAATTGTTAGTTTCAAGTTTTCTTCAATACAGCATGATGTTCATTTAGCAAATTATGGTCGGGGCTTCAAAACGGCAGTCCACAAACCAATGGGTGACGTCGCAGTGACTACGTCTACTTGTAACAATTAGAATTTCACAATCTTAGCAAGTTATGCATGCATAAACATGCCAGTTTTAGCATGTTTTTAAAATGCTATTTCTTTGTATTTACTGCACCATGCTAACCATGGCCATACCAACATGCTGACAGCATTGTGATATTCAATAGCTGTTAACGTGTAGGCTAAACATGCTAATGAAAGGCATGTTAGCATAATATTTTAGCCTCTAGCTCAAACAATACAGCTAACATTGACAAAGTACAGCATATACCGCATTCATGTCCTATCATTCGGACCTCAGCCTCGTTGCTGTTGTCGGAGATATCACAACTTTTGTATCAGCTTTCACTTAAAGTAGTTAATTTAGGCTACTTAAAAGGTTTGATGACAAAGCCAGTAGGCTACTGTTGGTAACCATCTTGTGAACTTTCAGAATAACAGGTTTCCTGTTCTTTCCATTGTGTGAATGCAGCAATAGACTGATGGATTTGAGTGAGGTATGATAATGAAGAGCTGGGCATAACAAGATGTCTTCAAATGGCTTTTCATGTGGCTTTCCTTGTGGCATCACCCTCAGGAGAAACTGGCAATTTTTAACTCACTGGTGGTAAAAATCTAAGAATAGTAGCGTACAGTACATTTTTCATCCATCTACTGCAGTACTTTTGTTTTCTTGTGTGTAATGAGCATTACATCCTCACGAGGCCGCTAGCGTGGCTCCAGACTGTCGGCCTTGTTATATTCTGAGTAACTTGTTAGGAGAAAGGGAAACAAATGTTTTGAGCCAAAGTCTCAAACTTCCCACATTCTTGTGCCTCAGCTTGTAGCCGTTTTTTTGTTTTTGTTTCTCTGATTTGTCTGCTGTTGTGAATTTAGCACCTGCCTCCTACACTGGACCAGCACCCAGCGGTGACCAGCTGAGGTTAAAGCCTCTCATCGCTGTGGCTCTCAGGAAAACACATCAGAGCAGAGAGGGACCAACCAAAACATGTGGAACTGCTCAGTGGGTCTACCATGAGAGTTTCACATATGATAATAATCAATTCAAAATCCTGTTTTTTAAATCCTGTTTAAGCAAAAGCTTGCACATTTTCCACAGACATGGTAAAGTCTTTGATTTTATAAAACTGTCTCTGGAGAAACAATTACTCTGTAGAAGCTCATCGTACACTCATCATTACTACCCTGTAAATGGACGTGATATAACTAAACCACAAACACTTCACGTACAATTACCCACTTGAATGTCCGATCGAAGTCTACAGAACAGATGGAACAAATATGCTTTGTTCTATCCAGCTACAGCAAAGATGTTTCCAGTTTGGGAAGTCTTTAATGCATCATTCCTCTCCTGCAGAGCATGCATGGTCCATTATTCCCGGCATTTGATGCACACACACAGAGAGATTCAGGCTATATCCTAGATTGCAGCTGAGTGGGATTTCATTGGCAAAGCGCACTGTTTTCCAAAAAGGGATTGAAGTCCATATTGAGGATTTGCTATAAACAGGATTTTGTGATATATAACATGAGGACAGTGACATCTGGGATGTGGATATCTGAGCTGCTGTACAACAGGCATCAAGAGAGGATTATAATGAATCTTAATATACTGATCATACATATTAAAGCCAGGTGGCAGCACAGTTTGCTCATATTTTGCCGTCATTTTGTTAATTATGCTACTTTCCTACAATGAATGCTATTTTTAAAGAAATTTTCTGTATTATATGTTATACAAACATTTTATTCTTTTGTAAGAGTGTCCGTTTTTTTAGTATTTTTGTACAAAGCAAGATATCTTTGAAGACTGACAAAAGAATGTATTTGTATCCCGGAGAGACCTTTTTGTTGTGATGTCTCATTTTAAAATCTCAGTGGGAACAAAGCTGTTAAAGTGGGACAGATGGAAAGCAATTTACAGTGTTGCGAGCGGCTCTGTCCTGTCTTTTATTAGTCCTAAAAATGGAGCGCGGTGTGTAGAACTCAATGGATTTGCAATTACAAGGGAAACGAACATTTGGGAACATTTAATGTCACGACGCGTCACTCGTCGGCACCTGAATGAACAAAGAAAGACGAGCACACACATGCAAGCGCAGAGCCCCACTGACCCTGCTGGAATGTCCTTGAATGCACATCTTTTCTCCACAAGACCCTCATTTAGCACCACACAGAAGTGACGCGCAACTCTAAACATGCCTTAAATCCTCTCTTAAAAAGACCCAGAAATACCTCACACACAGAAAAACATCTGTGGTGTAGACAGATATCGACTCGGGAAGACTTTTATCCCTTCTGTTTGTTGAAAGGACAACCAAAACTGTCTAAATCACAAGCCCTGGCCCCTAATCTTGACAGGCCGGGGTCGGACAGGAAATGATGTCACAGTCACAGCAGCAGATCTCCAGACGCTGATAAGGTCGCTCTCCCTGGGAACGCAAAAAAAGGGAGAGACAGACAACCCCTTTGTCTTCCCTTTCATCTTGTCCCATAAAGGCAGGAGTGATTACTGCCGAGAGCTATTCAGACATTCGTCACTGAGACAGTGCACTTCATAATAATGTCGCAGAGACATGCTGGAAGTTTTTGGGTCTGATCCAAGAGCAGGGTATGAATTATCAATGCTGAGATCGCTCTTCTCCCCCTTGTGTTAAATCAAAACAACCCGCGACGCATAAACTTAATGAATATAGACTCGGAGAGCAAATGGAGTCAGGTAATTGATCCAAGAAGTGATGCAGGAGGTCGACCGCCAAGAGGAGAGTTTGTGTTTTCCCATTCTTTAATGACGATATTAGTGTGTACACTCACTGTGAGTCATGCTTTATAAACCTTCAAGCCCGTGGGCTGCTGTGTCTAAGCCTGCATGGGAGGTTCTGGTTTGAAGTAAATCACTGAAGGGGTCCTGCTCGCTCGCCTAAGGGGGTCTCCCACCCGCTAGAAAGGAATTAGACATGGAGGGAGGAAGGGAGGACGGAGCGCTCAGGGTCTCATCCTGCTGTGTTTGCGTGCAAGTGTGTGTGAATTTGTGTGTTTACGTCTGTACTTGCAGTACATGCGCTTGTTTATACGGTTGCTTAATGAACCCGGGCGGGTGTGTGCTCCAAACTTCCTGGCTCTCTACGGAACCTCTCGCTCCCTATCTTTGTGTACATTTCTTCGTCTGGTTCTCCCCGTGTGTACCTATGTGTGTTTATGTCTGCGTTTTTAAGAGAGCCCTATCAAATCTCCCCATTCTCTGACTCACAGAGCACATAGCAGCCCTCTCCACCCCCTCCACCCTCCTCCACCGTCTCTCTGTTGGCTTAGATGGACAGCCCATCTGGTTTTCATGAAGGAGGAATCAAAACTGAGTGTCAGCCCGCTGTGACCCGCTTTCATCCTCCCCATCCGCAGCTTCACCGTCACGTTTCTGCCGGGGAGACAGCCTGGACTTGTCTGGACCTTGACAATGAGTGAAACAACAACAAAAGTACATTTCCCCTCTTTCTCATGAATCAGCTGGAGTCACAGGTAGAGCCCCGCTGATACATAGCAGACCCGATACTAGTGGCTCAATTTTAGCTGATCACAGATATCTTGTATTGCTGAATGTGTAGCTGGATAAGTAATAACAAATTGCCAAAGATATACAGTATATGAGGTCACTTAGAGACAATGACATCAAGTTTGTTCTCCTGTAAAATGTCCCGGCTCAGTACATGTCTTAAGCACAATTCAAAAGGCATCCTCAGGGCTTGTGTCCATATAGCGTCTTTTTCTGGCAGAAAAGAGCCCGCAGGGCACTGGGGAGCGCTTCATCCCAGCATTTCATCAAAAAGAGCTCTCAGTGTCCGGCCCATTTGCTCCCACAAATGGGCTGACATATAAAGCTCTGCATAGACTGACACGGCCAAAACAAGCTTCTCCTCCATTGTCTTGGTAACTGTGGTGACGAGTCTCACCGGATGAATGGTTGCCTGAAAAGGAATGACGGCAACGTCACCAGTGCTTTTCTGAAAAGTTCTGAGATTTTCCACGAGAAGCGGTCCAAGCGGCCGCACAAAAAAGGCGGTGCGTGCAGAGAACAGACGCTGGGTGTAGCATCTTTTCTTTAGGTGGCCACATGCGGCCGCATACGCTCTCTCCTCATTGGGAACAATTGAAAAAAGACGATGACGTTCAGCCAATATCGGTATATGGACACAGGTCCTTATCAAACACACACTGGTTGACAGATTGTTAACAGATTTTTTAGACTCTAAAAGCTGCTATAATCTGCTATAATACATATATTTTTTAAATGAATCAAATGACTGCCTGTAATGTGACAGGTCTTGCTTGCCGTGACTACAAACCCATAGACTCTACAGAGCTTTTTAATGTCTTTAAGCTCATTGTTTTGGTCAACACACTTTATAATTATATAATTAATAATAATTAATTTTGAGATGAAGCTAGCGGGCAGTTTTCCGGGTAGTTGATATCGATATTCTTGTAGAAAGACAAGTTGTGTGGTACTTTGTCGAGAGGTATGAAGGAAGTAAAGAAAGACTGATTGGAAAGGGGAGAATGAAACAGAGAGGAGAAACTGGGAATGGAGTAGTGTACCACCTCTCAAGAACGTCACCTACATATTTCTGCGGTTAAGGGTGAGAGACAAATTAGCATGGCTTTCTTTCCGTGAAAGAAAAACATGTGAGGAATGCTCGAAAGACTGCAGTTTCTGCAGAACGGGAAAACCACAGATACCGAGAGAATTAGAGAGAGAGAGGCAGAGGCTTACGTTTCATATTTCCATCTGCAACTTCACCTGCTGAATAAAGAGGAACTCTTGATTAAAACAAACCCTTTCTCCTCGTCATGAAAATATGTATGGATTCTGGAGTTTGAACAAACAAACGTATGTGCTGCTTGTCTAAACCGCCTCACTCGCGCTCATTCTCAGACAGAAATAAACGATCGCCTGTCAATCAAGGAATGTTTCAGTGATGAACCTCGCTTCCTGCAGCAGGAGGGGTTTCATGCTCTATACATCTTCCAGATCCAGATGTAAAAAAAGTAGTCCAGAGGGTGTAACCCCTACATTCCTCAGGACTAATGTGGATGTATAGCAGCAATCTTCACATGCCTGCCGTTTGGCTCGGTCCTCTGCAGGGAAGCCCCCTCTGCTGTCTCTCCCTTTGATACGAGTCAAAGACTGGGCAGTCTGCCGGAAGACAATTGCCGAGGAAAGGAAATGAGAAAACCCAGAGCAGACAGTGGAAGTCAACGAGGGATAGGAGAGAAGAGAAAGACTGACTTAGCCTTTTAAGAACTCCCAGTGATTAAAATAGAAAGAAAGGGGCCACAAACGAGGGGCTGGATTTCTGCAATTCTCTGATGGCGGCGGGGCCAAAGGAGTGTGTACTATGCACCCGTGTGTTTATACATGCATGACAAAGTAGGATGCTTCCATTCTTACATTACATACAGTAACACACACATCCAGTGTCCGTGCACACTGGCATGCTTTTGTGTATCCATTTGTGGCACATTGTGTCTGTGGGTGTGCTCGGGTATGTGATAAAGCCTGCGTGTGTTTGAGAGAGAGAGAGAGCGAAGAAACTCTGAAAAGCCTCGAGGGGGATTTCCTCTGAAAGGGAAAGCTTTTCTCTCCTCCCCCTCTCAGACACTCTCTTACTCCCTCCTTCCCTCTCTCTCTCTCTCTCTCTTTCTCTCTCACCCCTAAACACTCAGAGTAGCTGGAGAAGCGAAAGAGAAGTGAAGCCAGAGGATCAACAGGCAGCCTGACACTCAGAGAGACTTATTGAAAAAGTCTGCGAAGAATGGGAATGACTTTGGTTACTTTTCGATCAAGACAACTCGCTGTCATGTGGATGTACTTCAGCCGACTTCTGTTGTTGATGCTCTAAACATGGCAGGTCTCTCAGCAGCACAGAGCCAAGGGAGGCTGTCTGGAGAGGATTATCAAGACCAACAATGAGAAAACTTTCTGCTTTATAGAGGAGATACGTCTGCAAAGATGGTAAAGTAGCATCACAATAACACGTTTTAGTCTTGGTTGTGTTTCTTGTCTGTTGTTACTTTCTGGTTTAAAGTGCTCCACTGACCCAGTAACTGAGAGTGTGAGCCTCTGGTTTGGACAAGTGACTTTGTTTCTCTCTGTCTTTGTCAGTTTGCTTGTAACTAATGCATTTTATATGCTTTTAGCAGCTTTTTTTTTAGCTGCATATTACTGTGCACGGTATTGATGCACATCCTTTGTTCTCTTTTTATGAAACCTTATCTGCGTGACATACAAAAGCAGCACAAAGCTAATGTAACTGCACTCTTCAAACCTTTTTTTTGTTATCCTGAGCACAGTTGGTGGGACTGTTTCACATCAGCAGCCCACGGCATCTCAAGCTTTTTTTTAAAGACTGTGCACCCTGACAAAGAGGGAGTGACAGAGAGAGGCACATTGTCTTTTGTTTTGCATGTTTAAGTCCTTTGATTGGGACTTAATTGATGCGGATGGCACGCATACTTCAGCGAGTGGAGAGTGTTTTGGAGTATAAATTACTTGACTGCTTTGAATTCTCTAGTTCAGTGTTCAGCACTTTTAAAAAAAAGTTCAAACCACAGGGCTTATTTATTTATTTTTTTTACGACTGGACCAGTCTAATCCTGGTCACAACAGAAACTAATTAATGACAAAGAGTGAGCCACACGATTGGAATATGTTTGATGATGTATTTGTGGGAGGATGTGGCGTCTTTGAACATTTATTTACTGGTTGCTGCAAAAATTGTCAAATAAATGCAGATATGGTTACATAAAGATCATAAAGATGCATATTTAGCTTCTCCTCTCTAGTATTCAGCTTTCTATTTATTCAAAGTACATTTCTTCTTTATATGGAAAGCAGTCAGACCCTTAACATCTGTCCAGGCGTTCTAGATAAATGATAGCTTTAAAGACAGCAAGAAGAAAGGATGTTTAAAGAAGTCAAGACTTGGCGGCTCATCGTGGCCACCACTGTACTTTGTCCTCCCCTCACATGCACTGCAGCACTTGTTTGACCAGCTTTTACAGCCCCGACTATTTGTTTTACTTATTGCATGACTGATGTCGTCTTCCGTGACCACCCTCTAACTTCCAGTCATGAGCCGGCGGAGTCTAAATTATTAGATTACTGCGCCGTGCACGACCAGGAGCTTCAATCTTGGGTAAACACTCAGCAATAATACATAACCCAGAGCCCCGGCTCGCTGGTGTGAACTGTATTTGCCTTTACAGGAGTTACTGTGTGACAAGGACGGCTGAGAGTCACTCATTCACCAGCAAGGTCGAGCATTTTCTTACTTAAGGCCTTACAGCAGCATGCGTTTCATTTATTGTACAGTAGCGATCGGTAGTATTTGCAGCGTTAGTGTCTGTTGCAGAATTCAAAGTCTATTCAAAGTTAATGCAAATCATCAAAAGCCTGTGTGAGATTTGCTCCTGGGTTTTTGGATGTGCTCTCAACTCATCTTGCCAAAACATGTTTAGTTTGAGCTTAGCAGGTTTTTTTACTGTGATTCATCCCTAATGGGACAAATGTCATCTGTCATTAGCAAAGGTTATTCTAGAAGAAACAAGTGAACGATGGCGGATTAGCTTTCACAAGGAAAAACATGGATCTTGGATGTTTTTCTTAATTTATAACACGGAGATGATCTTTTTAAATCTGCGTTAACTGGTATTGAAGCGAACAGTTGTTGCCTTTTTACACATCCAGCAGACACAGCTTTGCAACATTAGCATTAATTTGGTCTTTTGATGAATGTAAGTCCCATATTCACTCTCCTTTAAGCTCAGTTTTGCTCTCCACTAACTCCTGTGAGAAAAATATCTGGCTCTTTAGCTTCTAAATGCGGCACGTGTTCACCAGGTAGTCGCTAACTTTGCCTGTCTGCTGTTTGGTGCTGGGCCAACCCCGTTCCACACAAAATGATGTTCCCATAGAACTAAACTGCATTCTCAATAGCGTTTTGAGGGAAACATATTGTCTCCTGGATTACGGTCGGGGAACACAGTTTTAAACATGTGGTTAACGTTGGAAATTGCAACAAAACACACACACTAGAACTACTAAATTAGGTTTAGGCAAGAAAACTACAGTACTGGGTTATAGGTTTAGTAAAAATAAAGATCATGGTTTGACTATGTTTCATACGGGACATGAACAGTGGTCTCCTGGGGGTATAGTCTTGTGTTTGTTGGGCCCATCCATCCACCCACCAGCCCGCCACTACTGGACTTTCTCACTTGTTATACTCTTTATTATACCACGTAACTTTTAATAACATTATTACGTCACCTACTCCAAGTGACAAACATTATCCGAGACAATACAGGTTTCCTTCGTAAATGAGTTTAGTTGTAAGGTGGGTCTAGAAATGCTAATGTAATGTTGTTGTAAAACCAAAATAAAGCGCTGTAAGACGCTAAAATGCTCAGTAGAGCCGAGGAGAACGGCACTGTCAGGTGATAACACTCTGTGAGTTCGTCATGAGAAGCGACAGCCTTTCACACACATGTAGTCATGTTGACCCTTTGGTAATATAAAGATATTTCTTATACAGCAGCAGCTTTAAATCTCTTGATAACTGACAGCAACAGATTCTCACAGAATATCACAGACCTGCTTCATATCATCAGTCAGATATGCTCATCCGTCACAGTGCATTTTTCAACCCCTCAGCTTAGATTGGGGCTCTCTAACCTTTTTCCCTCTGAGAGCTAATTTGATAAAATGAAAGTGGCTGAGAGCTACTCATAGCACCAAGTTGTACATCGCCAATAGCAGACATGATTTCTGTCTTACTTTTCAGCTCCTTTCCCTTTTCTCTTTGTAGAGTGTAAAGTTGCTGTGAACTTTGGTGAAGATGCGCTCAACGTTACATCTTTTACAGATTGACACGCTCGCACCACAGATGAAACGCACACATTTCTCATTCACATTCGTGAGAGATTCGTCATTGTCAAATCTGCTGTGCGCTTGCTAGTCTCCCTGAATCATTACATTAGCTAACAGGTTACATTTGTGTAGACAATAAGTCACACAATGTTGAGATTTGTGCCTGATCAGAAGTGTCTTCTATTAGTTTTGGTTTTCCACCGCCGATGAAGAGCAGCGCACAGCCGCTTCTCAAGCCTAAGATCCCTATTTTAACGATTATATGCTATTTTAGCATATCATTATTAAATAATGTTTATAATAAAGTTATTTTCGATACATTTTGAGGTAAATATTGGGGTAATTTGGCAGTAATTCCAACGAAATTTCAAATAGGTTACTTGCTAATTATCACCTAATTACCCTGAAATTCGAGGACCTGTAAAATGAAGTGTTACCTACTTTGGTGTCAGGAAGTTGGGGAATGTCTGTGATTTGATTGGACAGAAATTTAAACAGGTTTACAATGTGACTTTGTATTATCAAATTTATGTAAATATTCTTTGAATTTTTTGCGAGCCACTTGGAAACAGGTAGTAAGCTACTTGTAGCTTAAGAGTATGCATGCATATACCTTCATCTATTAACTGCTGGAAACACTGTGGACACGCTGTGTGAGGACATCCAGACTGTGATAGGCTGACAGAATACGTACTGGCCTTTAAAGGGTCACAGCTGTGTGGGACAGACAGTCATCAGTAGCTCCGTCAAGTCATCACATCTTTACAATACTATCGTCTGTCCTCCCTTTGGCCGACAAATAACACTTCCTGCCCACTAGCTGCGATCTTGCCAAATCTCAACAGAGGCAGACAGGGAAAATCTAAACAATAAACTGATGGGATTTACACAGAAAATATGTATAATTGCACACATCTGCCCTGCGGAGCTGTTTGAGTCAAATTATTTCTATCCTGCTTCAATCAGCAAGTCGAGTTTCTGAGAGTTGTCATGGAGCTGTGAGCCATATTTTCACTGTGTTTATTATCTCTGTATCACAAAAGTGGGTCAAACTCAACAGAGGCAAAAAAACAGAGCCATTGCCAAGTGTTTCGGGGGGAAAATGTCTCTGCAGCTATAGGCTGTCTGTGAGTCAGCTTTCAGCATGCATTGTCTCTAGAAACACAGTCACTGCAGCATGTCATTTCCTTCCCAGACTGGGTTTGAAAGTCACTGTGGTTGTTGCTCCTCTGGTTGTAGGAAGATAAGAGTTGTATTATAGTTGGTTCAGTGATCATGACGCACCAGTCTCAAGACATAAGGATCAGTTTTTAGCTTGCTTGAATTCAAAACCAGCTGAACAACCTCAATCGGATCCAAATCGTAGGTGACTCATTAACGGAAGACCTTTGCTTTGTATGTCCTGTAGACATGATTCGCTCTGTTTAGCCGTGTTTGGAATCGTGCACTTGTTTGCAACGCTCGAGAACGGAGAGCAGCAGATGTCAGTGTTTAGTACGCTCCTCATAAACACACTCACATGCTGACTAACTAACAAATCCCTTGTGTTAGGGCTTAATGGATTTTACAAGGCCCTCCTTTCATTTCTTGGCCTTTTTAACATTGTGAGGGGAACTATGGGAGCTATCATTGTGTGTTGCATTCTCCGGAAAATCATTCTGAATTTTACTTCCTGACCGTTTGCCAGGATGCAAGCTTTGGGAAATGAGCTGCAGATTCAGCAGACTTTGTTTTGTCATGTTAAATGGGAGCGGTTTCTTAGGAATCAGTCATGGAGACTTTCCAGAAGAACATGTGAAATTTTCATTTGTTACAGGTCAGTTTTGGTTTATAAATGTATGTAGGGGCCTTTAAATCTTTTACGGAAGCCTTCCAGGTTTTTAATATTATTATATAATAATGTTAAATATTTTGTTTTAAAGCTGCATCTGTCCCAGCTACACACCCGCTGCACCTCCTTCTTAATCACTTCATCAGGCATTGAGCAACTTCACCTGTCTGATCATGTGGTACTATTTAAAAAATATGCTGACTTGGCATGACAGGGTAGAATATAATCAGTCTTTTGTTCATCCAAAACAGTAGTAGATGCCGGCATTGTTTCAGAACACATTTCATAACAAAAAGGGCAACCATGTGAGTCAGTTTTTGATTTCAACAGAGATGACAGCAGTGATTTATGTCCGATTCTGACACACTTGGTTGATTGTTCATTATTTACAGGTTCAGGGTGGATTAATGAGTCACTTGTGAAATCAAATCTCAGCTCACCCGGTTTCACATTCTTGGATCTTATGTGATTAATGTGGCCTCTTCTCTTTACAAACATAGCTTGAGTTCGTAAAAACTAGTAAACGAATGAAAAATAGGAACCCTGCCAGATTAAAGATAGCGAACACACACCATGTTTACTCCTGGCAGCGGCGGCTCTTAGAAATGATGGAGGGCTTTTGTCTCGTAGGGGCCTTTTTTTTTTACTGGTTTAAAGGATTTAAGATGTTCAGCTGAATGGAGTGCCTCTCTGCTGAGTTTAACAAGAGTGGATCATACACAATGACTGCACTGTCTCATCGCCAAATAGGAGATACCGAATGTTTAAGGCAGTGTTGTAGTACTCGAGATCGGTCTCGGTCTCGAGACCACTTTTCGAAGGTCTCAGTCTCAGAATGGACCGCAGTTCCAGTTAACAGCTGCCCCCCCCCTCCCTGCCCCCCTTCAGACGCACTACAGTACAATACAGAAAATGGCATTTTGTTAAGTGGATGTTAAAACATGGAAGAGGAGTGTTGAATAAAGATAGTTACGTTGAGCTCAGCTCCTTAAGCTGCCCTCACGTGATAAGAGATTTGCTCTTCACTCACCGCGAGGTAGGGCGCAAAACCTTGCAGAGGCAGCAGGTAAAATATCTACCCAAAAAGAGAACAAGATCGCCATTCACGCTTTCTAGGCAACAACAACAGTCACAACTGTTCTCATTGGTTGTATTCCAAAAGGTCAGCGGCAACCGAGGTCGAAGTTGAAACAATCTGAACTTTGAGCGCAACGCTCAGTGGCGATTTTGTGCGGTGCGTCACACCAACGGTAGCGCTTCCACCTAGTCGGGCTGCACCGCACCACAGCCAGTGCAGAGCAATTTTACCACTGATCATGTGTAGACGGTTTTTAGTGTTTCTATTTGTTTGCTCATAGAAAACAAAGGAAAATTCCCACACATAAAATTCACCTCTGCAAAACCTTTTGATTATTTTATCAAGACATTTCATATGGTACACCTATACATACACATACACAAATACGTGTGAATGAAGAGGAATCTTTGTTTTCTGTGAGTGTCGCTTGTTTGAAAAACTGCTGGCCCTCGCTCTATTAAAGCAAAGTTTCATGCACCTCCAACCTATTTTCACTGGTCAAGATCAACGCTGACAGTAACTGACAGTTAATCAATATCGCACTGGTAGACAACAACATCACTCGTAGTATATCTGGACTATTTTTCAAGGTCAGTTCCCGAGAGTTTGCTCTGTTGCTTTATGTTAGGACGAGGTGTAAGGGTGCAATGCAGTGTGGGACTCACACTGGTCTGGTCTTGGTCTTGACTTGGTCTCGCCCTGCATTGGTCTTGACTTGGTCTGAATCCCTCAAAGTCTTGGATTTGCTCTTGTCTCGGTCTCGATACACTCTGGTCTTGGTCATGACTTGTTCTCGGTTTAAGTGGTCTTATACAACACTGGTTTAAGGAGGGAAAAGTAGAGAAGGATAGGGAATAACTGAGAGATACTGGTAGCATGGTTTTAATTATAATATGACTAAGATCTTGATTATGATTGCTCCAAGACTCTGCCTCTTCCCACTTTAAGGTTTTGTGTGAAACCAGTAATAGTAATGCATTAGTTGCAAATGATGCTTTCTTCCCATGATGACATTTGTTGTTGGTTAGGTGTCATATCCCATTAACCCTCTGTGTGATTGGCTGAGGTTATGGTTGAGTTGGTGGTGGATACATCTGCATGTCCGTACATGCAAAATTCAGGCAGTCTTCAGGATTTACCGGCAGGTCTTGACTCAGCTGTCACTTCTGTTTATGTTTTGGGTTGAGCCCGGAGGTGCAGTGACAGTCAATTTCTTATGAGGATCTCAAGCAAACGTGATGACCAGTCAAGACAGAGACATCAACAAATCCTTTCAGCATGTCCCATCAAGAGCTGCGTCCATTTAGTTGAAGTTAATCTTCTTTAAAATCACATTCTGGTCGGCTTACCTGCTCTAATCTTTTCAGCATTTTGTGGCCGATGACACAGATACACATTGAGCATTACACTCCTTGACAGCTTGTTTATACTGTGGCTCAAATCTGGGTCCTGACTTTCTTTGGCCAACGCCCGGGGCAATATGGAGGAAATCTGTAATTATCTGCTTAATACTCAATGCTGCAAAAAGACTCCCAGGGGGGCTCCGAAGGGTGGACAAGACAAAGACAGATGCCTGTTGTCCACACTAGCATGCCAATTCAGGTTAAACAATGACCTTTGTTGGAGACTCAAGCTATTTCTAGAGTTAAATCACAGGCTGCACTGGACAATAATGGGCAGAGAGGGAATCCCCTTGTGTTGAATGTGTAGAGGAGGCGGCGGTGGAATGTGGTCGTCAGCTGGACAGCTGGACATCGATCAAACTCTACTGTCTCTGCAGGCCAAGATAAAGGTTCAGGATATAAGCTTGATTGAACGCTCCTCGCTGGCTGATTGTGGGAGTAAAAATACCTTGGAAAAAGTAGCAAATCTGTTTTTGTCCTACCTAGTCATACCCAAATCCTGCTCTTTACACTATTTGTAGAGAGCTGGGTAAGATTATGGGTTTTATTTTTCTGCCCTGCTATTTTGGGATCTTGGGTCGTAATTTTTTCTGTAGAAAGAAAGTTGGATATGTTCGCTGGACCACACGCATTGATCCAGAAGGAGATAAGAGAAGATGATACAATACATGCACATGTTCGGACAAACACACACACACTAGGTTTGCATCTAAAAATTCCGTACTAGCATGCTATTTTAGTGCGCTAAAAATGTATGTGAGATTTTTTAATATGTACGAAACCTTAGTATGAAACCAATTGTACGCGAATTGCATACTAGTCACGGTGAAATATTATAGTACGTAAATGCTAGACACCGCGGTGGCATAAATATCCGACAATGCAATGCGGTGGTGACAACAACGTTCATAACATACGTTGTCGGACAACTCTGAAACGTCAATAACGCTTCAATTTAAGTGTTTAAGTTAGTTAAGTTTAAGATTTCATTTTGCTAGGCGTAATATAGTATTTAAATTGATTCAGACTTTGATTCTCCCAAAGTATTGTTTGGTCGCATGAGGTTGGCACGGGTTACGATGGTTACATGTTTCCAACCGGCAAGGAGACTCTCAGGAAGTGACGACGTAAATTACTGCTCAGTGCGTCCGGAAAGATACATACTACTGTTTATTCACACAAAAGTATGTTGAATGATAGTACACATATTGGGTATGTAGTGCATAGTGTGTGATTTTGGATGCAGCGCTGCTCTTTTCAGCCGGGAAAAGATCAGCCACCTGATTTATTGTTGGTCCTGACAGGTGATAAAGGCTGCGGTGTCTTGGTGTTATGGAAGAGAAGAACTGAAATACTGTTGAATCTGAAAATCGAAATTCAACCCAACCCTAACTCACAGTCATCTGTCATACAGGTGATGACCAATGTGGGACAAGGTCAACACAAAGTGTAAACTTTATGCTTAAAGCTGAAACTTCTACAAGTGCCATATTTTTCCAAATCTAAACAGATTTACATGAAAACTGTTAAAAAGAGTTAAATCTTCATTTTATTATAGAAGTCCAAATGCCTGGTAGGGCATTTCTATTAAATGCAAATACAAAGACAATTGGAAGGAATACAATTTTTAAAATAAATGAATGTAGCCTATTATAAGCAAATTATGCCTGTTTGCTTTAATTGAGCTTATACTGCAAATCCTGAGACCAATATTGTTTTCTTATATGGTTGTATTGGCTTGTTGTATTGGGTTTCGTTGGATATTCTATTATGAAATTTGAAAGAAAACATGAATAGAAACTATGATGCATACAGAATGTTGACATACAAAACTGGCTTAAATTTTCTCAGTCAGATATTTTGCAGCAGTGATGGAAGCAACACAAAACCAGAGAGTTGTCAGCCCAAAGAGAAGAAACATGGAGAATCAGCACAACAAAGAGCTGCATGGAGGTAGACGAAACACCAGGGACTTTGCGGGGACTCAGCAGCATCACTGGGGCGCGCCCAGAGTTACACCCCGAGATGCCAGAGAAAAAAATGATCTGATGGAGGAGATCTCTGCTCTCACAACCCAGCTGCAAGACTCCCAGTTCCAGCAGCACCTGTATCATTGCAGATGGGCAGTTGCAGAGAAAAAGAGCCAGACTTTAGTGGCCTATCTGGACGAGGTTCGCGGTAAGTACCACTTCTATACTGAAGAAGCTGAGCGAACCATTGAAGAGCTCAAAAACCAACTGGAACGGGCTCGGAGCAATGAGACTAAGTCTTGCGAGGAGGAGATTCACAAGCTCAAATTTGAGCTGAGTGAGGGTCGCGTTGCAGGAGTTAATGGCGTCAACAGGCTGATTCTTGCTGATAAGATCATGGCACGCCTGAATCTCAAAGTCCATGAAGCCAACAAGAAGCTGCAGCAGGAACACAGCTACGCTGCTTCAGAGCGGTGTGAGGAGGCTCCAAGCCCGAGCACAAAGGCTTCCCAGACAGACCTGGAAGTACTGAGCAATGAGGAGAAAGTAGAGGAGCTCCAGCAGCAGCTCCTAAAGACCCAGAGAGACCTGGAGGAGCAGGCTGCTAAACACAGAGAGGACCAAGAGGCTTTCCGCTGTGAAACTGAGGAGCTCAGAGCCAAACTCTGCACCAGCAAGGCCCTCAAAGAAAAGAGTACGGTGAAGGTCCTGGACTTGGAGGAGGAGGTTCAGAAAATCAAAGCCTCCAACCTTGCACAGCTGGAGCAGCAACAGGAGGAGAATGCCAAGCTGAAGAAAGCAGAGGAGAAAGCCTCAGTTCAGCAGACTCTGCAGAGGAAAGAGGAGCACTGGGCCATCATCAAGGAAACCTTGCTGGATGAACTGGATTACAAGATGAAGAAAGAGTCGGACAAAAGTCCAAAAAGAAGAAGAGAAGCTGGCGACAGGTTGTCCACTTGAGTGGCAACACCAGGAAGAACTGCCGAACTCATCCGTTGACTTGATTCTGCCTTTTAGCAATAAAAATATAATGTAATGACCAACATTTTGATTAGTAACTGTAATTTAATCACATATTTTTTCTCAATAACTGTAACGGATTACAATTAAATTGATTTAGTAATTTAATTACGTAATGCCGTTGCATGTAACTAGTTACTCCACAACACGGCGTGCTAATTGCGACTAGCATCACAGCTTTTATAAACTGCATCGAATTGGTACAGTGCAGACATACGTGTACTTAGTCTGCAGATTGCAAATATACAGTGAAGAATTGTGTTATCATAAGGATGTAGGGAGGTGATTGTGTCTGGGTGCTCACGCGGGACTGACAGATTGCTGTTAAAGAGGAGTTTTTGTAATGGGAGGAACTGTTAGACAAACAAAAGGAATGGCTGCGGCGCAAACAAAACAGCCCAGCTCATACATTATTACAGGTGTGTTCAGTCAAAGGGAGACAGCATGAAAAATCAGGAAACTCCAGCATGCATCTCAGAACCTCAAGTGTATTCTTGGCATTTACAGAGGGTTTGCCTTGACATCAATTATTCATGTGATGTTTACAACCTCTTCACCTCCACTGAATGCCCAAATCAGAATCACGAGGACTAGAGAAGATGACGTAACTGAGTTTTCCATGTGTGTTTTCAACTGCAGACGCTGAATATTTGCATGTTTGCTAGTCATGGTGTCACATGCATAACACCCTGTATTGTCCAGAAAATGGACCTGGAAATGTTCTTTTTTAGATCCAAAATTGCTTGTTTACTGAATTGTGCAAGTACTTAGCTAGCTGTTTTAACCAGTTTACGTTTCTATTATTATAAGTATAACTATCTGATTCTGATTAAATGAACATTTTTCAAATACCAGACCAGAAGCACCTACTCAGGACTCAATTTCGCTTTGTCTCAGAAGAATTCCTGCTGCATCGTCCACAGTTCAGGCCTGTTCGGCATGTTGTCTGGCAGTTTGTCAGATGTAATGAGATACAGAAGAACCCACAACACCGGCAGCTTACCCTCCCTATCCTCAGCTCATTTGGCTGGCTGGCCGGTCTGAACTGGGTCCAGCTGAGTAACGCTGAGTAAAATCTCAAGAGGTTCTCACTCATTAAATGTCACCAGCCAAACCACCCACAGAGAGGAGCTCTAGTCGGGGGGAAAACGTCTCTTTGTTTTGAGAAGAAGTTTATCCAGGCATAAGCGTTTGTCATTTTAGCCAGAGTGTTAACAAAAAGAGGTTTCAATCTCAAATGATTCTGAAGTAATGTTGTGATAATAAGTCACTAATATTTTTCTTTAAGGTTGAATTTCGGTGAAGGATTGATTTAAAGTCAGGCTACAGAAGGGTGGACACGCTCTAATAATTCTGTGGAATCGTCAGTGAAATCTGAAAGTCGGGCACTTGTTCAAATAAAATGTGCACATAGGGAAATATAAGGTCCCAGCCCTGACTTCACAGAGGTGTGTCGTACTAGATGTGACCTCTGGTTTATCGTCAGCTTTTGAGAAATACAGTAGAACCCAGAGCTGAATGGCTGCAGTCAGACTAAAACAGCTGTGATGCATTACTATTCAAGAGCTAGCCTCCAAGGTATTCTGTTCTCCATTTTCTAATCTATTGTGACAGATGTGCACAATCAGAAAAAGGAAACATTCTTTTCCACTGAGGACATGCAACGTCTATATGAGATACAAAAATGTAGCATGAGTGGTCAAATATTGATATTGACTTACATCCAACATCCCACATTTAATGCTGTTGATTAACGTTTTTCATTTGGGACACTTAAAGCTGCGGTGGGTGGAAACGGAGCAAATGTGATTAAAAAAAGTTATTTTTATAAAACGGTCACTATATCCTGACAGTAGTGCATGAGACAGGTAATCTGTGAAAAAAATCATGTGCCTCTGTGTCCTCCGGTGCTCCTAACGACATCTGCAAGATTTCACAGACTGGAGGAAGTCTGCCGTCCAGCTGCCGTCTCTGAGCAGCTGTCAATCACTCGTGAACTCCGATCAAACGGTCAAACTAGGCAGCGCAGATCAAATATGAATCAATATTCTGTTAATGCTTATTTCTCTCCTCAAATGTTTTCAGAAACATCTTTTAGTGTACTGTTTAGCTGTAAAATGAGAAAGTTTGTGACCCGGCAGCCATGTTGAGATCAGTTGAGGAAATCCCAAGCACCGCCCACCAGCCGGAGTCCAGCCAATAGGAACGCTCTCTCTCTCTGAAATGACCTGTGATTGGTCAAAGACTCCCGTCACAGGCTAGATTTTTTAAAGCCTGAGAACAGAGCCATGAGGAGGTGCAGTAGTCTATTTTTCTCTCAGAACACTTGAATTACAATATGCTGAAAGGTTATTATGGAATTTTTTTTCCAATGATGCCAAAAATATACTGCCTACTGCCACTTTAATTTGAACAAAACCACCTAAAATCCGCGACACCAACGTTTTAGCTAACAGCGAATGCAAACATTCAGTGACTAATGAAACAACTTTATGATCTTTGTTCCCAGTGTTTCACGACTGTCCAAGGTGCCGAGCATTCAGCAGCTCGGTCCCAGCGCTAACCAGTGTGAGGTCTTTGAAGCTGCTGCTCTTGTGTTTACCCTGGGCTGGTCTCTGGTCCCGGTGAGGCCATCAAGCTAAATGAGGAGGGGGGGCTAAAAACAGACTCCTTTGTGGGGCCGGGAGATTGACACAGCAGGGTACTGTGAACTGATTGTATGAATAGCACGCCTGCTGTGGTTAGTGGCTGAAGACCTGCCCAGATCCAGAGTAAGCGTCAAGTCTTTCCATTACAAAGAGACATTTATTTGACTGTGCTGCGTGTGAATGAAAGAACAAAACTGTACATTTCAATTCACTCTACAGGTGCCTAATGAGAAAGCAAATCACAATAATAAAGTGCCGTACACCTCTAGACTTACCTATGAAATATTTATGGTTGAAGCCTAGAAAGTTTGTACAGACATTCATGGTTCCCAAGTTCCCATGACTTTGGTGATCCCCTGACTTCTCCTCTAACGTCACCACAAGGTTCACATTTATGGTTTTTAGTGAAATGTCTCGACAACTATTGGATGTATTGCCATGAAGTTTTGTACAGATATTCATGTCCCCTCCCAGGCTGTATTTGAAAGGCTCTGACACACCAAGCCAACAGTCGGCCGTCGGACAGTTTGGGGCCGTCGTTTTGAGGGAAACGTTTTTTTTACAGTTGCAGTTTTAAACAGTTTGAAATAGTTTTAAACATCTGATTGACGTTGTAAATTTAAACAAAACTACTTAGTTAGGTTTAAGCAACAATACTACTTGGTTAGGTTTAGTAAAAAAGCAACACGGTTTGGCTTAAAATGACTACGACATTGAAAGAAAACCAAACAAAAATGCAACAAGGCCACTGTGCTCATGTTAACATGCTGACCACAGAGCTGCTACGCTTCGTTAAAAGAGCCGTGCACCTGCATATTACTGTAAAGAAATTGTTTGATTCATGACAATTGACAACATACTGACAGGCAAAGCCCAGATGTCATTTTACTGTAGCTCCTATATTGCATAATGTAATCAAAAGCACAGTATTTGCAGTGCTCTGCATTGCATTAAATGCTTGTCTGTTTTACTAATCCAAATTGACAGCCCTCGTGTCTCAAAACATCACCACCTCAAATTCACGCCGCCGGGTTGGTTTCACCAAAATTGCTTTCAAGATGGCCTCTTTTCATCTGAAAGGTTTCCGGGTGTTCAGCTGTGCGTCACCCGTGGCACAGCTGGTGCTAGCTAGCATCTTATCCAATGCAGACATGTGCGGATGCAGTAAACACTTGACTCTTGACAGAAAGTAGTGTAATTTCACGTGCATTAAGAAGCTTCTTTGATGGGATTGTGCATTTCTTTTGGTCTTCTTTGCTCGGTCTTGTCACTTTGAATAAGATCAGATCAAGTCTGCTACAAATAAACCAGTTTAAATGTCCTGGCCAGACATGAAACAAGTTGCTCATACTCATACAGGACAGACTTAATCATCTACAGATCAGTTGAGATGCTTTTGATTAAGCTCAACCAAAATACCCCTCTTGTTCCCCTAAATATGATCGTTTTTAATTCACCTCAAAGCCTTTTGCTAAGTGGATTTTTGTCATGTTTCAATTTTGGTGAATTTGATCTTCTGCTGCAGTTTTTAGTTTGTTAGAGATGATTTTGCCTTTACAGATACAGGTAGGCCCAGGAAGGATTCACTGATCCAGAAAGTGCACTCATGCAGAAAAGTGTATCACGTTTTCTTTCTTTTTTTTTTGTTCCCGACTTTAAAACCCTAAAAAACTCTTTGAGGCAATCCAAACAGCGAGGGGCAAAAGAGCCAAGAGAAATATTTGTCCTGTCATTTTGCATTCACAGAGCATTTGTTCTTGGCATATCTAGGCCATGTGGTCCCTCTTAAAATAAATCAGCATTAGAATAGACATCTACCTTTGAAATTCGTGATCCTCATTACACACTCAAGGTACTACACACACACGCACGCACGCACGCACGCACGCACACACACATGTGCATATTTGACCCGAACTTGCACAGTACAACAATTCATGAGATGAAAAACCACATTCAATTGTATTTAATAAATGCAAAGCCAGGATTTCAGTTTGAGGGCAGCTGTTTCAATTATATGAGACAAGGCCTGTCTGTAATGGAAGATTTATTAGGCCTAAATTAAATGTTTTATGATTCATATGCTTTGGGCTGAAAGGTCAATACAATTATCATTTGAAAGGAATGTGCAGACCACACTTTATTTATGCACTGACACTGATGTTCTGTTAAGCTTTCATTATATGCACAGCAGCTGTTTTCTTACAATAATTTGACGAAGTGTGTGATGTAAAGTGTTTTTAAATCTTTGCAATCGTAGTTTTTTTTTTTTTATATCTCTCTACTTGGTTGAGTCATTGTGGCTTTGAAACACAAGCACTAGGTAAAATGAGGTCCAAAAGTGGGCTGTTAGATGTAAAAAAACACAAAACTAATGCTTAAAAATAACACGGATTTCTTTCTCAGACAGGGACACTTTGTAATGAAGTAAAACTGTCATCATCTACATAACTTTCCTTTGATTTATTGTTTTGTTGTTGTTGGTATTCTGGAGATGGATCATGGACAAAACAAAGCCAGAGTCTCAAGGTCTTTCTTTATAAAGTATAATGTCATCACACAAATTCTCAGGTCCATTCTTACTCAACCCGTCAATCTCTAGATCTTCATCCTCCTGAATATCTCACGAGTAGAGGTCAATTTTCGATAAGATTTAGGGGAACCAAATTATGGAGTAGCTTTTCACATCTATCAAAAAACTGTTCATCTGTCAAATGTTTCAAAAGTCGCTTAAAGGGTCATTTAATTTAATTACTGTTTTGTAATTGCTTTTCCCGATGTTGTCCATGTATCTGTTTTTATGTTTTTGTTTTTTTTCCCACTCACAATGTTGTTTGGTTATGATTTCCCAGAAGTATTTATAGATATTTAAATCATGTAGTCATATTATTTCTTTATATTAATCTTGTCTCTAGGTGGAGGCTTCAGATAAGCCCAGTGGGTTTTTTGCCTCTTCCTGCACTGTATATTATTCATTTTTGTTATGTTGTATAGTCTTAAATTGTGCAAAACAAATAAATAAATAAATAAATAAAACACTAACCTCATCTCACTAACGACCACTTCTTCTTCTTCTTCTTCTTGTCCTCCAGAACCCTGAATCTCTGGACTCGTCCATCCAGGGTGCTCTCTCGGCCCTCTTCCCACCCTTCGAGGCCACAGCACCCATCGTCCTCTGTCAGCTGTTTCGCACCATAGAGGAGCGTTACCATGGTGATGCGTTACACTGTCTGCTGGACTTCCTCATCCCATCCAAACACCTGCTGGAGAGCGTCCAACAGGCAGCATGTGTGAGTATCAATACACTGTAAAAAAAAAAAAAAGTGTACAACATTCTTTTACAGTTTATATAAAAACTTTTACATGTTTTGTCTGTATTTCAAAATGACAGAAAAAAATGTAAAAATTACATGTTTCATTTGTGATTTATATGTAAATGGTCTTAGATTTACAGTATTTTTTGTAATCACAATCGTAATAATCTGTATTTAAGCTTTTTCTTGATCATTTTTAAAGATAATTATTCTGGGTTTTTTTTAGGTTTATGACTCAATTTTAACAATTAATTTATGTTAGAAGAAAAGGATTTCATGGAGTTCTAAAAATATTTCTTGTAAAAATACAGATTTTTGTTTCATTGTGATTTATATGTTAATGGTGTTAGATTTACGGTGTATGACTATTCTAACAAAAATATATGTTAAAAGTAAATTATTTCTTGTAAAATTACAGTAATAGAGGCTAATTATATAAAGATAATTACTGTTTTTTGTTTTTTTTAGTTTATTTATGTTAATTAAAGGACAGTGTTTTTCCTTTTTTTAACAGACATTTTCTGGCCCCCTGCTGCCGGAAAATTTCCGTTATTTTACACTTTTTTTTTTACAGTGTACATCTCATCTTTCCCCTCATATCTCTTGAGTATGTTGCAATAATAAATCATACTCATATTTTTTTTTACATTCAGTTTGACTTACCCTTTCGAGATATCACAGAAAAAAAAGCTCCTCATAACTACCAAACCTCACTGAGAATTAACGCGTTTTTAACTTTTCTTCAGTATCAAAAGAATTCAGTGACACTTGTCTATACATCCATGGGTGTATTGCAAAGATGAACAGCCAATAGTGAATTCGGCATACTTTTAAAGTGCAAATTTAACAAACGTAATCAAATATAGGCTAAAAACGAAAGGAGGTTGTAGCTGTAACAGCGTGCCTCACTAACTCCTCCATGCTGACATCATACTTCCTGTTTACATTCCCAGAAGCCCCCAAATTACCCAGCTAATTATCTCATGGCTAAGTTTAAAGACATTTATATTTCTTCTTTTGTAAACATGATATAGAAACAAATTCTCACCTATTTCTCATATATTTTTTTTCACAGATCTGGAGTCTCACTTTTTTTGAAGTCACTAATTGTGTCCACTTTTTTTAACCCTTAAAGATATTATCTGTTACTGCAGTAGTCCAGATGATGGCGCTCTTGAGCATCTGATTAATTTCATTTTTGAATATGTCAATGTTTTAATTCACAAACAGACATTTTCTAAATCACTTCCTCAGTTTTTACTTAGAATTGAACTCTCTACTCACTCAGCTCACTGAGCTTACTAAACAACAACAAAAAGGTAAAAAAGTGATAAGGCTATTGAAAAATTATGGAAATGTTTTCCAAGAAACCTCTGATTGAATTTGTTTATATCTGTGTATATATCTACTCCTGTTTTTATTTAATTTTATGCTCCTTGTGTGTATTTGTATTGTAAAACTTGTATCTGTTCTGTATGTGCTGCTACCACTACTACTACTACTACTATTACTACTACTACTACTACTATTACTACTACTACTACTACTAATAATAATAATAATAATAATAATAATAAAATACATTATTCATAATAGTAATCATAATAATAATAATAATAATACAAATCTCCTAACTCCTCCTCAGAAATGTTGTCCAGACACCAAAAAGAAAGAAAGAAAGAAAGAAAGAAAGAAAGACCCCAAATTATGGGAAATATAGTTCCAAAACTTAGCATGCTTATCAAGGTCCCCCAGATAGGATTAAGACAAAGAATAATAAAAGGAGTGACATACAATACATTCACTTTTTCTCATGTAAATTTTTTTTTTTTTTTACATTATTAAGACTCGATGTCCCATTGACATTGTTCTTATACTGAAGCACTGACACTCCTTTATCCATTTATATAAGGTTTGAGGTGGTGGGTTAGGGCACCACAGTTGTGTGGTGTTTAAATAAAACCATGATAAATTTATAAGCTACATCTTAGCTTATGTATACTGTTGAGCAGTATACAGTATACACACACACACACACACATAAATGCAAGTGAGATAACCCAGCTCTTCATTAAATGTCCTTGAAATCATAAATGTTTTTAAATTATGCTGGTAATAAATTCAATTTAACAATATTCTGACAAACAATTCACTGTAGATGACTAAGATTTTAAAATAGGATGCAAGAAAACGACAAATCAGAAAAAAAAAAACACATCAATGAAAGTGAAATTAAGTCGAGCAAATTAAATCAAAATAACAATAATTTTGTTTTTGTTCTCTAGGCTGGATACTCTGATGTGGTTTTCCGCTGTGAGGGCTGGCCTCTGTGTCTCCATGACAAGACCGTCATCCAGTTAGCGCCCGTGAACCCTCTGCTGCTGCGTCCTGGAGACTTCTATCTGCAGGTGGAACCTTTCGGGGACCAAGCGGCTCGCGTTGTCCTCAAAAGTCTCCTGGAGGAGGGTTGTCGAGAAGTGGAGGAGACCCCCGTCCCCGAGACCTCCTACCCCTGCATCTTCACCGAGGAATGGCTGCGGGACATCAATGAAGGACGCCAAGGCACTCCTCTGTCACGTTGCTTGCTTTGCACGGATCAAGGGGTGATCAAGTTGCCCTGGGCTAAAATCGCCATCCCAGAGTTTTTAGACAAGCCTAAGATCATGCCTACTTATCGGGAAGCTCCACCTGAACCAAAACAGATCGCAGTTCCCACCCATTTCAACTCCTCCACCCTCCCGATGGAAGCCATTTTTCTTCCTGCGAAAGACAGGATGCCATCATCTTTGAGATCTGCGGACAAACTTGTCAAAATGGATTATGAAAGACGAACCCCCAAATCATGCTCCAGGCCTTTAATCAAACCTGTTGGTTGGGTTTCTCCTAACACCTGGGACAGTCGTAACTATCGAGAGATTGAGGGCGATTATGTAGACCTGGTGGATATTGCCAAAGGGAAGGAGTTTGTGGATAAACAGAGAGGCAGCCATCCACATCCACCTAATTCAGCTTTGTTTAAACCTGTCAGACCACCGCCACCTGTACCACTTGGTGTTCCCTGTGGACGCACCCTTCAGTGTAAAGACGAGCCTTGCACGCCATGCAGCCAGAGACAGCTGGGGCATGAGCCCACTGATCACGACTTGAAGTGTCGGTACAGAGACTCGTACGTGGCAGCACTGAGAAACCCAGTCGCTTTTGAGAGGGGGAGCGTAGACTTCCTGGCCGCCCTGGAGGAGGTCGGCCTTTGCGAAGAGTGCGAGCTAAGACCCAAGGGTGCATTTGAAGCTCAAAGAGACGAACTTGGAAACTTTTGCAACCACTGTAATAAACCTGTGTTAAGTAAGGAGCTCTGCCAATACAGACACGGCTGTGAACCAACAGCAGAGTCTCACCTCAAAGACCTTCCCACGAGTTCTGAATCAGAAAACCTCATGAAGGAATCACCCACGATTTTGAAATCAACCCCAGGATTGAGCCAGAGTCATAAGGTTCAGATGAAACTTATTTCCCACCAGTCGGGACACAATGCCAGCGTGCATCCAGATGGTGACGTTCAACCACATCAGAAAGTGGAGGTTGTGACGCCATCGGGAAAACACAAAGTCAAGGTTAGGTCTCTGTCCACTGTGTCGGAGACTTCTAAAGGGAGTCCACTTCTCTATAAAGTCAACAACAGGAGCCACAGTGACATCTGCCCGGAGACAATCAGCAGCATAATGCAGTGTAAGAAAAGTGAACTGTTGGATCAGGTGACCTTGAAGCTGGAAAGACTGAAGACCCTTAAAAAAGGTAAGCATGGGGGGCAAGTTAAAGGGGCTCTATGTAAGAATCAGAAATTGCTTGTGTGACACAATGACACCTGTGGCTGTTAAGTCAACGACAGTCAGCGTCCTGTTGCTCGCACTTGTGCTCGCACTACGTAGACGCAAGTGAGCATCGGTGGTGAGGCGAACGTGATTGACAGGCATCATGTTTATTAACGTTAACACATTAGCCAGCTAAAATCACAATATCACTACATATTTCACATGCTTGGATTAACTAGATATAACTTTGTTTTTTTGTGTTTCCATGGAGTTTGTGTTGGAGTCTGAGTTGTGGTGGGGGCTGGTCATTTGTTGGCGTTAGCAGACTCCATTTCTAACCGAACGTTAGCTATGGTTGCACACTGATAGCCATGTAGCGGAGCTGAAGAGGGGAAAGGCACTCGTGAGCGTGCATGACATGACATCTGTTGGGTTTTCCCAGCAAAGACATCCCGCATTCTTCACATTAAAAGCCGTATACAGGCTGATAGAAGAAACCCATAAAGTCCCGGAAGGTCTAATTTTTTCCGGTTAGGTTAAAACCTGTTCACACACTGGGAAAAAAAACGGTTAAAAATGTTTATATTTGTAAAAACTTCCATACAGCCCCTTTGAGGCTGAACGTTCATGATACAATCACTCATTCTCCTCCTTCTCTCTCTTCTTTTTAACCCCACACGCAGAGTTTGTGAATTGTTATTACTGCACACACAGCCGTTTATTATGATCTGTTGCTCAATGCATAAAGGGCAACTGAACATTCACGCCAAACAGACTGATTGAAGCTCGACCGTGACCTTGCGTGCTTGAGGGGAATATGCTCCGCCGCGATCATAAAGGCTCTTTAGAAAGAAAGTTCAAAGGTCAAAGATCAAGCTCGAGTATGATCTTCTCCCACTGCTGTCTGGGGTTCTTCGGCAGCACGACTGCATTCATGTTATACCCATTACCGAGGGAGTGAACGGAAATAGCGCGCTGCACCCCGATGAAAGGGAAGGCCTGAACCCCGTTGGGTAAAAAGAAAGAGCAGAGCATTCCTCTAATGCAGAGAGACAGCATAACATGCGAGAAGGAGATTTCTGTGTCCCCTGCGCCCGCTGGCATGCACCCTCATGCCCTCACAGGGGCATGTTGAGATCTTGACTGGAGACATGCTTGTCATGGACTATTAAAGCAGTACAGAGAGAGAGAGAGCACAGGCGAGGCTTTGTTGGTCCTAAAGGAGAGGCCAATTAGGATGTCTGAAATCAAAGCCAGGCTTAGTAGCCGGGCCACTGCAGTGTTTTGTTACAGAGAGCGTGTCCAATGTTTAAAGGCTGTCTGTACACAGCTGTGCATGTTGATGGACGACTATTAAGATGTAAGGATGAAGAGCTGAATAATTACTGTTGATATAAAAGGGCAAAGGTTGCTAGACAGAATAGAAAGTTGGCGGATAGTTTATAAGAAATATAAGTGCTGTCTTAGAAGAACGTCCTCAAGAGATACAGTCTGATGGATTAAAGGAGCGACTGGAGCTCAGCAGGTAGAGCAGGTCGTCCTTTAATCGCGAGGTTGGCAAATTGCTCCCCGGTTGCTTCACAGCAGCCCACTGCTCCTAAAATGCTGAGGATGGGTTAAATGCAGAGGTCAAATTTCATGTATGTATCTGTGTGTGTATATGACGAATGAAATCAAGTTTTAAAAAAATGTTTTTTTTTAAACAAAAAAAATGGTTTTCTTTGCTTTTTTTGAGGGAAGACAATTATGTTTGTGTTTGCTGTCATGCAGACTCACAGTCAAGTAGGAGTGAAACTCCCTCCGCCGCAGATGGACCAGACTCCAAACTCCATCACTCAAAGACAGAAAAGCCATCTCCTGCACAAGTTCAACTACCTTCTGCAGGTTCTGACTCTCCTCAGCCTCCACAAACCAAGGAATCAGGCTTGAGAGGCGTCAGTGGTCTGCTTGAACTGGGCATTATTAGTCTGCCAGGTACTTGATTTTCGGAGCATCACCCAACTAATATCCTCTGTATGATTTTATGTATCTCAAAAAGTCACTATCAATATCATGTTATAGACCATTTCACAGTTGTAAAGGTAAACATTCCAAATGTGTCCCAGTTTATTTCCTGTTGCAGTGCAAGGCCTATTGAAAGGAGTACAGACCAGGTTTTACTACGCATGTGTTGTACCTCAAAGATATGAAGCATGACCCAGCCTCTTTCAATAGGCCTTGTTGCAGTATATGTGAATGACATCAGCTGACAGGAAGTAAACATGGACCTAAGATGTTGCCTAGCAATGCAATTCCGTTGCAACGGTCTATACTGTACTGCCACGGCATTTGTCATTTAAAAAAAAAATTACATGTCACAAACTTTTTTGTTCTCTGTCCTGTAAACTCTCAGGCAGCAGGGACAGGACAGGCAGGGCGGTGGTGGAGGTCCACGGTGGCAGAAAGGAGTGGACTTCCCCTCTTGTGTCAGCCCAGACTGTCTGTGAATTACTGCTCTACTTACTCTCCATACCAAGGTACTAAACAATGACAATTAGATATCTCTTTATCGAAAATATATCTGTAACTGAGGGGCAATTGATTCAGTTGTCCAGCAGAGGAAAGCTGTAGTTGTTAGCTTATTGGGAAGCTCCAATGGATGCTGGTATGTAATAAAATGTCTGATCACAAGAGGGCAGCAGATACCATTTGAAATTTCTCCAGTGTCCAGATATGATGCATGCTCTTACATCCAGACTAAGTGATCCCTTATGGGTTATCTCTTTGTATAGTTACTGTTTTACAGCTAATAAAACAATGTATTTTGTATTCTAAAACCAACTTTATGAGCTGAATAATTCTACTTTAGGATCAGCTGGCAGTATAACGTTGACCTGTGCTGACCCTCTGCCAAAATGAGCGTCAATACTCCCCCTCAAAGGTCTCCTGGCGAACACTTTAACCGTGCTATTTGTTTACACGGGGTTTAATGGAGTCTTTGAAGTTCAAAAAGCTATTCTACTGGATAGCTTGGCCTTCCTCTGTCCCCACTAAACAGTCTCTGGCCAGGCGGGCTGCCAAATGTCTGGTATGCAGCGCCTTGCTAGAATTAGCAGCCATGTCTGAGTTAGGCTCACACAACAGGGTAACCCAAGAAGAGGCCATTAAGAGGGGTGTGTGAAGGCGTCAAAGTGTGGAATAGGATGTGTGAAGAAGAGTGCGTGGGTGTCAGAGAGAGAGATAAAGATAAATACAGATTTGAGTAGTGGACTGAGCCTAAAAGCCTTTTAGCACATAAAGTGATGAAGTGATAATGTTTGAATGTGCCTTGACATGATCCGACGTTTTGGTAGGAAAGAAGTGCGAGAGCTGGGAATGACTCTGGTCATCAATGCCAGGAAGAAGCCTCCTTCACCTCACCTCTACAAAGCTCTGCTGATGGCCCAGGTTAAAACAACAAACCTGCACGTACACGTCCGAATCAACACCTGCACTCAAAAACACTCACACCCACACACCATGACATCAGATGCTGACAGATGTCAAATTGTCACGTTCCTTGACTCACAGATAAAGGAACTGATGGATTAGTCATTGTGTGTCTGAATATACGGAACACAAACACTGAGTAACACAGGTTCATTTCAAGTTCGTGCAAGTTTCTGATTTGTTAGCAGTAAAGAAATGCACTAGGGGGCGCAATCTCCATCTTCATCAGATGCACTGTAACACTGTAGGCCTTTTGTACTTAAGGTTTCTTGTCAACTGAGAGGGAAGGTCGATGATAGAGTACCTGGGCCGGATTTAGTTATTTGGGTGCCCCAGGTAAATGCTGTCTTGCTTTACTTTTCAGTGGCAGTGGTAGAAGAAGTAGGCCTACTCAAACCTTTTTTTTTCTGGAGTAAAACTATTAATACCGCACAATGAAAGTCCTGCATTCAAATGTCTACTTCAAGTGAAGAGTGAAACAAAAGGTATTATCAGCAAAATGTACTTAAAATGATTTAAAGTCTGTTCAAGGTTGACTTTTCCAGCATTGTTTGAATACGATGCTGGAAAGTTTAATGAATAATAATACATCATATTTTAATTATTTTCTATATTTTGTGAGTAAAATCTGAATTTGCAACGTAACCAGTAAAATGTCTCTGTCAGGTAAATGCATGACTACAATGTTTTCCTCTGAAGTAGAAGTGCACAGTAAGTAAGCCTAGGATGCAGTTGAGTTGCATATATTTTTTAAAGTGCTTTGGGAGCCTTTTGTAAGTTGTTTCGAGGTGCAATGAGTTAGAATAGTAACACAATTCAATCATCATAATAAATCTATAGCTGTTTGCAGCCCGTTTAGCTGGGGGCCCCAGGCTGTTGCCTAACTTGATTAATGGTAGAGTGTACTCCTATAGAGTACACGTCTTGCTGTTTTACTGTGACAATCATTCATCTCATACCTAAATGATCAGAGCAACTGTCAGCACAGTCTGCATTGTTTTTTTTGTCTTTAACTTACTGACCATCTGCTACAGGAGCAAGCTCTCCATGCCGTCCACAGTATCGTGATGCTGGTGGATAAAGACACTTGTCCTCGACCTGAAAAACAGCCAGGGTTACAGGTCAGGAATGAAATCAACTTCCCTGTTGTCCTTTGTTGTTCTCTTGGTTTGACACTCGTGGTACTTTTCCTTCATGCCTAACGTTGCCTTTGTGTTTGTCTATCAGATGGACATAGTGACTTCTATGAAAGCCCTCAACAAGACAGTCGAAGCTTCCCAGCTGACCTCTGACTTGGGAGGGACCTTTACTTACAGTCATACCGACTGGCTGCAGTTCCATCAGGTACTGAATATTCACTCACATCCAACAATCGTTTTGACGAAGTGCGGAGTTTCCCGTTAAGCCACAGTTCTCCCACTGGGGATGACTCCACACGCCCACACCAAACATTCATCATCTCTGTTGTTCTTTAATGACACGTTTAGCTTTGGTCTTTGGGTGGAGGGATGGTGGACAATAGGAATGTGCAGTCATCATTTGACTGGAAATGAAATGGGGATATCAGATCAAAACATTATTACAGACTCAGGGTCTGTATGTATTTAGGATGCTTTAAAAATCCAAATTTCCTCCTAAATATTTCTTTGTTTTTTTGCACATTAGGGCATTAAAACAGCAGGTCAGAGGGAAGCAGCTAAAGTTTGTCATGTTGTGGTTCCAGCGTCGGGGAAACAGTATAAATTTGAGAGGTCATAACTTGAATAACTGGAAAGGAAAGCAGACAAAACATACTTAACATTTTTCTGCTACAAAAAAAATAATGTTTTTTTCTCATCTTTGCATTTTATTTATGAATTTTTGGATAAGTTACATCTTCAACATCTTCAGGCCCCTAACCATAGAACAAACTGAGATGAAAAATATATTTAACGGGTCACGATTAGACATATGCAACCTGTGACAAGGGTATGTAGTAGATAACGCCTACGTCTGATTTGGCCTCAGGATGCCGCTGGCTCTGGCGCTCTCTGTAGGCGGCAGATGGCAGATATATGTAGTGTCTCTTCACCTCAAAGCTCTTGGATTCATAACGATGTATCATTTTTTCCACCTCCACTAAATCTTAAATTTAATTTGAACATTTCAGAGACTGGTTTCTTTCATGACTGAGCTACGAGGGGCAGACAGCTTGTTGCAGAAGGCCATCAAGAAAGTGGACGGCAGCAAAAAGATAGACACCGCCCAGGTAGAATATACACTATGAAGTGTGACGTTATGGAAGCAGGTCAGACGTGTTGACTTTGCTCTTTCTATGGCTGCTACAGGAAGTGCAGCAATGCATCGAGGAACAGAGGGCCTCAATGAAAGAGGTGCTGGAAGACACTCGACTGGTGACTCTGCAAAGAGAAGGAGGAGCTTTACTGGCCAGAATGAGGAGGGAGGAGTTCAGATTTCCACAGTCTGAGGACTACAGGTATCAGATCATATTTAAATCTGCTTACCTTCTCCTTCTTGTCCTGAAACAAACACAGGTCTGAAAGAGGGAAATATTTTACTTTCCTCACCACCACATTTATTTGACAACTATAGTTACTTGACCAATTAAAGCCTCTGCACGCCCATGCAGGTGATTTTAATTACTCTGGTTAGTTGGGTCAAAGAACATTTATTGCTAAGAAGTGAAAGAAAAATCC
Organism: Sebastes umbrosus; assembly: GCF_015220745.1. Classification (NCBI taxonomy): domain Eukaryota; kingdom Metazoa; phylum Chordata; class Actinopteri; order Perciformes; family Sebastidae; genus Sebastes; species Sebastes umbrosus. Next base: position 32,018,208 of record NC_051269.1, on the reverse strand, counting down.
GTACCAGCAGCAAAACTATGCTTCTGCCATTTTGGACTGAAAGCGACTACCGGACGCCAGTAAAACGTCCGCCTAGAAAGTGCTGTACAAAAGTAAAACTAAATTATTTCTATTCTATTATCATATTCTACCGAAATGGCCTGTGTTGAACAAAAAAATATTATAAATATAACAGGCGTTTTCAGGTCAAAATGGTGGCAGCTGCGGTTGTCAAAAAAAAACACAGGAGTTTCGTCCGTTTGCTTCTACAGTATACTCTTTGGTTGGGTGGAGCTATGCTGGGAACTAAGTGGTGTCACCAAACTCCATGCACTAATAAGAGTGATAGCACGCTAAGTTGTCCCGCCCTAAAAGGTACAATAAAGCCAACCAATGGGTAAGAGAAATGTCAATCAAGTGCCCTTTGTACACGCCCACCCTGTCCTGAGAACAGGTCTAATTGGGCATCATAAGTGAAAACAGCTGTGTTAATGGACTATGGGTGTGCAGGGGCTACTTTAAGATTTTACATACATTATATATGATTATTATTATTGAATAAACTACCAAACAGCATAAGAAGTAGTTTGAATATCCTCCACCTCGACAAGATACAACATTAAAATGTGACTTACTCTTTTATGCCTCAGTATCAATAATATATAAAATAACACTGCCAGGGGCCATTCTGCATAATGAGTACTATGAGGCAACTTTATGGTTCTGTTGAAAAATGTTGTTTTAATATTGAGTGAATTATGTACAGCATGTTTTCATGCCTAAATATTTGTTAAACATTTATAGATTATTATACTAGACTTTTTTTTGTAATTACAGCAGTTTGGCACCACAATTTATCCAGGCAACAAGCAATTGAAGGGCGTGTGTAGTTATTATTATCATGCACTCTATTTCACAGCCTTAATTAACTTGTTACTTACACAACGTATTTATCTTTTTGCAAAACCTCAAATCATGTCACATAACGCCTATACTTTTCTGAGGTGATCTTAACTTAACAATGGTGGATTTACCCCCATAATACACTTAAAATTACAACTACTACCTTACAATGTTATTCAAGTCGAGTGTGATTTGTCTCAGAGTTTGTTAATGTTTGTTCCACCGTCCTTGCAGAGATGCTCTGGAGTCAGTGACCAGTCTGTACAACCAGGTGGAGGAGAAGCTCCACACTCTGGTGATGAGGTCAAATGAGTCACTGCAGCACCTGGAGTTTCTCTTCAGGCTCCGAGAGATGGAGGCCAACATTAGCACGGTAATATCACAACATTAAAATCTACAATATGTGCCGAAACAGCTGGAATTCATTAACGTGGTGTTGTAGACAGGGCGGTGAACGTTGCTCTGCTTTTACAGAATTTCCTGTTAAGTGTTACTGTTTCTTAAGAATAAGATAACGCTACACTCAAAGTTTGCCAAGCTATAAACCAGCATTGTGTAATTCTACATTACGTCTTGCAGGCTGGGATGTGGTTCAACACAGAAGGCGAACAGGGACTGAAGGACTCTTACATAACAGACGATACCCTGGTGTGCACTGAAAAGGCCTTGCAGGACTTTGATGTTTTTTTCACTCAGTCTAAGGTATTAACAAAAAAAGCAATATAACAAAAAGGGTTTACGGGTACCTTATTTGGTTGTGTTTCTCTTTAGTTTTGCTTTTCCTAGAGTTGGAAATATTTAAATGACTGCACTGATAACAGTAAATATAAGATTAGGAGGAAGAAGGATTAACAAGTTCCACTTGACATCTTATCATTTGTTACAGGAGAAACAACAGTACGCCCTGACCCTAGTGACGGAGGCAGAGGGACTTGTTGGCACGAGTGATTCCTGTCCTGCTACAGATGTTTTTCGGACTCTGGTCAGCACTTTCAAATCCAATATGGATGACTTTATGTTGCGTGCAGAACGGAGGCACAAAGAACTGGACAAACTGGTGCATGTGCACCGCTTCTGTGAACAGGTTTGCTTTTTCAACCATCTAACATTTCAAATTAAAGCCTCTTTCTTTCTTCTCTTGCCCTTTGTCTACATATTTCTGACTGATTTGTGTTAACCTTTAAATCTAAAAATTCCATTTTCTTTCTCTCTCTGTGTAGGCGTCTGGCCTGGCCACAGAATGCACTCCTTTTTTGGAGCAGGTAGAGCAGGGGTGTTACTCAGCTCAGGCCCTGAAAACACTCCAGATGTATGAAGAGAGATTAGGTGGGGAATTCTCCACCCAGCACTTCCAGGCTCTGAAAGCTAAGGCCTGTGCCGTGGGATCAGGGGCCTCGGGGGTGATGGGAGTGTGGAATTCAGCCTGGGTCCGGTGCCAAGAAGTTAGGCAGCGTCTTGAGGAGATGCAAAAGAAGGAGAGGGGAGTAGATAAGAACCAGATCCAGCGGGGCACAGCTGCAAACCTTCAAGGGGAAGATGGAGGAGTGGAGAAGGAGGACAAGAGGAGTGAGGTGGGGGAGGATGAATGCCTCCTGACCCTGCAGCCGACCTCTCAGGAAGAGGTAGTCAATATCTCAGAAGGTGAAGGAGAAAGCACCGCTGCTGCGTGCTTCAACCTCCATTTAAAACCTGACTTGAAAGGAGAATCTCAAGCGCAGAAATTACCTGAAGCAGCAGTTCAAAATGAGAAAAAAATTAAAATTTTCCCCCCACAAAACACTGACTGTCATCCAGAAAGCAAACAGAGGCCAAGAGTGCACAACAGCGAGGCAGATCTGAGGAGCAGACACTCAGTTGGAGGGGGCAATGATTTTCCATCGCACCAACCTTTGGGTCGGTCCCTGAGCGAGGGCTCGAATGCGAGCTCTCATTTGACGAGCATCTCGGGTTTTTCACCTTTGAATGTAAGGCACAAACACTGTCAGAGCGGAACACCGCTGCTGGAACTGAATCCGCAGCCCGTCCAGAATCTGCCTGTTTCCCATAACGAGAGTTTACGGTCAGGAAACCTAAGCTGCGACTCAAAAGGAGACAGTAATGAAGAGGAGGGTGGAGGATGCACAGTCTCCACCCAGAGCCCTAAAGAGTCAAGGACCCAAGAGACATTACTCACACCAGCAGAAAACAATGGCAGCAATGTTTTGTAAGTAACACCCCCGTCCTTCAGCTGTAATCTAAAGCTCAGTGAGATGCTGTCCAGGACATTAGACATAGGTTATATTCATGAATGGCACCATTATTCTCCAGTTAAAAAACACTGTCATACCCATAAAAAGATAATGTAAAGCTGAGCATGATCCCGAGCTCACCTGGGTTTAGTTATGAGCCTTAATAAAGTTAATTTCCTATATGTGGAACAGGAAGCTGCGGAGGATCATGGAGGAGCTGCTGTCCACAGAGAGGGAGTACGTGAAGGCTCTGGGTTACGTTCGAGAGCACTACTTCCCCGAGCTGGAGAGGCCCGACGTCCCTCAGGACCTCAGGGGCCAGCGGGGGAGCATCTTCGGCAACTTAGAGAAACTCCACGACTTCCACCGACATCACTTCCTGGATGAGCTGGAGAGCTGCGTGAACGAACCCTTCAGAGTGGGACGCTGCTTCCTACGCCATGTAGGTGTATTATTGACAGTACTGAATATAAATTACAATCTGCAAGTGGGGTGCACCTGAGTAACTGTTGTTTCCATGATGCAACCAGGCTTTAGCAGATGTGCAGTCTTGGTAATGCCAAATAGTGGTCCGTGGTTTCCTGTTTTGAACCAAAACCGCGATAATGAAGCATAATTGACTGCCAACAGAGAGCCCTTCCAGATGTGTCCTGGCTGTAGACGTAGACTGATCTTTAACTTCCAAAGAATCAAATGCTTAAGTGCTGATATCACTGAACAAAGTTCACACAGCTGTGAAATGCTATGGTACATTGCTTAGTCTGCACTCCAGTGTGGCACATGCATTTTTATTGGTCGTGATAATGATGATGACTAATGGTCTTTATTTATTCCTTTCATTTTAGAGAGAGAACTTTGCTTTGTATGCCCTTTACAGCAAGAACAAACCACAGTCTGATAGTCTTCTCATCAATCATGGACAGGCTTTCTTCAAGGTGAGAACCGCTGCTAGGCAGCCTCCCGTTGCTCTTCTTTCTCTCATTTCTCTTCTCAAAAACACATCGTGGACTATTTTAAAAAAGAGGGGAGAGAATGGTATATTTTAGCAAGATCAGAGTCTATGCTAGCCAGTGGCGCCCCCAGAAACTTTTCATAGGGGTGGCCAGATGGGGCCACTGAAAATCTTGGGGTGGCACACCAAAACCAAAAGCCATAACAGAGTTTCAGGATTTCGATAATGCTGTTGTAGTATATAGGCTAGTTGAAAACTAACTGAAAACTCTCAATATGAGAGTTAATGATATGCTTTTGTTTCCTAATAAATAGCAGTACATATTGACCTTTTCCTTAAAAAGATGAGTACCGGTACACCGCTTTAATTTAAAGGAGTACATTGAGTGTAAGGAACAGGGCGGCACGGTCGTGCAGTGGTTTGTGCTGTTGCCTCAACATGTTCAAGTTGGTTCTCTGATTTCCTCCCATGTATCCAAACCCCTCCTGGGGGTCAGGAAAAGCATCTGGTGTAAAACCTATGCCAAATCAATATGCGGATCAATGATACCCCTAACAGGAACAGCCGAAAGACAACAACATTGAATGTAAGGAACCAACATTAACTGGGAACTAGCCTTCTCAGGTTTAAAAACACCACACAGAGACCTCCTATATTATGCATTTGCAACCCAGGAGAGGGGGTGGGGGTGCAGCGATTGTATCAGGGCGGCCAAGGGGCCAATGGCGGCGCCCATGATACTGGCAGCTCTGTGAGGCTGTACTTACACAGAGCAGTGCTTTGAGCTAAATGCTAACGTCAGCATAACATGTTAACCTGTTTACAGTGACACTCTAGAGTCTAGCTCCTAGTATGATTAATAAAAAGAGATAACCAAATAAAAATGTGAGTTTCATCTCTATACACTATTTTAGTCCTGATGGATGCCTTCCCATCCACTTAACATTAGTGTGTTCTCTAACTCAGCTTTAGCATCATCCTTCCTGATATCTTTAGCCGTATACCCTGCTGATCGATCAGTAACTGAGCGCTCCATCTCCTCTCCTCACACACCAGCAAAAGCAGCTGAAGCTGGGGGATAAGATGGACCTGTGGTCGTACCTGCTGAAGCCCGTGCAGCGGATCAGTAAGTACAGCCTGCTGCTGCAGGACATGATGAGGGAGTGCGGTCCGGGACAGACCAGAGAGATGGCTGAGGTCAAGGCCGCCCTGGAGGTCGTCCACTTCCAGCTCCGCCACGGAAACAACCTGCTGGCCATGGACGCCATCCACCACTGTGACGTAAGACAGTTTGTTTTAAATTTTGTGTCATTTTGTAAACTGAAATATCAAGCAAGATTATTAGAAAGGAGGATTTCATGTCTTATATATACAGTACATACATATACACAGGTATGCTGTACAGATATAGTATGTACTATAGCGTGATAAGAATGTGTATCACCCTCCCATCCAGCATTGAGCAACACCATTGGAATCTCTACTGCAATGGCGAAAGCACAGTAGGGAAACAGGTACAGGCAAGACGACAGCGTTCATCCATACAGAATGATGCGTATAGTGAGGAGTAGTGTTCCTCAAAACATTTATCATTGTGATTTGGATTTGTGCGATAGCGTTGGTCAATCGTGATTATCCTGGCGTGAAAGGAATGAGATGGAGGAAAAGAGTACAGGGAAAGAATAATAGTATTATCGTGTTTCGATGGAATGTAAAGGGAGGGGTTGTGTGTGGGGGATGCTGGTCTGGAGCTCCATCATCGCAGCAGAGATGGAGGAAATGGAGTTGGATTCATAGGAAATTTGTCGGTTAGCTTATGAACTCTATGCTCTCTGTTAAATTGTCAGAAATAATAAGAGAGTTCATATTATTTTGTATTGATGTTCACTGTAATTGCAGGAGTTAATTATTACAAATCTGCCATTATGTTCAATGTTAAAAGTCTGTATGTTTATTTGACTATGTCTTCATCAGCTGAATTTAGATTTAGATTGCTAAAGGTATTAAAGTTAGTACTGTCTTCTTTCTGGTGCATTATTGCTGACTACAGTACATGACCCCCAGACTCATCTTTTGTGTTCTTGCAGGTTAATCTGAAGGAGCAGGGGCAGCTGATACGCCAGGATGAGTTCTTGGTGACATTCAGGAAGAAAAAATGTTTACGCCACATTTTCCTCTTTCAAGAGCTCATTCTCTTTAGCAAAACCAGGAAGACGGACGTAGGAAATGAGACATACATCTACAAACAGTCTTTCAAGGTGACACATACAGTATTGCTACACACACAGTTTAATGTGAAGTTTAAATGGATTAATGTGTAACAAGAGTGCCAGTAAAGTGAACAATGACAGCACTAGAAGGCCTCAGTATTACTACTATCACTTCCTCTTTCCAACAAGCCAGTACAAGACTACTCCCTATACATATGCATGCTGAAACTGACAACTACATTAATCTTGCAATACATCTACTCATCATTTACAGAGAAAAGAAAAAGTTTCCGTTACTTGTCACAACTTGGAACATTTTCCAAATCACAGCTGCGGGGGAGGACTTTTGACTCCATGTCACACATCAGAATTTATATTTACAAAAAATGTAATACTAGAATATGTTAGAAAACAATAGTTGCATTAAATAAAATGTAAAAGCAGTTATTTAATTTTGAAAAATATGGCTACAGAATCTGTTTCACTGAATAATTTAATACATTTGAAGTACATTTACTTATTTTGTATTACAGTAGCGAGAGAGTATCTATAACACTAACACCAGTGGTGGAATGTAACTAAGTATATATACTCAAGTATTGTACTTAGCAAAAGATGAGGTACGTGTACTTTACTTGAGTATTTCAATTTTATGTTACTTTATACTTTTACTCCACTACATTTTGGAGGCAAATATTGTATCCGCTACATTTATTTGACAGCTTTAGTTACTTTGCAAATTTAGATAAATAATCCAAAATATAAATCAACAAATACATTATAACATATTATTATAGGTTAAGCTACACAGCAGTATACAAAGTAGCCTAATTCAAATTTACCCTTCCTTAAACAGCTGTACAGATGTACACTTTTATGCATCACTAATTATGATTCAGAAATGGGCCATTTTGCATAAATTGTACTTTTCCTTGTGTGGTATGTATATTTTTATGCTAATAATTTTGTACTTTTACTTATTTAAGATTTTTACTTGTAACCAAGTATTTTTACGCTGTAATATTGCTATTTTACATGAGTAAAAGATCTGAATACTTCTTCCACCACTGACTAACACCTATCTAAGAATAAAACCCATTAACACCGCGGAAAAGCTTTCAACTGCAACCTCATGCAAAACAGTCAGGAGCCAATTACCAGGTCAATAGCACTGTTGCTTTGGAGACATTTGTGAAAATTCACTGAATACTCCAGATGGCCGGTCCAAACCTGCTCATGAGATTCACACTTTGCCCATAACATTTACTTTATTTTGTCCTTTTCAGCAGTTTAGTAGACCTTCTGAAACACTGTATAACACTTCCTATTTTTTAAACTACCATCTTACCTGATCATTTTATCTTTGTTCACATTTAGACGTCCGATGTGGGCATGACCCAGAACAGCGGTGACAGTGGCCTGTGTTTTGAGATCTGGTTCAGGAAGCGGAAAACCCAGGACACGTACACACTTCAAGCAGACAGCCGGGAGGTGAAGGACGCCTGGGCCAAGGCCCTGGAGCGGATCCTGTGGGAGCAGGCAGTACACAACAGAGGTACCAACACAAATACCACACTGGTGGCGCTCTGATTACAGATTGATTACAAGCTGCGTCCTCAAGCAACATTACAGAAAAGGTTACAAGATGAAATTTACATCATATGGTAACATGTGTGAGGCTAAATAGAGATTTGTTGATGGAGCCTGATATGTTCATAATATATTGCCTATGTGCACCTGTCTTTTTTAAAATTTCAAAGTCAGTATTCAACTTGTTGGTGCTTCAATGTTGTTTCTTGAATTTGAAGTATCTTTAAAATTATGATTTCATGTTTTTTAGAGGTCCGTATGCAGGAGAGAGTGTTCATGGGTATTGGAAACAAGCCCTTCATGGACATCAAGCCCAGTGATGCAGCTATCAGTGACAGAGCCGTCAACTACGTACTGGTGGGAAGAGGTAAGCAAATACTGCCAGTAAAACACGTTTACTTACTTACTTTCATTTTAGTCAGTAGACATTGTGAACGCTTTTTTATCACTCTTTGGCTTTGACGCTTCCTCTCATAAAACTTATTCTCACCTGATCTGTGCAGAAAACAGGGTGCTCTCCTCTGTGGGATCACGCGGTTCACAGGACGGGCTTCCTGGTGGTCGGCCAAAATCGGTTGGTTCAGGAAGCAGCTCGTCTTCCTCCTCTTCCTCTGGAAGAGGTTCCCTGTCCCCCGTGGGATACATGTGTGGGCCAAAGCGGAGGTCAGGTCTTGGAGGATACGTATCGCCTCCTGGAGCTCTGGAGGAGGACGACCTGGACCATGAGACTGGGAGTCACAACTTATTGTGTGAGTTTAGTGTGTACGACTATAAGAAAATATGTTCTTAATACATATATGACCAGAATGTTGCTTATGATTTATTGCAAATGGACTAGAGGATTAGATGTAATGGTACACCCAGGATCCTCCCATCGCCATGACAGTGTGTTATTGATGGGCCCTAAACAGCTTCACTGAGGCCGCTGGGAATCGTGTTTCAAGCCTGAAGACTTTTTTTTTTATAGTTTTATTCCCCTCAAATGAGGTCAGAGGTCAGAGGTCAATTATTTTTAAAGACATCTAAGGACATTTCAGAAGGGACGTTGGTTGCTAACAGTGTTTGAACCTTCGCTTTCCAGTTAGTACATTTTAGATTGGATCACCCATCCATTGATCATGTGTATAATCAAGCCATCTCTTTGTTCCAGTGGACAGCTCCGAGTCGTCAGGAGAGAGCGTGAGCGGCTTCAGCAGCTCCAGTCACAGCTACCACTCTGCTGTCGGAGGAGAGGTGGAGGACGTGATCACTGTTAAAGACGCAGCGGTCGCTCACGGAGCTGAAGCCTCTGCAGTCGTCCACAAACCAAATGCTCTGGCAGGATTCCCAGAAAAAATCCAACCACCAGTTGCACCCAAACCCAAGATCAAACCACCATACCAGGCCCAGGATCTGTCCTGTGGCAAGGTGCACTACAAAGATCATAAACCAGTGATTGAGGAATTGTTTAGTTAAAAACATTAAGAATGCAAAATGCAACCTGAAAGTTAATTACTCACTCAATAATTAATCTCTGTCTTCCTTATACTGAATGTCTTTCTTTCTTTCTGCATGCTCGGTTATTGTCTCATGTCAGCGATTAATTTTCTGTTGTGATTAATATTCATGTTTTTATGAATCTCTCAGGTTCAAAACACTAGCGTTGGAAAATCCACTGAGGTTTGACCTGTGATACGGTTGAAGGTGAGTGTTGTGCAATTATACATCACCCATCTTTCTTAAACTTTATATATAAAGTTAGAATAAAGCACTAATTTTTGAACAGTTATTATGTTTATATTAATTATGAACTGTTTTTTTCCTACAGATTTGGCGGCAACCCAAGAAAAGCCGTCTGTTGAGGTCATGCGTTGAAGATGAAACTATTTAAACATTTTATACCGGCTGTTACTGTAATCCATTACCACTCTGTAAATAGATGTTCTTTTTGTAATCTCACCACTAAAACAATAGGTCTGTAAATGTGATACTTAAAGGGTGCTACGTTTTGAAATGCGTAACTGACATGGCTTTGCATAGTGCGCTGTAAATCAGTCTAGTTTCATACTGTAGCTCATACAAAGGATCATAGAGTCGCTGCTTACCTGCTATTCATAACATCATTGTTGAACTTTACAGTAGTCAAAGAATGTGGCTCAATAATCCTGGTAGCTTTTACAAGCATGCACCATCCTGATCCCAGAGGAGTGTGTCACACAAAGGCAGTTAACACCATTTATGCCACCTTTATTTTTGCCTTTTCTGCAGTTTTATCAAACTTAATCACAACATGTGTCTTACTTATTTCCTCAAAAATCAAACACATTCATTCTGTCCTTTCTTTTGATTAACCGTTTTGTATAAACTAATATGTTACTGGAATGGAGATATGTAACACTTGTATGGCTTTTTATTTGAAATACAGAACATTTGCAGTGATGATGAATATGTTGGCTTTTATCTGTGATTTTATTTGCACCACAACTATATTTTTTTTCATAATAAACTTCCAACAACATGCTTATAGTCAGACTGACCTTTCTAAACTCAAATGTTGGTGGCTAATATCTGTCTTTAAGTTGCATTTCCAAGTAGTTCCATCACTAGCACAATTGTCGGATGAGGCTTAGCTGAGCGATACAGTCGAATATATGCTGAAATACGTAATTCAGATGGATTTCCTTGATTAAATGGAAGCAAATTAACCATAAGAACATCATATCATCCAAGTTTTCTGTGAGTATTTCATGTATATAAGAAAAAAAACACACATCAAACTACCTACAGAAGAAGAAAATTAAACATCGTAGCTGCCAAGTGGCATTTTACTGTATCACAGACATTTAGCGTAACTATTAACTGTAGTATCTAAAAGGAAAGTAAACAGGTTTACGTCTAAAGGCCGTGATTTCTGCAGCATGGAAAAAGTCACACTTCCTTTTAACTGTTTTTTATGGACAGTTCTTTGGAAGTAGAAGTTTCAACATATGCTCCAATCTGGAAGTGAGTCCTGGCGATAGATGCCCTGGTCTCTCGGAAGTAGCCAAGCCTGCCTTGGCGAGGGGCACTCAGTCATTTCCACTCTGTGGGTTTGGACAGAGCTCTGGCTTTGGTTTCACTTCTGTTAATCCCTAAAATTCACTTTGCTGATGTAATGCCCAACTCTAGAGCCAAGACTCATGTTTGTGGTTAATAGTAGTCTGCCCAGAGCGCTTCAAACCATATGACGGACTTCATCTACTCTCTCTTTTATTGACATTGTTACAATTACAAATTCATTAGGGATTTTACTTTCGTTGCATAATTGGTACTTGTTGTCAAATGTTATAGTGGAAACAGACAAGATTATACTGAGCACAGGACAAGTGCTGAGGCAGACTTCATGTGCCAAAGAAAGAAGAAACAAGGAAACTTCAGCAGTGACTTTAGAAGTTGTTTGTACAATTTGTCCTTTAGTGAACTTGGACCTGTGCCTATACCTCCCTCAAGCCCTCATCATATAGCCGATATACCAGTGCAGATTGATAGATTTAAACCCTTCTTAAAGGTTAAGGCTTATTCTAGATGTTTTCATTGTCAAACAAATGTTACGAAAAGACCAAAACCAACAATATGAGTTCATCCTACTGATGATGTAAATCTTTAAAAATGGGTGACAAATATTCTTTCATAAAGAGTAAAGTAATTTTTTGAGCTGGGTGCTGCAGTTTACAGCAAATGTTTCTCAAACAGGAGTAAATACTGAAGTGCATTTGTTGGGACTATTTTAAGTAGTGGGCTAATGGTGCTGTGTAGCTTTAACTCAAATTAAACTACAGCTCCCATGTTCATGGTAATGATGGAGCATGTCACCCGCTCATTTAGCTGTGTGTATTTAATTCGTTTTTGGACAACAATCGATGTCTGTGGTGCTGATGAATAAGCTACAGACTTTGGACAATGATCATTAATAGGATCAATTAATTTATGTTTTTTTTTTGTCTTTTCATGCGTTTTGTTGACAATGAGAAAAATACAGAATATCGCCAGCCTTACCTTTTAACAATGTTGGATTGATTTGAGACACTTTACTTGAGTGTTCACATTTTATGCTACTTTATACTTCTACTCCACTACATCGCAGAGGTAAATATTGTACTTTTTACTCCACATTTATTTGTCACTTACAGTTACTTTATACATAACATATATATTTTAATGATTAAATAATATGATACAGTGCTATACTCGGCTACTAATATACCCAGTAATATCCAAAGCATCTAGAATTGGCTCCACGTTGACAAACTACAACATTAAAAAGCTCTCATTCATTATCGATAAAAAAGGAAAAATATAATATTCTAAAATAATATGACATTGTGAAAGGAGCCATTCTGTATAATGAGTACTTTTGATACGTTTTGCTGATAATAATTGTGTACTTTTACTTGAGTAAAAACCCTTTCAACTGTTCAAGTCTCATAAATATGTCATTTAACATATCAAAAGTCCTACGAAATGGAAGTACTTAAAAGTGAACATGTTTAAGTTTATCTTCATCAGTGCCAACATGTTTGTTGATTAGTGCCAATTTGGCAGGCACAAATATTTTGAAAGCAATATAAAAGTGCTATTTTAAATGCTATTTAAATATATATTCTTAAATATGTATGTTAATCAATGCCAACATTTATATGGATTGGTGCCATTTTATGTTCCCTATGCACAAGTATACTTATATTGTAATCTTGCTTTATTATATTAATTTAGAAAGCAAAAAATCTTTGACAACCACTAGATCTAGGACTTTTTACATTATATACATAAACATTTGTCAGATTTTCTGTTAAAATTTGTGTGATGTTTACACTGTTTTCCTCACAAAATGCCTGTACTAGCCCAATAACAGTATGCTATACTGGCTCAACCATAATTAACTGCACCCAACAACAGGCTACCATGTTAGTTCCATGTGTTCATTGTTTTACCTTCATTCTCTCATCATTATAAACATTATATTAATACTAGTGCAGTCTGTAGCCCACCTTAGTTTGCACTCTTCCTCTGGCTCCACTGCTCCACTGCACAGGGTCAACAAGTTCAAACAGTGGAACTACTTTTTCTTTGGTAACCACGCACAAAAAAAAGGTCACCGTTCTGACGTCACGCAGGACCGACTGCAATCTGTGCCAATGAATCACCAGAGGACGCGCATGTGTGCGCTCACGTGCATGTGAGTACACGCGCAAAGGGGTGCGATCTGTTTGGGTCGCGTCACGCCCACCATCAGACTGACTGAACGAGGGGGACTATACAGTATAAATAGTAGCCAGATAAAGGCGAGGAGTGATGCAGTATTCACCTCTGAGCTGGAGATTCACTGAACACACACAACACAGCAGCAGACATGGCTCAAGGTGAGTTACACCCTCAATACTTTTACTTTCTTTTTTTTAGCAGAACTGTCATAAACTAATGGTGATATAAGTATTTGCCATTTAATAACATAGTTGGGTAGTAGTTGGTTGAAATAAATAGGCCAAATGTTGATTTGAAGTGACATAATCTGTATATGTTTATTTTATTTTTAAGGGTTTTGCTTTGAAGTTTTCTTCCCAACATTTCCTAATATGGGTGTTTGTGTTAATGCAACTTTAACTCACTCTCAGTGTATTTTGATGTACAGTTTTTTTCACTGTCTGAGGAGTTTATGACAATAAAGGGCAAACTTTCACTATGGCATGCTATATAGACATGATGTCTGATAGGTGACAAATACCACAGCCTTCACATACCATCAGATCAGCTGGTTTCAAAAGCTGCAGGAGTATCTCTGTCAAGCAGACTTCATTCATCAGAGATCTGAAGACCGATGCATCTAAAAATCTGTTTTATGTTTGAGCTGGTGATTGCTGCCCTACTGGGACCCTTATAATAGCAGCTGAAAGCAGCTGTGGCTGTCTTTACAGGCACACACACACATACACCCTACAAATAGTTTACCTACATAAGACCTTGCAAAGATATTCAAAACTTCCCAAACACGAAAGTGTAATCAAACCAACAGGTTTGCTCCTCTAAAGGTTGAAATATGTCTTTGACCTGTGTGAGTAGGCACAATGTGTAGCATGCCAAAAATTCTTTCTACAGTATAAGGTGTTTATTTAACAGAAAAGAAACACGTGAACTGGAGCAGGCTGTAGTCTGAAGTCAGAGAAGAAATGCTTTTGGCATTTGCTATATGTAATCTTATTATGTAAGATTAGGGCTGTCCCGAATACCATTTTTGGGCTTCGAAGCTTCAGTAAGAAATATTCAAAGGTATTCAAAGCTTCGGGATAGTGCCTCTGCCGCACTACTGCACACACATGCACCTCTACACACAACAAACAGCAATATACATCTGAGAATAACTAATAATAATTAATGTTGAATATAAATAATGGATAATGTTGTGAGATTATTTCTTATTTCATGGGCTATTTGGGGATTTATACATTATTATTACACTTATATATTAAACGAAGCATTCGAATACTGATTTGGAGGTCGATTACCATGGCAACGGTTGAAACTTCGAAGCATTCGGGTCAGCCCTAGTAAGATGTCTATTGGAGCGTCTACGTGCAACACACAAATAGGCTGCAAATACAAGTAAAACTTTCCACACTGCAGAATTTGCTGGTAGAAGAAACCTGCACCGGTTTTCCATCTGTTGGAAGTTCACAAAGCATCTATTTGAAATTGAAAGTGTCTGTGATGGAGCTCTGAAGTCAGCGTGGGTGTTACCTGCGAGACTGAAAACTCCTTTCACTCCTGATGGGAGCGTATTTATTTTTCCAGGATTAAAATAGTGTTTACTGTACCAGCGACTACTCAGTTGACACCAGCTAGTTCTTGTTTTAATGTCCTTATTAGGCGTATGCTGGCCTCATACTGAGACAGTCCCTCTGTGTGTGTGTGGTGGGTCATGGTTTGTAAATTGAGGCGTGGGCGTGTACAGTATGTAAAGGTTAGTGAGGAGGGCAGGGTCAAGGCTGTGGAATCTCTGCCCGTGCATTTTATATTAGAGCGTTGTTCTGCTGCTATGAGTTATGTAACCCGACAGAATAAAACTGCAATAAAATGCATTCAGTTTGGCTTTACATCACACATGAACACCATCTGCTGCTTCACCTTGAACGCCACATGCTGCTGCACTGTGGTTTGGGAGCAAATCAAAATGAATTTTCTTTTATATCAGTTAAGCAGCCACAAAATCACTACAGAGAGCATGACGTCAGTATTCCCGTTGCACCATTATAGTCTGTTGTTTCTGAAGGTTTCGTGTCTCGGACGTTCACATGTTATTAATCTTTGTAATAGTTTTCGCATTCTGTAAGCTGAGCATCTGTTTTATTTGACTTGCTTGCCTTGAGGTGTCTGTCTGTACAGTAAAACGCCTCAAAAGGAAAAAACAAGGGAATAAAAATCTGAATTTCTTGCAAGTGAGATACAGTATTTCTTTCTTCAGATGGTTCCTCCTCAATAAACTGTTACATAGCGTCTGTGCTCCGATGCAATGCTGATATTTATTTGATATTTGCACAGATCAAATGACAGGAGAGTATGCACAGGCTGAGCAGCAAAGCCCTCATAATCCTCTCTCCAGCTGTCCCAGAATACACAGCGTTGCCATCTTTAAGACATTTGCCCCGATTAGTTGCACTAACATGTCTTCTATTAGGAGCTGAACCAGGGTCAAGATCAGTAAAACATTAAAGCTATGAGACACACTGGGGAGTCTGGACTGATGGACTTCATGTAAAACAGCAGGAAGTCTTTTAAAGCTTAGTCTTTGTTTACTGTAGCCTTGACACCACTACCTGTTTCTTAACACCAGTGAGTAATATATGGTTAAGAGGTTAACCTCCTGACATGTCACGGAGCAGGAGGACCGTGGAGGCATTATATAGGGGGTTTCCTACTGACAGGAAATCAAAGGGTGGGATTCTCTTAGTCACACGAGGCGCCCTGGAGAGAAGGAGTGGTTGTGTGTTTGCACATTTCACAAAGAGCGACTGTGACTCTCTGTCTGTGTTTACCTCTTGTTAAATCCTTACAGAAAGCCCATAGTGAAACAAAATGACCATAAATGACTGAATGTCCATGAGTTTTATTACATATAATTTGACTTTGAGGATCAAATAGTAAATATTTACAAACATTTCTCTTTTTTTTTTAAATTACCCAGGAAAATAAAATGATTATAAAAGTCAGTCTGTAGCCATGAAAGATGTAGAAAAACACATGCATAGCCACAACATGAAGAAATCCAGACTCTAGTTGAACCACAGATTTCTGGTTAATTCACCACAAGTGTACCATAAAAAAGTTATTTGTAATTGTTGGGCCTCGTAAATGCTGTTAAACATCCCTCATGCTACACACAGCTATATGTTTTACAACTGGCACTTCATCAAGACTATGTTGTGGCATTTAATGTGCTCCATAAACATATACACTATCCTCCTATTAAATTATAACATCCAAGAATAGTGCTTAAAGTAGATGTGTATGTTCTACACATTTCAATGAATATAAAGAGAATATCCTTTATTTGCTTTGTACCATTTTATGCATCTGTTGTAGAAAACTACAAGCATTCTTTAAAAAAAAGTCTGTATCTACCATTTGGAAAAATAATGTATTTACTCGTAGTAACACAAGTTTTTAAATGTGTCTGTTATGTGTTGTTAAAAAAAGAGTAACTTAAATACTTCGTCTTTAAGATGATAATTAATCTGCATCTATTTTGTACATTTCAGTGGAGCTGCAACGATTAATTGATTAGTTATCAACTATTCAATTATTTGCATAGGAAGAAAGAAAAGTTTTTTAAGAAAGAAAAGTGAAAATTCTCTGATTCCAGCTTCTTAAATATGAATATTGTCTGGTTTTTTTACTCTTCTATGACAGTAAACTGAATATCTTTGAATTGTGGACAAAACAAGACATTTAAAGACGAAGTTGCAGCCCTACATTTCAGATATATGTCATAAATACCTCTTTTATATGGCTATGTGGTAAGTTTCTCTATCTAGCTTTTTCAATGCCCTCTCTTCCTTTAAGCTCTTGACATCGATCGCTGGAACCTGGAGTGCGAGTTCAACAACCTCGACCATCGCACCGATCTCAACGGCGCAGACCGTCTGATCGTGAGGAGAGGCCAACCGTTCAACATCAGCCTGTACCTTCGCTCCGGGACCTACCAGCCAGGAGTCAGCTCTCTGGACTGCGTCGTAGAGACAGGTGCTACTTCTTTTTTTACCTCTTTACTTTTACATCTCTCCTAGAGGTTGGGTCGGTAATGCTGAGAAACTAGCAAGAGATTTTAAAATGATCCAACCGAAAAACCGAGCCCAGTGTTGCCAACTCTTTTCCAATGGAAGCAGCTAGCAGCACCAGCTCCAAGAGTTGCTAAATCTAGTAAGAAAGGCAACTTGGTTTAGATTTAGCAGTCCGGCCTCCCTCTAAAGCCGGACCAACATGGCGGCCCGTTTGGAAACTTTCTCTTATATTACAAAAACAGTTCACTGAAATATGTTTCTGAAAACATTTGAGAAATAAGGCATGCAGTTGCTGAATCGGTCTTCATTTTAGATGGGCAACGGTTAGTTTAAATGTTTTTTCGGGAGTTTCCAGAGGCGTCGAGTTGCCAATCGCAATGGTTTATGAGATGAGAAGTTCCTTTACTCTTATATTAATTATGTACCTTTGCCTTTTTTTCCATTTCCAATGTGTATTTTTTGCTCCAATTCAAATGTTTTATGGTCACAATTCATCAACTAACCGTACCTTTAAACATGTACACTGAGAATTTTAGAACCAATTTGCCTTACTGAATACAATGTTTCCATGAGTAACTGTATCATACTGTATGCAAGTATTTTCAGTGTTTGTTCGGACATTTATGTACGTTCCTGTTATTATTTCTGCATTAGGACATTTGGAAAAGTGCAGTAAATGACCAAAACTTCCACTTTCCTCTCATTTAAAGGAAGTCAGGGTCACATTGGAACCTCCTGTGTGTTTCTGCAGACGTTATTGTCTTTGATATACCTATTGTGATTTCAGATATGAGAGGGGAAAGGAGCTGTAACGTTGGTGGAAAGGAAAAGGAAGTTATTTTTCCTCGATCAGTTTTCAGTGAAACTGCTTGAGCACACGTACAGTAGCTGTAAGATGTTCTTTCCATTGTTAACCTCAGCTCCTCCCTTATGGTTCTGCGGGTGTTAACGGACTTTGCTGTTATTGTTGGGAGCCCCAGATACTGTATTCTCGTAAGTTTGCTGTCAACCCTTTAAACCCTGAAAAACTCTGTCTCCTCTCCTCAGCTCATATTTGGATAAACCTCTCATGTAGAGTGTGATAACACAGCTGTTACTCGCCATCAAATCCAAAACAGGAAGGGTAGCTCGCCAACAGGAAAACGTGTATAATCATAGATAACGTTATCAACCTTTGAAAGTCAAGTATGTTTTAATGGATTGGAGAAGGACTGTGAATCCCACCCATTGAGCAGGAAGCAGCTTGCTGTTGGTGTATTTGGCTGTAACGGGTGGAAGATGTGAAGGAACTGACTGTTTGGACCGAAAGGAACGCGGATGATTTTACGTAATTTACCAGAATTCAAATATGAACTGAGGTCGCTGAGGGAGACTTGAGTCCCAAACAATTGTGGCCATAATTAGGAGCCATTACACAGTTATGCTGTTCATGCATGAGACGAGATTCCAGAGATGTTTGGACTAAATTTAGCAGGGTTGGGAAAACATGGAAAATTTACTCAGGGAGTTTCCATTCCCCAGACACACCAAGATCCCATAACTTTTTAATCTCAGGGCTCTAAACATATTCTCCGTTCCACTCAGGTCCCCAACCCTCTGAGCAGTATGGCACCAGGGCCTCCTTTGGTCTGACTGCCAACATTGACACTTCCCGCTGGAGCGCTGCTGTCATCAGCCCCCCCGGGGACATGGCGGCCCTGTCCATCTGCTCTGCCCCTGACGCTCCCATCGGCCGCTACACCCTGACCCTGGGGCAATCGGGACGGATTGAGTTCATCCTGCTCTTTAACCCCTGGTGCCCAGGTGGGTAAACAGACCATACGTCAAGCTGTCGTGTAGTGGATCTTGTGTAGCGATCTTAGGCTACAAAGTGCTTTGATGATCATGTTTCATTCCAGAGTGGGCGGAAGACAGGAGCTATTCAGGAGCAGCGCTGTAGAGATTATATAGGGGGATGGTAGTAGTTTGGTTTGATGATTATGTGATTTTTAAGCAATACTTCAACATTTTGGGAGATATGATTATTGTTTTTTTTTTTTCTTTTGCCGATCTATACTGTACCACTCTCATATATTTATGGTAAATATAAGGCTGCAGCAAGCAGCCAGATAGTTTAGCTTATCATAAAGAATAGAAACAGCTAGCCTGGCTCTGTCCGAGGGTAATAAACTCCGCCTACCAGCTGGGGGTGTAACGATACATCGATATGGATTGATGTATCGATTCATTGATCAACAATCCAATATCATCAATGCAATGTGAAAATATCGATATATATTGTCATCTTTAAGGTATGCCTTTATTTTGAAATTCCCATGGCGAGTCTCTCTGTCACCATTTCCATCCAAGCGCACTTCCTTCCTAAACATTCAAACAGTGTTTAAACATGAGAAATGTGTCACTTCATAGTTAACAGCTGGAGGTCTTTATTCTTTTTATTTAAAAGAATAAATTGTTTTTTCATTTAAATGTCAGGCAGAACCCAGTAATGAAACTGTCAAACCATATTTTAGTTGCTTTTTGTGAGGTGATTTATTTATTATTATTATTATTTATTTTAAATGAGTTTCCCCTTTAAATCATCGAATGGTGTATTTTAGATGCACTGAATGAAGACAGGGGAACAGGTCTGGCTTGTAGCAGCACAAACAGAGAAATGTTCTTCCTCTTCCCCTCCTAGTTATAGGAGCCCTGATTATGTGCTGATTGAGCTCACCTGAGCCAGTTGACTCTGAACAGCGCAGGTGAGCCTGTGGCTCATCAGGATATGGCAGATATCATTTTATGATATCAGCAAATATTGTATCGTTGTCCAAATAATCTATATAAAATTGTATTGTGATGAAACTTCACACCCCTACTACTAGCACCTCTAAAAGTTAACTAATACAAATGTTATATCTTGTTTATTTAATCCAAACAAAAACTAAAGTATAAAAAACATCAATTGTGGTCTGTGGTTGACTTTGTTACCTTTGGACAGAGCCAGGCTGCTTCCAGTCTTTGTACTAAGCTAAACTGGCTATAGTTTAGTTTTGAATGGACAGATATGAGAATGATATTGATCTTCTCTCTTAGCTCTTGGCAAGAGAGCGAATAAGCCTGTTTCCCAAAATGACAAACTATTCCTTTAAGTTAAGTGGAAGTTTAACATGTTATGAGAATGCTCTGAATAAAGTCCATCAACTGCAGGGTGAGAATATATGACCGATACTAAACCAGCCATGTTCCACTGAGGAGTTCATGTATCAGCACATTCACTGTATTTTTTCTGTGATGTCTCTTGGCAACAGGAGATGCAGTATATATGGACAATGAGCAGCATTTGGCAGAGTACGTCTTATCTCAGGATGGAATCATCTTTCGAGGCAGCAACAAACATCCCATACCTTCTGCCTGGAACTTTGGCCAGGTACCAACACCAACACGTCCACCGCCAGCCTCACTTCATCATCTTACACCCGCTGAGTGGTGAAGGAGTTCATTCTGATAACAGGAAAAGACCCACTTATCGAGTGATTTATGACGTGTTACATCACTGCAAGCAGGCAGGAATTTCTGAACATTTGACACTGAAATTAACTGAGATATTTATGTCTGACACTGGACAGTCTGGATCTGATAAAGTGAGAGCAGTGTTAGTGTTTCCAGCCTTTTATTTGATATCTGATACGCAGTTAGATTAGTCTGGCATTAGTGGGGCATTACTTGTGAAGCTATTGAGCTTTACGGCATGGCAGAGTTACACATCTAACTCGCTGTGTGTTTGCACCTGTTTTTTGTTGTTTCAAAAAGGACATGTCTCAAAGTCAATTTTTTTTAATAGGTTTTTAGTGAGATGCCTGAAATAAGGTCTATGGTTAACACAATACGTCAGCAAATATCTCACTCCAGCTTTTGTGCATCTTAAAAAAGGCGGTTGCTAACAAGTGGCTAAATGAGACTACTAAGTCATCACGCCAAACTCTAATCCGCCTTTAGCTTAGTGGTGGTGACGTGAAGTCATGTCACCGGGGTGTAGTTTGTTTATAGCCTAACTAGGGCTGTCCTGAATACCATTTCTTGGGCTATTTTGGGATTTATACTTTATTATTACATACTTCTATCTATCTATCTATCTATCTATCTATCTAACTATATAACAACAAACAAAGCATTCAAATACTGATTTGGAGGTTGATTACCATGGCAATGGCCGAAGCTTCAAAGCATTCGGGTCATCCCTAAGCCTAACGTTAGCTTTTTACTTCTGGCGATTGCATTTACGCTTCAAAAATCATAAAATTGGTGTTGATTTGTGAAGATTATCTTGCTGAATCTATCTATTATTTTGCAACAGAGCTTATTTTCTGCAATGATCCAAAATCCAATGGAAAAATCCCATTGGCTTTTTGTTGAGGGAACCAGGGCGATGCTAAATTCCTGTTTGGCCTACAAAAACACGTCATCCCTGCAGCAGTCTATACTTGTATCAGTGACAAACAGCTAATCAGCACTAATACTTGTGTTTTTCTGTACAGTTTGAAAGTGGAATCCTTGACATCTGTCTGAGGATTCTGGATACGAATCCCAAATGTCTGAGAAATCCTGGCAAAGACTGCTCAGGGAGGAGAAATCCCATCTATATTTCCAGAGTGCTTAGTGCTATGGTGAGTCATATTCACATCTCCATCCTCCTTTACTGTTATCATTTGCAAAGATAAGTTTGTGTGTGTGCGATACCAATTATGTATTTTCAAACTAAACATAAAAAACCTTGGATTTCATATGTCAAATAACTGTTTTACACTCCTTTCCTTTGTCTGTTAGGTGAACTGTAATGATGACAAAGGGTTGGTGCTGGGAAAATGGACGGATGGCTATGAAGGAGGCGTCAGCCCCTTGTCCTGGAAGGGCAGTGTGGAGATTCTGCGCAACTGGGACAAACAAGCGTGTCAGCCCGTTCGCTTCGGACAGTGCTGGGTGTTTGCTGCAGTGGCCTGTTCAAGTAAGATAGGACGCAGTGGAGCTCGGTGGCCTATCACTAGAAAACACACATGCTTAGTCTCAGACACACATCATAACACCATATATGTACTCATACAGCTATGGTGATATACATTTTGCTCTTCCTCTTAGTATCACAGTACTCATGTAAGTTGCTTTTACACCCTGTTAGTTTCCAGAGCCCTTGGCATCCCCTGCCGAGTCGTCACCAACTACCTGTCTGCCCACGACAACAACAGCGACCTGGTGATTCAACAATACATCGATGAGGATGGAAAACTCATTAAGTCCAGAGAAATGATCTGGTAAAAACTCATATTTTTGATGTATGTAATACTTCTGAGAAAAAAATTACAGTGCATTACTTTTTGTAGGTATAGGTATATATATATATATAAAGGTATATGAGAACAGTCTGCTTTATTAAAACAGTCAAAAGTGTAGGCATACAGCTGATGGTGTGTGTTGTATCTGTAGGAATTATCACTGCTGGGTGGAGAACTGGATGAGCAGGCCTGACTTCAAATCTGATTTTAACGGCTGGCAGGCCAGTGACCCAACGCCTCAGGAGAAAAGTGAAGGTAACGAACACAGCGCACACTTCGGTGAACACATGAGGCCTTATTTGATCGAGGCAAATCCTCACCAAGGTGGATCTTTGTTTCTTTGTTTCCCACTTCCCTTAGGAGTGTACTGCTGCGGCCCTGTCCCCGTCAGAGCCATCAAAGAGGGCGAGCTCACGTCCAAGTACGACGCCCCGTTTGTTTTCGCTGAGGTCAACGCTGACGTCATCACCACCATGAGGAAAAAAGACGGCAGCACATCGAAAGTCACCAACACTACGGCGGTGGGCCAGAAGATCAGCACGAAGAGCGTTGGAAGTGACGCCAGAGAGGACATCACTCATCTCTACAAGTACCCTGAAGGTAGAGAGCACTGCTGCACATAATGATACATGTAGATAAATTAAACACCAGAGTTGCTCCTCACCATAAACAGCGTTACACTTCTCAGGATTTTTTATTTGCTTATTTAAACTGTGGTATATATTGTATGTATATGATGCACATATTTGTACATGTTTCTTATATTTCTAATTTCTTATTCTTATTTTTATTATTTATTTATATTCCTCTACATATATTGTGTTATACTGTATATTGTAGCATTATGTACATAATTTACATACCCCTTAATTTCTATTTTCTTATATTTCTGTGATTTTATATAAGAGCAACTGTAACGTCCCAATTTCCCCATGGGAATCAAAAAACTATTTCTGATTCTGATATTAGAAGACACCTTAAACATGACCTTAACCCTGTGTCTCACTTTAAAGAAGTTGCCCTGATGTCCTTATAGGACAAAAATGTCTGTGTCAAAAACTGCCATAAGATTATGTATTAATATTATTTTCCACTTTCACTGAGTTAAATCTTTTAATCAACTTCATAACTATTAAATATTAATTCAAAATTTGTGGTTTTAGTGGGTTTCGATGGGGACATTTTTGTCCTTAAGGGTCTGAGTGTCTGTATTTTGGCTATGCAGTTTATTATAGACCTATTAAAGGAGCTGAGCTTTAACTTACAAAATTAAATAACACTCACACTCTTGCCAAAATGTAAGCCATATGCATTAACACAGACAACATGATCGAAAAATTAAAAATTACAAAGTCAAAATGTCCCTAAAGAGGCATTCAGCACTTACTGTGTTGCTGTCAGCACTTGTGTTACTCTTAATGTAGTTGTTTTAGAAGGTCAGGTTTAGGCTCCTTTACTTACACAGGCAATTTGTCATGTTAAATATATAGAAATTGACTATTTTGGATGGCAAAAACATGTCAAATTTGAGACTATTCAATGTATGATTTTGTTGCTTCCATGTTTCCAGGCTCTGATGAAGAGCGGGATGCGTTCAAGAAGGCTAACCACCAAAACAAGCTGCTCCAGCAGCAGGAAAATCAAGGCTTACACCTCACTATCAAGGTCACACCAGACATGAGGAAGGGCTGCGACTTTGACGTGTTCGCTGTGGTCACGAACAACACGCAGAGCGAGAAGAAGTGCCGCCTGGTGTTTGGATCCTGCGCCGTGTCCTACAGCGGGGTTATGGGGAAGAACTGTGGATTTAAAGATCTGCTCAATGTTGAACTCTCACCGGGAGCAGGTGAGCTGAGTCGCCATGTGGCGTTTACATTTTTATATGCTTGACTTTTCTCTTTGGATATTGAATATATTGAATGTGTTCTTCCAGAGAGGAGAGTTCCACTGAGGCTGAACTACTCTAAGTACGGCGACCGTCTCACTGAGGACAACTTGATCCGTCTGGCAGCGCTGTTGATTGACTCCAACAAAGATGCAATGCTGGCAGTGAGAAACATTGTGCTGGACGATCCTGAAATCAAAGTCAGAGTGAGTACAATGACCTCCAACTAGAGATACAGACGTGGGACAACTTGTACTAATGATGCCAAAAGATTTCATATGTAATGTCTAGGGCTGTCAGTTGAGAAAAAAATCCGTTCAAAATGTACCTTAGAGGGAGATGTCGAGTATTTAATACTCTTATCAACATGGTAGTGGAAAAATATGCTGCTTTATGCAAATGTATGTATGTATTTATTATTGAAAATCAATTAACAACACAAAACAATGACAAATATTGTCCAGAAACCCTCACAGGTACTGCATTTAGCATAAAATATATGCTTAAATCATAAGACAGCCCAACAGGCAACGACAGCTGTCAGTGTGTCAGTGTGTTGACTTGACTATGACTTGCCCCAAACTGCATGTGATTATCATGTGGGTATGTCTGTCTCAAGTTAGTATGCCATGGTTTATACCAATGGATTCCTTAAGGTTTTTAGTTTCATATGATACATATCTGCAAAGGGGAGACTCGTGGGTACCCATAGAACCCATTTTCATTCACATATCTTGAGATCAGAGGTCAAAGGAGCCCTTTGAAAATGGCCATGACAGTTTTTCCTCGCCAAAATTTAGCGTAAATTTGGAGCTTTACTTTTACAACAAGCTAAATGACATGCTTTGTACCAATGGATTCCTCAGGTTTTCTAGTTTCATATGGTGCCAGTATCTTTACTCTAGCTTTAAAGATGAGCTACAACCTAAAAATATTAGATTGTGTTAATGTGTTAAAGAAATTAGTGGCGTTAAAACAAATTTGTGTTAACACGCTATTATCACGATATGGAAATTAAGTGAAAGAATCACTAAAACCATATCAAGGGCCAAGTCTGAGGATGATCTTAAAAGCTTAGTATCAGCCATACCACACCATACAAGCTCTATCATACCACAGTCACATCAGTACAGGATTACAGTATTGGATCACCTGTTCCCACAGTACATATTAACAAAGCTTGGCCCAAACAAAACTGTATTGTACTCCTCACTGTGAGGATTAACTAACACCTGGATGTGACTGTGTGCTCTGCAGATCCTGGGTGAACCGAAGGAGAATCGGAAGCTGGCTGCAGAGATCACCCTCAAAAACCCTCTGCCAGAGCCGCTGGAGAACTGCTGCTTCAGCATCGAGGGGGCCAACCTCACCGCGGGACAGGTCATCTCTGAGAGGTTGTATGAGTCCCTTCTTATCCAGCTAGAAATTATTACTCTTTACTCCCACACATCACCAACTGACCTGTAGAGCAATAAACTAGCTCACCATGTATTCTGCCCTTTTCACAATGAGATTATATATGGGCTTCTTTTGGCCTTTAAAAATCATCAGATGTGTGTATTGGAAATGTTTCCTCCCCATTTGACTTCCAAACTCTGAGATATGTGTTATTCTGTCTCATGTTTGGTTGCCTCGGTCTTGGTGCGGCATCCAGATGTGTGGCTGGATGCCGCACCAAGAAAAAATACAGCCCATGGGGTTTACTGGAGCAGACATGAGATTTAGACAGAATGCAATGAAATAGTAGTGAGATCGCTTGTTATTGCTCAACAATAATCTCTCTATGATTTTATTTGTATACTTTTGATCTCATTCAGTGAGTAAAGTAAGGAGAAGCTGATTAATTACTTTAATCCTGACTGCACGAGTAATGCATGATGTGTCTGCATGATGCATTTTCATGGTCTGTGCTATTGTTAATGGCCAAAGCTATAAAAGCATACTTCTTTTATTTAGTCCTCTGCTGAGGTCAAACACTGCAGCTCCATTCGCATTGTCTCCATAAATAGTCAAAACTGTCATGAGTCTTATTTCAGTGCTAATAAATCATCTAAATATTTATGCAATCAGAGGGCTGTGATAAATCCCTCCTGGTGTGTGTCCCAAACTTAATATTTAAATATTTATCCTTCAGACTGAGCTCTTCAGTGGGACCTGGGGAAGACGCCAAGGTGAAAATTTACTTCACTCCCACCCACTCCGGGCTGAGGAAGCTGGTGGTCGACTTCGACAGCAACAAGTTGTGTCACGTCAAGGGCTACAGAAATGTTATCATTGGAAAATAAAGCCTTTTAGTCTTCACGGTCCATTTGACGGCAGTACTGTTACTCTTTTGTCAGAACTGTTAACTGTTTAGCCATCTAAAGATTAGCGAATGCACGCTCTTTTGCACAGTGTTTAATACATAAAAGGCTTTTTCTGTTCAAATACTTTAGATATTCATATTGCTTCATGTATATCTGTTTTTATTCAGAGCCATAGATATGTAAATGTGAACGCTTTATACTCATTGAGGCTAATCAAATCTATGCATGCAAAACTTTTAACTGAATATGTGCTGTGATCTGAAGTGACGATTAGCATTTTAAGTACTATGTACTATTTTTTATACTTTTTCAGTGCTACAATTAAAAGAGTTGTTACTCATGTCTCATTGTTTTGTGAGAATGTTTCAACCAGTCAACAGTCAGTCTGTCTTCACACTCTCTTTGACCTTGTTGGACAAAATGTGTTCGACTGAGAGCACAAATGCAATGTGTTTAGAGTTTTTATTTTCACTTAGTGCGACAATCTACCTTTTGCACGTTCTACCTACAGTAACGATGATGAGGCATCTGCCGCAGTGTTTGTGAAGTTGTTCAATCCTGAGTATATTATTTACTGAAGAGATCAAGTTAGACAGCAGTGATAGCTGTAGTCCAACAACCCTAAAAGTCGAAATTGTTCAGTAGCAAAATATGGAGAATGTCTCCACCTACAGCAAACGTGCTGGTCTTAGTGTTTCACCACATACCACTACACATACAGTATGTTTATAGTCTGGGGTGGATTAACGCACACGCTGGCCTAGGCTGCAGCCTAAGGGGCCCCAGGTTTGCAAGGGCCCCAGATTGGCCAGATTATTTAAATGTACTGTGTTAAAAAATGTTACCGCTGTTGGCACATAAGAAACATTAAAAACACATGATGTGACCAGGTTCATAAGGTCAATTTGGTTTTCAAGTAATACGTCCCTACTGGACAGAATAGCGGTAAAATGAAAATATGATCACGGAGCACAAAATCGGAAAGCACAACGGCTGAAAGAACAAATTGACTAGATATTTCAAGGTTTAGATTAAAGGCTGTCTCCATGTGTGTGTGTATATGCCAGTGCTTCCCGAGTGTGTTCGTGTGGTAATATTCCCAGCATGCTTTTACACATGGCACTAAAATACTTTTTTTCTGGTAACATTAAAGCATGAGTAAGAGTAGCTTATAGGGGCCATCTGACCATCTTAATCCGCCTCTAGGTATAGTAACGACATATAGTATTAATTTCAAACATATTTCCACCTCAGAGTTTACGTCTTCTCCTCTTGTACCTTGGATACTCATCATTTGAAAAGCCTGTGGATGCCGTTAGGTAATCTGTCTTGTTCATGGCAAGCTGCAGTGCTACTCTGTACAATTCATATAATGCTGGCCCAATTCTTTGAAAGAATATATTTATACCATAATTACAGGCGTGTTTATGGGCATACAGTACAAGTATGCATGTGTGTGATTAGTTACCCTGAAGTAAGAGGATGTGCTGCCCTCTTCTGGCCATGAACAGTAATTACAAGTGTTAAAAACAAAGCTGGAGAGCTTCTTCTGTAGGAGGTTTTGTTTGTGTGGCACAGTAGCTTGCTGCAACACAGAACAGGATGTGTAGTGGTGTGAAAGGAGTACAATACACACAACTGAATTACCTAACCTTTTACCATCCTACAGTAGGTAATTTACACTTCAAACTATGTTTGGCAGGTACGCAGAAAATGTCTCTTGTCCTCCCATCAACAACATGCGGTCTGGCAGCAAAACATGAATTCAGGCATGTCCTTAGCTTTGAAATGATGTAGAGTTGAAACTCAATAGATATGCAAGTTACACTAACTTTCCTTTTGTTAAATGGACGCAGAAATATTTATTCAAAATTAATATATTTGCAAGTTAAGACAATGTTATTTTGATCAACTTCGTAAAATAAGTTGTCAACTGACTAAAACACGTACATGTAGCCTAACAAACATCATTTTTTTATGCTGAAAAACTACTTTGTTTTAAGCGTTATCCACTAACCCCATGAATCGTTCCTTAGAGTTAACCACCATAATGTGGGATTTTTACCTCACAGTTCAAATTAAGGACACATAAGGATCTACAAACCAGATTCCCTCTATGGCTCTCACTAACATGTCCAGTATAACAGTAATAAAATACAACACTGAATACCAGAATCACGGAAAAAAAGGACCAAAGTCATTTCAAATGAATGTATTTAACAGAACAGATACCAAACAGCAGCACTTAGAACAAACACAGTCAAGAGGAGAATTTGATTCAGAGAACAAACTCCATGAAAAAAGTTATATTGTGGTTGAGAAAATGATGAAAAACTATTGGAGCGATGAACATACTAAGTTGTGTTTCTTGAGTCGTTTGGTTAAGAAGCACAGGGTAAACTTTAATTTAATGATAAGAGTAAAAGTCTACAGTGTCAAGTGTGAATATACATAAGAATTTATATACTATCTTGATGTGATGAAAGGATACATTTTTATTATTTTGACAAACATTCTGGTTTAGAAAGCTAAATACAGTGTTTAAACATAAATTAAATCAAAGCAGTGTCAAAGTTATCAGATAAATGAAAAAAGCTTAATCTATTATTTATCCTTAGAAAGCATTTACATTGAAATACCGCAGCTTTTGGCACACATTTTGGCAAAAGACAGTAAAACTGGCACATTGCAAAGGAAATGGTCCTTTCTGTGTCTATTACCTATCTATTATTTATAATTTCCATGATAATTCTGACTCTCCACCGCTATGTAACTCTGTGAGGAGAAGTTCCTGCACAGACGAAATAACACAATAAAAGTGCTCTGTGATTGTAGCCTTACTGTCACATGAACATAAATGCAATAGGAAAAAGCAGAGACAAATAACAAAGCAATAAAAACAACAACAAAAAGCAACAAAAGCGTGCCCTTTCTTGGCATTCAACGGCATTGGCATCCAAACAGCAATATTAAAGGTAGACAAACAAACGGTGAAACACAAAGGGTCCAGTTATACGTCTCCGTGGTGACGCGTGTGTGTTGATGACAGTCCCTCTTAACATGCAGACAGACGGGCAGACTGCCCACTCTAAAGCACACAGCTCTCATTACAGTCAGTGGTGCTGCCAGCTGATCTCCTCTTCAGCTCCCTGCCCTCTGTCTGGTGGTGGGGGTGGGGGTTAGTGTGGGGGTGTTGGTGGGACCGCTGCCCCGCCTCCTGCCGCTTTGCGTCGTCCGACCTCTGACTCCTCTCAGGCTCCACCTGGAGGTAGGCGCGGACGCGGTATTGCTGCGCCACGGCGCCGCTGAAGTCAATGACGCGACACTCGTACGTGCCCTCGTCTGACGGCTTGACGCTGGAGAGACGGAGTTTGTGGGAGATGTTGCTGCCGGCCACTTTTACCACCTGATGGGGACAGAAGATGATGTAAGCCATAAGGTAAACATACAGTAAAACAGCGTAACTTCAACCTGGATCCTATTTTCCCATGATTTTGTGTCTAACTGACTAATAGCGACAACAATTTCTGAAATTGGTCAAGTAATGAGGGAGAGTGCTGTAGATGGCAGCCGCTCATGGGCTGCAATATGTTGTTATTGGGGCACTCTGGCACTTTCATTTACGTTGTTCTTGCCATGACAGGCTCTGATTGTTATTATAAGTGTCAGCCATTATGGATAAAAGGCTCGCTCAAGGAGAAAACTCGGTTTGAAATCTGGCGATGTGACTAGAGGAATACATCCATGGTGGAAACGCGAGTGCCAGCTGGGCAGAGTTTGTTGTTTTGGAGTACAAAAAGCATAGCATGGCTGAATATTTAGGTGATTTTCGACAACATGGATGAGGTCTTTGAAATCAATGGCTGCCCATATTTATTTGAGCCAGAGTATACATAATATATATATATTCAGATTTCACAACGAGACTTCTCCTTGAGAGGGACTTGGACATAATAACAAACAGACCGGATTAAGCAAAAGGTAAGAAAAACGTTTAATTTCTCTGTAGGGTCCTTTCAATAATGTTGTCAGACACTTATAATAACAATCTGAGCCTGTTGGTGGCAAAAACAAGCACTTTTAGTGAATGTAACATTACATTGACCCTCACAGCTCGCTTTGCAGCTGCAGGTTACAATGTCAAAAATTGTTTTCCCCATTAGTCACTTAGACACAAAAACATGGGAAAATGGGGTCCAGGTTAAAAAATACAGAAGTTTAAGGGTTAATGAAGCACCCATCCATGAATGGATAATATAAATATATCTTGCAAAAGCTTGGATGTTGTTCATATTCATTATAATAAAAAACATATCTGCTGGTTTGCTTTGATATTGTTT
Organism: Sebastes umbrosus; assembly: GCF_015220745.1. Classification (NCBI taxonomy): domain Eukaryota; kingdom Metazoa; phylum Chordata; class Actinopteri; order Perciformes; family Sebastidae; genus Sebastes; species Sebastes umbrosus. The sequence continues at coordinate 31,987,213 of NC_051269.1, read as the reverse complement.
TTGCTTTGTACTTGTTGACGGTTGATGCAAGATCAAACTCACACTAATTTTGGTGGCGTCTTTGGAAGTTTCCTCCAGGGGTACGACAACCTGCACAGAAATGATGAGAGATGATGCATTAGCAACAGAAGGCTGATCGAGGATGCACATTTCTAAAAACATCCCATGCTAAAAATGACTCATTTCACTGACTTGCAAAAGCAAAACATTGCAGCGGACAAACATGTTTGATGTTTTCAGCAATCCTTTTTCTTAACAAAGCTTCCTTGTAGTTACCATTTTCTCTGGTGGTTGAGCTTTATGCATGTTTGTGTGTGTGTGTGTACGCATGCTTAAATATATGTGTGTGTATGAGCGGGCACTCTAAAGCACCGAGCACGTAAGCCTCTGAGCCGGAGAGTGTGTGTGAATGTGTATGTATGCGGGGGCACAGAGGTATTCTTTTGGGCATAGGTATGAATTATGCATGGAGCAGACAGAGATTTTGAAAATCTATTTCTTTCTCAGTGCCAATTATAGTGTCTAGAGGCACAACAGGGGAGCCTGAGTTCCCCCATGATGGGAGAGAGTCAACCTGTTCCCCCAGTGCTGGCAAATGCTAATCAGCAATTATCCCTTCGTTTCCGTGCCAGAGGGTTTCTGCTGTGGCTAATATTGCATTTCCCTCTGCCTGATATACAGGAAGCTTTAGGTTCAGTCCGAGCAGTTCTGAACTGAAAAAGTCAAACTGAAAATGGACTTTGTAACTCTATTTAACATAATAAAAAGAAAGGTTGAACGTTGGGTTGCTGAGTAAAATAAAACCCCCATGTATAAGAAAGTAGCTCTGTCATAGATTAGTTATGATAGGCCATACGCATCTCAATGATATAGGAAATTAGTTTTTTCTATTGTCCTTTTTTACTAGGAACCACATAATATATTGTTTAGTAAGATCATAAACCGTATATAAGAAGTGGACGTAGTCACTGTGACTTCACCCATTGGTTTGTGGACTGCCGTTTGAAGCCTTGAGTTCGGCATTTCGGGCGTCGCCTTCTTGGTTTATTTGCAACCAGAAGTGACACGAGAGGGTGGAGCTAAGTACAACTGAGCAGTGTTGGCCTAAAGGTTAGAGAAGTGAGCTTGAGACCCACCCAGTTCAATCCCCCGGACCGGATCTGGGTGGGGAAAGTGAAAAAGCAGCGTTTGCCCCTCCCTCATTACCACCACTGAGGTGCCCCCAACCGCTCCAGTGGAGCTGCTCAGTGAACAGCTGATCAGACTGTGGTTGTAGTGGGCAGCTACCAGGTGTGAATGTGTTACTGTGTGAACTGCGTTCCTGAAACTGAGAGCATTGCTCTCAGTGAACCTGAATAAATAAAGGTAAAAAACAACAACTGAACGCTGAATAAAACATTTCTACTATTCGTACTATGAGCAGTTACCCCTTAAGCTGCATTCACACCAGATCAGGCGATTCACCGCAGGGTTGTTCGGTGGTGTGGGAGAGACACTTTATTGGCTCATTGACTGCCATGATTAACGTCTTTTGACGTCAGGTTGCGTTTCTCCAAAAGTCGATTCTGTTTCTACTTTTCTGCTGCAGGGCACGGTTTATTTTTCTTTTCTTTGCACCCCCTGCAACCGCTGCAGTCGCAGCCCAAACGTACTACCTCCATTCAAAATTAATGGAAGGCGTTTTCGCCACACCACCAGATCTGGTGTAAATGCAGCCAAAGTGGCAGAAGCTGAACGTTTTCATTCGTTTATTCTTTACTTTGTTACTATCCAATATTTTTTGCTAACTTCTTGCTCGCTTGCTGACTAGTTTTCATTCGCTCTCAATTGAAAAACACAAGGTGTAAATGAGTTACTGGTTATTGTAAATTTTCTAAAGATCAGATCACACCAATTTGCAGTCTGGCTTTTTATTTCCCCTTAACCCAAGACTTTAGTTGAAAAGAATATATCCACATATTTGTGTTTATATAATTCATATTTTGAGTTGTGTTTAGTTGAGTTAATTGAGTTTTCCACATACTCCCACTGGGGTATATGTACCCCTGGTTGAGTCTCACTGCACATCAAAACAACAAGAAGAACAACCTGTTTTTCCTGGCGGCTTACATTATTAGTGATCTGTGCAGACTCTTCTTGCCAGTCTCTGTGGTCCTTCATGTACCACCACTGGATCTCCAGGGAGTAGGAGGGAGAGCCCGCCCCGCGGAAGGAACAAGCCATCTCTACATCCTTGCCGCTCTGCGTCGTGATGTCGTGTGGCACCTCTGTAAAGAGAGCTGCAAGAGTATAAGAAAAAGGAGAGAAGTTTAAGGAAAATGATGGACTCAAGACATCTCTAAAATGACAGACAGACAAATCCTCAAGATTTCTACTTCTCAGGCAGCTCGGTGACAACATTTCACTGGCGACGTCGCTGCTTCACACTTGAAAACTGTGACACGTGGGTACAAGGTGCTGGTAGCCAAGTAAATATAGCGATGAGAAATTCAGAGTGAAGGTATCGACTCAACAAACTAGTGCTAACTGTTGGATGAAAGCGCTGCTTATTGGTGCCCATTTCATGGTATGATCCCTCGTGCATAATCACTTATCTACACAGTTCTGTACCTTTTACTCTCTTAGTCCTTTTCCAGATACTCTTGTAGCAATAAGCTCAAGTGTCAAGAATGTTATATAATCCTTCTGTCGATGGTATGAAGCCTCATTTGGAAGTGTCATAACACTTCAATCCCACGCACATACTGCAATACCACCTACACAGAGAACATCATTTTCTCTGGTTTGGCTTCCCGTAATGGTCAATAATTCAACATAACACCACATTTCCCATCACACATACTGTATCATCAGACTCAACGTGCAGTATGTGTGTGGGGGGACACATTGTAATCCTTCTAGTCGATGGACGCTCAAGCCATATGGACACACCAACTGACCTAAATGCACCTCTATCTACAAACACACATTCATCTTTCTTAAAACACACTGTAATATATCATAGTTAACCCCACTAACAGAAGAACAAGGAAAAAGAACGAAAGTGTGAGTCAGGTTGTTAATGACGATACTATAACTGAATTAAACAGACAGCTTGGAGGGTTCTTCTAGAAACATTTTATTCCCAGCATGTTATGTGTTTGAGATGTCAAAATTTAACTTGACTACAAGGATTTTAAGAGCTTAGATTAAATTGATGAGAGTGACAACTATACATTTACATTTATAGTGCTGCATGCACATTATATAACGCTGGAATAGAAAGATAAAAGATAGAGATATTGAACCCAGACACCACTCAAAAATGACAAAAAACTTGGCGGCTTTGCTCTTTTGTAGAATTAACATCTACATCAGGTTATATACTATGAAGTGTAATCTCATTATAGTCAGTTTAATGTTGTGAAGGCAGTATATATACACAGTATTGACCATTCTAATTATAATATAGTTAATATACTGTAATGTGAGAGTATAATAAACCATCCGAGGAGATGTGCATTGATTAAATGTAAATGTACAGTAACACTGTGCATTGAGCCGTGTTTTCACACCCACCACATCCACACTCCCTCCTCATCTCACTCATTCGTTTCGCTCAGTCTCACTGATTGCATTGATTTTATACGAGCATATTTAAGAAATATTACAGGAATAACTGCTGAACAAAATGGTTTTTTTCTGCGGGCATGTCGCTGCATAAATAAGTGATAAGAATATAGCTAATTTGTAGCTAATGTGTTATTTTCTTTCTGTCTGTTTTGGTTTATTTGTATCTTTTGATTTCCAATTAAATTTATAATGTGTTTTTTACGGGACTTTTAACAAATGCTGAAAATTTAACATAATCTTTTATGCATCTGATGTGCTTGAATAGTATTTCTTTATTGAACAAATTGCAATACCATATTCAACCTGCTGTATGCTAAAACGTGGTAGCACAGATAGAGCTACTGTTAATGTATTGTGATTCAAATTCAACATTGTGAATGATGGGACTTATTACATTGCTGCAAAATTTAAGCATAGATTATTCCGCGGAGCTGCTGCTGCATTAACTGATTTAATGCACAACATCAACATATTATCACCTTATAAAGTTCATACACTGAAGGCAAAATTAGCAAACAGTTGCTTATTTAAACATCTAACAGATGTGTACACCATTAACATTCATTATTCCAACATTCACTCTCCTTTTCGCTCTGTTTTGGTCTCCACCAGCTAGAGAACTCATGGCTCTTTATCTGCTAAATGCTCCATTATGGTCTGATAACTTTTTCTGTCAGCTGTAATTTTGTCATTGTTTTTTTTAAGCAAGCTGCCGTAGCTATTGTGCTTATCTGTATCTGTCATTACTAGCCTACTATTAAAAAATTAAATTACAAGACAGGGGAGAGAGCGACAGACATGTTCACAAGTCACGTTCATCAATGTCAGAGCGCATGATTGGCTGGAAAGAGGTCACGTGAGATGAGATGCGTAAACATAGACGTAAGATTCATCGAGAGATGAACTGAAATGAGACAGTGCAGACTAAAACCAACTACTGATTGTAAACGATACAAAATGGTCAAATTATCGTACATTATGGCACTTTTGGGCATTATTGATCGTTTATCGTACAGGGGGCAAAATTGGGCTGTAAAACCAAAACAATGAGCTGAAAGACGATAAATGCTCCATAAAGCTGAATTGACTGCAGAGTTGGTTGATAATTATGTGTGGCTTTATCAGCTGTTACATACACATTGTCATTTGATTCCTTGTTAATATCAAAATATTGATTACCCTAGCTTTAAAGCGGTTAATGTGAGATCTTCTGAGAGTATAAATAATTTTTCAAGAAAAATTTCGACTACTGCAACTGTTATATAATGTATGTATACTGTTTGCCACCCCCAATGAATCTCAGTGTGACAAACTGAACCAAAGATACAGATACAAGATGTGCCGGCACCACATCAAACAACGTCAACAACAATTCTCTGATGAAAACAAAAATATTCCTGTTCACTCCTGATTTATTGTGATGTAGAAACAGTTCAACAGGAATAAAAACGTCACACCTTATCTACTCCCTCTGGAGATTTGAAATGTGAGACCATCTCAGTGAAAAGTTTCATGTAGAGTCCATCATCGTACATGAAGTGTGATAAGACAATAATCTGTCTGTTCTATAGGTGATATTCTACCTCTCATCTACAGAATAATCGTCTTTCAGACACACACGGACTGAGAGTATTTAGTCCAGGTTAGCAGAGAGAGAAGTCAGTCCCCGTATCTGTAATTGTCGTGCCCTTGATGCACCGCTGCTCGCGGCCAGGCAGCGGCCTCATTTGTCAGGAGGAGACATACTGGAGGGATGGAGCCGTACGGAGGGCCAAGAAGGGTAGAGGAAGAGGAAAGAGAGGAGAAGAGAGAAAAGAAGGACAAGGGCAGAGGTGAACCAAGGCGAGTGCGTTGAGAAGAAAGAGCAGAGAAAGACAGATGGGAAAGTGAGGAAAAGTGATGGGAAATGCAGAGAGAGCAGCTGTAAAGCAGAGTGACTGAAACCACACACACACACACACACACACACACAGAAGGAAATAGGACCTTTAGAAAGGTCTGTTAGTAAAGGAATAATGACATAAAGGTATGCAGACAGAGCATGTTCACAATACACAGCATGTACTTCAGATAGTGTTGGCTCTGCTGAAAGCTGCAGCTGTTTTCACAGATCACAGTGAGGACCAACACAGACTACAAATAAACACATTTACTTTACACCCCTGACTGAGTCATCTACTGAGAGTCACAACAGCATGCAAATACTTGTGTATATGTTTCATTATTCAGCGGAGAGATAAACAAGCTGGCTAAATTATAGACCCAAAACCAAATGTCTCCATATTTAGGATTTAAATCTTTGGGACGTTTCCCTCATTGTGTAAGGTGTTAAATAGTTGTGTTTTGTCATGGCAACATGACGGCCCATTATGTATGAGCAGACAGCACTTGATGGTAAAAAACAGCACACTCTATGGACTTGAGAATAAGTTGTTCTTTTACTTTTCTCTCCAGCTCTCCTTTATTATGCAAATGCTCCTGAGATTGAAGAATAACAGGTGAGATAAGGATATATTTCAGTCTCTCCAGTCCTGTTCCATCTCCATCTTACAGTAGGAAGCTGAGTATTAAGACGCTGACAGACACGAGGGCAGAGAACGTACTTTCTTTCTGGTTTTCTGATGCTCATGTTAGGAGGCAGCTCTCATGTAGAACAGAGAGTGCACAATTCTTAGAGCTGTCAGCTACAAACGGGTCATGAGACAAGGTGCTATACAACACATGGCCGGAAGCTGTAATGTATAAAAACACATGGTCTGAAGCAACGGTATGTAACAATACAATAAAAAAACAAACATTCATTTTGGAAAAAAGCAGTTTCACCAAAAAAATACATGACGTTTAATTAAAAAATCGTAATCTTAATTTTGCGTATTCTTGCCCTGCTATTAGTTAATAGTTGGCTTTTTTTATTGCTGTAAATTTAGATTGTATGGACCCAGTCGAGGAGGTGAAATGTTGCCCCCTATTGGTTTGGAGCAGGTGGCAAGCCATTACACACTGCACCTTTAGACAGGTATTAGAATATATAGAGCTAGGTCGAAAGAAAAAATATTGGCCAATATAAACATATTGAAGATCGGTACCAATGTATATTGGCTGAAAATACAAAATTCTGAGTTTAAAAGATCCGATTTTTAAACTCCAAAATATCTAGATCAACATCAGCCCATAGGGCTGTATTAGAATACCTCAATTTCATTGTTAATGACACAAAAGGAACATACACAGTTCTGCGCTTCGTTAAAAATAATTGAGAATAAAACACAAAAAGGTATTTAGTTATAGTATTTCATTTGAAACACTGCAGTTCAGAGAGTTAATTCTTAAGAAAACTTCCATATATTCATCTTTTAAACTTTTGTTATGTGCCAGATATCCAAAAAATAGAGAGTGACAGGTAAGACTGGCCTCATCCTTTCTACATGTTACATACAGTACAGTGCTGAAGATGAAATATATAATTATTTCATTGAAGAATTTATCTGGATGCACAAAATAGACATTTTACAAGTACTTCCTACTAGGATTTCTTGTTTAATTCTTCTACTGTGTGAAATTAAATGCCACAAAGTGAAACAAATAGAAACCAGGCACTTTACGGATAAGACAGACATTTTTAACTGTCACACCATCGTTACATAACCTACCAAGACAGAAATTAAAACAGAAAAACAAGATAGATATCGAAGCAGACAAATAAATGTTATTTTGGGTAATATTTTGTATTTCTGTGCAGCTCCGTTTAAGGCATTTTGTGATTCTGCTGCACAGTGCGACATATTTTCTGGGACAATTTCCTGTAGCGCCAACTGTTCCTTCGATGCCAGTGTAGACTGTAATCACAGCTGGCATAATGATTCACTTTCTTTCATCTGATGATGCACATCTTTCCTGATGGCAGGAAAATCTTTCAGGATAACAAAGCAGCCCAATCTGTACTGAAACACGTCCAAGAGATTCAGAAATAGCATCTGCGGGAAAGCTCTGATGATGATTAGAAAGTTACAGGATCCAGAAATCAAACTGTAATGTTACCTGTGAAAAAAAGGTAGGAGCTCACAGTAGCAGTTATTTTAGAAATAGCTGCACACCGTTTGTTACAATCCTTAAGCAGCCAATTATTTCTAGAGTCTAATTTTTAAGGCTAAATCAATACTTGGTGACAGAAAAGATAAATGTCTCTCAATCCATCGATTGCCACAAATTAATTTCACCCTGATAGGACAAAGAATGACAATTGAAAAAATATCCTGAAGGGAGCAAAGTTGAGGTAAAATGCATATACATATTTCAAATTTTTTTTGTGTGATTCCTCTTCTCTAAAAGTATTAACTTTATGTTTGAAAAATCACTTTGAAGAGGTGCTGTATGAGGAAAAAAAATCTTTCCACATCCATTTTTCCTTCCTCTATACATGTTATTATTCCAGACTTGCACTCCCTCTCTCAGATGCCTGATGAAGAGCACGGAGGCTGAACTTATCACAATGCCTTGTAATAATGTGTTTTGAACATATGGTGCCAGAGCTGGAGCCTGGAATAGCAGAGAACTTCACTGTGCATAAAATATATGAGCAAAACAACAGAGGGTGGCATTTCAATCATCTGAGTTTTCTCAGTGTTCGATGCAGGGGCTGGCACTTTTTTTTTTTTTTTTGGTCCTCAAGATACAGTATCAACAGCTAGCGGCAGAGCGCAGACGGCAGCATCTGTCACTTTGAACAGGCTGTGTTCCCGCAGACAAAAAGATCTTTGTGCTACACAGTGAAAGACACAAAAACAAGGGAGTGCAAAAAGAAACATATGGAAAGAAATTAGAAAAATAGCGGTACTATGTTACGGACTAACGTAAAGAAATGCTGAAATCATATCTGCTTACTTGATTAGTTGACCAATAGAACATTAATGGATTATATTAGTTCACCTGCCTTAGCAAGACTTCCCTAAATCGCCTACAAGCGGTCTAAAATTCTGCCACCAAGCTTCTCTCTCCCATTGGACTTAAGATCTGTGAACACATTTAAAAAGCAGCTCATTTGTTTAGGCTTTTGTTTAATATTTTTGTGTCTTTTAATGTCCGTTGGTTTGTCTTTTTTTGTGAGTCTACTCTTGAAAGATGCTATAGGCCTATAATAAAGTAATTATTATTGTTGTTATCATTCCATCATCATTGTTAGCAACCATAACTAGGCACGGCGGGCCTGTCAAGCTTTGGCTTTCTGCACTTTGAAGCGAAGTGTATGAGGCAAAAATGATACTGATACTGTTTGAAGAGTTTTGATGGAAACCAATACTACAAGAGGAAACGTGTAAGGAATGGATAAAAAATATGTTTAGGTGCAAACTAGCTAGGTTACTGTCCACTTTAGTCCAACCAATACTGGATTTCTTAATGTCGATACTGCCATCGATATATTGGGAGTTTAAAAAAAGCCAGCATTTGTTTTTTAACATTACCACAAAACATAAAGAACTATCTCATACAGATCCCTCAGATTTGTTTTTGTAAAGAATTGTGACCAAGATACAGTACATACTACTTTAGGACATTTTAAGGTAAATAGAAAAAAAAAGTGCTCTCTGGTGGACAAACTATGTAATGCATGGTGTCATTGTTTCTAAATGACCTCAAACCTGGTTTGACATTTTTGTCCTGCAATTTCTTGTTAGTGGCAAACATATGCACCAATACAGATATATCTATCGGGTCTACCTCTACTACCTACAGTAAAGTAACCTTCCAGGGGTATTTTACTCCGTTTTTCTGTGAGGTTCTCTACTGTGTGGAAGCTGCTCATGCATGCTGATACTAATCTTTGTGGCTCTTTCGTGTGCATTTGGGGAAGTTTAGCCACAATCATTTACCACTGTGTTTACAATATTATCCCTCCATCCATCCATTATCTCTAACCGCTTATCCTATTCAGAGTCGCAGGTATCAGCTACAGCTGATAAAATGTGCTAATGACAATTGACATATCATCCATAAATCAGAATATTGAGTGGAAAATCCACCTTTGTCACTGTAAACTGCGTCTGTGCTGGTTACATTTGTTGGTTACAGTTTTACAACGACTAAGATTACGATGTCTTTGATTCATAAAAGCAGTGCATTTTTGTCTGTCATGATTTGTCTTTATTATATAGACTTAACAAGTGACTAATCATGACCAAATTTGATAGAGATTTCACACCATTTATGTCATTGTAAAAGTATTCTCCTAAAATCGACCCATGATGCCTTTTCAAATGTAAGAAACAGTCCTTTTCTACAATTTACAACCAAAGTAGCGTATAAAGGGGAACTGGTGAAGAGTTAATGAAGCTAGCCGAGTCGCCACGGCCATTTGAAACCACAGTGTGTGAAGTCAAAGTCAAGTGAAGGGGAGAGCTGCACGGGGAGTCCTCAAATACACTCGGGAGTGCAGAGCTACAGTCGGACAGGCTTAGAGCTGCAAGGTAATTCCTGCACTTTCCCATTTCCCCAGCCAACCAATAAGACCCCAATTCTGCAAACGCAAGATTTTTCTCAATTTTCCACCTCTTTCTTTCTCTTGTTGAAATCCTTTCTTAGCTCTCTCTCTCTCTCTCTCCAGCTCAGTTACATCTCCCTCTCTCGTTGTTGACACTCTTCTCTCTCCCTTTTCTATTGCCCTTTCATTCTTACTTTCCACCTATTAGAGCTTCCTTCTACCTCTCGAGCCTCTTCTGTACTTTCACCTTCGTTCCTCCTTTAATTCAGTTCCCCTCCACACTTTCTCCTCCTCTCCGTGGCTCTCTCGCTGAGTGGGCAATCTGTGTCTGTTGGCTCTCTGGTGTGTGTGGCATAAAGAGATTCTTCCAACTCTCCGTGTAGCTCACTACATCTCCTGGAGCCTTGCCCACTGGCTCTGGCAGGTGTTCAGCATCCTGGGAGACTTACCCTGTGTGTGTGTGTGTGTGTGTGTGTGTGTCTCACTGTGTGTGGTGCCCTGTGGCTTGTAGTCAGCACACAGTATGTGTGTGTTTGTGTGTGTGTGTGTGTTAATGGAGCTGTGCAAATTTGAAATGCATGAACCACAATGGTGCTGCTGCGTGTTTCTGTTGCATGTTTTATGCAAGCCATAATGCATAGTGTGTCCCTGTACATGAAAGTAATGGATGTGAGGTTGAAAGGAGCCTCTTTAATTATCATTTTGCAACATATCTCTTTAACACACACACACACACACACACAACCAAATAACAAGATATCACAGCAATTCAAAAAGATCAAAGGTATGAACTCCTTCACCAGATAGAGGAGGAGGACGGAAAATGAAAATACATTTATGAGTGACTCCTCATTTATTTCTTTGAATCTATCATATAATTCACTTTGTTCGCTGATTTGTTTCCAGTGAAGGGCAAACAGCCTCATTAGCAGTCTGCAGATAAAGAAAAAGACACCGAAGAAAAGGGATCTAAAGACGTATTTGTGAGATGTTACAGTATGCAATGCAAATAATACTCCATCTGTAGTATGCCTCACTCAAGTGTGGTCGATGTGTTATTAGGGGCCGTGTATGTTGATCATTTGCTTAGGTGCACACATTTTTATTTTGACATTTTCTGTCAAATAAACCGCATTTATTCTGTTGTTCCACAGCAAATTTGTTTCTGTGCAAGCAGAAACTAGCAATATCATTAGCCATGAGCCCAACCTGGTCTCTTTTCAGGTGTCATTTAACGCCACGTCGTTACGGTGAAACGGTTGCGGTTATGTTTAGGCAGTAAAATGACTTAGTTATGTTTAGGAAAAACATCATTGTTGGGCTTGAAATAAGTACATAAACTAGGTCAAATACGTATGTAAACAACATGATATAAGTATATAAAACATGTCAAAAACATCACAGCACTTTGGGGACACAAACACCGGTCTCTTCGTTGAAAGTCCCCTTAGCAGTCTTTCTCACTTTTTATTCTACGTCACTAGCTCTGAGCGTAGCATATTCACACAGATGTGTTTACAATGCAGTCAGTACAGACTACTAAGAGTGAAATGGCACGCTCAAAGCAACAACGGCATTGTTATTGCACACAAGAGGACTTACAAATCACCATTTGGTGAGACCGAGCTGATAAGCCACATTACATGCATCCAAAAAGATGATAATAGTAGTCACATTTTCTAATGAATAAAGTCAGTAACATTTCCTCACTGTGGGACTAATGAAGGAATATCTTATCTTATCTGCACAGACAGTATGTTCAAATGCTTCATGTTATTTTTATTATCTGGTGTGCTATTGCACAGCTGTCTGACTTATCTTTTGTTTTAGATGCTTGTGGTGACAGTAGAGCTGAAACGATTGTTTATTTATAAATGGTTGATTGATATTAAATTAATCAGTAACTATTTTGAAAATCCATTAATTGTTTCAGTCCCTTTTAGAGCAAAGATGCCAAACATTCTCTGTTTTCAGCATGTCAAATGTGAGGATTTCATGCTTTTCCTGTTTTATGTAAAAGCAAATTTAATATTTTGGGGATTTTTGGACTGTTGATTGCACCAAATAACATATTTGAAAACCTCACATTGGGCTACTGGAAATGGTGATACAGTTTTTTGACACTTCACAGACTAAACACTCAAGAAAATAGTAGGCAGATTAACTGCTAAGGAAAATTAGTTGAGCAAACATGCACATCGACAAAAACTCAACGGGCCAGGTGTTGGACACAAAGATCAATAAAAACAGATTGGTACCTGCACATTACAAATTAAAGCTCTCTTGTAAAATTGGCCTTATTGGTGACATTTTGAACAAGCTGGTAAATGCTTCTAGACCTTTCCACATGAAGGAAATGAGATATTCAACTAAAATAGTAAAACATCTTAGGGCGCTTTCACAAGCCATTGTCCGTTTGGCTAGACCGAATCAGAGTGAAATTTATACTTTTGGTTTGTTTTCTATTTAGTCTGGTTCGGTTTCACAGAGCACAAACCAAAAAAGTAAGTTGCTGAGGGGCGTGTACGAAGGAGCGAATTTATCGCTTTCGTCTTGAGAGCTACCACTTCTACGCAGGAATCGCGGACTTTGATATACAGCATAGCTGTCAAAGTGTTTTCACTTTGACTCAGCACTGATCTACTGTGCGCACAAATCCCTTCTCCTCCAGTTTGTTTCAAATTACTTTATAAATGTCACTTTTTTGTGGACTTTATTTAGCATATTCTGTGTCCTCTTCGGCCCAGATGTCAAGCAAACATCGGACAAGTCCAGGTCAGTCCTCTCCCACTCATGTTAACCTGTCGTTTACCTGTATCCATCTCAACAAATGCACGCACAGGCAGCCTGCGTTTTGGTTCGCTTGGGGACGGACCGCGGACCACCTTGTGGGTCTCGGACCGGTTGTTTTGGTCTATACATCGGAGTATGATTACTGCTTTCAAAATTGCCAAAACGAACTACACCAGAGTTTGATTAAAACAGACTAAATGTTGGCTTGTGAAAGTGCCCTGAGAATATTCAATCAATCAAACCCCGTCCCCTATATGCTACTACCATATGGCCTGTCAGTGTCTGTGCTCATGAATTGAGTTACAATATGCTCCCTTTAATTTCTCCCTTCACTAATGGATGTTTTTTTCTTTTACTTGTCTGTCAAAGAGCTCAATTACAGCTTTTATTGAACTTTGACACATTGACAATAAAACGTTCTGTCATAGTTTATATCTCTGATGTGAATCGTTTTTTTATGCTTTTTAAAACTTGGCAGAAGCTGTCAGTGTTGCAAGATTACCTCTTTCACTGCAGTGATCAGCACCCTCTAACACCAGGAAACATTATCCTTGGGAGGGCAGGGACATAAAATGCAGGTGAGGAGCAATTTTAACCAAAATAATGGGCATTAATCATACCAAAAATGACTCCATATCGATGCATACTGACTGCAGAAAGAAACTGAGGGTAGATCCCAAATTTCCGGCTCAGCTCACTGTGGTGTAAATGTGTTTGCGAACTGATGCCAGTATTAATGAGCTGCACTGTGATAAATTGCACTAAAATGTGAGAATGTACAGTTTTTTTAACTGAATCGGATATATTTCACCTGTCATATTCATTTCCACCTAAAGCATGGCTTAAAGTGGAGGCTTTAAGGGTGTTGTAACATTACATCATCGCAAAAACACAAAACATTTTAAGTCTATAAAGTCTAGAGGTGTCACATTATGGAAAATGTATGCAAAAAAATAAAGTGTTAAAACAAGAGTCAGTTGTATAAAACAGTCTGTCTCTCTGTCCCTCTGTCCCATATAAATTAGTACAATCTAGCAACTGACTGGTGAAAAGGGGCAGGTATTACTGCAGGGCTGATGAGGGGAAGTGGGGACAGGTGCGTAGATGGGCGGGGCAGTCAGGTGATGGGGAAAGGCGGGAAAGTCCAAAGGTATCTGGGGGATGGGTCTGGGGAATAGGGACTGTGGCTTGAGAGGAGGGACAGAGAGACAGACTGTGACAAAAATTAAGATTAATTTCTTTAATCACAATTTGCTTGGACAGAGAATTTTCTAAACTGTACGAGCTGATAAACTGTTGCCAGCCCTAATCTGCTAATTGGAGGATCCCTAATACAAATTCAAATATGTTATGACAGTTATGACAGAAACACTAGAGATACACCTAGACACACCTAGAGTATACACCTAGAGTTCTATGCATAAATCCCAAATCATTAGCACCACTAATTCATGCTGTGCCCAAACTAATGTCTCCCCATCCTTCCTCCTCCTCCTCCTCCTCCTCCTCCTGCTCCTGCTCCTCCCTTCGGCTTTATCGATCTGACAGTTGTCAAATTGCCTTTCACTTTGCTATGCAGGCGCCCTCTTCAACCTGCCTGTGAAACACGACTTGTTGACAAACAGACTGTCTCCCGGTGAGTGCCGCGCCGACGCCGGGCCCTGACAAGCCTCCTCTGCAGACGTCCAACTGTTTCCTGACTTTAATCAGCGGTAGCGTCACCAGAAAATCAATCCCATAACCTTGGTAGAATGCTAAATCAACACTAAAGCTGACGCCAATGGTAAATTTGCGCGGCCCTGAACTGGCAGAGAGAGTGAAAACATGTACTTGTGATGTGCATACCGGCTTCCAGGGAAATCTCAAGCACACTGGGTTGTCTCATTTATAATGCCACAGAAAGAGTTTGCTTGGCTTGGCCTTTTCTAAGTATAGATTTTCATAAAGGCGGTACTGTCAGAACTGTCTTCTAGTAGAGGCAGGGGACCCTTGTTTGAAGATGCAAGTACAGTACATGCATTTTTAAAATGGTCCTCCTTGGCATTTCTAACTATATTGCTCATAGAAGTTAGGCCACGAGAACACAGAGGCGGCTGCTTGCTATCCACCAAAGACTCATTAAAAATGAAAAGGGGAGAAAATAATGAAAGAAAGCAATGCGGTGGAGGACATAAATATATAAACAAATGCATGAGCACTGCACCAGCCCAGAAGAGACCACTCTTAAATATTTTCTCACTTCAGGTCCAAGGCAAAATGAGAGGGATAAATCCAGCCTGAGTGCGAGTGTGAGGTCAATCCATCGATCCTCTCTCTCTCTCTCTCTCTCTCTCTCTGTCTCTCTCCCTCTCTCCCTGCTTGAGCTGCTTGAGGATGACTAAATTACAGAGGGCTTATTAGCATGGGGAAGAAGCAAGTGTGACACCCGCATCTTCGCTGGTCCATGTGTGTGTGTGTGTGTGTGTGTGTGTGTGTGTGCTTGTGTGAGAGCCAGAGAGAGAGAAGCTTGCAGGGTAAAACTGTCACCAACCCTGCAAGTTTCTGTTTTTTTGCCAAATCATTAAAGGACAAAGCATGTTATTCTATATTTTTTTCTTATTTTGAACATGAAAAGACCAAAACCAAGTGTGTGTTAGTCCATCTCTCATCATTTTCAAGTCCGATCATTCCTACTGAAGACGTAAATCTTAACTAACAAATCACAAATATGAACAATAGTCTTTAAAGGAGCGATATGTAGCGCTGACAGCTGGCATTTAAAATGGGTAACAGCAGTCCAGATTCAAAACATTGGAGCCGTGGCCCGTGGCCAGACTGAATGCAGTTTGCACAACTTTTCCCAATTTGAGGGTTACCTTCTCGACACGACCACGTTAGCCTCTGACCAGCGGTAGTCGGAACCACTTCATCGGCTGTGTGTCTCAAATACTCGCTGCCTTGATAACCCAGCTGCACACGGACCACAGAGAGTCGTACCAAGGTTTTTCAGTTCGGGTAGAATCTAACGTTAACGTTATCTCTGTTGATCCAGTTTGTTTGCTTGCTTCCATGTCTGCAGAAGACTGTGTTCGTATGCCAGTTTGTTTCATATGTGGCAACGGGGTGTCGCAATTGGGAAAGGCGGGATCACACGGATTTTTAAAGGAGAACATACTGGCTCAGTATTTCAATTCAGTATGTTTCCATAATCTCTGATGACATATCGTGGTGTTTTTATGATTTATTACAGTAAATATATTACATATTGGTCCTTTAAAAAAAGGCTCATTAATTTCCTGAATCAGCTAGTCATTGTAGTTTATATGAAACGTTACTCGAACATGAGTAAATAGTGCATTTCGGTTGACTACTTAAAGCTGTGGAATTATACACAGTTGGTATGTTAGTTGAGTATACTGTACAGCACTATCATGGAGTATGTGGGAGTGATTTAAATAAACTAAAATGCTTGTTGTCATGGTAATGAAATGCCAGCCACTGCAACACTGTGGCTCATGGATGTGTTTCAAAAGTTTTGTACAAGAATGAAGCTCAATGAATTAAGAGTGGTGCGCAAATTTACTTAACATGTCATGTTAATGCTGTTTTTCCGATTTACCTTAGTTTTATTTTGTTATTGTCTATTTGCTTTTATTTATCTAATCCTCACCTATTTTATTTATTTATGTATTTATTTATTTATTTATTATTTGCTCATTTTCTTTTTCTCTGTCTTGTGTTGTTGGGTTTTCTATGATGTTGTTTTGTATTGCTGAAAACTTGAAATTCAAATAAACTTTAAGTCATAAAAAAGAAAGGAGCTCAATGGCACAAAGGAATAAGATACTGTATATCAGGATTTGGCTACTGGAGCTGTCACTTTTTATTCAACATTTGAACGACTGTTTGAACCTGGGGGAGAAAAAAATGTATATTTGATTTATAATCATCCGTTTAAATTCAAAATCCTCCTCGAACTCCAGCGGGGGATGTTCCTAAAATGCGCTGTCCATCAGTTTGCTGACATAAAATGTAACTGCCATACAGTAACATTTAGTTTGTCACTCACACAAGCAAGACAGAGGAGGCACTGAAAGGGAATGAAACGCTGTCAGAATTGATGCACCGCCGGCAAAATGTGCTCATATGTTGAGGCGACAGGACAGGAAATAAGCACGGGGAGGGTTGTACAGTAATTCGCGAGCTACTGTAAGAATGAGCCTTATGGTAAATACATTTTCTTCATCTGTTTGATATTATAGGAGAAAATACAAGATGCCTGTATCACCATGCATGAAATCAGGGGACTTGAGACTGTTGGCACACACTGTACCTAACCGTCATGTACAAGTAGTGTAGGAATAAGACAAATAGAGGCGTTTGGAATGAAGCCCTGGTAGCTGGAAGAATTGTAGAAAATCCTTCTCTGGGTTAAGTGCAAACATTTGTCACCTGAAAAGTTGCTACCTTGCAGGGACAGCAAGTAAAATCAGCGTCATTAACTCGATGCTTCCATTTGAGCCCCATCCGGAGGGCACTGAAGAGCAGAAATGATTCATTGAGAAGAAATCAGCCACAGTAAATACCAAGATATAAAAAATCCAGCGTAACATCACCAAGGTGAATGTAAATAGCCTGTGAACAGAATCCCTGTGAGAAGAGGTATTTCACTAACTTGATGAATGGCTTTAATAATCGAGGGAGTCCCAAGGGAACGAGAAGCTCCTGTAATAAAGAGAACTGCTGCAGATATTTATCTT
The DNA here is from genome assembly GCF_015220745.1 of Sebastes umbrosus. Lineage (NCBI taxonomy): Eukaryota > Metazoa > Chordata > Actinopteri > Perciformes > Sebastidae > Sebastes > Sebastes umbrosus. The sequence continues at coordinate 31,969,594 of NC_051269.1, read as the reverse complement.
GATCTTAAAAAGCTTTAATCCTGCATGCAGATTACCAACTAGAGCAAGAAGTTATGTTTGGTTAGTGAATATGGGGAAAGCCTTCGGGGGTTACAGCACTTTGGAGGCTGTAGTTTCCATACAAGACCAATAAAAAGATATTGTTTGGCAGCCAGATGAAGTCAGTTTTATTCAGTTATTGTATTCGTATTAATTCACCTCTTACAGTCAAAGATGAGTCAAATGTTATACCTGCAGTTGTGAATACTACTATCACCCTGACTCACTCTGCCAAGAGATTTCTGTACAGCAGTTAGTAGTAGCCTAACAACCGATGTGAACCAAATGTGGAAAAAACATAATGACACAAGCCGTGTTTCCATTCACATATTTTTATGTGCATTTTTAAGTATCATATTAGGAGAGCTGTATGGAGACGGCAGAATTCGCTAAAACTTCAATATGCTCGCTTGAGGTGGTTTTTGCCTTCATTGAAAAAGAGTTGATGCGCTAAATGTGTTATGGAAACGCTTTTGGGAAAAAACGTTGCCGAATAAACTTTGACGTTTTACACACACGACTGATCAGCTGTTTTCGCTGTCGGCGTCTTCTCGGATATTTCCGTAATGTGTGAGTGCTTGTCTTTGTCTCAGGACAGCATGAAACATAGCTAATACTAGCGAACAAGTCAAGTCAATTTTATTTGTATAGCCCCAAATCACAAATCACAAATTTGCCTCTGGGGGCTTTACAATCTGTTAAGGATTTGACACCCTCTGTCCTTTACAGTGCGACCCCCTCATCTGATAAGGAAAAACTCCCCCCCCTAAAAAAACTCTTTTAACAGGGGAAAAAAAAAATCCTCAGGAAGAACAGCTGACATGAAAGAACAATTAAAACTTACCCAAATAAAACTAATTCCTAAAGACCTCTCCATTTTTCTCTCATAGATGGTCAAGCCAACTTGTGTTGTTTCTGGTTCGCTACCTCTACTTCTTCTACTCTGTTTACTGGTAGATTACGGCCATGTGTAGCCTATAGCGCCACCTTCTGACCAAAATACCCTGTAAAACCCAAGTTTAATCGCTCCAAACCCGTTAATGGAAACGCCTAATTCGCATTTTATTTTTTTTTTGCAACATTTCAAAAGTTTGCTTAAAATTCACTTGACAACTGAATGGAAACACAGCTACTGATGAACAAGAATAAGCAGCCTGGGAATTTGCCAGAAACTCAACAACGCTGCATTTGGTTCAGGTGCAAACAGACAGGAGTCTCCTCGGGGGAAATAATGGCTTGCTGCGAGACCTTCAGCCTCCATTCAAGGTGGAAGGTAAAACAATGAAATAAGAACGGAGGCGGTAATCAAGCGAGCAGCTGTCGGCCTGTTGCTGCCGGTACTCCAGAGTGAATTTTTTATAGCCCTTGGGACCAAAAGACTCAGAGGCTATTTCTGCATTTCCTCCCAGTGTGTGGCAACACCAAGTACCACATGTTGTTGACAACACATATCGGGGCTCTGAGCCATTTTCGGGAAAGCACACTGGACTCCATCTGGACTCTCCGGGGATGAAAGACAACATCATGTTCTGTTTGAGGATGTTAGCCCTCGAGGTCCTCTAAGTGATGGTGTGTATGTTTTCACGAGACGCTACAGTTGCTGCTTAGAGCTCTCTGCAAGGCATGATGTGTTGAATGAAGTTGAATTAAAGTTGAACCACCTTGACTGAAGTAATGTAATGAAATGTAATCTTAACATATTTCAATTAAAGTGGGCTTATACAGCCTGGATCACATCACAGATGTCCTGTACAGTATATTCTCCATCCTCTCGATTAAAAAAACCTCTCTGTCAGAGTAATTTACTTTCACAGCACATTTCCCTGAGCAGAGCGGCGGTGAGACGGGTCCACACAAAACGAAATCTCTCAGGCTCACTGCTAACTTCTCTCTGGCGGTTCAGAACTAATTTAAAGAGCTGATCTTGCTTTTATTAGCTAATGCATAATTGCCCCCCAATATATGAACAAGAATAGGTCGAAACCTAGTATGTGGCTGGACTATGTATGGTCGTCAAAAGACTAGAGTCTTTAGTCTTCAGAAAGTATCCAAGACCAGCAGAAATTTCTTTTCTTAGGATGCGATAGATTTGGAATGAGCGGCAGCTGTAAAAGCATCCTTTTGAGGACTGTTCGTGACTACTCATTTTGAAAGAGCAGCGGCCAACGGGGAAAAACTCCAACTCCAACACTCAAACAACCAATGGTATAACTTAATCCCTCGCTCAGTAAGTCAGGGACCGTTTATAGGGCTGGCTCCACTTTTCTGCAGTTGAGACAAAAATGGAAATCCCCCCAATATAGTTGTAATGACCAGTCATCAAGTGACTCCAAAAGCTAAAAGAATGTAAAATTTCAAACCTAAACATTCAGTTTTAAACCAATTCCTCCTGCGTCATGTTCATGTCAACCAGCAACAGTGAATGTAAAACACCAACCCTTTCTCATTCCCAGGGCGTCAAATACCGACGCTTTGTCACGGCCGTCGGCATTCGATACTGCCGCACAAGGCACCCTTTAGCGCCGGTATGTTACGCACCGGGCTTTCCATTAACTACAATGTAAACCCATCCGCGGCAACAGTAAACGCTCTGAAAAAGTGTGATGATGTAGTTTAAGCAGAGACACACAGGACGGGGTCCAACAACACAGGTCTTTCATCCAGGAGACCACTGTTGTAGTAATTTTAAACCCAATCATGTTGTTTTTTCCTAACCCTAACTAAATGGGTTTGTTGCCTAATCCTAGTGCAAGTGTTTTTGTTTAATTGACAACATTAAGCACATGTTTACTGCGACCGAAAGATAACGCTGAGGGGTCTGGCAAAGCGTCAGTATGTGACGAGGTGGGATGAGAACGTGTTGCACAAACCCGTCAACAGTACATAATATTTATTCAACCTCCAACCCAGTTTGGTCCTGGTTGATTGCTTTTTTAAATATATACTAAAGAGACAGGAATTAGGTTCTTCTATATGAGAGTTTTTAAAATCCCAATTTCTGTCTATAGAAAATGTCGTTTAGTTATTGATTTCACAGAAAGTTCAGTGGAAGAGACAAATATTTTGTAACATGACAAGCGTTCACACCGGGGATCACTGCGTCACCAGAAGGAAGCAGCTGTCCCTTCAAGTTGTGACATGTTAAAATGTACTCCTGCCTCTGGTATCCTCTCGAGGTGAGCATTGTTTCAACCGTCCTTTCACTCGCCTGCTCTTCTCTCCTCGTACCGAGTCTCCGCCAGCACCCTCCGCTGTGACAGCACGACTGCAATCTGTTGCCCCCCCCCCCCCCTCGCACAGTCAGAGCTCCATTAAATTGAAAGCCAATGCAAACTGCCGGGGCTGGCCATCCTCATTAAGAGGACACCAAGCAGAGGACTGGCAGAGAATCCCAGACACTTTGGAAGCCTAATGAATTGGTACACGCCCCCACACTGTGAAAGTGGGTACACTCACGATGGATAACAGGATGAACGCTGCCAAAGAGCACAAACACTGTCTTGCACTGGAAATGGAAAGGTTCAGAATTGATGATGAAACCGCATGCACCATCATCATCACTTATGGCGTCTACATGAACAAAAAAACTCACACAAGATCACACGCTCACTTTTAGACTCGACCCTGAGGAGCGTATACAGCAGGTGAGTCATACTCAGCGAAGGCAGTGATCCACGTAACCTGGTCGTTTGACTTCACACAGAACATATTATTTTGCGTCGCAGGTGATTCAATGTACACTTGAGCTGAAGTGGAGACTGGGGTGCAGGGGGCTGACCGGGGCCCCAGCCAGATGCACTTATCTGGAACAAATGAGTCAGGGCTGAATCTAACAAGCACTCTCCACAACAGTGCATTCAGCCTCTCCGCTCTACATGACGGCTCGGCTCCCCTCTGCTCGGGCAATTTATCAAAGAGCCCGATTTAGAAAAAAAAAAAGAAAAATCTCCTGAGGATTACTTAACCACAAAATCTCTATTTTCTGGTGCTGGAGCTGTTGTTCAAAAGTGAAAATAGAAGGCTTTTATTTTGTTTTTTTGTATCAAGTTTAAAAAAACACCTGAACAGTTGTTTTTCCAGAGGAGTTTTTATTCTTGTTAAGACTCCACAGCCTGAGGCGATTTCTCCTTCACGGCCAGTCTGAGACACATGGAGCGGGGGGAAGAGAACACAACGATTATAGCCAATTTTAATTAACTCCCTTTGGGAGAAAATGCTACTAATTGATTTTCTAACCTGTCCAAGACAGTCAATCCATATGAACCGCCGCCGCGCCACATTCATTTATAGCGATCGAGCTAAAGCTAACTTGCTAAGCAGAGAGGGCTCGAGGGACAACTGGTGAGACGCCGTGATGAAGCGGTTATCACACAATTTAATTAGACAACCGTAAATCTATGTCTGGAGCTGCTGGAGAAAGGTGGGATTGATGGTAGGCAAAAAAAAACAGCAATTATGTTTAAAAGAGTTGACGCTGAGAAAAATAACAGAAAAGGTTATTCTACACTTTAAATGAAAGCACTTTAACGAACAGTAATAAAGTTGTTTCAGCAGCTGTCTGATACAAACAACATATTTGAGGATGCCATCACCTACAGCATAAAACTCATTATCAGGTAAAAATATATACTCAAAATGACATTTGGTGTGACATGTACTAGTGGTTTCAGGAATGTGAAGTTGGCTTTATTGTTGGGTCTGAATCCTCCTGTTAATACCACTGTACACTCATTCATATAGTTCTGCTCCTTATCATTAATGTATACCGTCCCTTAATTAAAATATAATGCTATCTGACAGCAGGTTCCACAGACTATTTTTAATTTCATCAGCAGTGGAACGACACTAACTGATCAAAATAATAAAAGCCGATTTGACATGACAGATAAGCCACCAATATATCTCATAGCAAACAAATCAGAAGTCAAGTGCACTACGGTGTCAAGTACCAGCCTCCCCGGAGGAGGAATGAACAATAATAAACTCACCCTATGATTTTTGTTCCAACAAGAGGCACCGAGCTGTGAATATAAGATATGGTGAAGGTGTTACAGTACAGTAAGAGGGCATCCCAAGCCTTTACTCACCTCCATAAAAACACAGTGCAGCACAGATCCCCTCACCTCTTCAGGAGCTGCAATTTGTCTCAAGAACAGTGAAGGCACATACCCTTGGTTTTTCAGTTTTGTTTTTAGGGTTCACCTTGGCTTCCGTTTTACGCCCATCAGCCTAAAACCTCGGAAACTTTCTGCGGACAGCTGCGGACTTGTACCGGTCACACGCACACGGTTCCATTCATGCTACAATTGAGGGTCTGTGTCGGTCTGGCGTTCCACATGCACATTTCCCGATCCACACTCCATTCCAGTTGTTACTGCAGCACCATAACGTTGTTTGCCATGGAGTTCAACGCCATTTGGCTGTCTTTGTATTCCTTTAAAGGACCAGTGTGTAACAATCAGGGAATCCATTGGCAGAAAAAGAAAGTATGTTTTCATTAGTGTATAACCACCTGAAAATAAGAATCGTGTTTCCGTCACCTTAGAATGAGCAGTTTATAGCTACAAAGGTAGCAGGTCCTCTTCACGTAGTCCACCATGTTTATAGTAGCCCAGAACGGACAAACCAAACATTGCTAATTATTTCTGATTGAGCCGGAGTCGATAACGTTACTCGCTCCCATCGCCGCTGCTCTCTCCCTCTCTTGCTTCACCACTCACATCCCACCTACACACACACACTCTGCGCACTGGTTCTGCTCCAAATGACCTACGTTACTCTTACAACAACTCTAGATAGAGCCATTCGCGTGTTTGCGTCAGCCGCCGTAGTTCTTGTACACGCTTGGCACACGGGAGAGGCTTCAGTTGATTGCAATCTGCAACCACACCGGTAGATACCGCGAGATCCTACACACTGCTCCTCTTCTTGGCAAACCAGTTAGAGATGCATTCGCCACCAACTGGACTGTAGTGTGGAACGAAATTGGAGCATGCACAGTCGGCACGATGTCCACATGGACATGGGCGGATGATGAAATTTACGTCATTCGGACCAAGCGGATCCTCGCACACGGACACGGAAAGTATGAGTTGGCTTTAAAACTTCAGCCAAACCTGGGCTGCAGGTTTCTTACCATAAATGAATCAGATAACAGCGTGTTAAATTGGACAGTAGACACACTGCACTGTCGGTCTGGTGTGGGTTTATAGTGCATGTCTACCATCAAACAACTGACTGGAACTAGTATTTGTTTTCAGTGTCAAACACACTATTTTACTTACATACTATACCTAATGATGTATTATGTCACATACAGTATCCAGTAGTAGAAGATAGTATTTCTAGAAGCCTGTAGCCTAACGTCTGAGGCAGATACCATGTAATCGCAGTATTCACAATCTGCTTTTACAGGGGCTTAAGTTGCTCGTCACCCCCCTCGCTCTTTCCTCAGGTCTCTACCGTCTGCTGCTACTGTGAGCGAAGAATGAGAAGCATTTATTGTTTCTCCTATTGGCTCATTAGGATTCTGGGAGCTTCAGGTCATTGAAGAAGCCAGGAAGGTTGTGGGTTCAAATCCCTGGTGCGGCTGAGTTGCGAGTTCATTTCTTAAATTCTGAAAATACATAAATGGAGCAGTGCAGTTGCTTTCAGGTGTGATCTTATGTGTACAGTAGATACATGTGATGTAGCATTAGACAAAAGACTCACATTTACTGTACATTTTCCAGGATGAGTGTCAAGCCGGGATAACACACAAAGCTTGTTCCAACATCAGGTACAACCTCATCAGCTCATCCAATCATTTCCATCCTGATCCCGCTATAACAGTCATGATCCATAAAAAAACAACTCTAATATATGATGGGGATGTATAGTTTGTTTAGTTTGATGCTATTATAGCTTGAGCTTGTCCTTTATTTCCTCTGATATTGTATCACTATTTCCATTGAAATAGGCTGCCAAGGCGCCCCGGGCAGTATTTATATATAATATTATCACAGATTTACAGCAGTTATTATTCATAAAGGATTTTCTGCAGAAATAATTAAGCACACAACAATCATGAAGACATTTTTATCAGCAGCTACTATTTGAATTGTATGCTCAAACACAGAAACAGCCTCTTGGACAAAGGTTTTTAAAAAAAAAGAAAAAACCTTTATGATGATAGGTTTACCTGATTTTGTCCAACAAAATAGGTTGTGTTGAAACTAATTTATAATCAATTTGAATGTGGCCTGTGTCCAGCTCTTAATAATCTATTAAAAGTGATATTTTACTTTGATAAAAAAAAAAAGCTTCACAGACTTGCACTATATTTAACCACTTTCAGGAGGACCTAAAAGATGTTAAAAGTGTGATATTCATAAATGTATTTAATCCCCCATCCACAGACAACAGTGAGTAATATTAGTCAACATATATCTTCAAAACAACCTGAATAAACTTTAAAACAACCAATGTTCACTTGAACCCACTGCTCCTCCTCAAGAAGTGAATATATTATATTATTCTTCAAACAAACACATGGATATAAAACTATACTCACCATTCCCAGAGATGTGATTCTCCACCTCTCCGTGTCCAGCGTTGAGAGCTGCGTTAAGTTGAATATAAAGTCCCACGTACTGTAAAATCCTTGTTACCACTCCAAACGCTCCCATTGCTTCAGCCGGGTGTTTCAAGCAGTTGAAAGTATGAAATGTGTCACATTAGGTGAAGAGCATCGGTAACAGATCCCCGGCGGCTCTGAGCAGCCCTCTCACCTCCTCTCTCTCACACACAGAAAGCTCCGAGCTGCTGCTGCTGCTGCTGATGCTGCTGCTCAGCTCGGCTCTGCAGGAGGAGATGAGGCGGAGGGAGACTAGCAGCGTGGAGACAGGTGCTTCGGCTCACACTGAGAGTCAATTAGGCGGAGGGATCTCACAGAGAGAGTCGCTACATTTTTTCCTTCTAAATCATTTTATCTTACTGACCTACCTGCTTTTTACTTAAGTACATTTTATACAAGTAGGCTACTTTTACTTGAGTAAAATTTGGTAACACTTTATTTTCCCAAAATGTCATGGTAATTAGGTGATAATTAGCAAGTAACCTATTTGAAATTTATTTTGAATTACTGCCAATTAACCCCAATATTTACGTCAAAATTTATCGAAAATTACTTTATTATAAACATTGTTTAAAGTGGCAGCGGGCAATATATTTTTGGCATCATTTGGCAAAAATGCCATAATAACCTTTCAGCATATTGTAATTCAAGTGTTCTGATAGATAACTAGACTTCTGCACCTCCTCATGGCTCTGTTTTCAGGCTTTAGAAAAATCTAGCCCGTGACGGGAGACTTTGACCAATCACTGGTCATTTCATTGAGAGAGCGTTCCTATTGGCTGTGCTCCGGTCATGTGACCGGAACTTGGCGTTCTTTGTACAGATTTTTCAATGGCGGCCGCGTCACAAACTTTCTCATTTTACAGCTAAACCGTGCACTACAAGATGATTCTGAAAACAGTTGAGGCGAGAAATAGGCATTAACGTAACATAATATTGATTCATATTGGTCGGAGTTCGCCAGTGATTGACAGCCGGTTCATAGACGACAGCTGGATAGTAAACCTCAGATCAGCTCTTACTGCTTGTTTTCCTTCGGTCTGTGAAATCTTGCAGATGCCGTTAGGAACACTGGAGGACACAGAGGCACATGTTTTTTTTCAGATTACCTGTTTCATGTACTACTGTTACGATATAGCGACCATTTTATAAAAATAACTTTTTTGAATCATATTTGCTCCAATCTCACCTACTTCAGCTTTAAAAATTAGATTCCGCTATTTCCCAATAGTTGGTAATTTATTTAATACATTTCCAGGAAAAGAATACAAAGTTAATTGATATGCTTTATGTCTGCTGATATATAAATAATAATTAGCAAATAACTTATTTGAAATTTCTTAAAAAAACTCCCTGAATTATTACATTAGCTACCAGGTTACATTTGTGTAGACAATAAATCACACAATGGTGAGATTTGTGCCTGATCAGAAGTGTCTTCTATTAGTTTTGGTTTTCCACCTCCGATGAAGAGCAGCGCACAGCCGCTTCTCAATCGTAAGGGCCCTATTTTAACGACTATATGCTATTTTAGCATACAATTATTAAATAATGTTTATAATAAAGTAATTTTCGATACATTTTGAGGTAAATATTGGGGTAATTTGGCAGTAATTCCTAAATAAATTTCAAATAGGTTAGTTGCTAATTATCATCTAAATACCATGAAATTTGCAGACCTGTAAAATGAAGTGTTAATTAAATTTTCTTTAGCAGTCTACTTTGCATGTACTGTTGGAATTAATAGCATTAATTATAGCTGCATTCCATGTAGGTAAGCCAGCAGGGCTCTGGTATTGTGCATGCACACTCACTGATGTGGTTTACTGGGACACTTGATGGAATGGAGCCATTGTTAATGTTATTATTTACACCTGTGCTTTTCCTGCTTCGACAAGTCAAAATGTCTGCCGTGAAAAGGGTCTGTTGCAGAGGGTGTGCAACCTCCTAATGGTCATAGAGATGGAGATAAATCATCTTTTAACGGTCATTGGCGTGTAGGCTTACAGAAAAGTATAAAACTGGTGTGGAACAGTGATGCAACAGTCATCAACATCCAAACCCAATTATAATCAATATTTCTGAATGTGTAAGTATTTCCAGATTCACCCTCACATGATACAGAAGGTGTGTAGATACGGGTCTGTGTTGAGCTGTCCAGGGCTGACAGTGCAAACATGGTCTGGGCTCAGTGAGAAGACAAGTGGCCTTTAGCTGCTGTTCTTTCTTTGCCAGTTTGACAGCCAGAAGATTCACATTACAGCTGAAGGACAATGATCTCATATTGGAGTCATGGAGAATATTCTCTACCATCTCCTTGTCTATCTGGTATTCTGTAGAAACTCATATATTTTGCACAATTCTCTTACTTTTATATAAATGTTGCTGTTTCATTTATTTAAGTGGACTTTAATAACTTGCAAATCTACAACACAGTCTCACGGAAGTTCGTGAAATAGTCTCAACATTTAATTTGTTTGATTTGTGTACATAGACACAAATCTCCCTTTTCTTTCTCGTGCCAACAACGTATTTTTTGTGCGTTTTCCTAAGAATGTCCGGCAACACGTGAAACTCATATCAATTTCCGCCCCTGTCTTTTCAAAATAAAATTACTCAGTTAGGTTTAAGAAAAGATCGACTTGGTTAGGCTTAGGCAACAAAACTACTGAGTTAGGTTTAGGAAAAGATCGTTGTTTGAGTTAAAATAACACCGGAAGTGGTGTTACTTAAGAACGGAAGTTACGCAACAAAACTACTTAGTTAGGTGTAGGAAAAGATTGCGGTTTGGGCTAAAATAGCACCGAAAGTTGCGCAACTTAGGTACAGCAGTTACGTGACAAAATTACTTAGTTAGGTTTAGGAAAGGATCGTGGTTTGGCTTAAAATAACTCCAGAAGTGGCATAACTTTTGTACGGAAGTTCCGTTACAAATTAATCAGCATCGAATTCCGGTTTCACACATGATATGAACAAAAGTCTGGTGTTTTATGGCCCACCCATCCACCCCCACCTCCTTCCTACACGGGAGCATTATATACTTCCCGGTTCACAATTACGTGGATTACATAAGAATTGCTTTTGTGCTGACCATCACAAAAAAAAGTGAAATTTGTGTCTATGTACACAAATCAATACATTAAATGTTGTGACTATTTCACAGACTGCTGTAAAACTAAGCCTGGCTAAAAAACTAAGATCCTGACCGACTTTCCATCTGATGTAAAAAGACGATTCAGTGACAAACAATGTGAAACACGTAGCGAAAAAATGTCGATACTTTTTATCTCTGGGTTTATTAAGAGCGGTGTAATCCCCTCACACTTGATATGACGCCTGCATCGGCAATTTGTTTTTGCTTGAGTGTGTAATTAATTATTATCAAAGGGAAGAGAGCCATTTATCCTGCTGACTTTGATCCATCTGTGCAAGAGCCTGACATGTGGAGCTCACAGCATGCATTTTAGATTTTCTGGGGAAATGTTTTTTTTAAATTAAAGTTTGAAGACATTCAAAAAGGTTTTTTGATCGCCCAGGTTTATACAGTATGAGTTGTATTAGGAGTCGTGTGGGGCCGTAAAAAATCCATTTGTTTGCTCCGACTTTAATGAGGTATTTAATTCCGAGGCACCTGCTGTCTTCTGTCAGTGTTAGCAATACTGGAAAATGATTTGTTTGGTGTTTAGACATTTGAGACATCCACAGCTAAAAGCCTACTCCCTCGACATGTGAGCGCCGACGGATCGCACCATTTGAAGAGTTCAGAAATCAATTCGCAGCTACAAAAGAAAACCAGTTAACCTTAGAGGTCTTTGAGAAACGCTACAATTTTCACTGTGTGCCTGGTCCAAAAGAGGCTGTTTATTTTGCCTCTTGGCTGCTGCTGCTGTCTGCTCCCTTCCTGTGGGTGTCAGCCAGACTCTCAAGCCCGGAGAACTGAGGGTAAAATTGAAGCTGATGTATGCAGACGTGAGCCCCTAAGACGGACACAACACCTGCCTGGTTGCTCTGAGCTCAGCACCTCCCCAGCACTAACTGCCTCAGACAGCCCCAGTCAGATATGAGGTATATGAGTGTGTGTGTGTTGGAGATGATGGTTATACAGCACAGGGCCCGTTAAATGTAAAATGAAAGGAGCGAACTGGGAGTGTGACTCAACCAGGGAGTGGATTTCAAAGCCGACAGCTTCCACTGAAGCTTCATGACATCCATTATTTATTGAGGTCGCTTTGACACATTCAGCCGCTTCTTTTTACCTGCTGCTTTTAGATAGCAGACCAGAACAGAGGAGTATAGCCTATACGCTCCTCTCTCTCAGCAAATTGATGCAATCAGCAGAGAATGTATAGCGCACAATAGTTGCTCTCAACATGACAATAAATGAAATATTAGTATACTATTTAGATTTTAAATTAGATTTATATTAGATTTAAATTAATGTTTTTCGGAAAATGAAAAATCCCGTGGCAGGAAATCCCAGGGGGCCCCGTTGACGGATCTTCATTGTCATTACATTCTCCACAAGCATTTGAATAAAATAATACAAAGAGCTAATGATACATATTTCAGCAGCATATGAGGAAAAGTTGCGGCACTTTTCATATGAACTCCTAAAATAAATAATTTAGATATTGATCATGTTTTAATGTTCTCCCTCGGCTGTCATCGTAAAAATGAATTAGATAAAAAAAAAGGCTGGTTTCCCAAAACTATCTTACAGGAACACTGTGTAATATTTCGGGGGATCTTTTAGCAGAAATGGAATATGACATTCAAAATTATGTTTTCATTAGTGTATAATCACTTGAAACTTTGAATCGTTGTGTTTTCGTTAGCTTAGAATGAGCCCTTCATATCTACATAGGGAGCAGGTCCTCTTCACGTAGTTCGTCTGACACGCTTGTGAAACTGCGGTAACGTGAGCCGCAGAGTGCAAAGCTGTGGTACCGCCAGCCGCCGTCTGACTACCGTTGCTCCTAAAGTAGTCTTATTATAAGGATGCCATCTGAGTGAGGCGAACGGCGTTACCACGGTTTTGCACTTGGCGGCTCACGTTACTGCTGTCTTGGAAAGGGAGGAGTGAGTGGAGGGGAACTCAGTCGGTTGCAATCTGCAACCACACCACTAGATGCCACCAAATCCTACACACTGTACCTTTAATTAATTTATAGGCTGTATTATCTTGGGTCGAGTCTCATATAACTTGTGTTTAGATTTATGGTCAGTTTAAACCTGTTGGACACCTCTCCTGGTGACCCATTGTACTGCTCCAGTAAAGCCTAACCAGTATATCAACTTGAATAATTGCAACTTGCACATTGTATGGCAACTAAATGCTATTTCTAAGTTACCAAACTATTCCATTAGTGTTTGGTTTCAGGAGCGTAACTTGTAAAGTGCTGAGGACTGTGCCAACATGTAAAACATGTGGTTCTTCACCACTCACGGCAGTTTAATTCAAGCTAACTTGCTGCATAGCTACAGTATGTTCATGAAAAATAGTGTCAGAAAAGAGGTGACAGGTGTAAATGAGATCGACACAGCTGCACACGTTATATAAATCCATGTTCAGATATAACAACTGTTAATTTCTTTGAACCATGTGAAAAAGCGTTAACTGATTATAGGAGCCGCAGCAGCAGCTTCAACGCCAGATGAAATTGACATTGGTGGGAGGGATACAATGAACTCTAATACATCTATTGCTATTTCAAAGAGGTTGAGGAAATGGCAGCACTTTTTTTCTCCAATGCTCTGTTTACCACATCAAATAACAATATATCTTTTGGCTCTTGAGTGCACAGAGATCTCAGGCTGTTCAGCACTTCATGAATATTAAACCAAGCTCCAAGCTTTGCAAACCACATATAACCACAGCTTTAATGCAAAAGGTGAGGGCTTAAAGTCGCTCGCAGACTCAATCATTTCTGTTTTTTCATGCTGTTTTGAATCCTATACACGGTCCTTAGGGATTTAACTCCAAAAGTCCTGAGGCGTCGCCTCCTCTCTCACTCTTTTTGCAACGGCCAAGCTTTTTAGCATGTAGACGGTGCAGGTAATCACCTCCAAAGGCTATTTTGTGAGTCAAATGGTGGAAAATGTTGCCATAGCCTGGTGAGGACGTGCAGGGCTTACACTGTGAGAAGAGTGACCCTCTTGTGGGTCAAGTGGAGGACATAGCTGACTTGAGCAGAGAGAATGTACCTTCCGCAGCGTCAGTAATTGTTGTGCATCGAAAGAATGTCACAAGCATCACGTAGGGAAAAAGATGTGCTTTCATTGGGATGACATTTAAATAAAACATTCTTGTTCTAATCCCTCTCCTGATGCAGCACTTTATATGCAACAGTAACTGCCTTGGCTTTAAAACTGCAGGATGCTCAGCAGTGAAAAAACATTTAGGCTATGCGATGATTTTAAAAATGAAATGGGAAACACAGAATTCGCTGTGTGGGTGAAAAATTACCACTCATTTTACAGCTGCCGAGCTACCAGACTGGAAACTGTCAAACCCATCTTTTGTAGCACCAACTGATGCAATGTCATTTACCTACGCAAGACCCTTCATGGACATTACACCGTGACACTTGTTTTCAACAGGCGGAAAGTATTTTCACACGCCACAGAATTCATCACTTTGCAGTCAGGCGGATCGTTGGCCAAGCCTCTCTCCTCTGTCTCTACCTGTCATCTCGCTGACCGTTCAGGAAAAATTACATGATGGCAAAAAACCTCGACACCATTTCCTGGTTCAATGGATGCAGCTTTGCGCTCCAGTAAATCTTTCCTGTTCATTTCTGGTACACTTTTAACTGGCTGCCGCCGAGAAGCGAAGATGTCAACTAGCAGTCCCGGCAGGAGCAGGTGCGGCACATTAACCAGCTTTCCGTTTACCGCCTTCCTCCTGAGGCTAATGTGGCTTGACAGAAACATGCGATGAATAAAGATGCATCAGGGTGTGGCGGTGATGAGTGCGTCACATGTAGATGTGTCTGAATATTCAGGGGAAAAATTCTAATTTGTAAACTAGAATTCTTGTCACATACTTAACAGAAAGTCTGGAGCAATAGAATAAGTTTATTAACTCATGAAAACACTATTACATACATATGAAAACTGAACATAATGTAAAGTTATCTTCTACTTGATAAATGCTCTTTATATGCGAATGACTCAGCAGTCAATAGCTTTGTGATCTCTTACTATAAATGCCACCTCGGTGGACTCACAGTGCCTGTTGGTCTATGGGGAGCTGGACAAGCAAGATCCATACTGGCTATTAAATAGTGCAGTGTTAATACGCCCTCATTAGAGCAAGCGTTTTGCACAGGAGGTGATGCAATCTTCTGTGCTCTCACTCTCAGCAGCCCTTGGCATTTCGACACAGTGGGCGCAGATTGCAGTCAACGGCTTTTTAATCTTCTACCAATTGTCATCATGGCTGCAGTTTTCTCGAGTCCACTTCAGTTTCCTATACCGGCCAGCTAAGTGACCAGGCTTCTAATCAGACACGCAAAAGCAACTTTGAATAGACATGTAGTCCCTGAGCCCTCAGCATGATGTTCGACATTTATTAACTCAACTTATTTTTAAATCATCTCATCTTCAACCTGAACATGCCTCTAGCCAATTTAACAAAACAAGAGCGCACTAAATAACTGCTGAAAAACTGCAAGTTCGTACATCAATCATATTTAGGCACTACGAGATGAGATGTCATAATTTGAAAAGCATTTCACCCTGTTGGTACAATGTTGTTATTCCCTGGCTGATAAATAATAATATTAAAAAACAGAAGTTATTTATTTCATCATCATCTGCAACCGCTTATCCCGTTAGGGGTCGCGGAGGGGCTGGAGCCGATCCCAGCTGACATTGGGCGAAGGCGGGGTACACCCTGGACAGGTCGCCAGACTATCACATGGCTGACACATAGAGACAGACAACAATTCACACTCACATTCACACCTACTGGCAATTTGGAGTCAACAAAGAACCTAACCTGCATGTCTTTGGACTGTGGGAGGAAGCCTGAGAACCCGGAGAAAACCCACGCTAACACGGGGAGAACATGCAAACTCCACACAGAAGGGCCCCAAGCTGGATTTGAACCCTCTTGCTGTGAGGCGCCAATGCTAACTGCACCATTGTGCAGCCCAACATCCTTACAAAATTGGCCGACCAGCAACTCTAAAGCTCGCTAATAAAGTTCAAATTACAGTGTGAAGGATTTGGCAGCATCTAGTGGTGTGGTTGCAGATTGCAACCAGCTGAATACCCCTCCGGTCACTCCTCCTTTTCCAAGACTGCAGTAAAGTGAGCTTCCGTGTGCAAAACCGTGGTAACGCCTCACTCAGAGACCATCTTTCTAGTAGATCACCTTATATGTTACACACTGTTCCTTTAAGTTATATCTCGTTTGTTTAATCCATTCAAATACCAAAGTGTAAAAACAAGTTGTAGGGTTATAACGGACTATTTATGGCTTTCTTTCCAGACTTTCTTTCACATAATTCCTTTAAAGGTCCAGTATGTAGGATGTGACGGTATCTAGCGATGAGGTGAGGAGATTGCAACCAACTGAAGCCCCTCCCGTGTGCCAAGTGTGTTGGAGAGCTATGGTGGCCGACGCGAAAACGCAGATGGCCCTCTCTAGAGCCATTTGGAGCAGAGCCAGTACGTAGAGTGTGTGCGTGTATGTGGGAAGTGAGAGGTGAAGCAAGAGAGAGAGAGCGGCAGCGACGGGAGTGAGTAACGTTATCGACTCCGGCCCAAGCAGGAAAATTAACAGTGTTTGGTTTGTCCGTTCTGGGCTACTGTAAAAACATGGCGGTGCAACATGGTGGACTCCGTGAATAGGACCCGCTCCCTATATAAACGGCTCATTCTAAGGTAACGAAAACACAACAACTCTTATTATCAGGTGATTATACACAAAAGAAAACATACTTATTAATATTATATTCCATTTCTGCCAATAGATCATCTTAATTGTTACACACTGGTCCTTCAAGTGTATAATAACATTGTCATTAACAAAATGTGAAGGACAAAATAACAACAACATTGCAATTTTGTGATGGTTTAGTTATTAACACTCACATAAAAGCAAGACAGAGTTTGCATGTTTTTTGCCTCGCATTGCATGTCATGCATTTTCTTCCCACATCACATAGACTGGAAAATTTGATTTGCCCAAAGAGCTCAGTGCCTTGAGAGGCTGCAGCCTCCTGTAACTGTGGATTAAGTGAAGAAAATAGCTGACAAAATATAGGATACCAGAAATTCCAAAGCAACTTCTCTATAGGTCTGTCTTTGGAGAAAACCTAATAAAGGAAGTTGTCTAGAAGGCAGACATTTCTTATGAGAGATTATTTGTTTTGGCTACAGCGGGCTGCTAGTTATAGAGTTGTCTGTCTTTGTACATATTTGATGAAGTGAGGTCCTGTTTGAAACAACTCTGGAAGCTCTGTTGTCACTTGTTCTTATTATGTCCCTTCATATTTCAAGAGAAATGAAACAATAGATTTCTAAAACTACGCTTGTGCTCGAAAATGTCCCCGGGGGACGATGATTCTTGTCCCGCTGTAAAGCAAACCCTTCTGCAGCAGCTCACTGAAATGTGAGAATTTTGATAACATTTTACCACACTGACATGCTGAACTGCCTTCCTATCTCCATGCATTTGCTGTATATGGAGTTTGTTACAGCCCACTCCACATCTCACAGTCATAAGGTTTAAATCATGTGGATGTATGCTCCTGCAGATCACCCTTTAAATCTCCCTGCTTACATTTATCCCCAACAGGCCTCACTGTCAGAATACTGAGAGAAATCAGTCCACCTACTGCGGCAGCACATTATTAAGATGGGTAAACGTGTCAAATCTCCAAATTCAAGACCTCTACCTGCTCCAGAAAATAAACACAAAGGTGCAGTGTGTAATAAGAAGCACATGAAGAAAGATAAAGCTTAAAAAATATGCGTTACTTCATTTTTTAAGATGATGGGATTTCCAGAGTGTGTAGGATCCTGCAGTATGTTTGCTCTCTGATGAGATTCATCCCGTGTTCATCAGCATTCCCAAAGAGAGCTAGCGCGCGATTCAGGGCGCATTATGCAGAGTCAATCAATTTTGCATTTGCTTGTGCGTGCAGCTTAATTCCATCACTATAACCCTGTTGTCATGACAACACATATTATACATTGCCGTTGCCTTCAAAAGGAGGCGAGACGTTCAACACTGAGCATTCATGGTTGCTGAAACACTTTGGGTACAAAAGATTGACAGCATGTGAGGACGATGTGGATCACGGCAGAAGCTTGTATTTTCACATTCTCTTGTATTTTTGGCAGCAGCAGTGGTGTAATGCATATGTGATGTATCAACTGAAACAGCACACTTCTGATTTTTCATCTAAAAATCACAATCAGAGCCTGAGAAAGAGAAGACTCTTTGAAACTATTGGCCAAATCCTCAAATGCACATCCATGCACACACACACACACACACTTGCATGTAGAGGACAAGCTTGAGTTCCAGTGGACTGGCTCGGCGTCAGTCTTCTAACAGATGGGTTTTTATTACACTTTCATGTGCCGCGGTGCCAAGCTCACCAAATAAACTGGCATGTGCTCCACGACGCCCCTCCGGCGAATTCATGTGTCTTATGAACAACAAGGGCTCGGCTGTAGTGTGCCAAGCTGTAAAAAAATAAAAAATAAATCAGCTTAACAGCAGGACAGAGGAGCGATCGGTTCGGTTCCAACTTTATAGTGATGATAAAATGCAGAACAGTCACAGGGGTTGTTGATAGCCAAGCTGTTTTGTTCCAAGTCTGAAAGTTGATGGTTTGGCTGTGTATTTAAACATCAGTGTCTGAGCTGCTTAGTTGACAACACTACCCACTTTTGTTCTGCCTGATAGACCTGGAATTTTACATAATACTCATGGCAAAGCAAAATTAATATTTAATATTTTGTTTGAATACATGATACAGTTGGGGGACAGTGATACCATACGTTTATCTCTCAGTAGTGTAATGTGTCTGTATGTCAACACTGATCATAAGCAATTACTATGGCTATGGGCAGAGGAGTTACCTCAAGAAAGAAAAAACAGATTAGTTCATAGAGCTTGTACTACTACTATACAAAAGATACACCACCTACCAAGTTTAATGTATTGTTCCGTTAGTGCCTATACCATAGACTGTATATGAAGATGGACGACATGGCAGCTCCACAAAAGTGAAGCCAAAACATCTGGATCGCCCCCTGTTGGCTGGCTGCAGAATAGGTCATAAAGCTTGCCCCATGTTAGCAGATGGGACATGGGCCAAACTAAAAAGTCGAAGTACACGTCAAATAATTTTCTCCCAAAGATGGACTCTGTCATTTTAGGTAGTTCTTATCACGCTGATGTAAGTTCAAGTGTTAATGTTTCTGAAAAAATTTGGTTTTAATTAGTTATTTGATGCTATAAAAAGGTGGGTGATTCGTCATGATTGACAGCTGTGATTCTCTCTTTTTGACACGCTACGGCCTTGATACCGCGGCTATACCGCCCGTTCACTACTGAGCAGACTCTGGCTCCAAATGACGTCAAAATCTCAAGATGGTAGCTCTTGTATCCGGGATATTTTGGCTTCAGTTCTGTAAAGTGGGAGGAAGTGGAGATGCGTTGTCCACCTTTATATACAGTCTATGGTCTATACACACCGCTTCAACATGTGGAGAATCCTAAGATTGACTGCTGTGCTTAGTTACAGTTGCTAAACTATGATTGGATAATCACTGTTCTGGGGAGGCGCTTAGTGAATGGTCACTTCTTACTTCAGATCGTACTGTGCAGCTGGGCAACAGCAGTGATGTAGGGAGAAGAGGTGATTTCAGTCGGACCGCCCCACATTGAGGATACTTTGTAAAGTGTTTGAGGTTTGTGTTGATGTGGGTGCGAGAGCGCATGTGCAATTCTTCTTGAGTCCCAGCTCACAGTCATCACCTCTTGTCAGACTGGCAGAAAATAACCACACATGGGGCAGTCCGTCCACATCTGGCCATCATCCCTGAGAGGAGCATGACAGTTGGCATTTCTGTGGTCCTGTAATTGCTCCTTCAGAGGTTCTTTGGGATTCGGCTCTGCTCTCCAGGATGAAAGCAGACTGCTGAGTGCATTGATGGAAAAGCTTAAGCTTTATATTCATACTGAGCAAGAAATCATACACATGCAGGATTACATATACGCCTTGGGGAGATATGAATTATTCATTGTGAGATGCAAGATTTGTTGGACATTCAGCTCATTTCATGCATATGCTGATCAAAAAAGACCAAATGTATAAACTGTGAACTGATATTTGGCAGAACAACAATTCCTCAAGGACAAAAAAACAATCTTGTTCGTTGTTTACCTTTGCTGCGGGCTGCAGCAAAAATACAGCTTAAAACTAATAAAGCTGTCTCTAATTAAAGTCTGACACTGTTATTATTCCTTTGACGTTCCAAAGATTGTGTTTATTATATAACTAATATGAAATAAAATGTCATGTTCTGAATCTCAAAATGAAAGAAAATGTCATGATGCAATAAGTGAATAATGAAATAAAATAACCAAAGTTTCGTGGACCGTAGAGGGCTCGAACAAAGAAAGCACCGAGATGATGAGATGCTGGTTTTCGGCTGTAGTCACTGTGTCAGAGTATAATGAAAATAAATTGTGCAATATGTGCTAAGTGGAGCCGCTGGGACTACAGAAGGAGAACAGTGAGCAGTTGGCGAAGCTCATAATGCATACAGAAAAAATGTTTTGTTGAGATTTGTCATAACTTGATACCAGAGGGGGAAAATATGTGCTTGTGTTATCCTACATATAATGTCTCTTTGTTTTATTTTGCAGGTATAACATTTTTACCTATGGAGCGACCCCAAAGGATAATTAGTATCAAGTCTGGTGTTAAATCCATTAAGAGAACTTTAAAAATACTCTTTATCTAGAGGTCTTAGTAGGCTATAAGTAAACTCTTCCCAGAAGAAAGTATTAGGCTGAAAGCACTCACCGTTTTCTGACCTGAACCCTATTTTCTCATCATCCGCCATTATGATTCTGAACAAATTCTTCATAATTGCTTGCCTGTCAGGCTATTTTCACTGCTGTGTAAAGCAGTCGAGAGTAAACAGTGAAAGTTGGGTTGTGGATCAAGTGAAAATATACACATTTATATACAATTTCTAAAAATTGTAATTGGTTTCTGTTTTTTGGGGGGGATTGTGTTTACAGTAATAGTGAGGTTACTTAATCTGATTTGTTTGTGTGTTTGTTAATTATGAGATCAAAACATCTGCTCATGTTTTAACATGCATAATAATGTCTTAAAGGTACAGTGTGTAGGATTTGACGGCATCTAGTGGTGTGGTTGCAGATTGCAACCAACTGAGTATTGATCCATTCACTCCTCCCTTTCCAAGACTGCGGTAAAGTGAGTAACCAAACAAAACGTGGAAACGCCGTTCGCCTCACTCAGAGGCCATCCTTACCATAATAACACTACTTTAGGAGCAATGGAAGTCAGACGGCGATTAGCGATAGAATGGTTTTGCACTCAGCGGCTCAGTTTCACAAGCGTTACGGTGGCCTTCGGGTAACGTAAAAACATTAAAGGCTCTCTCTAGAGCCAGAGTTTGGTTTGCCCGTTCTGGGCTACAGAAACATGGCGGAGCATCATGGCGGACTCCATGAAGACAACCCGCTCACTATGTAGATATGAAGGGCTCATTCTAAGCTAACGAAAACACAATGATTCTCAGTTTCAGGTGATTATACACTAAAGAAAACATAATTATGAATATTTTATTCCATTTCTGCTAATTGATCCACCGAAACTGCCGTTAAAGTCTAATAGTCAGGAATAGGAACCAACTCTCAAGAAAATGGCATTTAAACAAGCTCATATTGAAAATATAATAACACTCTGAACACATTTTTTTGTATTTCAGTAAAGTTGCGCTGCCTGTTTGTTAGTTTAAAAGTGTAAGCTGTGACTTACAAAATGGCAGGGTTGAAATTCCAGAGTTATCCTTACAGCCACAGCAGATTTGACACATTTCCTATTTTGTTTTTTAAAAGCCACGATGCTCGAGCATATGCAATGCTTACGAAATAAAGTCTGAACAACAGGCACTAATTAGACCTCAAAGCCTGTTAACACAAAGGACCCCTTGCAAGAGATTCAGCTAGGAGGAATTCAGAGATATGAAGTTTGTCCAGTAATTAAGAAAGATGAGATCTGGATGAGTTAGAAAACTGTCCTCTGAATAAACTATACTGTTATGTTCCAAGTAGCAAGTATTTCACCTTGCACGGCAGCTGGATTCTCGCAATGTCATGAAATCACGAGAGAATTGCGGGATCACATGTCGCACGAAAATCAATCTTATTAGGCTTCAAGTAATGCGTTTGTGTTCGGCAAGCCAGTGCATGTATTTCGTCAATGGAGGAAGAGCAAAGAGCAACACTAAAGGCATTTCTCGATGGAAAATGTGTTTTTGCTCTTCTCCCTACTGGCTTCGGCAAGAGTTTGATTGACAGATGGTTCATCTAATCACCTTCTAAATATTATAATAATTTTTTGAAAGTGCCTGCCCTCTTCCAAACAGTTTCCAATGACGTCTTCTCAGATGGTTCTGTGTAACAAACCCTCTGGCGGTTCTGGTTACCAAGTAGTACCCTCACTGAGGATCCTAAACAGAGGTTTACATATTACTAAAAGTAAAAAAGCAAAACATTAAAATGGGTAAAATCTTACAGTATCAGTAAGGATTATACAACAAAAATGTTCTCATATTGATGCTGACATGTTAATAGGATGCTGTGCGTACAGATATATCTCGACATGTAGATGTGCGCTGAGGGAACAGCTTTATAGGATGCCATGAAGCGGTATGTTCTGTACATTATAATCCCATCATAATGCTACGTGGCTCAGCAATATATTACTCCCGCTGGAGCGAAATCCTTTTTGCTTGAAAGATTTGCTCCTGCCTTTCCTGTCCTCATGCACTTAATGTATGCCCTTTTTATGTAAGGATCTTACAACCCCTGAATTATGGACACCGTCTCACAGTGTTTGCCTTGGAAATGTGCTATAGGTGGCCATAAAAATGCCAGTGCTGTGACAACACCATTAGTACAGATGAACGTTGAAAGGTAAAAAAGAGGCGATCATTTCAGAGTGCCTGCTGCTCCGTCGACATTCTGATTAGCTTCAGCTTCCAGGTATGTAATGACCTGCCACCGCTACTAATCCATTGCACAGCAGGAGCAGGGTACCCTCCCTCCTCCCTGACCCCCGGGAGAACCTCGGTTTAGACTAACCATACTCTTTCAAGCTCAACAGGAAGCATACGGAGGTCCCTGTTAATGGGTAAATAGCATTTTCTTAGGGCTGAAACTAATCTTTTTATGTTTGATGATTATGTAATGTGAATGCTGTAGCCATTGCAAATATGCAAATCGTTGAACTGTTGACCAGGCGGAAAGATATGCAATTTAGATTTAGGTCTCTTTGGTTGAATTCAATATCAGTACTACTTTCAATAAAAAAAAATTTTCAGGTCCATTATATGCTTCAAAAACTAAATTTTCTGTCTCATGGAAAGAACTATGTAATATGGTCTTGGAAAAGTAGGGAACAAGTTTAGTTTGGTTAGATTTCCAGAAAAATGTACTTGAAAAAACTGCTCCAGTTAAACCCAAGAAAATATTAATTTATTATTCATTTGTTTGCTTCAGATATGTTGAATTGTTTGCTTGCACGTTGAAGTGCTATGCATTGACCAAAAGACTGTAGTTTGTGCTGGCAATTAACTGAAATTTAGTCATTTGAAGTGTGCAAATTCCTTTAAGGAAACTTTCTAAGAAATTATTGGGAATTTATAGACCCTTAAAATCCTGGTCTTGGTAGGTAGGTCTTGGTAGGGTGTCAAATACTGAAGCTTTGTCACGGCCGTCAGCATTCACCGGTATGAAACGCACCGGGTGTTCCATTAACTACAATGTAAACATATCCAAGGCAACAGTAAACGCTCCGAAAAAGTGCATCGGGAGTGTGGTGACGTAGTTTAAAGAGGGAAAAGACACACACCGAGCGGGGGGAAGGGAGGTGGATGGGTCCAACAAACACAAGGCTTTCATCCAGGAGACCGCTGTTCATATCCTGTGCATCATGTTACAATCAGCTGTTCGTTCGTGTCCTGTGTTCACAACGTTCAGTGTCATTTTCACTGTGCAAACGTAGTAGTTTTAAGTCCAACCATGTAGTTCTTTCCTAAACCTAACTATAGTGTTTGTGTTGCCTAATCCTAAAGTGACAACATGGGTAACTATAGTGGTTTTGATATAGAAAATAAAGCGATGCCAAGGGCCGTGACAAAGCGTCGGCATGTGACGAGTTGGGATGAAAACGTGTTGTAAATGCTGAATGATCTGGATTATTGGTTCCTAACCTGGGGGTTCAAAAGGTTTCATGATGAATTGAAGGGGTTGTGAGAGGATTACTGGGGTAGGAGATTAGGTAAAACTCAATTTGGCTACACAAATGTCTTTATACTGTGTAGTTTTATCTCCACAATCCTCTAAAACGTCAATGGGTAACAATTACAAAAGGCTTTGTATTAAGGGGCCAGAAGCAAAAAAGACCGGCCATTGTAGGAAATGATCAGATCACGTACATGCTAATAAAGCACCACACAAACATAAAGCAGGGGCCATTAACTGGGCGAATGTTGTTAGGAAAGGAGGTGTAAAGCAGCATTGGGAAAGGCGGTCTGTTGAAAGTTGTAATAAAACATCACTTTAAGTGGTTTCCTCAAGGGAACACCAGAGAGCCGAGGTGAAAGTGAGGAGATAGGCCAAAGGAAGAGGGGGAAAGCACTGTAGCAGATTTAGAGATAGGGCCGCAGAATAGAGATTGATGAGGCGCTGGAGAGGGGAGAGGAAGGTTGAGAGAGGAGAGCAGATGCAGAGACAATGGTAACAAATGGTGGAGGAGTGCAAACATTAACAAACACGCGGAAAAGAGGGGGAATTGATCAAACTGGGGCTCATTGAAGGATGAATCCCCAACCGAGGAAAAGTGTTCTTTTGAAGGGTGTATAAGCTGCAGAGTCGCCGGTATATATGGTGAGATGCTGAGAGAATGTCAATGGAGGCTGTCTCTACAAAAACTCACCTACAGTCCAATTACTAATAGAAGTATAGTCACTATATGTAACATAATTTATTAAAATTACATCAAGTTTTAAAATGTTGGAAAAAATCTGAACAGAACATTTATTCATCTAAAGTTAATGCACCTTACATTTCCCTGTAGATGCAGATCCAGAGAGGAAGGTCACTGAGCACCTTATAGGAGCCGGGTAATTTAGGCATTTATTATGAATGACTTTGATATCAGCAAACTTAATGAAAAAACATTACGCCTCACTTCCAAATGAAAACGTTTATTAGATGACTGAGCTAAATCGGATTTGTGAACATGAAGCAATAATTGCTTTTATAAGTTGTTTTGTGATTTACTAGGTGGATCCGTCAAAAAAGAAAGAAAACATTTTTTCTCTATAACCTCCTCATCTTGTCTTTAGTGTTTAATTTCAACCTGGTTTCCAGGGAAGGCGTATAAATAGCACAATATTTTGTGTGTCATGATGACGTATTTTAGCCTCTCCGCGTGTCATTTGTACGCCACGCAACAGAAATACAGTAATGTTGCAGTTAGGTTAAGGCAACAAAACCACTTAGTTGGATTTAGGAAAAACGTCATGGTTGGGCTTAAAATGAGTGTTAACAGGGCTGGGCGGAGGACAGGGAAAATAATGGAAGTACAGCAATCGAATACAGAGTCAGCTTAACGGCCAACAGGGTTTTTATCTACAGTAACTCAACTCAAAGTCTCACAAACACAACAGAAAATAGAGTTTCTTCGGGAGCCCTAACCCCATAACTGGCAAACCACAAACTATCTTAGCCGGGCTGCTGGCCGACTCACAGGTTCAACATATAACAAAGGTTCCCCCTGGAGATCTAAGGGAGAAGAGACTGAGAGCTCCTCACTCGCAGCATGTGCCTGACCAAATGAACTCTGCTGACTGTCCTTAATTCTCCCCTGATGGTGAGATCAGTTCCAGGTGTGTTGCTCCTCACCACACCTGCTCCCAAGACTCTCAATGGGAGTGGGTGGAGTCACCTGGCAGGAATGCAGATGCCTCCAATTACCCTGCCCCTCAGACCCTTATATACGTAAACTTAGTAAAATATGTAACGTAACAAAAGTACGGAAAACACATCACAAATGTCAAATGTCACAACAAATCACCGGCCTCCTGGTTAAAAGCTGTGTGTTTGTTTCGATGATGCTCGTTCATTTTTAGTCTCTTTTTGAAAAATAACAAAAATGACTCACATCGCTGCAAATGAATCAATTGTAATCCACAAAATCCAGCTCAATCAAGATAAGACAACTAAGCAAATTTTGAATAAAATTGGCAGCTTCTGAATTCAAAAAGACCTCTCTCATTGTTTCTGACGGGTGTAACTAAACCACACGGTTCCCCTTAAATAACCCCTTCCTGTATTCTCTCTATTGTTGTGTGAGCACAAGGAACATTACACACAATACACAGTCCATGAGGCAAAGCCCAGATCCGCCCTGGGCCTGTGAACAGAGTATAAAGTTTCATAAATCCCAGGGGGCGACACCGCAGCGAGGTCAGGCAGGGTTGAGCTTCACCAGCCTTCAGCCACAGTGACACTTCACAGGTCTGCTCATAAAAGTGGAAAGGCTCCACATTTCCTTCCTGTATAACTAGACTGCTGTGCCTCAGCAGCCCCAGCCTCACAGTCACTTTTTACTGCTTTCAAAATAAAACTTTGATTATGTATATAGTAAAAATAGAGTGAATATGAACAGTCTGGTCGTGACAGAGAGAGGATAACTTTTGTGTTTTTATCTCTCACCTCAACAGAATTAATGAGTCAATCTTCTCTCTAGAGGACAGACACTTTTTTGGAGATGAATGACCATCAGCTTTATTCGTCGTCTACATAGCTGCGTCATAATTTAAAACAGAAACTGTCTCTTAAAGGTACAGTGTGTAGGATTTGGTGACATCTATTGGGTACCTCTCTGCTTACTCCTCCCTTTCCAAGACTGCGCTCAATGTGAGCCGCCGAGTGCAAAACCGTGGTAACGCTTTTCGCCTCCCTCAGAGGCCATCCTTACCGTAATAAAACTACTTTAGGAGAAACAGAAGTCAGACGGCGGCTGGCGGTACCACGGTTTGGCTCTCTGTGGCTCACGTCACCGCAGTTTCACAAACGTGTCGGAGAACTACGGTGGCCTTCAGGTAGCGTAAAAACATGAAGGCTCTCTCTAGAGCCAGTGTTTGGTTTGTGCCATAGAAACATGGCGGAGCAATATTGCGGACTCCGTGAAGAGGACCTGCTCCCTATGTAGATATGAAGGGCTCATTCTAAGCTAACGAAAGCACAACGATTCTGAGTTTCAGGTGATTATACACTAATGAAAACATAGTTATTAGTATATATTCCATTTCTGCTAACCGATCTCTGAAATGTTACACACTTTAATAGGCTACTCTATCAAAAGGTAAGCACAACTACGAGCTAAGCATACCTTTCTGTAGGCCTATAAGCCAAGAATACTTAGACTTTTCTGTATACTTGTCAGTATGAGTAAGTATACTTATGTTAAGTATATCTCTGATTGGTTATCTGAAAGTATACTCTCTTATTTTAAGTTTAAAAGAAGTATACTAATAATAGCACACTTGAATAAACTTTGTTTGGGTAAGGGCATGTTCCTTTAAGTGCAGATTAGTAATTTAGTTTATCCCTCGAAATGATAATAGCTCATTTACAGTGTAATTTATAATGTATAGTTGGGTTGATCCCATTGTGACAATCCCAAGAGCTCAAATATACAGTAGCTTACTTACTGTGTCTCATTGTGAACAGGTTTATTTTCCAAAAACAATAGGCACAAGGGTTTACAGAGAGATACACGTAGTCTCCTGTGAGGACACAGAACATCTGTTTGTGATCCCTTTACAAAATGGATTTGCACAATTTTGCCTTGCTGCCATCAGAGGAACAACAGCCTGCAAAAGAAACGGATAGATAAGCAGTGAATGAAATGGACACGTAGTCACTACAATGGTAGCAGTGTCAACGCAGCGATAACGTGCCAGACTTTGACAAGTGAGGAATGAGTCAGAATGTAATTAAAATGGAGAGTTTGTCTGTCCGTGACACAGAATACAATTCTGAGATGTTTAGAAAAAAAAACTATAATCACTTGCTTGCTATGAGGAGCACATTCCTGCACAGTCGTGACCATGAACAACACGGATTAGGGGCTGAGGATCACGGTGTGATGCCTCAATTGGAATACAGTGTGTCTGTCTGAATACCAAACAGCTATTCTGTGTGCCGTCGCTCCGGTGAATTCTCTCCCATAAAGACTTCAATCACGGGCTGACCTGTAGTCATCGCAGCAGCTGCTGATGTCAAAGTGTGACTGTTAACAGGAAATGATGACGCCTATAGAGGACTGAAATGTGAGCGATATCGGACGTTCGTCACCGACCTTTCATTGTTAATCAAAAATGTATTCAGAAACAATATGTGTTAATAATTCTCATTAGAAAAATGTTTCTCCGTCTCTCAATTATCTAGAGTTGCTATCTGAAGTGTAATCAGCTTCAGCCAGCTGGATTTGTATTTATTTTTTTGTCACGGTATTTTATTATTCCTCGCTCCTCTGAGCTTTTTCTGCTGCAGTGTTTCACCCAATAAAAACTGCTGCAGACGCTGCAGAGAGCCGAGCCAATCACCAAAACATGGCCCAGTGTCATGTCAACCCATGAAATAATAATGGAACACTCTGTGTATAATTAAAGAGGACAAAAAGAGATGGCTGTGTGGCAAATAATTATGTAATCAGCATAAGTGATGGGTTTGTTTGGCACATTAATCTACAAGAAGTCAAAACTGTCGTGGAAGTAGTGATGATTAGCAATTATCCGTGGCTATTATTTCCTTTTTGGCAGAGGAGATGCACTTCAAGGTTGATGTTGCTTGGCTCTAGAAGAATGTGGATTAGTCTCTACATGTGGTGAAAAGGTCAGTCTTCCATCATCCACAAATCGAATTCTGAATGCTACATTAAAATATTTCAGTCCACTTGCTGCTCTTAAAGTATTCAGTCAGTTCAAGCTCAGTCTTGAAAGATTCAAGCTTACAACTTGTAAAAAAAAAGAAGAAAAAAAAGGCCTATTTGTATGCAAGTGCAAATCCACAACATGAGCGTACACCCAGCAGAGCTGAAAATCTCTCACACTCTGTCAGCAATCCAGCAGCAGTCCTCTGATCTGCTTATTTGAGATAAAAGAAGTCAGGCCAGCTCCCCGGGGCATTAAGGAGCGCTAACACCTTCCACCTCTCAATTCCCCACCATGTAATTCCTGTTAGTGCACCTCAGAAAGTACCGCAGGAAAGGGGCCAAATGTATTAAAGCAAACCCAAATGAACATAACTTCTGCGACCCTTTTTGAATAATAAACCTCGAATATAAAACGATGAGCATTTCATACCTTTAAAGAAATTGAAGAAGACTATGAAAAGGAAACTGGAGGGGAACCGTAATCAAGAGTTCCTTTACTGGGAACATACGGATTGCATAATGTTGTCTATCATGTAAATTATAAAGAAATCTCTCAAAACTGTCGATAAATGTAATAATTTAAAACAAAAAAGTTTATCAATATATTTAACATCACCTCTGAATTGAAATAAAAAACAACATTATGGTATTAAATGTTATTAAATTAAAGGTTTTCTCAAGCTAAAAGCTGGACAGTAGAGAGAACATTTGTTGAGTGGGTTAAGCTGTTTACTAGATAGTAATAAATGGCATCATATATTAACATATTTGACTTCCTGAAATGGACGATTGTGAACAAACAGATGGCAAAAACCGTGGTTTAGCAATTACTAAATCATGGGTCTTGCATGATTCATGCTATTAGTCAAATGAATATACGATGATGATGGAGTGTTCTTCAGAACGAATAATAAATTAAGTGGGTTTCGAAAATACATGGGTGATGATTAGAGATGCACCGCTCCGACTTTTTCTGTCCCGATTCCGATAGCTATACCTGTACCTATACAGTATTGCCTGTATAAAGTTAATGTAGTGCATTTGGTATTCAATCTTAATTAAAAAGCCCATAAGAAAACAAACAAAGTGCAAACTGGAGGTTCTTATACTTGAGCTTGTTGCTCTTATTGGCTGGATCCATGGTGTCAAATTTAACTGGAAAAAGTGTGGTAGAGATGGAAACTCAACCACAACTCATGCCATTTTCATAATGTGACATGAGTCTAAATTATGACTTGTTGAAACCCAAGGAGGAAGGTGGCAAGGTGTTCAGTAACAGCTAAATTAAAATACTGCATATATGGGTCTCAAGGGTAGCTTTCTATTTTTGTATAGTAGTCAAAGAAACTCTCACTAAACCCGCTGTGATACGTGTGATGATACCTTCAGTTTATTCGATCAACGTATCCCCATACAAAAGTTCATATGATATCTTACGAAAAGTCATTGCTCATTTTTCGTGCATTTTCCTACAAACGTCAAGCAAAACGTGTCAATTTCAACTCCAGTCTTTTCAAAATAAACATGTGTCTTAAAAGGAAAAAACGTGGTTAGGATTAGGCAACAAAACTACTTAGTTAGGTTTAGGTTTGGTTTAGGATTGTGTTTAATTTACACCGCACCTGGATGACATAACTTAAGTATGGAAGTTATGTGAGAAAAACTACTTAGTTAGGTTTAGGAAAAGATCGTGGTTTGGGTTAAAATAACACTGAAAGTGGCGTAACTTAGGTACGGAACTTACGTGACAAAACAATCAACTTTGACATCTGGTTTCACGCAGGATATGAACACCAGCCTCCTGGGCAAACATCTGGTATGTTTTTTCCCCACCCATCCACCCCGACCTAGTGCCTACACAGTGTTTGTCGCTCTTTATACTTTCTGTTTCACCATTACATGGATTACATACAAATGTATTTTGTGGCTATTATACAAAGTACAGTGCATTAACTTTCATTGGTAAAACTATGAATGGTGTATGAGAACAGCCTGATCCGATAATGCTTTAAACATGTGTCTAGTCTTACAAATGCTACAACCTGCATATAAAAAAAAAATATTTTTATATTTCGGTTTGGATTAGAAAAATAGTTTCATATTTTTGTACTTGTTGTTTTCTTGCATTTCAGTCTCACCCACCGCTGTTTTAGGGTCCATCAAATATCAAATTGCTAAAATTTGAAGTTTCTGGTTCCAGCAATCAACAAGAAGGCAAAGCGAAAGTCTCCTCAGAAACCTAAGTGATGTGTACAGAAGGCAACAAGTGCTGCCAGACAGGCAAATAATTCCCTTTTTTCCTGGCATGTCTAATGTTTATGAGTCTGGGCTGACAGTACCTGCTTTGGTTTTCACTCGCCGTCAGTCTTGCAAGATTTCCGGTGCACTTAACCTTGACAGGGAATGAAGGGAAGAAGAAAGAAGAATCTTAGAAGTGAAAAAAAAGAGTTGAAAAGGAAAACTTTCACTCTCAAAACTGACTGACTTTAGAAATTAAATTGATGTGTGAAAATCAAAATACTTCAGTGTCACTTAGTGGTAATTAATTGCATACATTACAGGTGCCAGTATTGAGTTCTGTGTTATGCTTTATAAGAGCTGGTCAGGGAATTTCTTACATTTCATTGATAATTCTAACTCAGCTAGCACCTGACAGGACTGCAAGGATATTACTCTTTCTTTGGTTGGCTCAGATGACCAAATATCAACAAACAGTACTGACAATGAAACCATTGCAATCATTCAGTATCTTGCACTGCTCGTACATCTCTGTAATGAATGGCCCTAGAGTAATTGATCAATTATCCCCCTAACATTTTCTGAAATCAATATTGCCAATATTCCTCTCTGCTTGCTTGTTCACTTCCTTGTTTCCTTCCATTCCTCTGTGTGCTAATTATTACATCCCTTATCTGCATCTCTCCCACATTATTCTGATGCAGTTAAGATAGCAATAATTTCATATTCGTATTTAAAACTGAAAGCTGGTAGTACTCCTGTATAATACCTTGTTTCTAATCCATATAATACCTTTACCTAATCCACCTCTTCACTCAATTGTGCACGATTCAGGAAGCTGCAAATCTACAAATACTAGTGGGGAATAACTGACAGATAAAGGAACACTTATTTTCATGTAATCCTGCTCTCCTGCCCATTTAATTTCCTATCCAATTAAAATACTCAGTCCCTGCAGGGTCTCATTTTCAGCATTTTTTTCTGAATGACCTTCTGAATGCCCTTGAAGTTTGTTTCCTCTTGTTAGTAATGGCATTTTTTTTCACTTTATCCTGCAAAGCAGAGAGGTCTTAAACAATTTGCTGCAAAGACTTGATGCCTGATTGCTTTGTGAGGTCTTTGCTGTAGATCCATAATTCATGCATAATGCAGCACTGACTTTATTGTAGCAACATATAGTTTTCAAGGACTGGCTGTTTACTTGCAGTGCATCCCGTTCTGAAATCTGGTCAGGTTTGTTTTCCTCAAAACAAAGTTTCTGAAAAATCGAATGATCACAATGATCGATTTATATACAGCTTCACCACCAACTGTCTGATGAAGTTACGGTTTCAGCTCCGAAAATAGGACTCTGCAAGATACCAGGCAGGCAGGTATGATTAACAAAAGGCAAGCTTTAATAACAAAAGCTGGGACCAAAAAAACAAAACTGACAGGAGACAAAAACTGAGAGAGCTGGCTGAGGCAAAACAAAGTACAAAGGAAAAACCCCAAAAGAAGAAACTGAGGACAAACCGGTATGCGATGACATGAGGAACACAAGTAACAAATGCAGACAACCTGACACTGAACCACGGAAACACTGACTAAATACACAAGGAACTACTTAACTAACTACTAACTATGAAAATCAGGTGTGGTGGAAAACAGGTGGGAAAAAGACAAAGGCAGGAAGTAAAACAAAAACATGACACAAGGGGAGAATAACTTTCAAAATAAAACAGGAAACCAACTACGTCCAAAACCCAGGACCGTGGCACATGATTGGTTTCCATACTGCCCTCTCAAACTTCATGTAAAAGAATGCCATAGTCCTTGACATGCCTTTACTGATAATGTGACTGCTCTTATTCATACTTGAACAGTGTTCGGATCATTTTCAAACATGATTGTTGGCAGAGTGTTTACACATTACAGTGCATGTCTGAATTGTTGAAGTGATTCTACCTTGACAATCAAAAGTCTGCTGTTCTGCTCTGTCAGTGGAAATGGGACAAAAACTGAAATACTTGGTAACACTTCATTTTACAGGTCCGCAAATTTCATGGTAATTAGGTGATAATTAAGAGAGTAACCTATTTGAAATTTCTTTAATTACGTCAATGAGCACTTGAGCAACACTTCCACGGCGACTCGGCGACGATGTAGGTGGCCACACTTGGCCGTTTTGTTGCTTTTGCCGCTTGTAGTGTGACCATAGCTTAAGTAGCGTTGCTTTAGATTTGTGTTTGATCTTTTGTTGTTAATATCAAACACAAATTGAGGCCACAACCTGATGATTGCAGTCAGATATATGAGCAATGTTTCAGTTGTTAACTGTAGATGTAATTTTAATTAAGTAATTATGTACTATAGCTATCAAAGAAACCATTTCCCTCTCCCCACTCCCCTCACTGTGCTTCCAGCTGAAGAGGGAACAGTTTCAGGGTGCATCATTCAAATTACACCTAATTGGCAGGCCGGTCATCTCCTCTGTGAAAAATCCAATACCAAATCTCATCCAGCTGCATTCTTGTACATCTCTATTTCAATCAGCAAATGAAGTGGCCTCAATAAGATGTGATAAAACTCATACATTTTAACAAGTCCACTCAGGCTACCTCTCTCTCCTCAACTGGCCCTGTTCTCAAACCATCGCATGTCCAGCCCCATCAAGCGGTGAACAGCCAGACACCGTGGGGTTAATCAGTGTCACTAATGGAGGCTGGGCTGCCTGGAGACATGGCCATTACCACTGGTAGAGGGGATCACGGGGATCATGAGATTGTACAGTCAGGAGGAATTTAAAGCGGGTATCCTTCATGCTTGAAGGAAGTGGGAACACCAAGAGAATGAAGTTATATACTGAACAACTTTCACTGGAGCGGTTCATCCAAGAGAGATGATTACACATTTAGCTTGTCTTGATTTAAAACTGATTTACATTTGCCTTATTTTATATTGAGTATAGATAATGATGATGTCATAACGAGTACATTTGAACCCTAAATGATTGAGTTTTCATATTTCTTTCATATCTGAAACCCTTTCGTAGAGTTGGCAGCCTAAGTGAATGAAAGTTGTTTGGTTTCTTTACTTTAAAAGTCTTATGGCTAACAAATACACAAGTCATCTTGCAATAGGCGGCACTGTAGCTCAGTAGTTAGTGGGTTTGAGTCCACAATCTGACTGTGTGGGTTTCCTCTGGGTGCCCGGCAGTAGTGGAAGAAGTATTCAGATCTTTTACTTAAGTAAATTACAAGTAAAAGTCCTGCATTCAATGTTTTCATTAGTGTCCTCCGCACAAAGTCCGCCATGTTGCTCCGACTTGTTTCTAGCTCAGAACAGAAAAAACAAACACTAACAAACCAACCTTTTCCTGCTTGAGCCGGAATCAATAATGCTACTCGCTCCCGTCACTGCCGCTCTCTCTCACACACACACACACACACACACACACACTAGCTCTGCTCCAAATGACCTACGCTACTCTTACAACGGCTGGCTCTAGGCCACCGTAGCTCTCCAACACGCTTGGCACACGGGAGAGGCTTCAGTTGGTTGCAATCTGCAACCTCACTGCTAGATACCGCCTGATCCTACACACTGCTCCTTTAAATAATAGATCATAATTTATTAGTTTATTATATTTTGTATTAATAATCTATTCATATACTCTTTGCCTCTGAATGTCAGGATTTCAGGGATAACAGGCTTGGACCCAAATGCAGGTAATGATGAGGAGGAGGCAGCAGTTCGAGTACAATGATTTAATAATGAAAAAAACTTCCGGCAGAAAGGTACAAAAAGCAAATTGACAAAGTAAAGTCAAAAGGAACAAAATACCGGAAAAACTCTCTCAAAGGAGAACCACATTACACCGGGAGCGACGACAAACTGACACAGAGACAGGGAAGCACACAGACTAAATACACTGAGGAGATGAGGCTAATTAAGTGCAGGTGAAACCAATCGGGGCGCGGTAGACAATCACAAAGGCGGGAAAATACAATATGCTGGAAGCAATACTAGACATGACACACAAGAGGAGTGAACTCATCAAAATGAAACAGGAAACATTAGAATGAATGAGACAAGGCATATAACAGAAAAGCCCAAACCCAAGAAACCCAAATCCTCTAATAATATAAGCCACAATGAGATATAAACACAAGATAGTCTGAAGTCTTAAACAAAAGGAAAAGTCCAACAGCCTCTGGGCACAGCGCCAGACCCTGACACTGAAATATAGAAGTATAAAGTAGCATCAAATGGAAATACTCAAGTAAAGTGCAAGTTAGTTACATTCCGACACTTGTGCCCGGTTTCTTACCGGTTAGGTGATAATATGGAGAATCACGTTTGGATAGGTAATACTAACTTAACAAGCTTAACAGAAGGCCTTTCTTTCAATAAATCCAGTGATAGTTTATTCTGATAAAACGGTTGCTTCAGTAGAAAAGCTGAAGTATAAAATCACAGCTAATGATGTGAACATTAGTATTCAAGAACAGACCTTTCAGTAAGGACACTCATAGTAAAATGTTGTGTTTTTCAGTTAAAGGGTATTCATAAGACATACTGTATGCTTCGGGCCTATTAATAAGCCACTGAGGTGAGCCCCCATGAGCTGTATACGATCGTATAATATTGAGTGAGCTCTCTGGCTGTCATTGAGATGCAAAGTGGCACCAGAGAGTGGAACTAGTAAAGCAGGGGTCCGCTGTGTGCAGCTGTTGTGCAGAGAGCGCGGCGTTAATCTAAATCAGTCAGGGCCAAATTACCTTTACCCTGGCTTGCTGGGATAATTAGGTCAGACGGGAGACTGTGATTTGGAACAAAATAAGTTTATCTACACTGGATCCATCAGAGAGTTCAAACTATACTTTGGGCAGACATCCACTATGTAACATGATATCACTGATATTCCTCACTGTGTATATTTCATATGGAATAAATATACATATTAAGAACGAGAGGGTGTGAGTGAGCTTAGAAGATTCCTCCAACCTGTCAGATGCAACTTCTCCCGCCCGTGATATTGGCATGAGGGCTAATTAAAATGAATTGACCCATGAAATAGACATGTCCTTCATCACTCCGTGGCAAGAAAGATCATGTGGAGCGTGAGAGGAGGAGATTGAGCTATTGACAAGGTTACTAACTGGCAATGAAATCCTTTGGGGTTAATTTATCATTACATGTCAGAACGTTGTGTTGTAACTGATAAATACTAGGGCTGTCAGTCAATTAAAATATGAATCACGATTAATCACATGATTGTCCATGATTAATCACACATTATTTATCTGTTTATTTAATATTCTTATCAACATGGAGTGGGCTATATGCTAGCTTTTATCCAATTTATGTATATATCTATTATTAGAATTCAACGAGCAACACAAAACAAGGACAAGTCCAGAAACCCTCACAGGTACTGCATTTAGCATTATAAATGTGCTGAAATCATAACATGACAAACTGCAACCCAACAGGCAACAACAGCTGTCAGTGTGTCAGTGTGCTGACTTGACTATGACTTGCCCCAAACTGCATGTGATTATCATAAAGTGGGCACGTCTGTAAAGGGGAGACTCGTGGGTACCCACAGAACCCATTTTCATTCACATATCTTGAGGTCAGAGGTCAAGGGAAAATAGTCAGTTTTTCCTCACTAAAATTTAGCGTAAGTTTGGAGCGTTATTGAACCTCCTTCGCAACAAGCTATGAAATGGTTGGTACCAATAGATTCCTTAGGTTTTTCTAGTGTCATATGATATCAGTATCTTCACTCTAGCTTTAAAACTGAGCCCGCTACAACCTAAAAATCACAAGTTGCGTTAATGCGTCAGAGAAATTGGTGGCGTTAAAACTAATTTGCGTTAACGCTTTATTATCATGTTAACTTTGACAGCCCTAGTCTGGAAATGGCCATGTTAGTGAAATATTGATTGCGTTAATGCGTTTAAGAAATTAGTGGCGTTAAAACGGATTTGCGTAAACACGTTATTATTGCATTAACTTTCACAGCCCTAATAAATACACAATACTTTATCCTATATCATCAATGTGCATATAGGGATAATGCTGGTGTTGTTATTATCAACAATAAAGAGACAAAAACAAACTTTGAATGTATCCTACTAATAAACAGGGCACCCAAAGCTTGATGTTCCCCTGCATAGCCATACAGTTAGATCAAGTGTTTTAAGCCTGTAGTATGAATGTTGTAATATTATACTATACTTTGACTTTTAATGACATTTTTTTAGAGCTGTCTTCGACCAAAAAATATTTAGTCGACTAACACTCGTGCGATTTTGTCAACTAATCGATTAGTTTATATAATCGACAAATCGTTTAAAGTTCTCCACAAAGAATTGCATAAAAGCACCACTTTAAATCTCGTGTTTACCAGAGATGTGCTCATAAGCTTCTTGGAAATAAGTCATTCAGCATGAAAAAGCATAAAAAAGGACTAATTGAATAAAGAAATCTTAGTTGACTAAGAGGGGGCAGCCCCAAAGTGTTTATTCTGAATCATCTCTGCAACTGCATGTTTTATCTCTGCAGAGAAGCTTTTATGTGTTTTAATACCTTTACACCAAATACTTGCGATACGTTTGTTGGTTTTGTTCTTCTTGGGAATTATTGATAATAAAAGATAGACTAACGATGATTTAAACTCACAGGGAAATTGTTCACCTGCAGAGAAGCATCGCAGGGAGGATTAAATAAAAACAAATGTGAAGTTATGTAACGGAGAGGTACTATCTCGCTGCCAGTATAGGCTGCAGTACACCCAGCTACTACCTTTCAGCTGAGGTTAATTTTGTTGCTGCACATCAATTTCTGTTTTCGATTTTCCAACACAACTCGTGGCTAATGTCAAGTGTACACACACACACACAAACTCGCAGAACAAGTGGAGAGAAAGTGCAATTACTTTTACACCTTTCGTGAAGTCAGAGACCTCCGTGAAAATTGGCCAGAGGCTGGTGAACTCCTGGTGGACTGGGACTGTCTGTGTGACTGATGTTCTGTGGTTGGAGGGGAACAAATGATTTTCTATATTTGTCGCTGATCACAAAGCAGCATTCAGTCCCTTTATATTATACACAGCAGTTCACTGCAGCTCAGTGGATGTGAGCAGGAGAACTGTGTTGTTCATCTTAATGACCTATAAATCCGTCGTGTTTTCTTTTATTGCACATGCTTCTTAATAGATGAGCAGCTAGCAATGAGCTTTTAACTGCTTACGCCATGGGCTTGTTACAGGGAATGGGTCAGTTTCACAGGCAGCCTAAATTAGATTAAATCTTTACAATATAGCCGTATTCTTTGGACCATTTTATCTGTACCAACAGAGCAGTTAAAGTGGCAGCAGGCAGTATATTTTTGGCACCATTGGGCAAAAATTCCATAATAACCTTTCAGCATATTGTAATTCAAGTTTTCTGTGAGAAAACTAGACTTCTGCAACTCCTCATGGCTCTGTTTTCAGGCTTTAAAAAATCTGTGACGGGAGACTTTGGCCAATCACAGGTCATTTCAGAGAGAGAGAGAGAGCGTTCCTATTGGCTGTGCTCCGGCTGGTGGGCGGTGCTTGGTATCTCCTAAACTGATTCCAACATGGCTGCCGGTTCACAAACTTTCTCATTTTACAGCTAAACAGTACACTACAAGATGTTTCTGAGAACATTTGAAGAGAGAAATAGGCATTACAGTAACAGAATATTGATTTATATTTGATCAGCGCTGCCTAGTTTGACTGTTTGATCGGAGTTTTTGAGTGATTGACAGCTGCTCAGAGACGGCAAGACTCCAGATCAGCTCTGACTGATTGTTTTCCTCCAGGCTGTGAAATCTTGCAGATGTCATTAGGAGCACCGGAGGACACAGAGGCACATGATTTTTTTCAGATTACCTGTCTCATGCACCACTGTCAGGATATAGTGACCATTTGATAAAAATAACTTTTTTTTAATCATATCTGCTCCATTTCTACCCACTGCAGCTGTAAAGCCCAGTGATGGATGAGGCAGCTGTGTAGCCATCGTCGTCTCAGATGATGAGAGTAAAAGATGTCTCATTTTACTAAAAATGTGTTCGCTTGGTGCCTACTTTCTTCAATGTGTTTTAAATTGGAGGAAGATGTGATGAACGGATGCAAGTGAAGGAAATGGGAAGACATTTGGGGAATTGTAACCTGCTGTGTCCCAATTCCATAATTCTAAGCCGGTTTTGAACATGTAGTTTGTTTACATTGGAAAAGCGACAAATACAGTATGCAGATTAAGTGGAGAAGCTTTGGTGAAACAGCGCCAACCCTTCAAAAATAAAATTAATCTATTGGATATTTGGAGAAACATTTTTTAGGAACATTGTTTGTGAAATTTAATTGGTAAAAGACACAGTTACTTAAACAGATAGGGCTTGGTTGTACCACACCTGTCCACCAGGTGTCCTCGGTAATGTTCTTGACTGTAGATCACCTGAGCGTCCTTGTGATCCTCCTGCCTGCAGAGCTGCTGATGCCTCTTACTGACTGTCACCCTGACCCCAATGACTAAAAAACAACCTTTCAGCCTGTGTGAGTCAAAGTGCTCCATACTGTTGTGATATCCGCTGTATGTATCACAGGAAAGTTGCTGTACTTAATTTTAGACTTTGAAACTGTGCCTGAACTTTATCTCAAAAAGTGGATCAGCATGAACAGCCAAGTTCTAAGCTGTGTTTGATAATCTCCCCTCCTCTCCCCTCCCTTCTGTTTTCTCCTCACCGAGGTAATCATTTCTCCCAACACATCGGCCTGTCGCTGCCTCTTTACGGTCCCCCTCCACCGCTGGAACCTCCCCGCCTGTGACACACTATCATTTTCCCCTCCAGCAGTTTTCAATTTAGATTGTTAAAACCAGCATGTTCTTTATAGACAGCAGGGAAGTAAATCTTAAAAGCTGCTGTGAGAGCACAGCGACAGTGTTTCCTGTAAAGCTTTTCGGTTTGACCCATGCAGGGTCATGAGCCAGGCTCATCTGATAGACGCCCACATCCCATTAGTCTTATAGCTTTTTTTTAATGAATAGTATGTCATGTTAACCTCGAACAAAGTTTTGATAGCTTTTTTTTTTTTTGTGCGGCAGCACGGCTTATCAGAGGAACTCTTTTATTCACCAGCCACTATACACACATAAAAATACTGTACATACATACACATACAGAGAGCAAATTTAGTGCAATTCAGTCAGTTTTTTTCAGTAATTATTCATTTTCTTTGCTGATTATGGCCTCACAATGGGTGGTCAGCAACTGGCATGTGAGCACTGCAAAGGATTCTGTTAAGAGTTAGGTAACTACTGCATTGTTCGTTCAAAATGTTCCTGTTCGGAACGGACTGTTTGATTGTCCCCCGCTTTCTCAAAAACTGCTCATCCAAACAACTTCACACCCACTGTGCCTCCTTGAGTCCTGCAGCCAACCCAGTCGCCAGAAAAAATGTTAAATGTGGACGTTTCTGAACCAAAAATGTTTCATAAATGTGTTTCATATCAGTCTCGTATCATGCTTACAGAAATGCACAATGCTCTTCTTGGGAGGACAGTCTCGTCTTTCATGCAGTGCTGTTGTGTGTCTGAAATGTTTTTGCTCCAAAAAGCTTAACATACCTGCATCCACAGAGGGAATTTCACCAGGTGATGAAACATATCTATAGGACACAAATCTGTCTCCTTCAAATGACAGAGAAGCCTGGTGAAATTCCCTCCTTGTCTCAGTGGTGTGAGCGTGTATGAAGTGATGACCAGGGGAGATTTTTCCCTTCTGTCGTCATAAAAAAGCTCTACAGGAAAGAGGGCAAAATGAAAACCCAGAACAATTACCCATTCTTCCACTATGGGATATCTATTACCTGATAAGGTCAGCGCTCATTCGTCTCCTTAAACACCCCGTCAGCTGTTGGCGAGCGAGCGAGCAGGGAGGTTGTGCTGTGATGATCAGACACGGGGAGAAACCGGACAGAGCGCGAACACCGGGGTGCCTTAATGAACAGTGGGACTGCTTTTATCAGCACATGCCGGGAGATATCCTCCATCACCGCGACAGACTAGACTCACCTGGGGCTTGATTGTGAAACGTTTTCTTCCAGCGCACATGTTTTGTTGTTCGGTATTGTTCTTGGTTCGTTATACCTGGAAGGAGAATTCATCATTTGAATTTAGGCCAAGGCTGTGAAATTCATCTCTACTGACAGATCTGTGTGTCACAGAAGGGAAAGTATCAAGACAATACATCTGCAGATTTTTTTCTGGATTAGGGTTGTCAACCAATTAAAATGCGATTAATTGCAAATTAATCACATATATTTTATCTTTTCAGAATGCACCTTAAAGGGAAATTTAGTAGTCAAGTATTATATTGTAAGTATTATAGTACTCTTATCAACATCAATTCACAACTCAAAACAATGACAATTATTGTCCAGAAACCCTCACAGGTACTGCATTTAGCATTAAAAATATGCTCAAATCATAACATGGCAAACTCAAACCCAACAGGCAACAACAGCTGTCAGTGTGCTGACTTGACTATGAAAAACTTCATGTGATTATCATAAAGTGGGCATGTCTGTAAAGGGGAGACTCGTGGGTACCCATTGAACCCATTTTCATTCACGTATCTTGAGGTCAGAGGTCAAGGGAAAATAGTCAGTTTTTCCTCACCAAAATTTAGCGTAAATTTGGAGCATTATTGAACCTCCTTCGCAACAAGCTATGACATGGTTGGTACCAATAGATTCCTTAGGTTTTCTAGTTTTATAAGATATCATTATCTTCTCTCTAGCTTTAAAACTGAGCCCGCTGCAACCTAAAAATCACAAGTTCCGTTAATGCGTCGGAGAAATTGGTGGCATTGAAACTAATTTGCGTTAACGCTTTATTATCAGTCTGGATTAATTGTTTTTCCAACTAATGTTGGATTTTGAAGAACACACAAAATTGGCCTGGAAATAAAAAATTGGTGGGTATTTGCCCTTTTCATTGATGTGAAAAAATTGTAGAATCAAACCTAGGATTGCCGTCATGTTTATTCTCAAACCGTCTGTTGCTCCAGATAAGGGATTTTTGTTTTAACAAAAAGCATCATTAACAGCAATATAAGGCCTCAATCTGACAGTGAGGTACACGTCTGTTACATTTTTAAACATTATATTTTTGCCCATTTTGCCTTTATTAGATAGTGAGAGTGACAGTTGTGAAAGGGAGAGAGAGAGGGGATGACATGCAGCAAATGGCCGCAGGTCAGATTCAAACCCTTGGGCCTCTGTGGTAGGACCTTGGTACACGGGGTGCCCGCTTTACCAGGTGAGCTACCGGGGCGCCCCTGTTTCTACATTTTAAAGATTACGTCCTATGTCTCTGAGTTCTTTAACTGTCACCAAAAAAAACAACCAATAAAAACAGCAAAACTAGAGTAAGATTTCTTCTCATTAAAAGTTAACAATATAGAATTTTACTTTACTGTTGTTTTCTGCACACTCAGATTCTCATGCATGGTCTGTTACCACCATTGCTCCGGGTGTCGATAGAGGTTTTCATGCAATAGATTGCAAAGTCAAAGACACCAATCAACATCAGCAAGACCATTGATTTGTCTGATAATGAGTCCAGATAGCCACTTTTCACAGGGTCCCAAGGCATAACACATCAATACACACTGCATTTAAAAACTTTTTTTTGTATGCAAACTGGGGAAATCCATGATGGTAGTCAAAAGCTGATGACATAATATACAGTGTTTAAAGGCTCAAACTGTATCAGTTCTTAAATAATAGTGCACAATCTACTGATTTAAAATTCTTTATTATGTGCTTTGCTCACTAAACACTATATAGATTCATAAATGTCTAATATTTAAATATTTATCCATTTGTTCCATCTTTAATGAAAGCTTTGCTGATGTTGTTGAGATGACGGGCAATAGCCAATAAATCCTTTATTTTAAGCAGCTGATGATCCAGATCAGTGGTGCTTTGGAAGTACATGCTGAGAAATAATTAAACTGTTCATGATAAAATAAACAATCACAGTTGTGTGCCTCCATCAAAATCCCTACTTTTAAGTTCATTACAGATGAAGGAGCTTAAAGCGTCAAGCTGAGTAACATTACAATTATTTAATACAAAGAAGAATATTAATCAAAGTGAATTGTTTTACACCATGGATAATAAAGACGTAGTAGGCTGCTGTCGTACAGGATACTCTGCGGCTTCATTAGTAAAAAGATAAGGTGTTAGTATGCAAGCTGGAGCCAAATACAGTGTCAGCACTATAGAATGCATTTGGCTGATGTCCACTACAGTGGTGGCGGCGGCAGTGAGGCAGCTTTATCCCTCCCAAACATCTTTGCTTGCGTGTGATCCAATTAACTGAATTTGTCTTGGTAGTAGGT
This sequence comes from Sebastes umbrosus, assembly GCF_015220745.1. NCBI lineage: Eukaryota > Metazoa > Chordata > Actinopteri > Perciformes > Sebastidae > Sebastes > Sebastes umbrosus. Next base: position 31,926,034 of record NC_051269.1, on the reverse strand, counting down.
CCTTGAGCACACAGTTACAATGCAGTGTGCTGAGGTGTTACACTGTAGGGTCTCCATGAATGGTGCAGTGAGTAAAGGGTAAACACTACTGTGGCACCACTCAGATTACATTATGGTCAAAAGGCACTTTCACAAACTTCAAAGCTGCATTACTCAACAGTTTTATGTTATAATTCAACCATCTTATCAGTTTGTTTAAACAGTTGAGACAGAGCTAATCCCCTCTGATTAGATTTGCCCAAAAGAAATTGCCCAGCTATGTCGCACCAAACGGTGTATGAATAAGACGATAATTTGTAAGTAATTTTGTGTGCAATAACTACGCCTTTGTTGCTTTTGGTGTGTCATGTGTTTGCTATGTAGTCTTTACTGACTGCAATGCAAACGCATAGACGTAAATATGCTACACTTAGAGCTAGTGAAGTAGAATATCAAGTGAGCTTATGATGGTCGTTGGGGGAGGTGGATGGGTCCAACAAACACAGAACTTTTAACCAGGCGATCAGTGTTCTTGTCCCAAAGTGTTTTCGAGTTAGGTTAGTGACGTCTGTGACGTGTTTTCCGTACTTATGTTACAATGTTTATGTAGGTATTTGACATAGTATATTTTAATCCCAACCATGATGTTTTTCCGAAACCTAACTAAGTGATTTTGTTGCCTAAACCTAACTGCGGCTTTTACCGTAGCTGTGTTGCCCAAACACAACCGTGACGTTGCACAGTAACATTGTAGCATTAAATTATATGCAAAAAGCAGTTGCACAACGTTAATCCTTTGGTGTACAGTATAAATGACACACAAACAACCTAAAACGCATTATCATGACACACAGAAATGTCATGCTTTTTATACACCTTCCCATGAGATTGGCCTCACCAATGACAGAAAGAGAAGAATCACACTAACACAGCTGGGAAATAGCCTACCATTTACTTATTGTGTCACTTATATGCTCAAACCCAAAAAGTAGGTCCACTCTGCAGAGGACTTTCTGATAAACAGTCCTATACTAAAACTGCTCCTGGATTAAATTCTGTTTATCTATTAAATACAGTCTACAACCACACTAGTGGCTCTGTGAGGTTGTACTAAGACACAACTGTGCTGTAAACTAAATGCTAATGTCAGCAAGCTAACATGTTCCCAATGATAATGTTAGCGGGGGTTTAACACATTCAGCATCTAACTTTGTTTTGTTTGATGACAACATTCACAAATTAGCATTTAACACAAAGTACAGCACACATCTTCTGCCGTCACTCTCTCTTCTCTCTCTCTCTTATGAGTTGTTTACTGTTTGAGTTCATTTTGGAGCCACATCGTGACGTAAAACGTGAGGTTTGAAAAATAATTGGGAAACCATTTTTTGTGGAAATTTGATTTATTAACAAGAAAAACACAGCTAAAGGAAATTAAAAGTGGGATCAGACGAGTATGGCCCGCTAACAACAGCACCTACTATCACGACGAATAGAAATGTACTTTGTATTATAAATCAACAAGCAATTTCAACCGCTATTGAAGACCTACAACATAGGATAACTTCTTTCCCCTTCTTCTACTCAATCCAAAAAGAAGGAGTTGCTTTTTTCCACCTGGACCTGTACACTCTGCCATATTTGTGCTCATGCATGAATACACTGTATGTACACATACATACACTACAGTCATGGACTGACCGACTGACATTGTCATCCCTAGAGCATGGCTAAAAAGCAGTGGACACACTGGCAGGATTTGTGCATATTTTCTGTCTTTGAGCTCCTTCAGTGCAAAACAACCATAAAATATCTCTGAATATTGAAGCAAAATTTGTCCAATTTTGTGTGAAGTTGCTCAGTGCAGCTTTTAGTTAATACTTGTTCTATCCAGCTGCTGGACATGACATCTGGCCTATCTCTCTGACATCTGCAGCACCACCCAACTGCAACATCACAAGCACCTACAGCCCTATACCTCCAACAACTCCTCACTCAGCTCCATCAATCAATAGCAGCCCGTCGTTATTAAACATTTAGCAGCGTGGGGAAGTTGAAAGGGCACGGAAGGAGTGGAGACACAGGTGAGCGAAGGTCTTATCTCAACCCTCCAGCTGTGCCCCAGTTACCCATCACTGCCTCTGGTAACAGGAATGTAGTTCACAGAGTTTAAAATTAGCCCGGGCATCTATCATTTCCCACCGGCTGAATAGGTTGGTGTCGGAGTCCTGGCATAGGCAATCTGTCTCCTCACGTCTGTCTGTCCCGCCTCGGTGCACCATCACTCAAATACACCGCCTTGTCACCGAGGACAGAGGCAGCGCCCACGGAGCAGAGAAATATTGCTGTAGGACACATAAGCAAACACAGGGAGTTCGTTTAACGCATACTCTGTGTGGTGAGCGTCAACAATGGCAAAGGAAGTATCACTCTGCACGCAACAAAACTGAATCGAAAAGGCAAGGAGAGTGCTTTTGTTGACACTTTTTTAAGATGTTTACAAAAATAATTAATAAAAAACAATCTGTTAATATATATTTTACATCATTTAAAACAAATGAACTTCCATCTATGTGGGAAAGTGTGCTGTGGAGGATCAGATATTACATTTACAATAAAGAATTCCTTGAAATTTTCTTTCCACTGAGGCCAAAGCTGCAAGAGCACAGCTGACATCACTATAAATCTCCCCCTGTTTAAGAGCTGGAGTGTCTGAACACTGGACAAGAACTACAACACATCAGCTGGAGGGCACGCAGCGGCACTGCTAACACAAGGCAGCCTATCACTCAGCTTCCGTCCACTATGTGGGTTAATATACTGTGACATTACACACGTACCTCATTGTGCAGCAGCAATAGACAATGGAATAACACACCTGAGGTCAAAGATTTGTAAATGCAGCCCAAAAGCAATTTCCTTTGAAATCACATCTTTGTCAAAGTGGCTTTTGTTATACGAGAGCTTTACTAAATTTGCATATTTGAAGCTACTGTATAGTCTATTCACTCGGTGGCTATGAAACTGATTCATTTCTTTTAGGTTATTTGTGGTTCTTTTGATTAAGTTATCCATTTTCCTTTATTTATTTCACGATGCAGAAAATTGTAGGAAACCCTTTCCCTTTTGGCTGGCTGTGCACTCCCACAAATTCCATCTTTTTGTATTTTTTTTCTCCATGTAATTCTAATGGGACTAATAATTAACCTTTAGCAACCTTTACAGCAATGACTACACAGCATGAGGACCAAAAGATCATTGATTCTTTAATTTAGCACTGATCAAATGTCGAGACTGGAAAATGACCTTGATTACCACAAACAAGCAAATTCAGATTTACATCCACATCATTATTTGCATAGTGAAGGTCATTATGGACACACGAGATGCAGGATAAGTTCACAGTAACCCTGATACTGCAGATATACTGCATTGTACATGCACGGGTGGACACACACACACGCACAAAAAACATTTAATTTAATATCCCACTGGATGTCCAACTAAGGACATAGAAAGCATGATTAAACACACACACGCATACAACTCCTTCTACTTCCTCTATATTATGTAAAGGCTCTGCACACCTACACAGGTGACTTCACTTATTGTGGTTGATTAGAGCTCTGCTCAGGTTGAAGTTGGGTGAAGCTGTGCTGGGAATTACCTCACCAAGCTCTATGTACAAATATGATACAACCGATACTGATGTTTTACACTGAAATCAATTTATTTCAAAAGAAACAGTTTGACTCTTAAAGGAAAAAATAATCTATTTGTGCCACTTCAGGTATAGTGTGACTGAGCATTACAATACATTCCTACCCAGCTGCAACTAAACTAACAGGAGAGTGAGACCGATGATAATTAAGCTCAGACTGCACAAACCTGCAGACAGAGAGGAGGTCCAATCAGGCACATTTAGTGAAAACACCTGTGTGGGTTTAGCTGGAGTGTGTAGGAACTATCCGAGGCCTATTGAAAGACGCTGGGACATGATCTTGAGCTATGGGGTATGACACATGCGCAGTGTAACTGGAGCTGCGGCCGTGCGTTGCTATTGGCTCAATTCTGGCAAGTGCAGATCAGATTTTACTGTGCATGTGTACTCCAAAGATACCCTCCTTGGTATCGTAAGCCCTGTGAGTTTAGCTCAGAAGGGGAAAAAAGCTAACATTAGGCTATAAACGGACCACACCACGGTCGCATGAGCAGAGTATACTCAACGACGCTGTAAAGGCGGACAAGTCGGCGTTATGACGTTTAGTATTCTCATTTAGACACTTGTTAGCAACCGCCTTTTTTCAGACACATAAAGGCTTCAAGATTCTTGAGTGGGGTATTTCTTACGATACGATACGATAAAACTTTATTGTCAGTTTGCACTGAAATTCATTTTTCATCCATAGGCAGCTCAGTTTGAGAAAAAGTACACATGCAATAGACATACTGTTACCATGGACAGACAGACAAGTAAGACCCATCAGACAAAAAACAAAACACATCACAATTATTCATACATAACCCATTAAAAAATTACCATCTGTCCTCTGGATTTAAATCTCCTTAGCAGCACATTAATTATTATTTAGCAACAAGATGGACTGATGGACAAAAGCGTTCTTTAGCCTGATGCGGTTAAATGTAGGGACTCTGAATCGCCTCTTGGAGGGCAGAAGTTGATATTCCCCATTTAAAACACGTAAGGGATCAGAAGAGATGCTGTTGGCAAGTCTGAGCATACTCTTGTTGTGAGCTTCTTGAAAGGAGGGTGTCACAGGTTGGCCAATGATCTTCACGTATTTTATATCGTAGAACAAAACGTTAAAATCTCTTAAGCTTGTGTTAATCACAGACCTTATTTCAGGCATCTAACTAAAAACCCATTGACTTCCGGACGAGGGAACCGAAAGGGTTAAAACTCATTTCCGTGTTTTAGGACTCATTTATGCACCGCTCTATTTATGTGTAAACAAAACCACCGTTCACTCCACTCATGTTACAAAGTTATATCGCTGTTATTTTAAACAGTGTTTATTCAGTTACATCATTGTCAAACAGGTTTTTCTGCTTCTTTTTTGCTAACAAGTTCTCCACTTCAACTGCTTATTGCAGGTTTAAGGTCACAATACAATATATACAATAGTGCAAATGGGCTGGTAGCAACAAAAAAGTTATATAAATAATAAAAGAGACCACATCTTATAAAGTAACAAGCGTTCCCTTATGCACTCCTTCTGGCTCTGTCAGACTAAAGCTGCTTCATGTCAACACCTCAGTTGAAGCACACTGGCTCACTCCGAAATAATTCATCCATCCTTATCTAACTTCCTGTTTTTGAATCATGTATGCTCTTTCTGCACATGCTAACTTGATGTTTACAAGTAGCCTAATACAGTGATACTAGGAGTCCCAAATCATGGCGGACATCACATATGCATAATCTTCTCCTGTTTGCAATAGCTGCAGAGGAGTCTTGTGGAAAGCACAACAGCAAACATTTGTTTTCTTTGACACCAAGTTTGCTCACGGTGGAGTTATTTCTTATCACACGAAAAAATGTCATGTTTACTAACTTGAAAGCGTGTAAACAGAGCTCCATCTTGTGAACACTTTCCTGGGAACTGACATTCAGTTTATTCATTAGATGCCCATCGTCTTTCATTACAAATGTATGAAGAGTTATGTAGTGCAACACGAAGCTCAGTAATATTGCTTTTTTTCCTGGACATTATGCTAACACACACACACACACACACACACACACACATCTACGTCATTACTTCCTGACAAAGACAGTAAGTGATTTGACCCTTACCCACTCCACATGCAGCACAACGCTCATCAGCACTCCCAATCGTGGCTGCTAATATTCACCAGTATCGATCGAGGTGTCGGGGTTTGTGGAAGGTGTAATGTTTATCGATCGTGGTGCCGGGCTCTGGTTAAGGGTAAGGTCAATCTTTTCAATCACTCCTGAGGATTTCTTCCAGTCCTGTAGAAGAGCCCCCCCACACCCCTTCAATCAATATCTCATTATTGTGCTTCTTCACGCAGCAGCTGTGCAGTGTCTGAGATCACGTGTGTGTTTTCTGAAAACCTGATTCGTAAGAAAATAAAAGCTGACGAATGCTATTTAAAGTGCCAGAATAACATAATATAAATGATCATCTTCATCTTACACTACATTATACATCTATGAAGAGCCTAAAATAAATATAAAAAAGAAATTAGGGCTGTCAAAATTAACGCAAATTCGTTTTAACGTAACTAATTTCTTTAAGGCAATAACGCAACTTGCGATTTTTAGGTTGTAGTTGGGTCAGTTTTAAAGCTAGAGTGATTCATATGAAATATACTTTTATCATATAGAATTAGAAAACCTAAGGAACACATTGGTACCAACCATGTCATACTAGCTTGTCTCAAAGGAGGCTAAATAACGCTTCAAACTTGCTAAATTTTGAAAAACTGACCTCAAGATATGTGAATGAAAATGGGTTCCATGGGTACCCACGAGTCTCCTCTTTACAGACATGCCCACTTTATGATAATCACATGTAGTTTTGGGCAAGTCATAGACAAGTCAGCACACTGACACACTGAAAGCTGTTGTTGCCTGTTGGGCTGCAGTTTGCCATGTTATGATTTGATAATATTTTGTATGCTAAATGCAGTACCTGTGAGGGTTTCTGGACAATATTCATATTGTTTTGTGTTGTTGATTGATTTCCAATAATATATATATACATACATTTGCATAAAGCAAGCATATTTGTCCACTCCCTTGTTGATAAGTATTAAATACTTGACAAATCTCACTTTATCTTTGCGTTCACACATCTTTTCATGCGAAGGAGCTGGATTAATCCACGACAATAAAAGCTTTTTAATATTTCCCTTCCTTGTTGTCACTTGTTCTAAGATTTTGGAGTGCCTGGATTGCCTTCCTGTTTATTGGACCAGATGACCTGCAGTAAAAAATCAAACACAGGACATAAAAGTGCTTGCAACAGAAACAACTTAGCCAGTGCCACAATAAAAAAATCAATCATTGTGTATTTTAAGTATTCAAGTGACTGAAATAATGTAAAGACCACAAAAATGGCTTCCCCCAAAAGGTGTGTCTATTAGTCTGCTTTAATGGTTTATTTGTTTTGGTGTGTGCTCCGTATCGTCAGCATTGTTTATGAGGGCTCATAAAATTCAGTGTGTTTTTGCAATTGTGGCATTGTTAGTACTTTTGCACGGACCATTTCCTTTCTTTCCCACTATGTCTTTAAGACTGTCCTCTAAATCACAGACTGCAGGTTTATGTCCAGCTATGTTGGAGGAATGGCTTTTAGGGGGCCAGGCACCAAATGTGCAGTTGACTGCCCGTCTTTGATATGTTCTTGTGTCTTTGTTTGAGAGGAATCTTAATATTCTTGATCTCTTAAAGGTCACATATTATACTCCATTTAAACTAGTTATTATAGGTCTCAGACACCTCCAAACCATGTCTCTGAAGTTTTTTTTTCAAAAAAACAATCAGATCATGCATTCCAGCATGTCTCTATAACCTCTGTTTCAGCCCATTTCCAAAAGTGCTGATTTCTGTGTCTGTAGCTTTAAATGAGAATGAGCTGCTGCGCCCCACCCCCTCTGCGGAACCGGCTGTAGCTCTCCGCCCCATCCCCCCCGCCCCCCCGCCCCTCGGCTTGATACCTTGGTAACAGTAAACAACTCTGAATGTTATAATGACAACAGCTATGAATATGACTGTTCAGTTTGACCCTGAGTCGAACACCGACTCAAACTATGAAGAGGAAGAGGCCCCAGCAGCAGCAGCAGCACTTCCACCTCGAATGCAGCAAGACATTTCACAATGGTTAGTTCAACTTGTTGTGTAACTTTATGTATGGGTTAGCACGGAGGCTAACGGTAGCTAACGTCAGCTCTAATGCTACTTTCACGGCTCTGTAGGTAACGTTATTGTGAGGTATTTGGTCAATAACCAATTTTGTAATTTGTGTAATTTAGTGAACGTTAGGCTCTACGTACGTTGCATGTTTTTCAATTGGTAAGGTATATTTTACTTGATATATCCCGAATATTCTATCATATTGTGCGATAAAAATGTGTGGTGAAAAAAGCTTACTGCTCATTCACCTCAGCTTTTTTGCATCTTCTGTCAGGTTTATAGTATCATATGCTTCACATGTTGAAATGCTCACATTTTTTATTTATTTGTTCAGGTGCACATGTGGAAATTGTGCAAAAATGCCTACAGAACCTGAGAATATCTGCTGCTGGGAGACACAACAGGTAACATTTTTATTAGCTATATTTAGTTGTGTGTTTAGACATATTTTTCACATTCCATGAGGCTTACCATATGTCATTCACTCTAGGTTAAAAGACGGATGGAGCAGCTGCCGACAACATCTCCTGCATGATTGAACATCCTGGGTTGGACCCTGTATGTTTAAATTTGTTCACGATGCAAAACGCATATAATGTTTACAGGGCTGAATATGGTGCTTTGCACCAAAGGGCGATAGAGCGGTAAGTGGTTTCTTACTTATTTGATCATCATAATTTTAATCAAAAAGTACAATTAAATGCTAATGTTGTTCATGAAAATAAATACCTGTATGTTAAATTTTATGCAGTCTTCCTTTCCATTACTTCAGTGGGCCTTACATTACACTGTTCACCACACACCATGAATGGCATTACACACCACGATATTGCAGAATAATGCCCCAAAATAAGAACGTGATTACTTTTTAGTATATACTGTAGCTAAGTTTGACATCAGCAGATACTGTTCATATTAAACATGATTTCATGACACATTTTACAGATACTGTAAAGCCTTTATTGTTATTTTCAATCAATAGAACACCATTCTCATAATATATGAATAGAAAAACAAAGGATTCACTGAACGCATAAATAAGAAAGACATTTTTGACAAACCACACTGCTAAAGCTGAATTGGCATTTGTTTGTGCTTCAAACTCAGCACAAACTTGTGATTTCCACTTTATTTCAATTCTGAAAATGCAGCTTATACTGACCTGAAACAATGGTGGCTGATGCAGCATGTAAATACAATACTATTATACTATATTATATAATATTTCAAGTGTGTTGTCATGGCTGGATCCAAATGAAAAGGTATTTTACTGTCTCTGGCAACAAGATTTTGGCTGCAATGATTGTTGCATTCAGACCGTAGTTGAACATGTTATTTTTTTGTTTAATTTGTATTGCTTTTATCTTTGGTATATGACAGCACAGTGTTTCATGTTGTGAGATATTTCTTATTGCTTACAATAAATGTAAAAAGCCACATCAAAAAGTACAAAGTAAAACAAGGGACATACTGATAATAACATGACTAAGTTTTCAAGTTTGGCTCCTGACACGCTGTTTACTAAATACATGTATATTGTCCAATCTTACAGCCAATACAGGTATCTGGCATACAGGAGCTTTGTGAGCTGGTGCTGGGGCTTTCTTGGGCGCAGGATCCGCGTTGTAATTCCGGCCTGTGTGGTACTGCGGAGTTCCAGGCGAGGTCTCTTTGCTGGCCTCTTTGCTGGGGTGGATATGAAAAGCGGCAGGGGTTCATCATACAGAACAGGGTCTGTGCCACCACGAAAGTCCTTGCAGGACACAGTAGCCTGTACACCTGTAACACAATTGTACATATCCATGAAACCCATGACAGAATATAAAACACCGATCTATATAAAATTAGAAGAACAACTACAAAAAGCTGCCACTGTGTTTTAAACTTGTTCTGAAATGGTCATAACATGTAAGACTACAAACCTTTACTCCTGACGAATGGATGGAAAGTCCTCCAGGACAACTGTGTGTGCACAGAACGTTGCTCTACTGGGTCTGTTTGGCAGGCAACATCTGGCCTTGTAGGTTGTCTAGAACAGCCCTGTATACAGGAAACAGTCATGTTTACAACATCATCTCAAATGAGTAGTTATGACAACAAGTTACAAATACAGTATAACTTGTGTTGTGACATACCAAAAGTTTGTAAATTCAGTTTGATGAAGTTAGCAGAGCAGAAAGCGTCATAAAGCTAGCTAGACTCACTGTTTGTAATGCAATACGAGACTAACAACTTTATCGGTGAATCATAGCGGTCATACTATCATCTGTGTAAGTCAACACACTGCACAGCTGGCCACTACAGCCGTCGGTCGGGGCGACTGGGTGCTAACATAAACGAAAGCTACATAACGTTTCATAGCAAATTAATCACCGTTTCTGGATTAGTTTACAGTTTGACCACTTGTTTTGAGCATGTGTACTTTCAGGGGAGTCTAAAACAAGTAACTCTCCACACACACAATACAGCAGCTAGCTCCGCACAGCTAGCAGCTAGCTCCGCACAGTCTGCTCCGTTAGGCTAACGGAGCAGACTGTGCCTACAGGCCGCAGTATAAAGTTGCACTAAAAGCAACATGGAGACCCAGTTTACACACACCATACCTACTACTATAGTTATTTTACGGGTTTGAAATGGTGCTTAACGTAAAACAAAAGCCTCTCACAAGCTGAATAATGAAGCTGAATCATTACACTATAAGTTCAAGTTTAGCCGCACTGCATGCTAACTCCGTCTAGCAAACCGGCCCTAATAAACAGTATAATAAAAAAAGGAAAAAATAAAAAACTTACAGCTTCAGGGTCTCCTGATGCATCCCGGACAGTTGGTATTGATCCAATATTCAGTTTCAGGTAACTAGCGTATCCCGCCAGGTACTGACCCTGATTTACAGCATTCGGTTGTGAAATGATTTGCACATACCAACAACTTCTTTGAAACATGTCTGGGCACAGCACCAGCGAAAATAAAGTCCATCCACTGGGTCTTCAGAGGATCCGAAGTGGGTACATGGTGCAAGCTTTTGTGTGGAGTATTGCAGCCAACAACAGAACAAGCGGGTTTTCCTTTCAGCATGTTTACTAGTAAACAGTCGAAATAACAATGGCGGACGCAGCTTGCTGAGCCGGCTACTCCGTGGGCGGGGTTACCAAGCCGGGGTATGGGGGGAGCGGGTGAGGGGGTTGCTGTTCTGTTTCACTGGAAACAGGAAAGCCATATATGGCTTGCATTTCGGCCTAATGACGTCAGAAGACTAGGAAAAAAACGAATTTCTATTTCTGCACCCATTTCCGGACAAACGGAGGAGGAGAAAAAGAGAGAGGATGGTCTTTTATGATACTATGGTGGCCTGTAGACACACTGGGGACAGATATTGATGTTTAAAAGACATGGAAAAGTGCATTTTGCATAATATGTGACCTTTAAGCTTGTGTTAACCACAGACCTTATTTCAGGCATCTAACTAAAAACACATTAAAAAAAAAACATTGACTTCCAGACGAGGGAACCGGAAATGCTAAAATACTAACTTATTTCCTGGTTTTAGGACTCATTCCTGCACCACTCTATTCATGTGTAAACACCACCGTTCACTCATGTTACAAAGATATACCACTGTTATTTTAAACAGTGTTTATTCAGTTACACCATTGTCAAACAAGTTCTCCACTTCAACCGCTGCCCCCCAGTGGCCAAAAAAACAGTTATTGCAGGTTAAAGGTCACAATAGTTGTATATACATCACATTTGATTGTTTAATTTATAATAAAAAAATTAGATTAGATTGACTTTATTGTCCACTTCAGTAGACATTTGTCTTTGCCTTCTTCCAAATACAGCAGAGGTACTTACAATACACACAACACACTATTAAAAACATACAAATATACAGTATACAATAAACAATAGTGCAAACGGGCTGGTAGCAACAAAAAAAGTTATAGAAATAATAAAAGAGAGTACGTCTTATAAAGTAACAAGCGTTCCCTGATGCACTCCTTCTGGCTCAGTCAGACTAAAGCTGCTTCATGTTAACACCTCAGTTGAAGCACACAGGAAACAGAATGAACCAGTTTATCAACTTGTCTGACTATTCAAGCTGAAGCTGCACGTCCTGTGTGTTAATGCTCTCCTGTAGGGCTGTTACTCTATTCTAAGGGGGCACATTGCCTGTTTTCTGAGATGTATTGTCTGGTGCTGTTGACATAGAGAAATGGCTAAAATGTCGAACAATAAGACCAGTGATCCTTTTCAAGGACAACCTGCCTATAGAGCATACTATTAGCTTCTGTGTAGCATGTAATGGCCGGTGCTTTTCCTCTTCTGTCCTCTGCTCCTCCCCTACAGATGTGCTCAGTTACAGATAAATATAATTAACTTCCCCTTAATCTGTATCAACCGTTACTGACAGTAATACTGATGCACAGAGGAGAACAACAAGTCCACATGCCTTGTACAAGTGATAATAGGTTGTTAATAAGGAGTTTGAGACTGCTGGTTTGTCAGCGGGGTTTAATACTGGATTTGAAACAACAGGAGTAATTTCCTTTCTCGGGAGAAAAGATGCATCACCAGTAATTGCTCTAATGACGATGGAACTGATTTTTGTGGAAACATGAATGGTTACAACTTCAGAATTTGGCATGTGCCTTGTATCAATATGATGACTCAACTTGAATTCCTCTGCGAGCAAGTTAAACAAAAAATACATGATCCCTGCCAGCGCTCTCAGCGTTAAGTGAAGATGAAGAAAGGATCTTTTTTGTTAACCTGCCAAGACAAACTTTGAGTGCATGGGGCACATTTAAAAAATACACACACATAGGTGTGCGGGTAACCACACAAAAGCATACATTGTGCTTTGTTCAAACACTTACTTGATTGAGAGTATAACTCTACGTGTCCTCCTGGTTGTGTGTGTCCACCTGGGTGTGGGCAATATTCTGGCTGCTGACAGTAACAGTACACATAAACCTGGCTTGGCCCTGTTTGTGAAGCAGGTAAGCCTATGAGTAATCTATATAGTTAAATATTTTGATCTTTATGTTTGATTATATTATGTTTGAATCCTAGTTTTGTATGCAACTTGCTGTGCATAACTTGCAATACTACTATCCCTTTAACATATACACAAAAACAAACACCTATAACTCAGCAGTAAAGCTTGAATGTGATCAAATAGGACTCCCTGGGAAAAGAGATTATGGCATCTTCCTGAATGAATACAAAAGCAGCTGTTACAATTTATCCTCCATAGATAGAAAGATATTCTAATTAGCATGGTTCTTTAAGGGATCTGCACATGCATATCTGGCTGACTACTAAACCAAGCAGGAAGTGAGTAGTAGAAAAAATGGCAGTAAAACCTTACTAAGCTTTTTCTTTCATTTATTAGAAATGAGAGTGAGAAGCAGTCATTTTAGTTCTCCGATTTATTTTATTCAGATTCATTTGATGTCATTTAATACAACATTCATCAGCCATGTTGCTATGAAGGCTTTTACAAAATCAATCTGTATTGATTGAGAACAAATTTCAAGACTCTCTGAAGGGGATGAGGGACGGCTCTCCTTTTTAATACATTCTCCTGGAGCTGCTGGTTGATGTGACTGAGGACTTGGTAATACCACCACCAGACATACCGCCATAACCACCAGACACACCACCATAACCACCAGACATGCTGCTGCCACCGTAGCCGAATCCACCGCTGGAGCTGCCGCTGGAGAATCCTGGAGTAGAAAAAAAACATGTAAGTGTTATCATTTATCCATCCATCAGTTAGTGTGGTCTGTTGGTTCAGGTATCACTTTTGATGATGATGTATAAAATCTGAAACTTACCACCAGAAGTCTGCTGCACGTGGATGGTTGCGCTTGCGCCTCCGCTGTTCAGTCTAGTTGTGGAATAATGAGGAGTTAGTGTTTAATTCAGAGTTGAAGCTAATGCTGCAGCCGTTAAACTACATTGAATATTCAAGTCTATCCCACCTGCTCTCCTCTCCTTCCAGCAGTTTCCTGTAGGTGGCGATTTCGATGTCCAGGGCCAGCTTGACGTTCATCAGCTCCTGGTATTCGCGCACCTGGCGGGCCATGTCCTGCTTGGCTCTCTGCAGAGCATCCTCCAGGTCCCTGATGCGGAGCTTGGCATCCTTCACTGCCAGCTCACCACGCTCCTCAGCCTCTGCGATCTGAGCCTCAAGGCCGGCCCTCTGTGGAAAATTATGTTGATGGTTTAATAACTGCAAATCCTCTTAAACAATGAAGTGTTGAATATGGAATCATCCATGAAAAGGTCTTGAAATATACCTGTCCCTTGACAGCCTCAATCTCATTTTGAAGACGGGCGATCATGCGGTTCAGCTCAGAAATCTCAGTCTTGGTTGCGCGAAGGTCGTCACCATACTGTCCAGCAGAGGACTGCATCTCCTCATACTATTATAAAAATAAAACAAGGTGTATCAAGAACATGGTTGGGAGAGGTGTTGCAAGTGTATATAAAAGACAGGGTATAAACCTAAAGTTTTCTTTTCACTCACCTTCTGTTTGTACCAGGTCTCTGCTTCATTCTTGCTGCGGTTGGCAATGTCCTCATACTGAGCACGCACTTCAGCAACAATAGAATCCATATCCAGGGTACGGCTGTTGTCCATCTCCACGATGACGGAGGTGTCCTTGATCTGGCCCTGCAGCTCACGAAGCTCCTACAGAACCAATGGTTGTTGCACAACAGTTAACTCTTTGTCCTTTATAGCTGATTTACACAAGGAGTGGATGATCATCAGCTTTAAATCAAATGGTTATGAAATATTAGATATTATAGATACATACAGCCTCATAGATGGCCCTGAGGAAGTTAACCTCATCCTGAAGAGCATCAGCCCTGGCTTCCAGCTCCACCTTGTTCATGTAGGCAGCATCAACATCCTGGAAGGGAAATCATATAGGAACAGGAAGTGTTATAACTGGCCAGGTATCATTCCCCAGGATTAAAAAAACATTTAATGGCCATCTTGATGTATTCACACCTTCTTCAGGATCACAAACTCGTTCTCTGCAGCTGCACGTTTGTTGATTTCATCTTCATACCTGTTGGAAGACAAGGCAACGCTTTAGTACATCTGCTCTATTTTGACCAAGGCATATGTTATAAATAGTGACCATGTCATGCGAGCACTCACTTATTCTTGAAGTCCTCAACCAGGCCCTGCATGTTCCTCAGCTCTCCCTCCAGCTTGACCTTCTCATTGCCCAGCCCGTCGAGCTGTCTGCGCAGGTTGGCAATGTAGGCCTCGAACATGCCATCGATGTTGGAGCGGGTGGTGGTCTGGTCCTGCAGGAGACTCCATTTGGTCTCCAGCATCTTGTTCTGCTGCTCCAGGAAACGGACCTGTGGAGACACAAAACCAGATTGTAAGATGTGGTTTCAAAAAAAATTTGAAAATCATTATTAATGGGAGCGATAAGGGCAAAAAGGGTGTGTCATTGTGGTGTCAGATTTTGAAAGGCCAAGTCCTTTGTTTTGTGAGTTTTTGTCCAAGTGCCAACTTTTAGTGTTAAGAGAGTGTCACTCTTCATAAAGGACAACTCCCATGCAAACATTAACACAGATGTGTGATTGTATGAAATACAAGTGAAAGTGGATTTACTGCTCTGCAATCAGCATTGTTGTCCTTAACAACCAAGTGATAGGTGCAATTTACAAATGCCAGACTTTGGACTCTGTGGGCATAGTGCAGATAGATCTCTCTCCAGGTAAGTCACTGTACTATAATCCCCACCACACCCATGTTTAGATAGTGGGCTGAGAGGCTTGGACAGGCTCAGACAGGCCAACTGGCCAACTGTTACTTTTAGGTAGATTTTGGATAGTGTTGCCAAATTGGGTCACAATCAGGGACAGACTTCGATATTTTTATATGCTTTCCTAATCCCAGAGGCTGTAACTCATTGAAGGATACAACATCACAGAGATAAGATTCACAGCTGCTTTGTCAGCTTTGCATCTAGTGAGCAATTTGTTGCTACTATATAGTACTATATGCTAAAGTTTAAACTTTTTGGTAATTTCTCGTCAATTACAGGTTTAAGCAGGAAAATAAGATGATTCACTTTTCATAGCTGCTAGAAGTTATTGTAGCCCAGGGAGAACATGCAGATCGCCCGTACAAAGATAATGAGGCCTACAGTAAATTGTTCATAAGACAGTCACACAGAAAGCACAGGAACATACTTTGTCGATGAAGGAGGCGAAGCGGTTGTTGAGGGTCTTGATCTGCTCCTTCTCCTGGGTGCGGACAACCTGGATGGATGGGTCAATTGCCAGGTTCAGAGGGGCCAGCAGGCTCTGGTTGGTTGTAACAGCTGTGATCGGTGGAGGGATGTAGCAGCCTGCTGGTTGGCTAGAAGTAAAGCCATAACTACCAGAACCACCCATAGAAGACATACCAGAACCACTCATTGAAGACATACCATAACCAAAACCAAGACCACCAGCTCCAGCTCCAGAACCAGCTCCAGAACCAACACCATAACTGCTTCTCTTTACAGAGTAGCTGTTAGTTGGAGCAAATGACCTCCTGGTGCTGCCACCAGAGCTTGAGACTGAGTATGCCTTCCTCATCTTGTTTGCAGTGGTAAAGGTTGTAGGTGGTAGGAGAACAGAAGTTGAGCAGTCTTCAAAAGGAGAGCCGAGTTCCTCTGAGTGTCTGACTGTACACTCTGCCGGGTTTTATGTCCGTGCCGAGCGAGGGGGAGGATCCCCTTCAGCCCCTTCAACCTGGACTCTAACTTTTTTTGTCCAGCCCCCTCAGGCTACACGCCTCTGACTCTGAATGACAGGAGTGGCCTGCAAAACAGGTAGGGAAGGAATGTTAGAAGATAAGCCGTGACACACCCTGCACCCGGACAGGCTGAAGGGAAAGAGTGAGAGATAAAATGGAATAGGAAAAAGAGAGAAATTAATATTGGAGGCTACTCGGGAGGGGATGTGGATGAGTAAAGGGCAAAAAGGTAAAAATGTATGAAAATGCCCTTATTAGAAAAATAAATAAATAAATATTACAATCTAAGCCAGCATTAGTACCTTTCAATTACCAAACAAATGCCTTATTTTGTGCAGTCAAATAGTTTCACAGTCAGCTTGAACTGTGGCTGTCATGGTAAACAGACAGGTACCAGCTGGCCAGAAGGGCTGCAGCTGCGGTCGGTGGTCGCCAAAGCAAAAACCTGGGTGTGGGAGGAGTTTGGGGAGACTATGGAGAAGGACTTTCGGTTGGCCTCAAGGAAGTTCTGGCAAACCAACGACTCAGAAAGGGAATGCAGGGCTTGGTTCAGTCTGTGTTCAGCAGGGGAGGAGAACTATGGACCCGGACTGGGAACATTGTTGAGCGGTGGAAAGAGCACTATGAGGAACTCCTGAACCTGACCAAAACGTTCTCTGTGGATGTTGAAGACTCCTGGGAAGACTTATTCATATCCCTAGCAGAGGCCGCTGTGGTAGTCAAAAAGCTCCTTGATGGCAAGGCGCCAGGGGTGGATGAGATTTGCCCTGAGATGCTGAAGGCTCTGGACATTGTTTGACTGTCTTGACATGCCTCTTCAGTGTCTCATGGAGGTTGGGGACAGTGTCAGTGGAGTGGCAGACCGGGGTGATGGTTCCTATTTTTAAAAAGGGGGACTGGACGGTGTACTCCAATTATCAGGGTATCACACTGCTCAGCCTCCCTGGGAAGGTTATTCCAGGGGGCTGGAAAGGAGGCTCCGAGGAGCAATTTGGATTCCATCCTAGCCATGGAACAGTGGACCAGCACTTTACCCTCGTGGGGAGTTTGCCCATCATGTCTACAAGTGTTTTGTGGACTTGAAAAAGGCTAACGACCATGTCCTCCGGGGAGTCCTGGGGGGGGTACTGCGGGAATATGGGGTTCCAGGGTCGTTGCTATGAGCCATCTGGTCCTTGTATAACCAAAGTGAGAGCTGTGTCTGTATACACGGCACAAAGTAAAATACGTTTCCAGTGGGTGTTGGCCTCCGCCAGGGTAGTCCTTTGTCACTGATTCTGTTCTGATACTCATGGACAGGATCTCAAGGTGCAGCTGAGGAGAGTGTCCACTTTGGGGACCTCAGAATTGCATCTCTGCTCTTTGCAGATTATGTGGTTCTGTTGGCTCCATCAGACCGTGACCTTCAGCACGCACTTGGGCGGTTTGCAGCCAAGTGTGAAGTGGTCGGGATGAGAGTCAGTACCTTCAAATCTGAGGCCATGGTTCTCTGCCGGAAAACGGTGGATTGTGCCCTCCGGGTTGGGAGTGAGGTCACTGCCCCAAGCGAGGGAGTTCAACTATCTCGGGGTCTTGTTCATGATTGAGGGTAAAATGGAGCGGGAGATAGACAGGCGGTTCTGTGCAGCATCAGGAGTTAAGCGGGCATTGTACCGGATTGTTTTGGTGAAGGTGGAGCTGAGCCTGGAGGCATAGGGTGGCTGGGCTCAGCCTTAGAGATAGGGTGAGGAGCTCAGACATCCGTAGGGAACTCGTAGTAGAGCCGCTGCACATTCGCGTCAGAAGGGACCAGCTGAGCTGGCTCGGGCATCTGATCAGGATGCCTCCTGGACGCCTCCCTTTGGAGGTTTTGGAGGCCCCAGATAAGCGGTAGACGATGGATAGATGGATGGATGGATGAATGGATGGATGGATAGTTTGCAATTGGAGCAACATACGACAATACTGACCGAATCAGTGATTTACATATTCCCTTTTTCAATGCAAATGATCAAGTTTTGATTATATGTATGCAACTTGCTGTGCATAACTTGCAATATACTATCCCTATAACATATACACAAAAATAAACACCTATAACTCAGCGGTAAAGCTCGAAAGTGATCAAATGGGACTCCCTGGGAAAATAGATCATGGCACCTTCCTGTATCTTCCATAGAGAGAAAGATGTTTTTTCATAGACGTAGTCAGATTTCCAAACTGTTTAGTATGGTAGCTATCTGTAGTACAGGATTGGGATGTTCCACATTGTATGGGAGAAAAAAACACTATAATATAAGTAAGATGCCAGAATGAGAAATGAAAACACATATACACACATACTGTATACATTCCACTGCAGCCAATTGTTTAAGTCCCCTTTTTATACAAAAAAAAATGTAAACTTACTTAAAGGAGACATATCGTGAAAAAATCACTTTTTCATTGCTTGTGCACATATATTTGAGTATCTGCAGTGCGTACCAACACACAAACTGTGAAAAGCCATGCAGATTTGGCTTCCCTTTCTGTGTCACTTGCAGGCTCATTAGAATATGTCGCCCACAGCTTGAGAACTACCTTTGCAAAGGTGCACCATATTTTTTACACAAGCCAATCAGAGCTCTCAATATTTGAGAGGGGGGCTTAAAGAGACAGGCGGTAATACAGCATTTCAAACAAAGGGTGAAAGCAGGTATATTCAGAGAGACAGTATGAGAAAAATAATGTTTTTTGCATATTAAAGCATGAAAACTTGTTATAGTAAAAAACTCGAAATACAAGTATGAACCTGGAAATGAGCATAATACTGTATGTCTCCGTTAAACATAAAAAAAACTGTAATTGCCATGGGTCTTTAAGGGATCTGTACATGCATATTTGGCAGACTGCTAAACCAAGCAGGAAGCCAGTAGTAGAAACGTGGCAGTAAAACCCTCCAAAGCTTTTTCTTTAATTTATCACAATAATAATGAGTGAGAGGCAATCATTTTAGTTCTCAGATTTATTTATTTTTCTGATTCATTTGATGTCATTTGCTGCAGCAGTCATCAGCCATGTTGTTATGAAGGCTTTACAAAATAAATCTGGTTATAGTTGTATCTTGAAGGCAAGGAAATGTAAAAAGTAAACATGGAAACATTTGAAAGAGCACTAAAAAGTACAAGCCAGTAGCCAATCAAAGTTCAAAGAGAAACATTTAAAGTTGCACAAATTCAAAGTTTTCATATTTCTCTGATGATCAGATCTGGTAAATTAGCAGTTCATCAGAGCACTACAGTACAAAAACTATGTAAATTGACAACATTGAGTACAGGTTTTCAAATATTTTCCTTGCTTAGTTTTAACACTTCATCAAAACCTTTTTTCCTTGGACGTAAGTGCAGAAAGAACTGACCTGGCCGTTGTGTGTTTAAGGCCATGTTTACCTTCAGAAACCCTTGTTGAATTATGTTATACAGAACAGTAAGAAAAGCTGCAGTGATCTTTGAAACTGGTAGCAGTGTAACACAATATATTCAGCTGTCTTGTTGAACATGCTTAACAGTATTGCATAGCACCATTAATGGGTTCAGACTGAGATCAAATTCAAGAGTTTCTGAAGGGGATGAGGGACGGCTCTCCTTTTTAATAGACTCTCCTGGAGCTGGATGATGTGACTGACTTGGTAATAATGCCACCAGACGAACCACCATAACCACCAGACACACCACCATAACCACCAGACGAGCTGCTGCCACCGTAGCCGAATCCACCGCTGGAGCTGCCGCTGGAGAATCCTGGAGTGGAAAAAAAACATGTAAGTGTTATCATTTATCCATCCATCAGTTAGTGTGGTCTGTTGGTTCAGGTATCACTTTTGATGATGATGTATAAAATCTGAAACTTACCACCAGAGGTCTGCTGCACGTGGATGGTTGCGCTTGCGCCTCCGCTGTTCAGTCTAGTGGTGGAATAATGAGGAGTTAGTGTTTAATTCAGAGTTGAAGCTAATGCTGCAGCCGTTAAACTACATTGAATATTCAAGTCTATCCCACCTGCTCTCCTCTCCTTCCAGCAGTTTCCTGTAGGTGGCGATTTCGATGTCCAGGGCCAGCTTGACGTTCATCAGCTCCTGGTATTCGCGCACCTGGCGGGCCATGTCCTGCTTGGCTCTCTGCAGAGCATCCTCCAGGTCCCTGATGCGGAGCTTGGCATCCTTCACTGCCAGCTCACCACGCTCCTCAGCCTCTGCGATCTGAGCCTCAAGGCTGGCCCTCTGTGGAAAATTATGTTGATGGTTTAATAACTGTAAATCATCTTAAACAATAAAGTGTGTTAATAATACAGAATCATCCATGAGAAGGTCTTGAAATATACCTGTCCCTTGACAGCCTCAATCTCATTCTGAAGACGGGCGATCATGCGGTTCAGCTCAGAAATCTCAGTCTTGGTTGTGCGCAGGTCGTCACCATACTGTCCAGCAGTGCTCTGCATCTCCTCATACTATTATAAAAATAAAACAAGGTGTATCAAGAACATGGTTGGGAGAGGTGTTGCAAGTGTATATAAAAGACACGGGATAAATCTCAAGTTTTCTTTTCACTCACCTTCTGTGTGTACCAGGACTCTGCTTCATTCTTGCTGCGGTTGGCAATGTCCTCATACTGAGCACGCACTTCAGCAACAATAGAATCCATGTCCAGGTTACGGCTGTTGTCCATCTCCACGACGACGGAGGTGTCCTTGATCTGGCCCTGCAGCTCACGAAGCTCCTACAGAACCAATGGTTGTTGCACAACAGTTAACTCTTTGTCCTTTATAGCTGATTTACACAAGGAGTGGATGATCATCAGCTTTAAATCAAATGGTTATGAAATATTAGATATTATAGATACATACAGCCTCATAGATGGCCCTGAGGAAGTTGATCTCATCCTGAAGAGCATCAGCCCTGGCTTCCAGCTCCACCTTGTTCATGTAGGCAGCATCAACGTCCTGGAAAGAAAATCATGTAGAAACAGGAAGTGTTATAACTGGCCACGTATCAAACTCCAGGATTAAAAAAACATTTAATGGCCATCTTGATGTATTCACACCTTCTTCAGGATCACAAACTCGTTCTCTGCAACTGCACGTTTGTTGATTTCATCTTCATACCTGTTGGAACACAAGGCAACGCTTTAGTACATCTGCTCCAATTTGAAGGTATGTTATAAATAATGACCATGTCATGCAAGCACTCACTTCCTCTTGAAGTCCTCAACCAGGCCCTGCATGTTCCTCAGCTCTCCCTCCAGCTTGACCTTCTCATTGCCCAGCCCGTCGAGCTGTCTGCGCAGGTTGGCAATGTAGGCCTCGAACATGCTATCGATGTTGGAGCGAGTGGTGGTCTGGTCCTGCAGGAGGCTCCATTTGGTCTCCAGCATCTTGTTCTGCTGCTCTAGGAAACGGACCTGTGGAGACACAAAACCAGTTTTAACTTTGTAGTCCAGGGAGAATGTAGCCCAAGGAGAGCATACAGGTCGTCCGTACAAAGATAATGAGGCCTACAGTAAATTGTACATAAGTCAGTCACACAGAATGCACAGGAACATACCTTGTCGATGAAGGAGGCGAAGCGGTTGTTGAGGGTCTTGATCTGCTCCTTCTCCTGGGTGCGGACAACCTGGATGGTTGGGTCAATTGCCAGGTTCAGAGGGGCCAGCAGGCTCTGGTTGACTGTAACAGCTGTGATTTGTGGAGCGATGAAGTTGCCGCCTGCTTGGCTAGAACCAAAGCCATAACCACCACCACCACCCATTCCCATTCCCATACCACCACCCATTGACATACCAGAACCACCAGAAAACATGCCAAAAGCAGCTCCAGATCCAGCACTAGCACCAGCTCCAGCACCATAACTGCTTCTCTTTACAGAGTAGCTGTTAGTTGGTGCAAATGACCTCCTGGTGCTGCCACCAGAGCTTGAGACTGAGTATGCCTTCCTCATCATGTTTGCAGTGGTTAAGGTTGTCAATTCTCTGAGAAGAGGAGAACAGAAGATGAGCAGTCGTCAAAGGAGAGCCGAGTTCCTCTGAGTGTCTGACTGAAGACTCTGCCGGCTTTTATGTCTGTGCCGAGCGAAGGGGAGGATCCTCTTCAGCCACCTCAACCTGGACTCTCATTTTTGCGGCCCAGCCTCCCCTCCACCTCTGAATGACAGGAGTAGCCTGTAAAACAGGTAGGGAAGGAATGTCAGAAGATATGCAGTGGCACACCCTGCACCCAGAAAGGCTGGAGGGGAAGATAGCAAGAGATGAACAGGTGGACTGAAAATGTTATTATGTAAGGAAAAAGAGCCTCTTGGGGTGTGTAACCCCTGTAGCCTGCTTAGTGGTCAAGTGAAATGAACATTAGAGGCTACTCAGGAGGTGTTGCAAATGAGTAAAGGGCAAAAACTTAAAAATGTATTGAAATCCCCTTTTTAGAAAAAATAAATATATAAATATTATAACCTAAGCCAGCATTAGTACCTTTCAATAGCCAAGCAAATACCCTATTTAGTGCACTCAAATAGTTTCACAGTAGGCTTGAACATAAACCATGTTAGAACATACTGTATAATTCATATGAAGCAGTCAAGGCTCAGCTCTCCTTTTGTTCAAGCTTCCTCAGTTTTAGTTCTGGATGCACTTAATGATAAGAAAAACAAAAGGAACTTGGGGTTTTTCATCTTGTCATGAACCATGCCTTACACACCTCACATTTTATAATAAATGTAACATTTAGGTGAATATGTTTTTCATAATTTCTCCCTATGCACAAATGTTTTTAACACTGGTGGAACATAACCAGAACAGCCAGGGTGCAGCATAGATTTTAACACCCTTCTGTAATAATCTCAATTCACAGCAAAATTAATAGAAATGATCTACAATTTACATTCCCCTTTTTCATTCAGTGTAAAGAGTGCAGAAAATTGTGTTTTAATATCTAACAGCAGTAAAATTCAACAGGTGTAGTTCACACATTTCAGCATAACAAGATACTCTCTCCCTGCAGTACCACATGTTGGCTGTCCCACGCCGACTACAGTAATTAATTACGCTAGTTTGGCTTAGCTGGAACTTGAATCGTTAAGATAGCAAAATTAGTAATTAACCCACGGCACAAAGGTCCCTGGATCGCCTCGGTCACTGTGTTTGTCCTCAATACTGCTTGTTTTCACATGCAAATGTATCAACTTCTAATATGTTTTTTGAAGTTACCAAACATATGACCAGTGGGGAAAAGTCACAAAGTACTTTTACTCAACTAGTATTTCCATGTTACACATTGTAACACTGTACTCTTCCATATATTACAAAGAGAGGAGGGCATGACGTTGTGAGTCCAGGAATGACCTTGTGGCCCATTCGCCATTTTCTGCGCCATCCAGATATGCCGGGGATGATGCAACTTCTTCCATGCTTATATGGTTCAGAAGGTCCTGCAGCCATTTATTTAAGTTGAAACAATTGGCCTTTCAAATTTTTCAGTTCATAAGAATTATGCATTTTGTGGCAAGGCATGCTAAAACTAAACATTTTTGTGCAGTTGATGCCATTGAGCTAGATGCAAGCATGTAGCTGTGCTGGACATAGAACTATGTCCATGTTCAAGATCTTTGAGAGTGTATCTGTAACTACATCCCAGAAGACCTTAACTTTTTCCGTGATAATAATTTATGACTGCAAATAAGAGAGAGAAGAGTATTCATTTATATTGAATTTTGTTATCAACAAAAAGTTAGTATATCCCTGTCCACAGTTATGGAGGTCACATGTAGGCTCCATTTTGAGACCACTGTTTTTTTTAATTCATATTGATGATATGCCGGTAGCTGTGATATCTAAAATCATGCTTTACGCAGATGACTCTACCTTATTAATATCCAGTAAAGATACCAGAGTAATACAGGGAACACTTAACTGTCCCTGGTAAGGAACTGGCTGATAAACAACAATTGGGAAAAGACAGAGTCCATTTTATTTGGCACTAAACACAAACTTAAGAAAAGTGATACAATTAAGGTACAGTGTTAAAGAAATATAATTGAATTCAAAACCGATGCCAAATATCTTGCAGTCTCTATTTATTTACTATCTATAGTAATCTATTTCTGGAGAGAATATTGCAGCTACAACCTTGTCTAAAATTACAAAAAGCTTAAGTTTTTATAACATTACACTCGTTTTTTTAACTTTAAGGTGAAGAAACTTTTAGTTGCCACATCAATCCAGTGCCACTTCGACTATGACTGCGCCGCATGGTATAATGGACTTTCCCAAAAGCTTAAAAACAAATTGCGGGTAGCCTAAAATAAGGTTATCAGATACGTGCTCAATGCTCCTCCTAGGACTCATATTGAGCCAGTAGATATGAAGCAAGTTGGATTATTACTTGTTGAAGATTGAGTTAAATAACTGAAACTTCATCATACTGTATGTTTGATATTATTCACAGAAAAAGCCCCAGAATATATGAACTGTCCAATTGACATGGATGGAAGCCGGAATAATTTCAACACAAAAGCAAGCATAATGTCATACAGTGTTCCTTGTGTTAAAAGTAGAATAGCGAGAAGCTCTTTTTTCTATACTGGGTTCTCCTTATGGAACAACCTGCCTCGGCATATTAAACACAGCCAAACCAAGGCAATTTTTAAAGCAAAAGTTAGGCGGATCTGTGGGGAATGTTGATGGTTCACTTTTAAGGCAGGGAGTTTGAATCATGGGTGTGGACCTGCAAGCGGGAATAGTAGGTTTATGTTGTAATTTGTTTGTTTCCATAGATTTTTATGTTTCCATTGAGTTTGTCGTTTCCATCGAGGACCACTTTGGACGAGTAATGCTTTCAAGTGCTGTCCTCTGAGATTTTTTCGGTCATGATACTCTTTTGAATTGTGATGCTTTTAAATTCCTAATAAAATAAATAACAAATAATTTCTGAAAATTTAATTATGGTGTTGTCCTTCACAATTTCACTTATCGATGTATTTTATGTCCTATTGGAATGTTGATCAACGGGACATTATTGGACTTGTTTTGATGTAAGAGCATATGCATGCATGTGTCCCTATAGTAACACTGTGCTAAAAAGAAACACATTCCTAAAATAATTGAACACAGTAACCCTCCCACTCCCTACTTGCACTGGTTTGTCTTGTCTGTGCAAAACCTATGTCCTTGTTTTGTCATATTCATGCCTTGTACAAGTAATAATAGGTTGGAGTTTGAGACTGCTTGTTTGTCACTGAGGATTAAAGCTGGATTTGTAAAAACAGGAGTAATTTCTTTTCTCTGGGAGAAAAGATGCGTCACCCGTAATTGCTCTAATGATGATGTAACTGCTTTTGTGGAAACATGAATGGTTACAACTTCAGAACTTGGCATGTGCCTTGCAGCAATATTATGACTCAACTTTAATTCCTCTGGGACCAAATTCAAAAATTAAATGCATGATCACTGCCAGCGCTCTCAGCCTTAGGTGAAGATGAAGAAAGGATCTTTTTTCTTACCCTATTAACTGCCAATACAAACATTGTGTGCACAGGGCACATTTAAAAATAGACACGCGTGATACAGGTCTAAGCACAAAAGCATACATTCTGCTTAGGCCTAGGCCTATGTATTATCTTTATGGTTAAATACTTTGATCCTGTTTGGTAGTCACATGAAGTTGCTGTCAGTTTGTAAGTGGTGAAGTTTGTATGGCGTGAGCCAATGTCCCTCTCTCTTCCCGGTCACTCTCTGTGTGAGCCATGTGATTACAGATCCAAGAATTCCCTGCCGATGCTGACACTCTTATTTCACCAAATACTACACACTTTCAGCCAACGCAGAACGTGGCTGTAGGGTTGCAAAAGCCTCATTCACCATTTCCCTGCCATCATGCTTACTCCTCTTGTGTTCCCCTTCCACGGGTGTCCTGTGCTCATAAACTATAGTACGTACAGTACATAGGGGATAAAAAATGTCCTATCTCTCCATGGCGGTTCTGGGTGTTTAAAGTATCTTCATTGCCCATCTCTGAGTCTGCTTTTGGGTCCCTCCTGCTTGTCCTGCTCTTCAAACTGTGATGGAACAAAGCAACCAACAGACTAATTTGAAGATGAACTGTTTGATTTGTCTTATTCTCTCATGTGCCTGTATGGGAACTGGAAAAAAGCATCTAGTGGGGGGTACAAAGAGGCTGCACTGAAGATGTCTCGTCGGGAAACTGAGGAGTTCATTACCTGGCTGGCTTCAGGACTTTAGAAACACCCCTGATTCCGAGCCTGACTCCCAGTTGGCTAGCCACAAGTGAAACTATAGGCTTGATTTGATTAGATTTGATTTTAGTTAGGAATTTAAAAGTATCACAACACAAAAGACTATCATGACACAAAACATTTCCCAGAGGATTGCAAATAAAAGCCTTACTAAAAAAACTTATTTCCATAGTGGTTGTTACGGCTGTATGTGTTCCCCATGCTGTTTTCCCTTTTCCCTCTCAAGTAGCTCTGCCCAGGTGTGCTGCATTGCTCAACAAGGTGCACCGTCTAGTCCCCCTTGCAACTCCACACCCATGATTCAAACTCCCTGCCTTAAAAGTGAACCATCAACATTCCCCACAGATCCGCCCTTAACTTTTGAAAAATTGCCGTTGTTTGGCTTTGTTTAATATGCAATCTGTATCAAATCCACCTCTGAGGTGGGATCCCACATTTTGGCATCAAATTGATCCATTTCCACCTTAAATTTTGAAATATTTGCATATAAAATGCAGCATTTTGTCCGGATTAAAGATAGGATTGGATTACCAAATTTGAATCCTTCAGGATCAGAAATCTTTGGATCTGCTTTGATATACCCAATTTTCAGATCAGATCAGAATTGAATCCAGTCCAACCAGTATAATCGTGTGAGATCATTTTGAAATTCCGATGATCAAGAATATTAAGATTCCTTTCAAACAAAGACACAAAAAGGAACAAAACAACAGGCAGTCAGTTGGATATTTGGTGCTTGGCCCCCTAAAAGCCATTTCTTCAACATAGTGTAGCTGGATGTAAACCTACAGTCTGTGATTTAGAGGATAATCTGAAAGACATAGTGCAAAGGAAAGGAAAGGGTCTGTGCAAAAAAAGCCAGCAATGCCACAATTGCAAAAACACATATAGTGAATTTTACGAGCCCTCATAAACAATGTTTTGATATGTATGATATCATGGTCCAGCTTTGCCTCTCCCTCATTCCTAGTGTGTTCTGTTGTTTCCCCCTTCCTCGTGTTTCTTGTTTGTGCTCTCTCTGTCTGTGTGTGTTCGTCTGGGCGTGGCACTCATCTGACTCCTGCTGACAATCAACCTGCACACCTGAGACCAATCCATTCTTCAAACTCCTGCAGTATATCTACCAGTCTTCGCCACATCGTTCAGCTCACCAACGTGGTAGCTACAAACGCCTCGGCCTAACTAACCTCTAGTCAACTTTTTCCTTACCCAAATCCTGTTTAACTGTTTTTCTACCTGTGCCTCAGGTTCATTCCCTGCCTGAGATCCATACCTGCCTGCCTCGCCCAACGCCTTGTCAGCTCTTTCAGCCTGCCCCGCTCCACCGCATCCCCGGATCAACTCACCGTTCCTATCTCAAATAATGCTGACTGTGAACTTTTGCAACCCTCTGTCCGAGTTCTGCTTTTGGGTTCGAAATCCACCCAGCAATAAACATATGAAGTGTCTAGCATACAACAAATAAACCATTAAATCAGACAAATAGACATAGACAGAAGTCATTTTGTGCATTTATTTCTTAACATTAATTTCAGTCACTTGCATACTGAAAATACATAGTCACTGATTTCCTTATTGTGCTAACACTGGCTGAATTGTTTCTGTTAAAAGCACTTTTACGTATTGTGTTTGATTTTTTCAGGTTATGTTTTGGTAATCTAATGAATCTATGCAGATGATTTGGTAAGATTTTCTACCTGCAGTGCTGGTCTTCAACATCTGTTAAATATACTGTATTCTCCCAAATATGCTACTGATTTTGATATCAGATTTAATGCTGACAAGAGTAAAGTGATCATAATTTGACACAAAGACTGGAGAAAAATACTGTTTCACAAAATAACAAAAGAGCCAAAAATTTATTTACATGCTGTATATTTCAAAACTGAATAAAATGTGAGGAATAGTCAGAAGGTCTCAAGTGTGAGGTTGAAAGTGAAGAGGGTGTGGCTGAGTATGAGCATGGTGAATTGCATAGGCATAGTTGTTTTGTAACTTGTTAAAAAGCCATTGTCCCTACTGTCCCCTTGTCCAAACTGACCCACTCTCCCTTTAGTATCAAAAGTAAAAATAGCCTACTCATTACCCAGAATGGATTCTTACAGCTGGCTTATTATAATTATTATATTCCTGGATTATTATGTATGTGTTAACATGGAAGCATTTTAATGTTGTAGCAGGTTATGTTGTAGCCAACTTGAACTTCTTCATATAGCCTATTATTAGGTTAATAGCCCGATTTATCTGTCTGTCTTGAAGAGTACTGAAAAGTAACTAATAGCTGCTGCCAAATAAATGTAATTTCAAACAGAATATTTCCCTCCGAAATGTAATGGAGGAAGAGTACAATGTGTGTTTTCCATTTAGATTTTATTAGATTTAATAGATAGACATAACAAAAAAGACTTATGACAATACAAGGCCAAAGGTATCGCACAGACAAGACAAACCAGTAGAAGGAGGGAGGCGGAGGGTTGCAGTGTTAAATTATTTTAGGAATGTTTCTATTTAACACATGTGTGACCCTGTAGGGACACGTGCATGCATATGCTCTTACATAAATACATGCCTTGCTCCTGCACATACATATACTTTTTTTAATTTACTTTTCAGACATGATCCCAGTGATGAGACCAATAATGTCCCGTTGATCAAGACACCAATGCATCAGATGGGTCAAATTGTGAAGGACAATGCCATAATGCCATTTTCAGTAATGATAACAACATTCAATCTAAATGAATCCTCCTTTCTCTCTTATTTGCAGTTAAAAGTTATTATCACAACAATAATCTGAAAATACCTATATAGGTTGCCATGAACATCTAGATAACAACTTTAAAACTTGCAAATGAGAGGGGAATGCTTTCAGACATATATAAACGTGTTTCTCCTTTCCTCCTCTAACAGCAATATTGAGACATAGAAAAGACTTGCATTTATTGCCAAATAAAAAGGACCCTCACTTTTCCAATGGTTGCCAATCAGCCAGTTTCTTACCAGAGACAGTTCTCTATTAAGTGTTTACTGTATTACTCTCGTATCTTTAGTGGATACTAATAAGGTATAGTCATCTGCATAAAGCATCATTTTAGATGTCACTGCTACTGGCATATCATTAATAGAAATTAAAAACAACAGTGGTCCCAAAATGGAGCCTACATGTGACCTCCATAACTGTGGACAGGGCTATACCAACTTTTTGGTGATACCAAAATTCAATCAAAATGAATACTCCTTTCTCTCTTATTTAAAAGTTATCATCACGAAAATAATCTGAAAATGTACCTACTGTATATAAATTGCCTAGACCATCTGTCCACCATAACAGCCTAAAAACTTGCAAATGAGAGGGGAATGCTTTCAGACAAATATAAACGTATTCTCCTTTCCTCCTCCAATAGCAATATTGAGAGACAGAAAAGATTCACTCACCTCACTTCAGTGGGACAGGATTTGGAGCATAAGTCAGCATCACTGTCCAAATGTTTAAGACTTAGACTTAAAAAGATGGATCAAACCCTCACAGACTAACGCCAGGATTGTTGCACCTTTGTGCACTCTCTATGGTTAGGTCTAGCTGTTAAGGTCTTCTGAGATGTAGTTACAGATACACTCTCAAAGATCTTGAACATGGACGTAGTTCTATGTCCAGCGCAGCTACATACTTGCTGGGCATCAAACTCAATGGCATCAATTGTCCATCTGCACAAATAATTGTAGTTTTAGCATGCTTTGCCACAAAATGCATAATTCTTATGAACTGGAAATTTAGAAATGTCTATTGTTTTAACTTAAATAAATGGCTGCAGGACTTTCTGAAACATATCAGCATGGAAGACGCTATATCATCCCTGTGATCTCTGCATAGTGGAGAAAATGGCGAATGGGCCACAAGGTCATTCCTGGACTCACAACATCATGCCCTCCTCTCTTTGTAATATATGGAAGAGTACAGTGTAACAATGTGTAACAGGTATCTTTTCCCCACTGGTCATATGTTTGGTAAAAAAATATATGAAGTTGATAAATTTGCATGTGTAACCCAGCAGTATTGAGGACAACAGTGACCGAGACGACCCAGGGATCTTTGTGCCGTCGGTTAATTACTCATTTTGCTACGTCTTAACGATTAAATTTCCAGCTAAGCCAAACTAGAGTAATTAATTACTGTAGTCGGCGTGTGACAGCCGACATGTGGTACTGCAGGGAGAGAGCATCTTTTCATGCTGAAATATGTGAGCTACACCTGTTAAATTTGACTGCTGTTAGATATGAAAACACTAGAATTTGGAATGAATAAAAAAGGGAATGTAAATTGTATCTTAATTCTTTTAATTTTGCTGCTAATTGAGTAGGCTACTCTGCGACTATTGCAGAAGGGTGTTCTCTATGCACTGCACCCTGGCTGGTTATGTACCACCAGTGTTACAAACATTTGTGCACAGGGAGAGTATACGAAAAATATATGCACCTAAATGTTACATTTATTATAAAAATGTGAGGTGTGTAAGACATGGTTTACATGATGAACATACCAAAGGAGAACTGAGCTTTGACTGCTTCATATGGATTATACAGTATATTCTAATATGGTTTATGTTCAAGCCTACTATGAAACTATTTGAGTGCACTCAAAAAATAGTTTGTTTGGCTATTGAAAGGTACTAATGCTGGCTTAGATTGTAATATTAATTGATTGATTTATTTGTATTCTCTATTTTTATTTTTGAAAAGGAGATTTCCATACATGTTTACTTTTTGTCCCTTTTGAAATTAATTTCACTGCCCTGTGACCACTACAGGGGTTACACACTTGAATAGGCTCTTTTTCCATGCATAGTCACATTTTCGCTCGACTTGTTCATCTCTTGCTATCTTCCCCTTCAGCATGTCCGAGTGCAGGGTGTGTCACAGCATATCTTCTGACATTCCCTCCCTACCTGTTTTGCAGGCCATTCCTGACATTCAGAGCCAGAGGCGTGTAGCCTGAAGAGGCTGGACAGCAAAAATGAGTCCAGGTTGAGGTGGCTGAAGAGGGTCCTCCCCTTCGCTTGGCACAGACATAAAAGCCAGCAGAGTCTTCAGCCAGACACTCAGAAGAACTCGGCTCTCCTTTGACGACTGCTCATCTTCTGTTCTCCTCTTCTCAGAGAATTGACAAACTTAACCACTGCAAACATGAGGAAGGCATACTCAGTCACAAGCTCTGGTGGCAGCACCAGGAGGTCATTTGCACCAACTAACAGCTACTCTGTAAAGAGAAGCAGTTATGGTGCTGGAGCTGGTGCTGGTGCTGGATCTGGAGCTGCTTTTGGCATGTTTTCTGGTGGTTCTGGTATGTCAATGGGTGGTGGTATGGGAATGGGAATGGGTGGTGGTGGTGGTTATGGCTTTGGTTCTAGCCAAGCAGGCGGCAACTTCATCGCTCCACAAATCACAGCTGTTACAGTCAACCAGAGCCTGCTGGCCCCTCTGAACCTGGCAATTGACCCAAACATCCAGGTTGTCCGCACCCATGAGAAGGAGCAGATCAAGACCCTCAACAACCGCTTCGCCTCCTTCATCGACAAGGTATGTTCCTGTGCTTTCTGTGTGACTGTCTTATGTACAATTTACTGTAGGCTTCAATATCTTAGTACAGGGGATCTGTATGCTCTCCCTGGGCTACATTCTCCCTGGACTACAAAGCTAAAACTGGTTTTGTGTCTCCACAGGTCCGTTTCCTAGAGCAGCAGAACAAGATGCTGGAGACCAAATGGAGCCTCCTGCAGGACCAGACCACCACTCGCTCCAACATCGATGGCATGTTCGAGGCTTACATTGCCAACCTGCGCAGACAGCTCGACGGGCTGGGCAATGAGAAGGTCAAGCTGGAGGGAGAGCTGAGGAACATGCAGGGCCTGGTTGAGGACTTCAAGAGGAAGTGAGTGCTTGCATGACATGGTCATTATTTATAACATATACCTTGTTCAAAATGGAGCAGATGTACTAAAGCGTTGCCTTGTCTTCCAACAGGTATGAAGATGAAATCAACAAACGTGCAGTTGCAGAGAACGAGTTTGTGATCCTGAAGAAGGTGTGAATACATCAATATGGCCATTAAATGTTTTTGTCAATCTTGGGGTTTATTACAATGTGGCCAGTTATAACACTTCTTGTTTCTACATGATTTTCTTTCCAGGACGTTGATGCTGCCTACATGAACAAGGTGGAGCTGGAAGCCAGGGCTGATGCTCTTCAGGATGAGATCAACTTCCTCAGGGCCATCTATGAGGCTGTATGTATCTATAATATCTAATATTTCATAACCATTTGATTTAAAGCTGATGATCATCCACTCCTTGTGTAAATCAGCTATGAAGGACAAAGAGTTAACTGTTGTGCAACAACCATTGGTTCTGTAGGAGCTTCGTGAGCTGCAGGGCCAGATCAAGGACACCTCCGTCGTCGTGGAGATGGACAACAGCCGTAACCTGGACATGGATTCTATTGTGGCTGAAGTGCGTGCTCAGTATGAGGACATTGCCAACCGCAGCAAGAATGAAGCAGAGTCCTGGTACACACAGAAGGTGAGTGAAAAGAAAACTTGAGATTTATCCCGTGTCTTTTATATACACTTGCAACACCTCTCCCAACCATGTTCTTGATACACCTTGTTGTATTTTTATAATAGTATGAGGAGATGCAGTCCTCTGCTGGACAGTATGGTGACGACCTTCGCGCAACCAAGACTGAGATTTCTGAGCTGAACCGCATGATCGCCCGTCTTCAGAATGAGATTGAGTCTGTCAAGGGACAGGTATATTTCAAGACCTTTTCATGGATGATTCCATATTCAACACTTCATTGTTTAAGAGGATTTGCAGTTATTAAACCATCAACATAATTTTCCACAGAGGGCCAGCCTTGAGGCTCAGATCACAGAGGCTGAGGAGCGTGGTGAGCTGGCAGTGAAGGATGCCAAGCTCCGCATCAGGGACCTGGAGGATGCTCTGCAGAGAGCCAAGCAGGACATGGCCCGCCAGGTGCGCGAATACCAGGACCTGATGAACGTCAAGCTGGCCCTGGACATCGAAATCGCCACCTACAGGAAACTGCTGGAAGGAGAGGAGAGCAGGTGGGATATACTTGAATATTCAATGTAGTTTAACGGCTGCAGCATTAGCTTCAACTCTGAATTAAACACTAACTCGTCATTATTCCACCACTAGACTGGCCAGCGGAGGCGCAAGCGCAACCATCCACGTGCAGCAGACCTCTGGTGGTAAGTTTCAGATTTTATACATCATCATCAAAAGTGATACCTGAACCAACAGACCACACTAACTGATGGATGGATAAATGATAACACTTACATGTTTTTTTTCCACTCCAGGATTCTCCAGCGGCAGCTCCAGCGGTGGATTCGGCTACGGTGGCAGCAGCTCGTCTGGTGGTTATGGTGGTGGGTCTGGTGGTTATGGTGGCATTATTACCAAGTCAGTCACATCATCCAGCTCCAGCAGAGTCTATTAAAAAGGAGAGCCGTCCCTCATCCCATTCAGAAACTCTTGAATTTGATCTCAGTCTGAACCCATTAATGGTGCTATGCAATACTGTTAAGCATGTTCAACAAGACAGCTGAATATATTGTGTTACACTGCTACCAGTTCTGTTTCAAATATCACTGGCAGCTTTTCTTACTGTTCTGTATAACATAATTCAACAAGAGATTCTGAAGGTAAACATGGCAACAAAACACAAGGGTTTTGATGAAGTGTTAAAACTAAACAAGGAAAATATTTGAAAACCTGTACTCTATCTTGTCAATTTACATAGTGTTTGTACTGGAGTGTATGCTTAAATGCCCTGAAATACACACATCTGAATGCTGATATTAGTAAGAAGAGCAAGTCACTGACCAGATCTAATCACCAGAGAAATACAGAAATTTTGAATTTGTGTAACTTTAACTGTTTACAGTTTCTCTTTGAACTTTGATTGGCTACTGGCTTGTTCTTTTTACTGTTCTTTCAAATGTTTCTATGTTTACTTTTTGCACTTCAAGATACAACTATAACCAGATTTATTTTGTAAAAGACTTCATAGCAACATGACTGATGAATGTTGCAGCAAATGACATCAAATGAATACAAAAATAAATAAATCTGAGAACCAAAATGATTGCCTCTCACTTTCATTATTGTTGTGTTAAATGAAAGAAAAAGGAGGGTTTTATTGCCACTTTTCTACTACTCACTTCCTGCTTGGTTTAGCAGTCTGCCAGATATGCATGTACAAACCATTGAAAGACCCACGGCAATTACATTTTAGTGTTTAAAGGGGACATATCACGCTCATTTCCAGGTTCATACTTGTATTTTGGGTTTCTGCTAGAACATGTTTACATGCTTTAATCTTCAAAAAACACATTATTTTTCCCATACTGTCTGTCTGCATATACCTGTATTCACCCTCTGTCTGAAGCGCTCCGATTTAGCGCCTGTCTCTTTAAGCCCCCCTCCTAAAAAAGCCCAGTCTGCTCTGATTGGCTTGTGAGAAAAATAAGGTGCTCAGTGGTGGTATGTAACCAAGTTCATTTACTCAAGTACTCTATTTAAATACAATTTTCAGTTGCTTGTACTTTACTTGAGTATTTCCATTTCATGTTACTTTATACTTCTACTCCACTACATTTGTTTGGCAGCTTTAGTTACTAGTTACTTAGCAGATTCAAGTTATCAATACAAAATATAAAGCATAATCAACAAATAAATTATGATGTATATTATGGATAAAGGTACCCAGTTTTATATAAAGTAGTTAAAATCAGTCCCACCAGATTTTGAATGCAGGACTTTTACTTGTAACAGAGTATTTACTTTTAGTTACTTTTACTCAAGTCAACGATCTCAGTATTTCTTCCACCACTGAAGGAGCACCTTTGCAAAGGTAGTTCTCAAGCTGTGGGTGATATATTCTAATGAGCCTGCATGTGACTTTGAAAGGGGAGCCAGATCTGAGTGGCTTGTTGAATCACATGTTTCCTGATCTAGACAGCCCACAAATAATGACTGGGTCTGGTCACTTCCTTGCTTCCTGTCCCCAGCGTCTGTTAAAATAGCAGGCTCGTCAGGAGAGGGAAGGACCCTAACGAGCCATGGCGCCTTACCTTTGTCTCCCCGCCATCAAACCCAGCTGCATGTTTCCCTCATTTGGAAAGGTCAGTCCACTGGACGTCTCGCTTTAATTGACTCTGGTGCTGGTTCAGCAGCTGGGTCTTTCCACTGAACGTCTGGACCGGCCCTTAGAAACTAATGCTCTGGATTGGTGGCTTTTAGCCAGAGTCACACCGATGACTCAACCAGGGTTGAACCAGGGTTGGTTGTGTGTATGAAAGGGTTAACCCGTGTTGATCAACTCGCCTTTGCGAGCCAGTTCAAGAGGTGGGTCAGATCAGGGTTGATTTCGATGTGAATTGCATGGACCTGGGTTGCTAACAAACGGGGCGGGACAAACCTATTCGGTTGCAAATGAGGGCGCACAGTCCGTGAGTTAACTGCCAAAGGTCGCCGTGGCTCATAAACAAATTGTGGGACGGCAGCAGGAATGTTTTCAGACACACCGGAGGAGAACGACGGACGAGAACAACACGGATATGTGGCAAGACTTTGGTCTGGTGTGAACAGATCGCAAAAACCTGGCGTATATCCAGACTGCTAAGTGCCTCAACGCCCATCAAGCCAGGTGGGCAGTCTTCTTTGGCATTTCTTTTTCTTTAAATTCATGCTCACATACAGGTCCCAAACCACTTGATCCAGGTAACGGCCTTCCGGGTCACCTGTTTGTCCCAGATTCTGTAAAATCTTGTGTACTGCAATGGGCTCATTCCTCTAACCTGACCTGCCACCCTGGTATTAACCGCACCTTGGCCTTTCTCTGTAGACGGTTCTAGTGGCCGTTCATGGAGATGGACACTAAGTCTTTTGTCTGTGCCTAAAATATCACTTCCACCCAGCCCAGTTCCAGTCTGCTCCACCCTCTGCCTATTCCCTGCCTCCCCTGGTCACACCTGGCTCTCGACTTTGTCTCTGGTTTGCCTGCTTCTGGTGGCATGACAGTCATCCTCACTGTGGTGGACTGTTTCAGTAAGTTTGCCCAACGGCCAAGCTGAAAGAGCTAATCAAAAGCTTGAATCCACCCTTCGCTGCCTGGTGTCCACCAACCCTGCCACCTGGGCCTCCCAACTCCCCTGAGTGGAGTATGCTGTTGAGAGCCTCAGGCCAATACCAATGACAGGCCAACTGCCATCGCACCCCAGCACCCAGCTACATCCCTGGAGACAAGGTATGGTTTTCAACTCAGGATATGCCTTTCAAAACTGGCTCACAAAAACTGTCCCCCCAGGTTCATTGGTCCCTTTGCCGTGGAGAGGATAATCAACCCATCAGTTGTCCACCTGAAACTTCCCCGTACCCTCTAGATCCACTCCTCTTTCCATGTTTCCCACCTCAAACCTGTCTCCTCCAGCCCCCTAGTTCCTCCTCCTCTTCCTTGCATCATTGACGACCACCCTGCCTACACAGGGTTACGACCCGAAGGGGAGGTGTTGGCCTCATTGCCACCTTATCCTGGACCCCGCCCTCATCTGGGAGTTCCATCAGCGGCACCCTGACAAGCCCGGTGGGTTGTCCTCCATGACATCTGCCTGCCTGTTGTGAGTGTGTTTTAATTATTTTTTTGGCTTTTAGTATGAGTGACGTGTGCTTGGTGTGGTTTGGTTTTGTCTGTCTGTTTGCTTGTTTCCATCCCCCTTCTTGTCCTCTTTCTTTTTCACTTGTCACCTAGACATAATCTGCAATCAATGCTCTTGCCAGTCTCCTGCAATCAGCACACCAATCAAGCAAGCTTCTCCGACAAAACTAACGGCCTTGCCATCTTCCAGGAAAAACCTACCTGCGGCTTCAGCTCATCCAGCCCGCCAGTCAGTTCTCTTCCTGCCCGCCTTCCATATTACATCCCCGGAAACCTCCACACTCTAAACACCAGCCTGCAATATCAAAAACTCAACATAATACTTACCTTTTCATCAACGTTGTCTTGTGTCTGCATTTGGGTCCAGCCATAGAAACCCTGACACGGACCCTGGTCAGAGGAGCTGGCCGAAGCTATGCTATGATTGGCAAGTCTGAGTTCGAGGAGTGGGACTTAGGGAATGACTTAGGGAAGAGTCAATTGTACATTTCAAGTATCAATAATGACAGTAATACTGGTGCACAACACAGGAGAACAACAACAGGGCCACATGCCTTGTACAAGTGATAATATATTGTTAATAAGGAGTTTGAGACTGCTGGTTTGTCAGCGGAGTTTAATGCTGGATTTGTAACAACAGGAGTAATTTCCTTTCTCGGGAGAAAAGATGCGTCACCCGTAATAGCTCTAATGATGATGTGACTGGTTTTGTGGAAACATGAATGTTTACACTTCACAAGTTGGCATGTGCCTTGTAGTAATATTATGACTCAACTTTTATTCCTCTGGAACCAAATTTAACAATTAAATTCAGGATCACTGCCAGCGCTCTCAGCCTTAGGTGAAGATGAAGAAAGGATCTTTTTTCTTACCCTATTAACTGCCAATACAAACATTGTGTGCACAGGGCACATTTAAAAATAGACACGCGTGATACAGGTCTAAGCACAAAAGCATACATTCTGCTTAGGCCTAGGCCTATGTATTATCTTTATGGTTAAATACTTTGATCCTGTTTGGTAGTCACATGAAGTTGCTGTCAGTTTGTAAGTGGTGAAGTTTGTATGGCGTGAGCCAATGTCCCTCTCTCTTCCCGGTCACTCTCTGTGTCAGCCTTAGATGAAGATGAAGAAAGGATAGTTTTTGTTAACCTGCCAATACAGACTTTGAGTGCTCAGGGCACATTTAAAAATACATCATTGTGTGTGCAGAAAATAATGCAGATCAATCAACATGGTACATTTTTTTTTACCCGTTAGACATATGTGATACAGGTCTAAGCACAAAAGCATACATTGTGCTTTTTTTTTGATTAAAGTGGAACACCACCCAAATTAAGCCCATGAGCTACTCTCTCTCAACGCCAGAAACCAGAGAAGTAAGACTCAAACTTGTGATGTCATAGGGTATAAAATCTGGAGCTGGTCTATCGACAATGAATGGGAGACTCATTTTTTATACCCAAATAACATTCATCATATTGAGGTATTCTCCATTCTGAAACAGAAAATGCACCCATATACTCCCATATAATATTACCCTGGGTGCTCTTAGTGTCATCTATAACATGTTTCCTAATTCATTGTCTATGGAGCAGTTCCAGACTTTTTACCCTATGAGTTTTAGCACTTTAGTATTTGGATTTGGGAGAGAGTTGTTAATGTTCACTAATATTTTTTGGACTGTCTTAGACCAGCTATTCTCAACTAGTGGGCCTCGGAGAGCCACCCAGTGGGCCGCGAAGGTGCTGCCTAATGTTTAGATTAACAGCTATTCTGTATTTCAGAGGTTATAGTGGGCTCACTTTTAAAGCTAGAGTGAAGATACTGGCATCATATGAAACTAGAAAAACCTAATGAATCCTTTGTTACCAACCATGTCATACTAGCTTGTCGGGAAGGAGGCTAAATAATGCTCCAAAATTACGCTAAATTTTGGTGAGGAAAAACTGGCATGGCCATTTTCAAAGGGGTCCCTTGACCTCTGACCTAAAGATATGTGAATGAAAATAAGTTCTATGGGTACCCACGAGTCTCCTCTTTACAGACATATATGTCACAGATGCAGTGACACAAAATTGAGCAATTTTTGAAACCAGTAAAAGTGTGTGGTGAGGAAATATGACCCTGAATACTTTGGAATCATAATGACAGGCAGTGATGGGTGAGGGTAAGCTGAATATCTATATGGGTCATTACACCTGACAGTGGCATAACACATATTTACAGGCCAGTTTGTTATTTATTTGGGAAGGTGGTCCTCGGAAATTTTTTAACAATCGGAAGTGGGCCTCGAGTTACAAAAGGTTGAGAACCCCTGTCTTAGACTATAGGAATAACATGTATGAATTTTGTAAATGCGCGTAGTTCCCCTTTACGAGCATAAGAGTGTAAATATGGTCACTGGTAACATAGGTTTCTTTCCCTATATTGTGAGTGGCACAGGGTGGAGTAGTGCTTACTCTATGTGTCCTCCTGGCTGTGTTTGACCACCAGAGTGTGGGCAGTATCCCGGCTGCTTACAGTCACAGTACACATAAACTTGGCTTGGCCCTGGATGTGAAGCAGGTAAACCTATGAATTGTCTTTAGGCTTAAATACTTTGTTCTTTATGTTTGGTAGTCAGATGAAGTTGCTGTCAGTTTGTTACTATCATGGAGTCTGTATGGCCTCAGCCAATGTCCCTCCCTCTTCCCAGTCTCTCTCTGTGTGAGCCATGTGATTACAGATCCTACCCAACAGGGGCTTGCTTCTGAAGAATTCCCTACCGATCTTAACACTCTCATATCACCAACTACTTTCAACATACTTTCAGTCAACTGAGAATGCGGCTGATGGGTTGCAAAAGCTTCAGTCACCATTTCCTTGCCATGATACATACTTGCGTTTATTTCTCACAGGTGATCACATCAGCTATGTACAGTACAGAGGGGATAATGTCCTATCTCTCCATGGCGGCTCTGTGAGTTTAAAAAACTGCCTGTTAAGGTTTGAGCTGTCAATCAGAGGGCATAGAACTGCTTGGGTTTTGTTTTTGATAGAGAATCCTTCAAGCAGATTCAGATTTACAATAATGTACTATTAACATTATCCAGCAGGTTGCAGAGCATTTGCATTGTTGTGCAACACACTACAACCACTGTGAGATCTAGCGAAACTAAGTGTGTCCACAGCAGCTAACGTTTGAACTGCAAAAGCTGTCGAGGTTTATTTCTTCAGTTTTTTGTGTGATCTCACCGAGTAGCAATGTGTAAGGCTTTGTGGATTCAAAACCTATAAGAATCATGATTTTCATATGTAAAGTTGACATACTGTATACATGCATATCATGGCAGACTGCTAAACCAAGCAGGAAGTGAGTAGTAGAAAAGTGGCACATCACTGCCCTCATGTGAAATTACATTTTGCCATTTACTGTACTGTATGTACAACCTTCCTAAGCTTTTTCTTTCATTTATCACAGCAATAATGAGAGTGAGAGGCAATCATTTTAGTTCTCGGATTTATTTTTTTCAGATTCATTTGCTGCAACATTCATCAGTCATGTTGGTAGGAAGGTTTTGACAAAATAAATCTGGTTTCAGCGTGGTTTTATCGTGAAGGCAGGGAAATGTAAAACTAAACATGGAACCATTTCACAAAACAGTTAAAAGAACAAGCCAGTAGCCAATCAGTTCAAAGGGAAACTGTAAACATGTAAAGTCACAGAAATTACATTTCTTTTGTATTTCTCCAGTGATCAGATGTGGTCAGTGACTTGCTCTCATTACTAATATCAGCATTCAGATGTGTTTATTTCAGAGTAGTTCATCATTGCTCTACAGTATAAAAGGCATCCAAGTTGACAAGGTTGAGTACAGGTTTTCAAATGTTTTCCTTGTTTAGTTTTAACACTTCATCACAACCTTTGTGTTTTTTCCTTTTTTCCTTATTTGTTGGACGTAAGTGCAGAAAGAACTGACCTGGCCGTTGTGTGTTTAAGGCCATGTTTACTTTCAGAAACTCTTGTTGAATTATGTTAAACAGAACAGTAAGAAAAGCTGCCAGTGATCTTTGAAACTGGTAGCAGTGTAACACAATATATTC
The DNA here is from genome assembly GCF_015220745.1 of Sebastes umbrosus. Lineage (NCBI taxonomy): Eukaryota > Metazoa > Chordata > Actinopteri > Perciformes > Sebastidae > Sebastes > Sebastes umbrosus. Next base: position 31,884,296 of record NC_051269.1, on the reverse strand, counting down.
AGCTGTCTTGTTGAACATGCTTAACAGTATTGCATAGCACCATGAATGGGTTCAGACTGAGATCAAATTTAAGAGCTTCTGGAGGGGATGAGGGACGGCTCTCCTTTTTAATAATTTCTCCTGGAGCTGCTGATTGATGTGGATGAGGACTTGGTAATAGTACCACCACCACCATAACCACTCGACAAACTTCCACCATAACCACCAGACATGCTGCTGCCACCACCGTAGCCGAATCCACCGCCGGAGCCGTATCCACCGCCGGAGCTGTATCCACCGCCGCCGCCGCTGCTGGATACTCCTGGAGTAAAAAAAAACATGAATGTTATCATTTATCCATCCATCAGTCAGTGTGGTCTGTTGGTTCAGGTATCACTTTTGATGATGATTGATGATGTATAAAATCTGAAACTTACCACCAGAGGTCTGCTGCACGTGGATGGTTGCGCTTGCGCCTCCGCTGTTCAGTCTAGTGGTGGAATAATGACGAGTTAGTGTTTAATTCAGAGTTGAAGCTAATGCTGCAGCCGTTAAACTACATTGAATATTCAAGTCTATCCCACCTGCACTCCTCTCCTTCCAGCAGTTTCCTGTAGGTGGCGATTTCGATGTCCAGGGCCAGCTTGACGTTCATCAGCTCCTGGTATTCGCGCACCTGGCGGGCCATGTCCTGCTTGGCTCTCTGCAGAGCATCCTCCAGGTCCCTGATGCGGAGCTTGGCATCCTTCACTGCCAGCTCACCACGCTCCTCAGCCTCTGCGATCTGAGCCTCAAGGCTGGCCCTCTGTGGAAAATTATGTTGATGGTTTAATAACTGCAAATTCTCTTAAACAATGAAGTGTGTTAATAATACAGAATCATCCATGAGAAGGTCTTGAAATATACCTGTCCCTTGACAGACTCAATCTCATTTTGAAGACGGGCGATCATGCGGTTCAGCTCAGAAATCTCAGCCTTGGTTGTGCGCAGGTCGTCACCATACTGTCCAGCAGAGGACTGCATCTCCTCATACTATTATAAAAAATACAACAAGGTGTATCAAGAACATGGTTGGGAGAGGTGTTGCAAGTGTATATAAAAGACAGGGTATAAACCTAAAGTTTTCTTTTCACTCACCTTCTGTTTGTACCAGGTCTCTGCTTCATTCTTGCTGCGGTTGGCAATGTCCTCATACTGAGCACGCACTTCAGCAACAATAGAATCCATATCCAGGGTACGGCTGTTGTCCATCTCCACGATGACGGAGGTGTCCTTGATCTGGCCTTGCAGCTCACGAAGCTCCTACAGAACCAATGGTTGTTGCACAACAGTTAACTCTTTGTCCTTTATAGCTGATTTACACAAGGAGTGGATGATCATCAGCTTTAAATCAAATGGTTATGAAATATTAGATATTATAGATACATACAGCCTCATAGACAGCCCTGAGGAAGTTGATCTCATCCTGAAGAGCATCAGCCCTGGCTTCCAGCTCCACCTTGTTCATGTAGGCAGCATCAACGTCCTGGAAGGAAAATCATATAGAAACAGGAAGTGTTATAACTGGCCATGTTTTATCAAACCCAAGGATTGAAAAAAACATTTAATGGCCATCTTGATGTATTCGCACCTTCTTCAGGAGCACAAACTCGTTCTCTGCAGCTGCACGTTTGTTGATTTCATCTTCATATCTGTTGGAACAGAAGGCAACGCTTTAGTACATCTGCTCCATTTTGAACTTCTGCTCACTATATCAAGGTATACTGTATGTTATAAATAGTGACCATGTCATGCAAGCACTCACTTATTCTTGAAGTCCTCAACCAGGCCCTGCATGTTCCTCAGCTCTCCCTCCAGCTTGACCTTCTCATTGCCCAGCCCGTCGAGCTGTCTGCGCAGGTTGGCAATGTAAGCCTCGAACATGCCATCGATGTTGGAGCGGGTGGTGGTCTGGTCCTGCAGGAGGCTCCATTTGGTCTCCAGCATCTTGTTCTGCTGCTCCAGGAAACGGACCTGTGGAGACACAAAACCAGTGAAAATTGTCAGATGTCGTTTCAAAATGTTGAATTGTTTCTGGACTCAATAGTGACTTTTAAAATTTTGTATAATTTTTAATTGGAGCAATTAGTGCACAAAGGGCGTGTCATTGTGGTATGAGGTTTTAAAAAGCCACACCTTTATCTACATGACTGCGTAGATAGTTGCCTATCTGGATTGCCACACCCTAGTCACAACAACTGTAACTCATGACGGCATATCTTTGCCTGCTTGCTGTTCAAGCAATTTTAATACTAAAACATGTAAAAGGTAAGGCTTGATTCTTTTAATGCTCACAGAATACAAATATTCAATTATTCTTTATTATTATTAAAATATAGTATGTTCTATCCAGATGTTTCCTGTGTATGTGGCTTTAAGTGTTTCACCTATTGTATCTCTTCTTTGCCTATGAGTCATCATGCATGCTCTGTTGAGCTATGAAGCCACACAGTCACTCCGGCCGTAAAAAAAAAAAAACTAGGTGTGGCAGATAAAGAAGACAAAGCAGAGCAGTATTATGGGATGAGTGCTTTGTCTTGTGAGTTTTTGACTGAGTGCCAACTCAGCCAACTCAACTAAACAATGTGTTTGGAGAGTCTCACTCTTCATAAAGGACAACTCCCCATATAGCTTGCATGCAAACATTAACACAGACGTGTGATTGTACTGTTCTGCACTTAGCATTCTTGTTGCCAATAACAACCAGGTGATAGGTTCAATGTGCAAATGAAAGACTTTGGACTCTGTGGGCATAGTGCAGATAGATCTCTCTGCCAGTCTCCAGGTAAGTCACTGTACTATAATCCACACTCATGTTTAGATAGTGGGCTGAGAGGCTTGGACAGGCCCAGACAGGCCAACAGGCCAACTGTTACTTTAGGTAGATTTTGGATAGTGTTGCCAGTGTAAAATTGGGTCACAATCAGCGACAGACTGATATTTTTATAATCTTTCCTAATCCCAGAGGCTGTAACTCATTGACGGATACAACATCACAGAGATAAGATTCACAGCTGCTTTGTCAGCTTTACATTTAGTCAGCAAATTGTTTTTACTATATAGTACTATATGCTAAAGTTTAAACTTTTTAGTCATTTCTTGTCAATTACAGGTTTAAGCAGGAAAATAAGATGATTCACTTTTGACAGCTGCTAGAAGTAAATGTAGCCCAGGGAGAGCATGCAAGTCGTCCGTACAAAGATAATGAGACCTACAGTAAATTGTTCATAAGACAGTCACACAGAAAGCACAGGAACATACCTTGTCGATGAAGGAGGCGAAGCGGTTGTTGAGGGTCTTGATCTGCTCCTTCTCCTGGGTGCGGACAACCTGGATGGATGGGTCAATTGCCAGGTTCAGAGGGGCCAGCAGGCTCTGGTTGGTTGTAACAGCTGTGATCGGAGCGAAGCCGAAGCCGCCGCCGCCGCCGCCGCCGCCGCCTTGGCTAAAACTGGAGCCATAACCACCACCACCACCCATTCCCATTCCCATACCACCACCCATTCCCCCTCCAAAACCACCACCCATTCCCATTCCTCCACCACCCCCTGAAGACATACCATAACCAAAACTAGCTCTACTGCCACCACCACCACCAGCTGCAGAACCATAACTGGTTTGCTTTACAGAGTAGCTGCTAGTTGGAGCAAATGACCTCCTGGTGCTGCCACCATAGACTGATTGTGTCCTCCTGGTGCTCATGTTTGCAGTGGTAAAGGTTATCAACTCTCTGAGAAAAGGAGAACAGAAGTTGAGCAGTTGTCAAAAGGAGAGCCGAGTCCCTCTGAGTGTCTGACTGTACACTCTGCCAGCTTTTATGTCTGCCGAGCGAGGGGGAGGATCCTCTTCCGCCACCTCAACCTGGACTCTCACTTTTGCCGTCCAGCCTACTCAGGCTACACGCCTCTGGCTCTGAATGACAGGAGTGGCCAATCCTGTAAAACAGGTAGGGAGGGATTGTCAGGAGATAAGCCGTGACACACCCTGCCACATGCTGAAGGGGAGTGAGAGAGAACGAGAAGTAAAGAAGTAGAGTGAAAATGTGACTATGTAAGGAAAAAGAAACTCTTTGAGTGTGTCGCCTGCTTGGTCACAGCGCAGTGAAATTAGTATTCGAGGCTTGTAGGGAGGGGTTGTGGATGAGTAAAGGGCAAAAAGGTTAACATTTATGGAAATCCCTTTTTTAGAAAACATAAATAAATATTACAACCTAAGCCAACATTAATACCTTCCAATAACCAAACAAATGCCTTTTTAGTGCACTCATGTTTTCACAGTAGGCTTGAACATAAACCATGTTAGAACATACTGTACAATCCATATGAAGCAGTCAAAGTTTAGTTCTCCTTTGGTATGTTCAGGTTTCCTCAGTTTAAGTCATTTTGGGTCAGTTTTATTTTTGGATGCACCAAATAGTAAGAAAAACTAAGGTGTATTCTCTCCCTATGCACAAATGTTTTTAACACTGGCGGTACATAACCGGAACAGCCATGGTGCAGTGCATAGATTTTAACACCCTTCTGCAATAGTGCAAGAGTAGCCTACTCAATTAGCAGCTAAATTAGAAGACATGCTACAAGTTAATTTTTATTTAATTCAGAGTAAACAGTAACCAGTAACAGTAAACAAAAAAAATGTCAGTCTTTTAATTTCTCACAGCAAAAATTTAACAGGTTTAGCTGAAACATTTCAGCATGAAAGGATACTCTCTCCTTGCAGTACATATCGACTGTCACATGCCAACTATAGTTAATTATGCTAGTTTAGCTTAGCTGGAAATTCAATTATTAAGACCTTGAAAAATGTGTAATTATCCCAGGCACACAGGTCCCCGGATCGCGGCTGTCCCCATTTTTTTTTTCTGTTGTCCTCAATACTGCTTGGTTTCACATACAAATGTATCAACTTCCTGTATTTTGAAGTTACCAAACATATTACCAGTGGGGAAAAGTTACCAAGTATTTTTACTCAACTAGTATTTCCATGTTACACATTGTTACATTGTACTCTTCCTCCACTATATTTCAGAGGGAAGTATTGTTCTGTTAACACATTTATTTGACAGCAGCTGAAGTTACGAGTTATTTTTCAGTGTCTTCTTCATTAGAGCTAAACAGATAAATCGGACTATATTATTCATTAATCTACCTACTAATATATAAAGGAGTTAAGTTTGGCTACATAATAACCAACTTCAACATTAAAATGCTGCTTATATGTTAATGCATGCATAATAATAATACAGACTTTTGCAATTTTTTAATGTCTTCTCCGCGATCGCATTGCCATCTGCAGTTCTGTGAACTTTTGGTTTGGTCTTTGCGTGTGCTCTAGCCGCCCACACTTTTTGGAATGTTAGTGTGGCGTGGCTTCATGCCAGGACCGGCACTCTGCTCAACTGGCTAGCTCACAGGTCACGCCACACTACAGAAGTGTCAGAAAAAGGCCTTTCCTTGGTGCCCCCATGTTCGAACACACCTCAGCAAAAGTGTTCTCTTTGATGTGAAAGATTGATGTGATAATGACAATGTGATAAAGTGCCCTCTAAGGTGCCCTTCCAGTGGAGAAAACGGGATGAAATGCCTTCTAGGGTGCCTTTCCAGAGGAAAAAACATGATGAAGTGCCCTATAAAGTGCACTTCCAGTGGTGAAAACATGATAACTTCTGCTCTGTTGTATATTGAACTGAAATCTGGACATCTTAACCCATACGTATCAGTAGTTTTTTAGTCGACATAGAACAGCCAAGCATGGATTAATACAAACAAAGGACTAAACTACAAGCATAAGGTATTATTACAGGTTACCCAACCAAATGCCCTAGGCAAAGTTATGTCTCATTAGATTCTTGTTTTAACAGAGAGCAAAACAATTTCTTTATTGCTGCCAGAAAGATGCCACACAAATTACATGCTTCAGACTGACAGAATAATGGGTTTTGTTTTGCATCCTTGTTCTGTTGAAAACAATCTTGCACATGAATCGGGGAAGTGTTTTTTTTTGCATTTGATGCATTTCACCACAAAGAGTTGTTCCATACTCAAACGCTACCTCACTTGTTTCTCTCCTCTGCACCTTTGGTGTAGGTGAGGCCTGCATTCTTTTTCGTTCTTCCCCAACTTTTCACATGCACATGCCTTTAATTTCTACCATGGTGTGGAACTTTACTCGAAAGCTCAAATCTCTGCTGTCCAACAGCTATTTGGGGAAAATTGATGTGCTAGTTTTGCCGCTGCACAGAACTCGATGAGAAACTGAGAATTGTTTGACCTTTTACTTATTAATAACCACCCATGCACACACATGCAGATACCTGTATCTCTCACACTGCTCTCTCATGCTTTGCCAGTCTTTAACACCAGTACTCAATGCACATATCTGAGTGCCATGTGATGCCAATAAATCACAACCACACAATAGCGATCAGCATGCAGGGTGAGGCCCTGGCTACCCAAACAGTCTCAGTATTGAAAAGTTCAATAAACATGGATTAATCGTTTTCACTGGAGCAGCAAAGATTGAAATCTAGAGAAAATCTCCTTGCTGATGTATTCTGAGAATAGGTTGACACAGATCACATTCGTTAGGAGCTGTGTCTGTGCTTGTCTGAAAAGTCATCAGTCATATCTATCATAAATCAGGCACTCAAGCCTGGTCAAGTCTGGATTTTCTTAAGCAAGTCAACATGCAAGACCTCATTCACCAAGTTAAAAGTTCATGTAACTAGATGTGTGAGATGATGGTGGGCGTGTTTTTGCAAAGGTTTATGAGTAATAAATTAAAATGTGGCCATGTGTGTCAGTAGGTGGGGCAGGGTGAGGGTGATTACTTCATGCAGTATCTAACAATGCTGCGTCCAACTGTTAATTTGTTTGCATTATTTCTTTTGGGAAGGTGAACTGTCTTAAAGCTTTTGTCTAAAACTAAGTCACTTGGACTTTCCTTTTGTGCCTCTGCAGTATATGTAAACTGGGTGTGGGCCCTTTACAATGGCTGAGGTGTAGTTTGGTAGGTCATGCTTCTTTAACTATGTGAATGAGTAGTTGCAGAACACTGAAATGACACAGACTGAGTCAGTGAAAGTTTACAGTGTGAAGAGCAATGTTCAATCTGTGAATGGGTCAGAAATGTCTGTAGAATGTACACAACAGGTTGTGAATGTAATTTAAGGTGACACCTGACATTCTTTTCCTCTTAGTGTTAAAGTACAAAAACAAATTGAAGGATTAAGTTCAGTCTTGAGGAGTTCATTTTAAAAGCTAGGTCAGGTCAAAGGTCAAAAAGGTGCAGCTAGCATCTCTATGTCATATTCATGTGACAAATTTACATTTGTGCAGCTGGAGTCTAGTATACTACTGTTCACAGCAAAATGCATTGTTATGGGGTGCAGATGAAGTGACTGAGGGTTTTGTCATCCTTGCAATGCATGAATACTTTTGTGTATTATCATACATGGAGGCAGTAAGAAACATTCACACATACAGTTGTGTTTCCGTCACTTAAGAGTACATTATATTGACTTACATTCATTTACTGGAGACTTGAAGCCTGATTCTAACCATAACCGCTACTTGCCTAATTCTAACCCTTACGGCCGGGCCACACAGTCCGCATGAGCATATAACATATACCTGGGGTTTCTGCTATGACTGTGTTTACAATATTAAAAGTTGGCAGTAAGACCTGCAAGTGGGTTAATTGTTTTTTGCATTGTGTTAACGAATGGTTTGATTCTTTCCACCGAAAAACGCTATAGGGTTTTTATTTTGAAATAAAGACAGGAATTGTAAAAATATTTCTTGTCTGTGACGTATTCTACAGATATAGACATTGAAACTGTAGTAGTGTTGCTGGTATGATGTCAATATACTGTCAAACGATCACTTTCACTGTCTGTTGATGCTGTGAACCGCGCGTGGCACACTGCAAAAATAGGCAAGACCTAGAAAATCAAAAAGAGACGCAGCTGACATGCAGCCGAGCTGCAATCGAGCCGTGCTGCTCACGCGGGCAGTGTGGCTACTCTAACCTGTTAACATGGGCGCTGAAATAAAAAACAACAGGTTCTGCAGCCGCCACGCGCTGTGACCTTCCCTGTGTGGCCCAGCCGTTACCCTAACCTTAACCTTAACCTTAACCTTAACCTTAACCTTAACCTAACCTTGCCTTAACCTCAAACCAAGTCTTCACGCTAAAATGCAATGATTTACGTTATGGGGACTTGCATTTTGTCCCCAAAAGGAAGGCGAGTCCCCACAATGTGACTGTGTAAATAGATTTCGGTCCCCACAATGTGAGTAATACCCGCACACACACACAAACACGCAAACGTCTTTCATCATCTAGCTATGGACATCGTTCTACACCTGCTCATGCACTGTAACTGCTGTCATCCACACCCACTTCTATTGACTATGCATCACTAAAAATCAAGTTAATTACAGGATGTTGGAAATACAAAAAGCTATTCTGTTACTCTTAAAAGTAAGCAGTTCGTACTGCAAAATATGTCTCTAAATATACTAGGTAGTTTGTAGTAATGCAGTGTACTTGATGGATTTTGTATCAGCACTAAAATTAATCCACACAAACAGTTGAATGTAGCTGCTGCTCTCACGCTCCTTAATATTCTTTGCATTTTTCTTGAAAGAATTTGTTGTAGTAAAAGCAAACAATGAAGGTGCTGTTTTATGGTTGCCAATTTCTTCACACCCAAAGGCCACTGCGTGACTGAATTCCACATGTCAAGTGTTTGATGGATTCCTGTCTCTAGCTTTAGGCGCAGTGATCTTAACTTTCCTTTGCTGTTTTAACAGCTTTGCCTCTGGATGCTGAAACCTGTTGAACAGCTCCAGCCTCCCATGTCTCGGGGTAATTTACTTTTCTTTCTTGTTTGTTTAAATCAATTTGTTTAGTTAACATAAGGCATACTCACTAGTTGTTAATGCAGCAGTCTGGTAACAACAGGGGAGGCCAGTGATCATTATCCACAGCTATTTTCCATAGTTAAAATAATACCACAACTTGGTGCTACATATTTCTAATCACAAGTGCTGCACCACATATACTGTATGTCCTTCGTTTAAAAAATTTTGAGAACATAGCTTTTGCAAATTCTCTTAGACTGTTGATCCAGTCACCTTCATATCTGATGTGCATCATCTTTGGGTGGAGCACATTCTTGTCAAAATAAGCCACAGCTTGTGAACGTTTGAAAGTCATGAATCTTTGCAAACATCATGGGACAGTGACTTTCGCTTCTGAAAAAACAACAGTTGAGAAAACCTGTAAAGGATTTGACTAATCATAGTAGAAGTTCAATGCTCTTTTTAAAATGATCTTCATAATTATTGAGCTTACAGCAACATATTTTACATTTAAAAAACTTTAATTATGAGAACGGGATCTGGTTAGACTGGTATCTGTGGTGCTTTTCCAGTGAAGAGAACTCTTGCTGCATGACTGTGGTATAATAGTAATTAAGCGTTCCTTTTTTTCAATGGCATATTATAGCACACTTTATCCATGCCGTGTGCAGTCATATTCACGTGTATTTTCCCTGTAACATCACAGAAGGGGTTTAACTGTGCTTCATACAGGAAGTTCAGAAGGCCAGACGTCCTATCAGATCTGAATGAGTATAATCAAACTATTCTTTGACCACATGAATAATAATCAACAAACACAGAAGAGAAAATCTGAAGCCTTTAGACACACAACCACACCCCTCCGTACTTGTTTTGGCATCCTCGTAAGGTTGTGGGTGTGTTCATTATGAGGGAGTGTTGTTGGATTGGATTTTAATCTGCGCCTCACAGTTTCACCACCTGCAAAAAGGTACACACCCATACAACACAGCGGCCGCGAGTCATGAAAATATGTTGCGGAGCAAAGTGAAGAGAATGTGGTTAACCTGCAATGAATGTGTAGAATAAAAGGTATCAATGAGCATGTCAATGAAATGAACGTCTCCCAGAGAATGTCTCACTGACTAACAGAGTTGCCAGTATTTACGGATTTTACACAGGGTTGTAAAGTCAACAGATTGTTGGCATGCTAACACATTTCCAAACACATCCACACTGCTTGCTTGAAAATCGCCATGAGATATTACTTTACAATTCTGGACTTTAACACCTTGCTTATGGCCCACACACACCGCCTCGCTGCAATTATGGGAAGAAGTCGGGCATGGGAACTCTGCCTACATGACTCATTCCCCGTCAGACAGGGAAGGTCTTGCACATCTAGCCAAATAAAAACATAGCAACATAATCCAATGCTTGCTTGTGTTAGTGGACATTTAACAACACCTGCTCTTGCATGAAGTCACATACAGTAGCTCTGATTCAGTTTTTCTGGTTTCATGTTCTTTTGTCGAAACAGCTGTGCTCAATTGACGACATGTTCTCATCCCATTACATGACGCTGCTTTGTCACGCTCCTTGGCGTCACTACATGGTTGGGCTTAAAACTACTACGTTTGTACATGAAAATGACACTGAACGTTGTGAAAACGGGAAACGAACAAATGGCTGATTGTAACATGACGCACAGTACATGAACAACGGTCTCCTGGATTAAAGCCTTTGTTGGACCCATCCACCTCCCCTCCAAACGCCCTGTGAGTCTCTTTCGCTCTTTAAACTACATCACAACACTCCCGGCACATTTCCTAAGGGCGTTTACTATTGTCGCGGATGGCTTTACATTACAGTTAATGGAACGCCCGGTGCGTTTCATACTGGCGCTAAAGGGTGCCGTGTGCGGTGGTACCGAACGACAAACAGCATCTGTGGTTGTACAGTGTTCTTTCTGATTTCCTGTTTTTTGTTTAAAGAGCTGTACTATATTAATAATCACCAATTTTGTCAATGCTGGCGGAGAAATAATCAGTCAGTTTCACAGATTAGCTAAAGCAGGGGTTCTCAACCTTTTGTAACTCGAGGCCCACGTCCGATTGTTAACGTTTTTTCGAGGACCACCTTCCCAAAAATTGCTCGATTTTGTGTCACTGCATCTGTGACATATATGTCTGTAAAGGGGAGACTCATGGGTAACCATAGAACCCATTTTCATTCACATATCTTGAGGTCAGAGGTCAAGGGACCCCTTTGAAAATGGCCATGCCAGTTTTTCCTCACCAAAATTTTGCATAACTTTATGCGGGAGCGTTATTTAGCCTCCTTCCCGACAAGCTAGTATGACATGGTTGGTACCGATGGATTCTTTAGGTTTTCTAGTTTCATTTGATACCTAGCTTTAAAAGCCCGCTATAACCTCTGAAATACAGAATAACGGTTAATCTAACCATTTGGCAGCACCTTCGCGGCCCACTAGGCAGCTCTCTGAGGCCCACCAGTGGGCCCCGGCCCAGTGGTTGAGAATAGCTGAGCTAAAGAATAATATCAAACAGATTTATTTGCATTAATTTGCTTGTTTGTCAGTTTTTTGTCATGCTAGGGGATGCAGTATGATTCTACGGATGGCAATGTCAGTCTACAACTTTTGTTAGACTGGCTGACTGTCAACAGGCTAAACTAAGCAAAATATTACCCGCTAAACATCAGCATGTTAGCACCTGCGTTGACCAATCAAATACATGAAAGTCCACATACCTGGTGGATTACTTTGTAACTTGAACGCCGCACTTTGGGAGGCTGTGGCTCAGGAGGTCCACTAATCCACTGATCGGAAGATCTGTGGTTCAATCCCCGGCTCCATAAAAATCCGCTTATCGCAGTGTCCTTGGGCAAGATACATCGGTGTATGAGTGTGTGTGTAAATGAGCGTTAGATCGTGATAAGCAGTTTGCCCCTTGTGTGATGATCATTTAAATTGAATATCTGTCCTTCCTGGATGGTATTTCACTGTCTCACCAGTACCTCAAACTGCATGTCACTATGCCCGCTTAGTCTTTTTTTTAAACAAAAGTGGCATAGAAACTCCCTCTAAGCAGAATGTTATGATAATCTTTTGATTTGCTTTGGTAGTTCGATCCCCGGCTCCTATTGTCAGCATGTTGAAGTGTCCTTGAGCAAAACACTGAACCCCAAGTTGCTTCCCGGGTGCTTCACAGCAGCCCACTGCTCCTAAATGCTTAAATGCAGAGGTCAAATTTCATGTATGTACCTATGTATGTATATGATAATTGTAATAAAGTTGAATTGTTTTTAAGTTTGTACTATTGTAAGTCATTCTGCTTTCCATTCTTTGAGTGGGCTGTGGCCCTGAGCAGTCGTTATAACACACAGACAGCTTGTCTAAGCAGGTCTGTTGTGCCTGTAGCCAACACATTCCTCGGACTCCACCCACCCAATCACTATCACCTCATAGTGACTCAATGCAGCATACTGAGGAAGGCATGCCACTTGCCTCGGTCTACACATCTATCACTGGTTTCAATAGAAATTGATAGAATTTACTGCAGTACGCTCTTTACATACACCGAATACTACAGGATCTGCTGAAGTTGTTAAAGGGTGTGGCTACTCAGTCAACACAGTCATGGGTTGAAGGCCCCTATAGGGTGTGAAACCTGTTTGGTGTTGCAACTGTACCTCCCATTCGTAAGATCTGAGAGAGTTCTAGACATGACATGATGATTTGTGGCTGGTTATGTAAGAATCACAATGACATGTAGGTTATTTGTACGCATTTACACTTAACTGTGTCATATAGCTTTTCATGTGTTGTTTTCAATGTGTTAGAGTTTTATCTTAGAGTGTTATTTGGATGTTTGCATTCAAGCAGGCAGATTAAATGGTAAAGTGTCTGAATATCCTAAAACAGTTGAGTATATAGAGAAAATCAGACTACATTTTCTTCCCATAATTCACTATCAAAGATGTGTAGTCACCTTTTGTTATTGTTCCTGCAGTGCCTAGCAACCACTGTCTTGTCATTCATCACATACTTATTATCTCTGTAACTCCCTTTGTGTGTGTGTGTGTGTGTGTGTGCGTGTGTGTGTGTGTGTGTGTGTGTGTGTGTGTGTGTGTGTGTGTGTGTGGCCTGTATTACCCACGTTGTGGGGACATAAACCTGTTTACACAGTCACATTGTGGAGATACGCCTTCCATATGGGATCAAAATGCACCTCCCCATAATGTAAATCATTATATTTCAGGGTTCGGGTAAGGGTTAGGATTAAGCAAGTAGCAGTTACAGTTAGGGTTGTCCTCAAAAGTCATGAAAACACGACTGTGTGTGTGTGTGCGCGCGTGTGTGTGAGAAATATATCCCCAGATAAAGCCACCACTCAATGTCATTCATGTGAGAATCTGTGAACATTGTGCAATAATGATTTAGTTAAGTAAATATGGTGTAAATGCTCATATTAAAAAAAAAGAGGGGAAACAATAGAGAACTGCAGCCTCTAACAGCAGACTACTTGGCACATACCTGCATACTTGCAAGTTGGAACTCGTGAACGAACATTGAGAATGTGCCATCAAACCACCCCACCCTTTTGGCCTCCAGAACACAACTTTTGATAGTAGGAAATTATTAACTTGTACTCATAAATCACATTCTGCCAAGCGTAAGTCAGAATATTGTTGCTGGCACACTTATTGGCATTTAAGTTGCGATACTTGATTCACACAAGATAGTCTAAGAAAGTATGAAGAACAAAGATTGATAACTTTAAAAATTGACACCATAAAGCAGCACAGTTGTTGGAGTGCAGTACGGGGGGTAGAAGAGACATTTTTACGGGGGCAATCATTAAACTTCATCTAATAACCCACTGAAACCTTCTCTGAAGTTTCAAGAATCAACTCTAATGATGCTTGACATCAACACTAACTATTTTGTTGAAGATCTTTGGGTTGAACTTGGATTTGTTAAGGTAAGCGTGGACTTGGTTTAAGACACAATGAAAAAGAATGTAAAGCAATAGTAAATCCTGCAAGCTTCCCCTTAAAGGGTTGTTGGAAATTCTTTCATGTCTGCCATCATCTTAATGAGCTATGAGAGCAGCTACAGGCTCACCTGTGCCTAGTTGACTCTGAACAGCACAGGTGAGCCCAATCTGAAGAGAGCTGAGAGCTGAACAGAGAAGAACACTTCTCTGTTTGCATTGCATGCTACCAGCCAGACATGATCCCTTGCTTTCATCCAGTGCGTCTAAAATACACCACTTGATGAGATTAAAGGGGAAACTCATCAGAATAAAGTCATTTGTTGGTGGAATTTCCTGGTTCTCTCCCTGATTACCTCATGTCCGATACTTAAATGTCCAGAGTCTTCAGCCCTCGCCACTTTGGTCACCTAAACAAGGGTAATTCCCTTCATAAGAAGAATGTTTTGGATAGATCCAAGGTATAAATGACAACATCTTCATCCACACTAATATTATTTTAGGGAGCTGCCATCAACATGCACCATATCACATTTCCAGCAAGTATTTTAAGCTTGTGCAAAAGATATCATCTCATATCATCTATTCTCTGCACATTTTTAAACATATAAATTTTACTTTAAAAAATCATTAAACCAACTACTCGTACTAAAGTCTTCAAAGGTTTTTGCAGGACCATGAGAATTCAGTCTGACACACCTGTGCATTCTTCACAGTGAAAGTTGTGTGTGACAGACGCAGACAGACTGTTTGTACACACCCACAAGCATTTCTATCAAGGTCAGACATCAGCGATTAAGTCTGCAGTGCAACCCCACATCTCGGGTATCTCACTATGAGAAAGATTATAAAATGAAACAAACCTTTCATGGCACATTCACCTTATAATATCCAGTGACCGGGAGCTACCCAATGATGATGAGCTGCATCTCACAGTCACACCACCATCCTGTTAATGCCACTTGTTGGCATTTTGACAAATAGCTTTTGTTGAGAGTGTTTTTCTGTTGGCATGTGTGGAACATATTTGACATTTCAAATAGTAGAGCGCAATCCTGCTGCATGCAGAAATTCTTTACAACCAAGTTTAAAAGATACAGTATAACCAAGAATTAGTAAGGAAAACATATGATCTTTTGTTGTAGCCAAAAGCTTTTCTTTCATATTAACTGTAATTATTCAGACAAAACAAACAGGGTAAAGTAATTACTACTGTGTTGTTATATCTGTCGAGTAAAATGACTGTTGATCTAACAAGTTGTGATTGGCACACTGTCGAGTTGTGATTCGAAGGAAATCTGGAAATCTCCTGTGGTCGGATACGATCTACCATTAAGAGCTACACACCCAGGCATCACCCTCGGGGCAGGGAGCAGCTGAGTTCTGTCAGATCATAACTTAGATATATAGTGGGAACAAGACCAGTTGGTCGAGCTGTGAGGTTAATCCAGCTGTCAGGTGTCCCAGAGTTATGAAGTATTTTACCTAATAGTGTCTTTTGCCTTCAAGAGATGCCCTGCAGGGACTAAACAACCTGTCAATCAGTTTATAGGAAGATGACAGATGATAGCGTCCTTCAACCAGTCAGCGTCTCTGAAAGGTCATAGAAACCAAACAAGAGATGTTTCGAATGGTTGAGAGGGGTGCAGCCAGCCTGCAGCAGCAGCAGCAAAGGTGTGATTAACATACTGCAAAGGTTTGACATTTAGACCTTAAATTGTACGAATAACATTTATGTATCTGCAATGGCCGAAATAATCTGTATAACTGCATAAGGCATTTGTATGCATCCTGTCACAAGCATGTTCCCAAACACTGAGGCACCACAAGGCTGTGTGCTGTCCACACTGCTGTTTTCCGTTGACAAAAATGAAATGACTGTTCACAGCAGTAATGTCAAGGTCTCCAAATATGCTGATGATATGGCCCTTGTTGGTAATAATAATAATAATAATACATTTTATTTGGTGGCGCCTTTCTGGACACCCAAGGACACCTTACAAGAATTAATTAAAACATAGACAGATAAAACAATATAAAAACAGCAGGACATGACAGAGACATATTTGTACAGACACATAGGATGGGTGATGATGAGTGCTAGAGAGAGTATGCCAGTTTAAACAGGTGGGTTTTGAGGAGGGATTTGAATGATGTGATATTGTCAGACTGCCGGATGTGTGGGGGGAGTGAGTTCCAGAGCCTGGGAGCAGAGCAGCTGAATGCCCTGGCTCCCATGGTGCTGAGGCGTGAGGTGGGGGTAGTCAGAAGTCCGGCTGATGATGAGCGGAGGGAACGGGAGGGGGCGTACTCCTGGAGGAGGTCTGTGAGGTAGGTGGGGGCGAGGTTATGGAGGGCTTTGTAGGTGAGCAGGAGGTTTTTGTAGTCAATCCGGGATTTAACAGGGAGCCAGTGCAGTTGGATGAGGATGGGGGTGATGTGGTCGGAGGATTTGGTGCGGGTGATGATCCGGGCGGCAGAGTTCTGAATGATTTGGAGTCTGTTGAGTAGTTTGATGGGAATGCCAGAGAGGACAGCGTTGCAATAGTCGATTCGGGATGTGACAAAAGCGTGAACCAGGATTTCAGTGCTGGAGTGGGACAGGGATGAGCGGAGTCTGGAGATGTTGCGGAGGTGGAAGAAGGCAGTCCGGGTGACGTTTTTTATGTGGGATGTAAAGGAGAGGGTGCTGTCCAGGGTGACCCCAAGGCTCTTGACGTGGTTTGAGAATGGTACTGAAAAGCCATCAATGGTGAGGTTTTGAGCAGTGGTGGGTTGAGATTTGGAGATGTTGTTTTTGGAGCCGATGAGCAGGGCCTCGGTTTTATTGCTGTTTAGTTTTAAAAAGTTCCTGCTCATCCAGCTCTTGATGTGTTGTAGGCAGGCGGTGAGTGAGGCGGGTGGGAGGGCAGCAGTGGGTGTAGTTGAAATGTAGACCTGGGTGTCGTCGGCATAACAGTGGAATAGGACATTGTGATGACGGAGGATAGTGCCGAGAGGAAGGAGGTAAATGATAAACAGGAGGGGACCCAATACTGACCCCTGGGGGACACCCAGTGAAACAGCGGAACACCTTGATCTGTGATTGTCCAGTTTTACAAATTGTTGTCTGTCGGTGAGGTATGAGGAGAACCATGTGAGTGCAACACCAGTGATACCAATATCAGTCAGACGTGTGATGAGTAGTGGGTGGGAGATGGTGTCAAAGGCAGCAGTAAGATCGAGGAGGATGAGGATGGTAAGCAATCCAGAGTCAGCTGCACGGAGGAGGTCGTTGGTGATTTTGACCAGGGCTGTTTCAGTACTGTGTTTGGGGCGGAAACCAGATTGGAAGGGTTCATGGAGGTTGTTTGAGTTGAGGTGGGACTGAAGTTGGGCGGCGACCACTCTCTCAAGGGTTTTGGAGATGAAGGTGAGGTTGGAGATGGGCCTGTAGTTGTTCAGATCAGCTGGGTCAGCACCAGGTTTTTTGAGGGTTGGTGTAATTGCAGCAGTTTTGAGGGTGGGGGGTACAGTACCAGTGGTGAGGGAGGAGTTAATTATTCTTGTGATCATGGGGGAGATGGAGGGCAGACAGGCTTTGACGAGGATGGTGGGGAGGGGATCGAGCTGACAGGTAGTGGGTTTGGCTTTATGGATGAGCTCAGTGATGGTTAATTCCGTTGTGGGTGTGAAGTTAGAGAGGGTGCTGATGAGTGGTTGGCAGGAGGTTGCCATCCAGGGTGGGTCACATGGGGAGGTGCAGGATGAGGCCAGCTGTTGGTGGATGGTGTTGATTTTGTTTTCAAAGAATTCCAGAAAGGCAGTGCAGTGATCAGTGGAGGTATTTTGGGGGAGGGTTCTCGGAGGCTGAAGAAGGTGGTTTACTGTTGAGAAGAGGGTTCTGGTGTTACCTTGACCGGTACTGATGAGGTTGGAGTAGTAGGAGGATTTGGCGGTGGAGAGAGCGTTCTTGTAACGGTGGAGGTGTTCTGTGTAGAGTTGGATGTGCACTGAAAGTCCAGTCTTTTTGTATAACCGCTCTAGTTGACGGCCGGTGGTTTTGAGATGGCGGAGGTAAGGGGTGTACCAGGGAGCGGTGTGGGTGAAGGAGACTGTGCGGGTTTTCACGGGAGCCAGGGTATCCAGGGAAGAGGAGAGACAGTTGTTGTAGTGATTCACCAGTTCAGCAGGGGAGGAGGATGGGGGAGGACTGGGGGAGGAGTTAATAAGGGTGATGAGATCTGTGGGGTTGATATGCTTGATGTTTCTGAAGGAGATGGTCCGTTGCTCTTTTATTTTGGATAGGGGGACGTCGATTTCAAACAGGATGACTTTGTGGTCAGAGATGGGGAGGTCAGCATTAGTGAGGTTATGAGGGGTGATACCAGTGCAGCAGATTAGATCAAGTATGTGTCCTTTGTTATGGGTTGGGAAATTGACATATTGGGTGATATCTAGACATTCAAGGAGTGAGGTGAAATCATTTGTAAAACCAGAAGAATTGTCAATGTGGATGTTGAAGTCTCCTAGAAGGATGACAGTAGGGGACATGGCACACACAGAGGTTAATAATGCTGACAGTTCAGTGATAAAGAGGGCAGAGGGCTTTGGGGGTCTGTAGATGGTGATAATGATGATGGGTGTGGAGCCTGTGAGTTGTATGGCTAAGCATTCAAAGGTGGAATGAGGGGGGACGGTGACTGTACAGACTTTAATGCTGTCACGATAAAGTACAGCAAGACCGCCCCCCCTCCCTGAAGCACGGGGTTTGCTGGTGTAATTAAAGCCAGGTGGGACAGCTTCATTGAGCTGGGAGAAATCATCTAGCTGTTGCCAGGTCTCAGTGAGGCATAAGAAGTCCAGTTTGTTGTCCATAATAAATTCATTAATCAGCAAACCCTTGCTAGTGAGGGATCTAATGTTAAAAAGAGCCAGTTTTAAACAGACCAGTGGTGTATAGGTGGCTGCTTTGTGCAGGGGGGACAACACACTATGATTGACAGGACGAGTGGCAGTGCGAGGGGGGCGGGGTTTAGTGGACCAGAAGGAGGGAATGCTTGTGTTGTTGTTGTTGTTGTTGTTGTTGTTGTTGTTGTTGTTGTTGTTGTTGTTGTAGTGCTTGGTGGACTGAAAGTTCCGTCTTGATCCACGATGCACGTATCTGGGTCGTTTGAGGATGTCCCGATGTGGAAGCAGAGCTGGAGGGATCGTGTAGTGGGATCGGAGAGACAGCAGCTCCGTTGCAGAGTATTTCAGCGGCAGGGTGGCGCTTGTGACGGTGAAACACAGAGCGATCCAGATGAGGAGTTTGATGCCCAACATGATGAAGTGGAGAGTTGTCTGTAATCCAAGAGTTTTGTAATCCAGATGATGATGATGAGGCTACGAAGCCAGCCAGGTAGAGGTGGAGCGGTTGAGTGTGTTGGCTGTAGCCGTAGCGCTGCAGGCTACACCCGGGCGAGGAGACCAAAACACGCCGCTGAGACGTGCAGCCGGTTAGCAGGTTAGCTGGTTAGCCAGTGGGCGAGACCACACTGTGCTGTGAACCACAGGATCACTTGGAACCCAGGAAAGCAGGCAGGATAGACAGCAGACAGCTTCGACCAGGCGTGTGCCAGATCAGGGAATCCAGCCACGGTAAGCACAGGGGAGACCCGACAGTCCCATACAGGTGAACCCCTTTACCGGCGAAATTAGCTCCAAGCTACCGGGTGTAAAGTAAAACACAGTAGCGCCAAACACACATGAACAACCAAACTCTTGCACTACTTCTGCCAAGAAGCAGACAGTCTCAGCACTATGCAGCAGACAGGTTGAGGCAAAACAATCAAATAAACAAATAAACAAACAAATCACTGAGGAGGCGCGGCAGCAGCTTGCCAGCGGTCCCTCTCTCCTGACAGCTCACATACCGCCGCTTCGTCACGCGAATTGAGAGCTCAGAAATTGAGGTAGCTCGAGCTTGAGGTCTTCTCCTGAAAGACAATGCCATACATGAGGAGGCTTACTTTAGCAAGGCCACTGTACTTCAGGACTGGTGTCAGGCAAGTAAACTGGAAATGAATGTGGCCAAAACAAAAGAACGTATAATTAAAACAAAAATAAGTGGACCAGTAACATCTTCCCTGTCATACTCAATAATCAGCATGTTGGAATAGTTGAACACAGGCACAACACAGCACAATTATTGATCAGAACTTTTATTGAGAGCATTTTAAGAGAGTCAATAAGCGATTGTTGTTAATCAGGAAGCTGATGTGCTTTGGCATTAGCCAACACGTGAAATGGCATACAGAAGCTTGGTTGAAAGCATTTTATCATTTGACATAACAGCATGGTACGGCAAATTCAGCGCAAAGAGTAAAATCAAGCTCTCCAAGATTGTTAGCATTGCAGGGAAGGTAATTGGCAAGTTACAGAAACAACTTAATTTAAATTAAACAACTTAAACTTGCAATATATTTGACGGTGCTGCTGTACACAGGAAGGCTTACTATTACTGGATCTCAGTGCTGCATTTGACACGGTCGAGCACAACATATCACTAGACCAAATGGAAAACAGGGTGGGACTTTCTGGCACAAACTGGTTTGAATCATATTTAAAGGTCAGGTACTACTTTGAGTCAATAGGTAATTACACATCTGAGCGGACAAATATGACATGCAGAGTTCCCCATGGCTTTAACCTGGGGCCTCTTCTGTTTAAATACTACTGTTGGTTTATAAAGCACTGAATGGTTTAGTGCCAAAAAACATGTCTGATCTTCTGCGACATTATGAACCATCCAGACCTCTCAGGTTATCAGGGATATCTATCTATCTATACATCTATACGAACAAAACCTGTAGTAGTTGAGTAAAAACAAAAACAAATTGTACCTCCTCACAGTACGTAACAGCATGTCATAGATATTTATGGAAGATACTAGATTTTGATGATTTAATGGATAATTTTGCATGTCATGGCTCAAACGAATGAAGACTGTTTAGAAGTTGTGAAGAGTACGACAATTTCACTGCTAATCAACTCATCAGCAGCCACATGCAAGTGGTTATTGTGCAAATTGTAGACAATTGTACTTACCCTTTGCAGACATGAGCCAAAACACGTGTAATTTGCTTGAATGGATGAGCAATTCACATCTTTTCAATTCAAGAATCAAGCCAAAGCCAATGAGAAAAACTGTAACTAAACAAATTAAGGTATTAATCCTAAATCTGACACGGACCCCCTCAGGGCCCCACGATTAAGTAACAGTGCAGGACCTGCATTGTTAGGCTACTTCAGATACTTCAGATACTTCAGAGTTGTAAATACTTGTAATTCTTGCAATAATTTGCAATTCATTGCACTCGCTGTGAAACTGATGAATGACATGATACTTGCATGGTTTCTGTGATATTGGATGTTTTTTTTTTGTTTTTGACAGGTGTTTCGCATGAATTGCCTGTTTTATTGGTCTTATTATTGGGTACATCTCTTATGAGTGGCCCTTTAGTCGTTGATCTGTTGTATTTATTGTTTCACTTTTCACAATTTAGAAGCTAGGCGGGCTTCTGAGCCACACTAATGTCCGGCTTGGTACCTGTTTTGGACAATGCGATCTTGCACAGAACAATATGTGTCCCAAAAGAATTGAAGAGTGAAGACTTCTTGAGAGGAGTTTTTAAGAATTTGTCTTACTATACATATTCAAATGAAGGCAAGATCAATAAAAAGGGTTGATGAAGAAAGCGTGTTGTACCAGTGCATTAGAAGTAAGAAATTGTTGGGTGATGAAGACAAATAAAGAGAACATTTTGTACAAAGTATGGCCGATTTTGAGAAGGCCTTGTAACCCTAAATCTCGACCTGTCTAATGCATTTTTCAGAGATAGGTTTCAGATTCTGCTTTTGACCCGGACTGCATTGAGTCTGTCTCAACGGATCCATGTCTGAAAAAACCCTACTTAACACAGGGGCTCCACAAGTGTTTGATCTTCATTTCATCTCTGAAATTATGATTCAAACCTGTGCTGTCAGACAAAATCAGCTAATTAAATGGCTTCAGTGGACTATTTTTCAGAAGGGAGATGTACCTGGTGAATCTGAAAATAAAGAATTAGGGATTTTTGATGGCAGACCAGATGAGAGACTTCCTCTCAGCCTGTGTTGATATTATGCAACCAGTGGAATTCAATTATAGCTTTGTATACACGCACAGGCCACTTTATTAGGTACACCTGAACAATACATTACAACAACTCTGCCATTAATTCTGCTTAAATGCAGCCTAACATAAAAAGCCTGACTTCTTCAGAAAGCCACAGCTATTGTTGTTGTTGTTGCATGCTTTGGTTTAAACAACAAGATAAGGGGCACACCTCAACCAGGCATCCAGAGAGTTTAATGCTCTTCCTTGCCACCGGATTTTGATCCTTTATCTGTCAGCGTCTCCGCCCCGGGCCTGCAGAGGAATTCAGACCAGTTACTCGAGCTGGGAGAACATCTTTTTTTCTTTTTTTTTGTAATGGTTTAAAAACATTTGTCAGTCTTGTAGCTTACTCTTGATATAAAATCTTGTATAGACAAATCCCGGCTCAGACATATTGAAGTGATGATTAAATATATTGCCGCTGGTGTAGTTTTAGTGTAATGAGACGATTAAATCTGACAGTTCACACGACTAACTCATAAAAGCCTGGAGAGACATCAAACATTAATATATTTTTTTTAACAAGTAAGTCATCCTGTTTCTTTATTGGCATTATACAAGTGAATCAAAACAAATTTCACATTTGATAGCATACTAGCATGCCAAAGTTTGTGTCAGACATTTTAATGCGTCTCACTGAGACAAAAGATTTTCTTTGATAAGCTCATGGACTGTCTCATTGCCAACTCAGGTGCTCATACTCACCTGTTTGGTCTTTCGGTAATCATACACTGACTGCATGTTTGTGTGTTGGATTACATATGCTGCTATGACGTGCATGAAAACTTGTATGCACTGTCAAGATAATGTTCTCAAAAAGAGAACAGTGGTACAGTTGTGCAGTGGTACAACATTTACCTGCAGGCGGTTTGATAAAGAAGAGAGAAAAGCCCTCACTTGATTTTCTTTTCTCTCTGAGGTGTGGACGGGTTCACTCTGGATTCTAACATACTGTACAGAGGCGGATTGTACAGATTACATAACATAAACTTAAAACTGGAACCTGTGACTACATGACAAGCTGTTAACCCCAAGTTAGGCTGAGGAATGTGGGCTGCTTGTCAATCAATCAGAGTAAAGCAGCCAAGTTTCTCTCAATGTTCCCATTTTGCCTCACCCCATACCTCGCACTTACTTATCTGGTAAATCTGCATGTTGTTTCAGTGTTTATTTGTTAGAACTTCTGTTTTGGTAATGTACGTGCAACTACAACAAAGGTTTAATTCACAAGAGTAGATTTGGATAGGGTGGGAAACAGCAAACATCGGTTGGCCATTGACAGGTTTAGTGCGGCCTATGGCATGGACAATCGGCCTGCTCCAACAAGAACAGTGTGCATTAGTGCACAGGAGGAGTGCAGAGAGGAGGAGGCTTCATTGTCATCTGTAGAGTAGAGTAGAGTTGTACCATGCCTCCTATATGGGCCGATTGGACTGTGAACTGTTATTGAATGTTTTTAATGAATGAATGCATGAATGAATGAATGAGATTCTGGATCCAGCAAGTGGTTTGCATCTACTGTAAATAGCAGACCTACTTGCAGAAGCACCAGCAGCTGCAGCAGAGTAGATAAGTATGCGTTACAGAACAGTATGTCTGTTTAGAAGAGGCTGTCAGAGCAGATTCCTCTGCAGGGCAAACAATCAGACCGGCCCCCTAAAGACACTCAAAGGTTCAGGCCTCAATCACTAACATGGTTAGATAATAAGACAAAGTAAGACATGGAGCATGATTAAATGAGTTACAGGGTAAGATATATGTTACGCCTCATGCCAAACAATGCAATACAGAGAGTGTCAATATGTTTTCATTTGTACTGACCATCATCAACTGTAAACAGATTCTGTGGACACTGATTGCAGTCATGCATTTTATAACCTTTGACCACAATGTCATTAGGCCTACTATGAAAGCATCTGTACTGTTCATCAGCTGACCATGTGGGGTAGCAGTTTGGAGAGGCTCACAGTTTGATTAGGATTGTGCAAGTTGGCGACACAAAATTAGTCAAAAGTGCAATCTGAACAATGGCTACCAGATACTTTTTAGTTGTAGAATTTAAAGGCACTTTCCTTGACTATTTTGAGTTTGTGCTTGTGCATTTAGCTCTTACATTTATCTAATAGCTGTAGTTACTTCACAGTTACAACTTTTACACACAGAAAACATGATAAAATATGATGCACTGTAAAATTATCAGCAGTATATGACGGCTTAGATGCAGCAGCTTCGACATTAAAATCTACTAATCTTCTACTTTTGATACCTATAGTTACCTTTACTGCCTTAAAGCAAGAGTTTTGGTCAACAAGCTTAGTTGTTCTCTGGTAAAGTTAGATGATGAGAAGATACCATTCTTAGGAAACAGCTAGTCTGGCTCTGTCCAAAGATAACAAAATCCTGATAAGCCAAAAGCAAGAATGGCATTCTTATTGCATGTGAAATGACTTGCAAATTACCGCATCATTCACACACCATTTAGTGCGACTGGGCTAGGATACACTAGCTAGCTAACCTCATATTTAACAGACAAATTTCTGGTGGTCCTATTCATTCTTATCTAATCTAACAAGCTAATGAATCTAAGCTCAACACACTGCAACTTAAAGGTATAACATGCAGGAATTAAAAAAAAAAACCAACATATATACTGATACAAAAATGATCCTCCCAATCATCACTTATGCCCCACTAAAAGTGTGTGGAGGTGTCTATATCTGCAGACACCCTGCCCTCTGTCTGTGTTTTCTCTTTTCTTATTATTTTACTGTGTTCAGGATGTTTCTGGGTTTCAGCAATAACGTTTTATTCCCCTGATTCACTGCTTTGTTCTCATAAACGCCGTTCCCTCTCTTCATTCACTCTATAGCTCGCTTGACCATCGCTGCTATCTCTCCCTTGCTCGCTTGTTGATCCATCGGAGGAGGGGCCAACTTTAAATGCCATGTGTTTACAAGCAGCAACCGACAACGGTTAGCCTACATAGAATACCTTCAAGAAAACACAAGCAAATGAAAAAACATGTTACACAATTAGAAAACTAAATATGGGAAAGCTGCGAGTCGCGCATAACTCTACAGAAAACCACAGATGTTTTAGGGAGCACTAAAGTGAACACGCCCAGACACACCTGGTATTTGTTGCCAGCTTGTGATGGTTTGTGGCTCATGAGGTTACTGAAGTTGACAAAGTTTTAAACATTCTGATTGCACGATTCAGATATTATTGTTGGTATTCGCTGTTAATCTGCCCACTAGTATCTATCTTTTGCTGATTACAGGTTTATCAGTTCAAATAATGGTATATAATATCTGAATCATGCAATCATAATATTTAAACTAAGACAAAACTTATCTTATTTCCTTTAAGTGAATTAAACTGCTTTGTAACTCATTTCGATTGTGCTCTGTGCAACTTGCAGCGTTTCTATATTTGGTTGTTTTTTAACACAGTGATATTGCTTTTAGCCTAGTAAATAATAGGAGTCCTTCTTCCAGCTCTGATGCAAATAGATGCTCTAATCCTTTAAAGGTAAATCAACACAGCTTTTCATACAGGCACAATTTGTGTTCTGAGCAGAATATTTTAAGCACGACAAGACCAGAGGTGGAGTTCTCATTCAAGCTGTTGCAGCTACTGCTGTGAACATATTTGTGTGTACCGACTGCTCTCTGTATTATCCTATTAATACAATGAACTAGTCAAGCCTTCTAACCTGAAAACGCTCCGGTCTGTGTAGAGTTCTGTTAACTGCGATGAGCGGTGGGTGGTATTGTGGGATTTGTGCAGTTTTCAGTCTTAAACTTCGTGAGAGGTTGTATAGCCTTGGGTGTGGCATCACCACCCATAATTCATGTTCAAACTTGTTCCTGTAAAGCTGAAAAGGTCTCATAGGTAATCATCTAGTGAAAGAGAAAAATATCTCAGATAAATGACATATGTTACTTCAGTTCACTCTCACATATTAGCTTTTGCATGAATTACCATGTTGTATTCATCGATACAGCTCTTGGCGTATTTGAATTAAACTGCATGTTGGATCCGTTTGTTTTGTGAAACCTTTAGATTCATATTTTTTTTTTACAGTTAGGTAACATGACATTTGCTTATAGGAATGCATGACCTTCCAATCATTTTGTTAAAGAGAAACACCTGTAATTAACGTGTACCCGGACGGAGGCAGGCTGATACTAGTCAGAGAAATGCCCAGTATATCATGTAAGTTTCTTCATTGAACTGTTAACAGTACAAAGCACGCAAAGTGTGTGTGTGCGTGTGTGTGCGTGTGTGTGCGTGTGTGTGTTGACACAGCAGCATAGCAAGTCCCTCCAGGAGGATTACAAATGTTTTCCCAACACTGTCTTTCTTTGTGTTCTTAAATGTTTCTCTTACGTAATCGTCTGGTCCACAACAGACCGATGTTGTGTTAATTGTCTTTATAGTTTTGAAGATGTGACCTCATATTGGACAAAAGGATGTTAACAATTGTAAAAAAAAATGTTTTTCACTGCAGCGCAACTACATAAAACACATATGGAACCTTACAATCCAACACAACACAACAGAACACCATGTAAAATACTGTTTGAAGAAGATTTATTGTCGAGCAAACAGGACTCCAGGCGTTGCCAATGGTAGCACACCAAAACAGGTTTTTTTAAGCAGAAATCATGAAGACTTTTGTGACAGGCTTTCATCTTACTTAAAGTACAGCAGGTTTAGCATAAGGAGTTTCACATGGCGATGGTTTATATTCCCCAATTTACTCCTAACAGCAGTACACATGATGTAACAGCAGTGCTTTAGGTCAAAACGACAAGACAGTGCAGCAGAGGAAAACACATACAATAGTGCCACCTGCTGGCTAGACAAGTGTGGTGCAGTGACCTCTGAACCACGGGCAGTGACACAGACTACAGTTGACAGTAAAGAACCCATGAAGACTCATCCATTAGCACCTCTTTATTAAAGAAGGAAAGTTGTGTTTACACCTCTTTACAGTGGAAACAGTATGTGGTGAAGGCACCTTGGTGAGGGAATCATTAAAGAAGTGGATAATAAAGCAGAGTCAGTGTGCTTTTTCTTAACTTCCAAGACCAAAATCATAAATCTGACAGAACAGGAACAAACACATCACTCCTCAGCCACAGCTTCAGCCACAGCTTCAGCCTCCACCTCCACCTGCTCCTGCTCCCCATGCTCCTCCTCAGCAGCTGGCTCCTCGATTTCTACCTGCTGCTGCTCCTCTTTCTCCTCCTCAATCTCCTCCACCTTCTCCTCCTCCTTCTCCTCCTCTTTCATCTCCTCCATCGTCTCCTCGGTCTTGACCACAAGGGTTTCTGTCTTGATGATTGTGGTGTTCTTCACTGTTGCTCCATCGAAGTCACCGACAGTACCGCTGCTGGCCTTCATTCCACCGAAGGAGCAGCTGACGTAGGACGGGGTTCGGGAGCTCTCCAGGCCGTAGGCATTGTATTTCCCAGCTGCTAATTCAGAAGTAAAAGGCAATCATTAACACGGGCATACAGTAGTGGGGTAAAGGGTGGTAAAAGAGGAGACATTTGGATGTACATGTGTTTAGAATGATTGGAATATCTTTTTGTGTCTGCAAAGGCTTCGTAGGAGTGTTTACTCGTCTTCTTAGAGATCTCCGTAGCTGATGTGGGCCTAAAAGATGTTGAATGTGATTTAAGTCTATCCAAATTAACTTGCATTTAATTGTCATCTATGACAGCAAATGCAGTTCTCTTTACTTTTCACACACTCATCATATAGAAAATCTGGTTTGCCGAACATTTAACAGAAGTGCGGAGACAGAGAGCAGGTTTGCAGGTGTGATGAAGTGATGTGTGGTTGAAAGGCGCGGAAATCTTAAGAGAAAGGCTGTCAATGGATTAAAATATTTAATCACGATTAATCGTATGATTGTCCATGATTAATCGTGATTAATTGTAAATTAATAGCACATTTTTTATCTGTTCAAAATGTACCTTAAAGGGAGATTTGTCAAATATTTTATAATCTCCTCAACATGGGAGTGGGCAAATATGCTGCTTTATGCAAATGTATGTATATATTTATTATTGGAAATCATGTAACAACACAAAACAATGACAAATATTGTTCAGAAACCCTCACAAGTAATAAAAACAATATATGCTCAAATCATAACATAGCAAACTGCAGCCTAACAGGCAACAACAGCTGTCAGTATGTCAGTGTGCTGACTTGACTATGACTTGCCTCAAACTGCATGTGATTATCATAAAGTGGGCATGTCTGTAAAGGGGAGACTCGTGGGTACCCATAGAACCCATTTTCATTCACATATCTTGAGGTCAAAGGTCAAGGGACCCCTTCGAAAATAGCCATGACAGTTTTTCCTTGCCAAAATTTTGTGTAAGTCTGGATCGTTATTTAGCCCCCTTCGCGACAAGCTAGTATGACATCGTTGGTACAACCTCCAGAAGATCAATTGCATTAATGCATTAACGAAATTGGTGGCATTAAAATGAATTTTGCGTTAACTTTGACAGCCCAACATGCCACCTATGATAGCATCACTGCAGTCATTGGTTGGATTTGTTACATAAACAATGAAGAAAGTTGTCTGACCAGAGATAATATCATATATGTGATGTGGATAACTTGATGTAATTTTGATGATTGCATGAAGAGTTTTGAGAATGTAATGCGTTTTGGAGCATGCATTTGGTGTTTTGCAAATGGAAACCCAGTTTTGCTATTTGTGTTGCCTTGTCTCAAAACCTGGTTTCTGTTTCTGACAATGCATCGAAGCAATGAATAAAAACTGCAGATTCCCTTCATGCAGTGCGTCTGTGTCAACTGGTTGTTAGAGTTGATAGTGTATTCATCATATCTTATGACATTAATTATTTTGTTGCTCAGAGACCCTGAACAGGAATGATCCTGTTAGACTTATTGTACATAAATGTGATTATTTTTTGTCTCCTCATTTTTGTATATAGAAAAATCAACAGGGAAACACTTAAAATGTTTGTACCAATGTGGAACAAGAACTTACAAGTTCCCTTGGATATATTGGTCTTGATTCCAGTTGCTAGCCTGTAGAGAAAAAGACAGGAGCAAGCAGAATACCATGAGATATACGCAATGATATTCCTGCAAAAGAATTTCTCATCACCTCCACAGGGCGGTGCTGTCACGGCAACATCTTACCTGTATTCCTCTCCTTCCAGCAGCTTCCTGTAGGTGGCGATCTCAATGTCCAGAGCCAGCTTCGTATTCATCAGTTCCTGGTACTGGCGGACTTGGAGGGCCATGTCCTGCTTGGCTCTCTGGAGAGCTTCCTGCAGGTCTCTGATGCGGAGTTTGGCGTCTTGTACTGCGATCTCGCCGCGCTCCTCTGACTCTGCGATCTGAGCTTCCAAATTGTTTCGCTAAAGAAAAAAAGCAAAGAGTGAAAGTGTCGCACAAACATCCTATAGTCTTAATAGCCATGTGCTACTAACACTTTCCTGAATTTCCATTACAGTAAAATATGTCGAAACATACAGAACTGAAATCTGTAATTCTCACCTGTGCTTTAACCTTTTCAATTTCAGACTGGAGCCTCATTATCATGCGGTTCATGTCGGAGATCTCAGTCTTGGTTGACTTCAGGTCGTCACCATTTCTACTTGCAGACTGCTGCATCTCTGCATACTGATACAGACAGGGACAAGTCAGACTGACACATCAAAACGCAAAATCCAGGTATATTTTAGTTGTCAGAGTAACACCGGGTGTTGTTGATGTGTTTTTTTTTGGCACGTAGTGGTCTCACCTTATTCTGATACCATGACTCGGCCTCGGCTGTGTTACGGTTGGCGATATCTTCGTACTGGGCACGCACTTCAGCAACAATGGCGTCCATGTCCAGGTTACGACTGTTGTCCATCTCAACCACGACAGATGTGTCCTTGATCTGGCCCTGCAGCTCACGGATTTCCTACACAGGATAATACATGAACATAAGCAGAGAAGACATGGGCATGGAGAAACATTTTGAAAATGCTCTTTGTTTTAACGTGACCTATAGCTATACTGAAAAGTGAAATAAGGTCATTACTGCATCATAGATCTGCTTCAGGAACTCAATCTCATCAGAGAGCCCATCCAGTTTGGCTTCCAGCTCCAATTTGAGCATGTAGGAGGCGTCAGTGTCCTGCGCGGGAGAAGACAACATTGAGAATACACATCGTTGCATGCAGCCCCGGCCCTGCAGGTACAAATGACCATTGTGTGGGCTCGTTCTGCTCGAAGGCTTATTATAGTTTCAAGATGTGGAATATGTTAGAAAACCTAAACAGACCTTCTTTATGAGGACAAAGTTGTTCTCACAATCATTGCGCTTGTTGATCTCATCCTCATATCTGAAAAAAAAAAAAAAAAAAAGATAATTTTAAGATGTATATACACCCTATAAATCATAATTAATTATAATTCTTTACAAAAAATATTTTAATCTTTTCAATTTCATCTAATCCACATGCAGGACGTATACACACAGTGAAAACAATCAAAATTGACATTTACTAAAACCTGCAATAATATTTTTTGTCACTTGGGGGCAGCAGAAACAAGCTGTAAATACTACACTGATAGATCATCACCTTTTAAGCTGATATGGTAGGCATGAGAGCAAACAGTTGTATATTTACACATATAGCAGATATGGAACAACATTTATTGTCATGTTTCTGGCCACATAAGTCCAATAATCACACTCCTTTTATCTTTTATGGTCTATGCTAACTCCTGGGGCAAATATCTGGCTCTTTAGCTGCTAAATGTTCCACTATTTTCACCAGCTAGTCGCAAACTTTGTGTGCTGTTTGGTGTTGGGCAGGTTGCGTCCAGTGAGTTTTTATAGCGTTTTTGCTGAAAGCTGCCTGCTGCTGCTGAAAACAATGCTGCTGAGGGCGATGAGCGTGAAGTAAAACAGTAAAGTTGCACGTCGTACAATCAAAGCAAACTGAAATACGTTAAAATGCTCTGTGGAGCTGAGAGGTACACCTTTCACATTACATGTATTCATTTTTTTTTCATTGCTACTACTATAACAAATTGTTTCGATTAGTGCAGCTTTAAAAGAAAAATGTAATTATGTAGATGTGATTTCCTCCGCAGCAATCTGCATCTAAAGGACAGATTTCTGTCAGTGGAAGGTAAACTGAGATTTAAGTGAATGTACAGACAGCTGTTTGTTGAAAACATCTGCCTGCTGTGACAGAAATGAGAGCTGTGAGAGTGAACCAAAACTGTACAGTTGAGCTGACAGACATCAAAATGACCTATAGAGCTGAGGGGAACGGCAGCAACTCCTCTAATGTACAAGTAGTCATTTGATCCATTGTCAAATATTGAGTTATGGGTATCACTGAAGGTTGAAATCCTCTTCTCCACTCACTTGGTTTTGAAGTCCTCGATCAGGCCCGTCATGTTTCTCAGGTCGGACTCAAGTTTGACTTTTTCATTGCCCAAGCTGTCTAGCTGCTTACGCAAGTTACCAATGTAGGCTTCGAACATGCCGTCGATGTTGGAGCGAGACGAGGTCTGTTCCTGCACAAGTTTCCACTTGGTCTCGAGCATTTTGTTCTGCTGCTCTAGGAAGCGTACCTGCAGACGCACAAAGTAAACGAATGATCAAGAAATACAGAAATGACCGTAAAACAATGGGAAGATGATACTACACTCCTTGTTTTGTCATGGCAAAAGAAAACACGTCTCTATAATGTATGGGGAGGGTGGTCAGTGTGGACAGAGAAAGAATGTAAAGAAGGGAAGGTGGGCGTGACTCAAACAACATGAATGGATTCACTTTGTTTGCTGCTGGACAAAGAACCGCATGAAGATCGACTGAAAAAAAAATGACTAATTGAGCTTCTCCCACCTCTAAATGTCACATCAATTACTCCTCACTCCTCACTTCTCACCCCTAGTGCCACATTTCAACACAAAGAGGCACTGTTTCCCAAGTTCCCCTTTACAACTCTCCTATTGAGCGCCCTGACCCTGGGTGGGGTCCGGCTGCTACCACTCTGCAAACACGATGAGAGACACACAGCTCTGAGTGTATGTGTGCCATATCACGATGGTATGCGAGCTTTGTTTTACGATCTGAAGAATTGGTCTCGGCAGGATTGATTCACAGCTTAACTCGTATCCTACATTGCTCCAGTGTGCCTCCTTGAACAAGAATGTCACAATGGGTGAGAATCGGATCCATGTCAGGTGAAGTACAGGGCAAGCTTCCGTCTGATAAGATAGCCGCTCCTGTAATCTCTTTTTGATCGTGGGTGCATAACAGTGATTCATACTACTGTCAAGAAAATTGCTTTATTAGCTATTATACAGCCTCATAAAGTGGGTATTGCTCTGATACTACTCCACTTAGTATTTAACAAGCTTGTCTCATGCAAAGCTTTCCTCGACCGTGTCCGCTCTTTATACTTCTGCAAGTGTTTGTGAAGGCTGTGATTGTTCAGGAAACTTAATTTGAAAATAACACAACACATGAGATTTTGCAAAATCAAAAAATGCAAGAGAACACCTCGCACCTTATCTACTTTCATAACCACTCAATCTCTTTTTTGTTCACACTGGGATGCACCCCTTCAAGCACAATGTGTTCTGCTTTTCATCGCAGTCCTGTGGGCTGTACTCTTTATTCAGGTTGATCCTCTTATCTGAGCACTATGATCTCACCTAAGAGTGGAAACATGTGAGGAAGCCAAGCCATAACTCCAAACAGCCTTTATCCTCCCCAGCGTGGCTTTTAGCAGTTATATATACAGTTTTTACAGGGATTGTCTCAAGCAGTGGTTCCCAAACCTTTTCTGCAGGGCCCCCCCTTTTGTAGATACAAATTCCAGTGCAGACATGCATTATTGATATTTTAGCCCTGCCACGCCCCTCTTTTATAACTCTGAGCCCCCCTTAGGGGTCACGCCCCTCAGTTTGGGAACTACATGGTCTCAAGGATGATTTCCATTTTGAAATTAGATCTTTTTCACCTTGGGCTATTTTGGCTTGCAATACACTAATTTCCTCTGAGGTTCCTGGCTTATATTACTACTCTGTGTGGAATTTAATATCCCAACAGTCATGGAACCAACACAACTTTAGCAACAGAAACCGATAAAGCAACAATACTGTATGTGCTGTTTGTTGCTATTGTTGCAAATTTCACCATGTATTTTTTTTTTATCATAAAACTTAAATGATGCTTTAATAGCTTTAATATCTCATCTCAGTCTTGAGTTGACTGACCTTGTCAATGAAGGAAGCAAAGCGGTTGTTCAGGGTCTTGATCTGCTCCTTCTCCTCGGTGCGGACAATGTGGATGTTGGGGTCAATCTCCAGGTTCAGGGGGGCCAGCAGGCTCTTGTTCACGGTCACAGCTGTGATGGGGGCCACCATACCATTGGCCATGCCACCTCCCATACCTCCACCAAAGCCCAAATAGCCAAACTCTCCTCCACCTCCTCTCTGTGCAGACCCTCCAGCCATGTACCCACCACCCATTTTAAACCCCCCAGCGCCCATAGCAGCACCACTGCTGCCCACTCCCCCATAGGAGCTGCGGACAGCGTAGCTCTGCCCGCCACTGCCCACACTCTGCCCACCGTAGCCGGAGAAGGAGCGGCTGCTGAAGCTCTGGGATGGGCCCCTGGAGGAGGAGGAGTAGTTGGTGGTCTTCATGGTTCTGACAGACATGGTTACAGAGGGTGTCTGTAGTGCTGAGGAGGTGTGAGAGGAGAGACTCTGCTGAGGCAAGGAGAGTCAGGCAGATAGACGCTCCCTGGTCCCTATTTATCAGAGCAGGGGAGGGACCATGCTGAGGTGCGATTGGCTGGTATCCTCAGCAGGAGGGGGGTGAAGGATGAGGGAATGTCAGGGAAGAAAATCACATTGTGTTACACATTTACAGCGTGCTGGAGAGCGCACAGGGATTACATAATAGTCGCTGTGCCAGTTTCTATAAAACTACTGCAGAAACACTGGAAGACCTTTTTTACTTATGAAATGGCATTTTCCAAAGCTTAAAACATTACATTGCTTTACAGTAAAAAAAAAAAACATCCATAAAATTATACTGTATTTCAAAAAGACATCTTTGTTGTACCATCTGCACACACAGACACACATGCAACACCACAATATAAAGTCAAACCTCGGGTATAATGAACAGGCACATCATTTTTATGACCTCTCTCTGCTACTTTACAACAGTTCTCATGGATGTGACATATTGCGGAGTAAATTGTGGGCATCCAGTGTGATGTGCTTTATGTGCTTGCGGGCTGGAACTGTATGTCTCATAATTGTGGGAGAACCTGATTAACTCACTGAATATGTTCCACTATATTATATATGTGTGATCCAACGGTTTTTGGTTAGGCGTGTTGCAACAAATTCTTGCATGAAAAAAATATGGAAATAGCAAAGAAAGGTAAGTCGACTTTTACAGGTAGTACCATCGGAAACCTCAAAGTAAAAGCCTGTGTTTAAAATGCACTGCATGTTGGACAGTTATAAGGTGCAGCATGCAGGAGGTTTCCATTATCAGCTGTGATCAATGATCCAAACCAGACGATGCCCATCCACACACACACACAAACAGGGACTATTAGTGAACATTCCTTCCGTATCAGCCAGGAAAAGAGCAAACAGAGGTTGTCTTTTTCTTTTACTATGAACCCCACCTTAGTCTTCAAGAGGTTTCCCCACCCATAAAAACACACCATAAAAAATACTAAAGCCGGATTCCCACCAAAAGTTCCCTTTTAGTCCCGGGAACTACTTTTCAAGGAACTAAAAGGTTCCTTCAGCCCACTGTTGTCTGTGTTTCCGACGCGGTCTAAAGACCTGTGAATTGCCCCGTAAATTATCCCTGAAACTTACTGTAATTTAGACCCCGGTCCTGGTCCTGGTCCTGGTCCTGGTCCTGGTCCTGGTCCTGGTCCAGTGTTTGAAACGCAATGAATTTCTCAAAAGGATAGATAGATAGATAGATAGATAGATAGATAGATAGATAGATAGATAGGTAGATAGGTAGATAGATAGATAGAGTAGATAGTGTTTTTGTGTATCTCTGTTTCCATGGTTGCACATATTGAATATCAAACCACATTTTTGATGGTGTCATTTCATGACAGTTTATTTGAAACATGAACCCCCAACCAAGATCTCATACTGTGGAAATCATGATTCATTTGTCACTGCATGGGCAGATTTATGACTCATGATCTTTTCTCATGAAAGTTGCCTAATTTTCACCAGAATAAACCCTTTGCTCCCCTCCCTTTGTTCTCAAGGTTTTATGCGGTTATGAAAAAACTTCACCAGCAAAGGCGGCACATGTTGTGGAAAGTGCATCTTAACAACCTGAGAGGGACTTTCAGGCTTTGGACAAATCAGAAAAATGCATGTTTTGCTTGGCTGCTCTCAAACAGTGACGTGACTCTTCACAATGGAGCTGCTGTGCTAAACTTGGAGGCAACCATATATGTACAAGTCAACCAGTTTGCGCTGTTTCATTAAGTCAGCCTCTCCGACAAATAGGCTACACCAACAGATGAACGGAGCTGTGTTTATTTCACGTTTGATGACTCAAACATGATTAAATTAAATCTCCTTCCTCCAGATGAGACAACCCCTGATTTCTTTTGCATGAGGAGAGTAAGAGGGTAACTTAAGAAGCCAACCTCACCCTCTGACCTTAAGTCCCTTAAGAGGCCGGTGATGCTTTGGTTTGTATGAAGCTGCTAGATTACACATCAAGTCAGGAATGTGCTGAGAGAAACACGTACATGCTACAAGACAGAGAGGAGTGGTGGAGAGAAAAGCTGAGCGAGTGGGGGGTACGAGAAGACAATTAGCAGAGATAAGAAACAAACCTATTTCACAATGATTGACAGATTGACTGAGATGTGGGCTGGGATTCATGATGGGGTACAGTAATCTTAAACAGGCTGAACGCCATAGCAAAGGGGATGACTTCCCTCCTGCATGCATCTTTACATCACACTGTAGTTTTAATGAACTTGCTGCATGCAGTGCTTTATGAACAATATAAACAATGCAAAATCAGAGTCTGGAATTGAGGAAAAAGTAGTGCAAATAGAGCAGGGAAATGCAGAAAACTAATTAAAAGGGAAAGACAAACATTATAAAAGCCTAAATGTTTTAAAGATGAGATAGCGTTGGTTTCAGTTGTGGTATTAAAATTGAACTTTGCAGTAATCAGAAGCACCCACTATCAGTGAAATCAGTTATGAAAGTCAATTCCTGCCTCGCCCTGTGATGCATGTCCAAACAGAGATTCCAGTGCACACGTGAAGGAAATCTACTTCGACACACGGTGCATGGAGTTTAACAATGGGAGAACACATTAACATGTCAGGCAGAAAGGTACAGAACATGCAGTTCTGTGGGCTCCTCACTCTTCTCTCAGTGCAGTCGGTTAGTTTGTTTTGAGACTCGTGCCCCCTGGTGACTGAAGATAGAAGTGTATGTTTTCAGCCCAGGACATTTTCACAGGAGGAGTGGCATGATGTGGTCACATGTTATCATCACGGCTCCTCATTGACTATGCTATATCTGCTGCATGAAACTTGATCCATACTGGAGGATGTTGCTGATTTGGTAACCACACTAGAGGCATGACTCTAGGGTTGGCAGTGTTAGTCAGCCCAGATGGAAAAATCCCAGCAAAGTTTGAATGGATTAACATGAAATTTGTTTTAAACGTACATATTCCTGCATGGATGAAGCCTACTGACTTTGGTCTCCCCCTGATGTTTCCTCTAGCGCCACCATGAGGTTGACATTTGTGATTCTGAGTGAAATATCTTCACAACCTTTGGATGGATTTCTGTGAATTTTGCTATGGATAGTCAAGTCAAACTTTATTCGTATAGCTCGTTTAAAAACAACCGCAGTTGACCAAAGTGCTGAATATGTACATGATAAAAATTAATAAAAAGCAAACAACAATAAGAACAGAGGAAAAACAATAAACATAATGTGCACATAACAGCAGAGAAAGAGTAGCAGCACAACAGAAAATAAACTTAATCAAACGCCAGCGAGAAGAGGTGAGTCTTTCAGCAGCGACTTAAACGATTCTGTGGTCTGAGCAGTTTTAATATGAAGAGGTAAACTGTTCCAGAGAGAGTAGGGGCGGCCACCGCAGAGGCTCGGTCGCCCCTGTTTTTGAGTCTAGTTCTGGGGACATCCAGGAGCATCTGATTGGTCGACCTCAGTGCTCTAACTGGAGTATGAAGGTGCAATAGTTCTGATAGATAAGGTGGTGCCAGCCCATTTAAAGCCTTAAAAACAAGCAATAAAATCTTACAATGAATCCGGAAATGGACAGGAAGCCAGTGGAGGGAGGCCAGAACTGGTGATATGTGATCACTTTTTCCAGTTAGAAAGCGAGCAGCTGCATTTGGGAAGAGACGACTGTTCTAAACCCACATACAAGGAATTACAATAGTCTAACCGAGAGGTAATAAAAGCATGTGTAACTCTGTCGAGATCTCTGGGACACAGATAGACCTTTAGCTTGGCCAGAAACCTTAAGGTCAAGGTCCATAGAGCAGTGGTTCTCAAACCTTTTTGTGTCAAGGACCCCTAAATTGATACACATTAGGTCACAAACCCCCATTTGATGAGATTTCTCTTCAGGGACCTCCATCTGAAAATATTTATGTTGTTAGATATATGATTAAGACTAGAGTTATATAGGTGTCAAAGTTGAGGAGTTAACCATGGAGGAAGTGAAACCTATGATCAGATTACTCATATGACTCTTACTCACTGAATTAAATAGTGAAGATAAACTATTCCTCATTTTTCTGGGGACCTCCTGGAACTCCCTCAAATACCCCCTAGGGGTCCCCGGACCCCTGGTGGAGAACCGCTGCCCTAGAGAATAAATTCAATGATGAATGAATTTGGTGATCCATTAACTATTTTAAATGATTTTGCAAATACCTGCAAAACAGCCATTCTAAGCCTACTTTGTATTTAGTGCTAATATGCAAATGT
This sequence comes from Sebastes umbrosus, assembly GCF_015220745.1. Classification (NCBI taxonomy): domain Eukaryota; kingdom Metazoa; phylum Chordata; class Actinopteri; order Perciformes; family Sebastidae; genus Sebastes; species Sebastes umbrosus. The sequence goes on along the minus strand of NC_051269.1, from coordinate 31,846,155 downwards.
TAGCATGCCAACAGGCTAAACTAGTGGTGCAAGGAGTATTCAGACCTTTTACTTAAGTAAAAGTAGCAATACCACAGGGTAGAAATACTCTGTTACAAGTAAAAGTCCTGTGTTAAAACTTTTACTTTTGTAAAAGTGTAAAATTAATAGCATCAAAATATAGCCTACTTTAAATACCAAAAGTAAAAGTACTCCTTATGAAGAATGGCCCATTTCAGAAATATGTACATTATATTATTGGATCATTTATAAGCATTAATGTGCTCATCACTGTAATGTTGCAGCTGGTTAAGGTGGAGCTATTTCAATGCATAGGCATACTTTATACACAGCTAGCTTGTGAATTTCCCTCCTTAACATATTGTATCTTATCTTACAATAATGTGTCATATTTTATTTGTTAATTATATGGTTGATCCGAATCTACAAAGTTGCCTCGTTATCAAATAGTGGATTAAAAAGTACAATATGTGCCTCTGAAATGTGTGGAGTGGAAGTATAAAGTAGCAGAAAATGGAAAAAGTAAAGTAGGCTGCGAGTAGCCTACATGAAATTTGTACTTAAGTACAGTACTTGAGTAAATGTATTTCGTTACTTCCCACCACTGGGCTGGTCTTAAATGATTGCATACTGCTGTTTGCTTGTTCTGGTACTAAACGTGCTTTCAAAGGTGTCAAAAGATAAGACATTTCCTTCATACGTATCTTTAAAAGACAGTCTATCAGGTAGTGAAGTTACCACATGATAAATGGGGGTATTGGTGACTCTCCGCTGTAACAGTTCTAACTCACTGCTTCTTTTATGTCTTCCTGTGAAAAGTCTTTGAGCTAGAAATGGACATGACATCCCACAGAGAAAATGCCTCTTAGTCGACACATTTCGCTAACCTCTGATGTGTGACCCCCTGCACTTTGTTGACGATCCTGGCCTTAAAACTTGAATATAGATACACATTAAAAAGATTAACAAAATGCTTCTTTTTGTGCCTTTTGATCATCTTGTGTGAGTCAATAGCGGATGATCAAGAGAGGAAGGGAGGATGTAGGAAAGTGAGCGTGTGAGAGTGTATCACTCACATGCATGTCCGCATTCCTTCGTGCATCTGTCAAGGTGCCCACAATCATATGCATAATCATGCATATGCATGTATGCAAATACATTTGTTTGAGTTTGTATATAAGCATGTGAGGGCTCACAATCTGCACTGCAGCTGGGCGAAAGTAAACCAAAGAGAAAGAGGGAGGGGAATGGAGTTCATTCAAGGCCACGCCAGGCTGAGAGCGGTAATAAACTGAGTTGTCCAAGATTCGTGAAGCACTAAAACTCCTCTAGTAGTTTCCAGATTCCTGCTGTGTGTGACTATGACTCACAGACTCCGGCCTTTTACTCTTTTCCTCTGCTTTTTTCCTGTCTTATCTGGGAAAGAGGTGTGCTATTCAGATAAGATCATCGCGTGTGAGGGAAAAAAGTTATCATTCACGGAAAAAAAGTCCTCATAGGGACACAAAATATCTTCAATTAAAAGCAGGATATGTGCGACAAATGTGCAATTTACAAGAAATGTTAAATAGAACTATTGGTCAAGGTATGTTCCTGTTGCTATTTGTCAATTTCTTGTTTTTTTTGCTGTCCTGGCGGGCGAGGCATAATGTTGCCAACACACATTCAAACAAACACAACGGCGGAGACGCTGTCATGAGTTATGAGTCATGCTGATTTAATTCATCGTTCCTCTTTATATCTGCCTGTCCTCGTCACGGGCTGGATTCATCAGTGTTTCCTTTGCTTTTTGCTTCCCTCTAGTATGTGCTGCTTTTCCCTTCTTATTGAGTACTGCTAAAAGAGAGCAGTGAATAAATGAACAGCGAGGGGCTGGAGTGAAGTGTGAGAAACACTGAAACTTGATCGACCGTGAAGGTGAGGTAAGATCAGGAAAGAAAAGAACTAGGTTGTATGAAGCTCAGGAGGGTGTTTGAGACTTTGCCAGATTCCCCTGGGGTGGTTCATTAGGTTTTGTTATCCAGCTCTCTGGGGCCCAGTGTGAAGATCCGCTCTGACCACAACTTTAGCCCTAATTAAACTTATATGAGCCTTTCCAAGGTCCTGCCAGAACAATGCATGTTACAGCTTGGTATTTAGGAAAATTATCCCTTTTTTGGATAGTGTTTCATGCCAATTGTATATAATTTAGTTCCCAGGGACAGTATGGCACCATGGCATTTATTTAGTCACTTTGATGCAAAAATAAAACACATTTACTTTGAAATGAGTGACAGTAACATTAATCGTGATTATACGTTGAACGGTCTTGTGATTCTATGTTGTTTTTTTTCCTGTGATTCACACAGGATTAATGCAAAAAGAGCACTTTTCGTACTGAGATATCAAAGGTCTCGACACACCAGGATAAGGCTTCAAAGATAATAGACAGAGCTGATTTGATCACCTATAGTATGATTGGTGAATGAGGGCAGCTTTTCTTACCTTTTGATTGTGTTCTGAACAATGTGCTATTGGCTTACTTTTGTTCTTCAGGCATCTTATCTCTTCTCGGGTCTTCAGGGTGTATATGAAGCTTGGGCGTTCTTAGGTTTCCTTTTACAGTATATTGTCTGAATTGAAATGCCATTGGCAACTGTTGTTTATCAGTAAATCAGTTCAGTTTTCTGACTGCAGCTATTCTGATAAACATTCATTTCCAGTGATTCATTTAGCTCTTTAAGAGTAGAAGCCAGAAAAGAAATATAGTTCCCCCCTGTTGCTCTGTTTTAGCAATCAGTGCTGCAGCTGCACCGTATCTCTCGTTCAGTTTAGTCTAGATAGGAAGGTCGTCAAAATCTATTTATTTTGGGTCATGGCTGACCACTAACTTAGAAACTATGCAGCAAATGGTAGACATTCTGCCTTTTATGGGCAAACCAAAGGAATTTTGTTTGCTTACAAAGTAAACCTCATTTTGAAACGAATATTCAACCCTTTAACTTTTAGTTTTAACTCTATTCCAGCCTTCTCCGTTAGCGCATGTACTTTACCCTGCATGGACAACATGTCTTTTTATACCACCTTCTTTCTTTTGTTGTTAACTCTGGTTTATGTGATCTCTTTATAGTTTAATTAAATAAATTAGCTCAGGTTGTTCAAACGTAAATGTGTTTTCACAACAGAAAAATTGCTCACACATTTCCTTGGAGACAGAAAATACATTGTCGGTTAAAAAAAGAGGGAACATGTGGGTGAATGAGAGAGCAGGGAGGGGGAGCAGGAAAGGGAGACTGGGGCGATGCTGAAGTGGGCAGGGTCTGAGAGACCAGCTGTGATTGCATGAGAGAAGCAGGAGTATAAGTTCCCAACTTCCCCCTGCCAGCGTCACTTTTTAAGCCGCCCAGCAGTGTGTCTCCACATCTCATTTTTCACTTCATTCTCTGCGGTGCCTAAAACTTCTCCACAATGAGCTTCAAAAGATCCAGCGTGATGCAGACCCGCTCCCAGCCCCAGCACCGTGCTTTCAGCATTTCTGGCGGTGCTGGAGGATATGGCTCCCGCATCTCCTCTGTGGCCTCACCGTCCCTGCGGTCTGGTGCCCCTATGACCTCTTCATCTTCCTTCAAGCTGAGCAGTGGAATGGGTGGTGGTATGGGTGGTGGTATGGGTGGTGGTATGGGCTCAGGTTTTGGTGGTGCCGGTGCATCCAAGGCTGGTGGTGGTGGCGGTGCCGGTGCTGGGATCATTGGCAACGAGAGGGGAGCCATGCAGAACCTGAACGACCGCCTGGCCAACTACCTGGAGACGGTGAGGAACCTGGAACAGGCCAACCAGGAGCTGGAGATGAAGATCATGGAGGCTATGGAGAAGGGAGGGCCCAGCTCGAGAGACTACAGCAAGTACGAACCCATCATCGAGGACCTACGCAGACAGGTAAGCATGACAATGAATGATGATCATGGAGATGAAAAAGGGGGAAGTTGGAAATGTGGGAAGTTGTGGTTGTTGGTCTTTGATACAGCGAGGTGAGACAGACAATGAGGGTTGTAAAAGATATGAGTGTTTAAATACTTGATGGGGCCTCTACTATTGAATCAATGAGTGCATGTGATGGCACTCATCTTCCCAATCAAAGTTTCAAATGTAGACCTACTTGTGTCAGTAAGTTTTATCAGTGTATTGATTATTTATTCATTGCCTAACGTTGCAAATAAGGATTGAGAACACTGATCCTGGGACGGGCAGCATTTCCTTTGTAAGTTATCAAATTTCAAAAGAGAATGAAGGGTGTGGTTGCTCTAAGGCTCTAAACCCTCCCCCATAAAACTCGTTTTAAGTGTCCAGAACTTCCTCTGATGATTCACCAACACGCGGGTTCTCAAGTTCTCAAGCTCTCAAACAAACCTCTGCCACACAAAAGCCTTTCCAAATGGCCCTGCTTCTTGCAAATGGCGACTCTACAAGCATTCTTTGGTGTAGGAGGAGGGCCCCAATGTGAAACAGATGTGTGGTAAAAACACACACACACAAAGGATCTCGGACTGAGTGTGAGTGTGCACACAGATGCGTGTGAGCGTAACAATCAGCCCCCACTGTGTAGAGTCAAATGTCACATTCCTCTGCAGACTCCAAATCTTCAGTGTCACATAATGACACATTGATGGAGGCACTTTGTCTTTCTGGACACATAAAGGCACAAGTATTTCCCCTTTTCCTCTGAGGCAGTTTACACACAAACCCACAAACACACTCACGCACAAAGAATTTTTCATTCTATGCACACATAAACACATCGAGCGATATATACAAAGACAAAGACAGACGGAGACAGTGCAGCTGTGTGAGAATTAGAGAGAAAAAAATCCTCTCTGTATGAGTTATTCAAACAGGAAATCCATGTTTCCAACAATGCTAAAACAAACCAGATTCAGTTCTGGCACAGGAACATCCTCTTTTCCTGTCCTTCAGTTTGTGGTTCCTCTTTTCACTAACTGTTACCATGGATTCAATGTAATCTGACTCTGGGGTTTCTATTGTTTCATAAGGGAAATAGTGATTCAAATCATATGTTCATATACTGTGGCTGTGTGAATCACTGCCATCTCATAGCACATGATGATTGAAGCATTGGAGGAAGAGGCTTCTGGTGAAACAACTGTGTTCTTTATAACCATGAAAACTTTCTTTTGGCTTATATTCTTTTTTCTGTCCAGATCTTCGATAAGATTTTGGAGAACGCTCGCTTTGTGCTCCAGATCGACAATGCCCGTCTTGCTGCTGACGACTTCAAAGTGAAGTATGTTGTTTTAAATTGAATTTCAGAGTTATTTATGCTTTTTAGATATTAAGATCGTACATCATGTTTGAAGGAAGATATGCTTTGGTGTCAAACGATATTATAGACTTTTCAAATGGAAGCCCATGCAGAGTTTGTATGTGCAGAGCATGTGGCCTATTATGTAGAACAGGTTTGTGTCTGAAACACTTCTTTGACACTTCAGTCATGCCGTTTCGTAACTTTACACAATACAGTACAGAGTGAATGACCGTATGTGTCTGTGCACTCCTACAGGTTCGACAATGAGATGGCAATCCGCCAGTCTGTGGAGGCCGATATCGCTGGGCTGAAGAGAGTCATAGATGACACCAACATGACCAGGATGAACATCGAGAGTGAGATTGAGAACGTGAGGGAGGAGCTCGCCTTCCTGAAGAAGAACCATGAGAACGTGAGTTCACAGTGCATCCAGATTAATCATCACACTTTACTATTGGAGCAGTGGCTCACAAGCATAGACTGTATATAAGAAGTGAAAGTTGTTAGATGTTAAAGTTGTAAGATGAAAACACGGACAACTCCCAGACCGGACAACGCCGTGGTAGCGACCTGTCAATCACAAGGTAGCCACGCCCTAAAGCATACCCTGCTTTATGGTCTATTTGATTCTAAATGGGACCATAATTTACTAAATGAAAATCATGCTGTATTGAAGAAGACTTGAAACTAGCAATTGAGACCATAAACTCATGTTTATGATGTTTACTGAGGTAATAAATCAAGTGAGAAGTAGGCTCATTTCCTCATAGACTTCTATACAATCTGACTTCTTTTTGCAACCAGAGGAGTCGCCCCCTGCTGGCTATCAGAAAGAATGCAAGATTAAGGCACTTCCTCATTGGCTTCACTTTTCAGACCTGGACATTGCCCACTGCTCGCAAGTCACGCGCCATGAATATGTTTGTTCATTTCTCTCTTTCTGTCGGTCCTATAGGAAGTGATGGAGCTGAGGAATCAGATCTCGCAGTCAGGCGTGCAAGTGGACGTTGACGCTCCCAAAGGTCAGGACCTGGCCCAGGTCATGCAGGACGTGAGGGGCAACTATGAGAAGATCGCCGTGAAGAACGCAGAAGACCTCAAACGGTGGCATGAAAATCAGGTGATGCAGTGTTAGAAAAGGGATAATTATTTGCAGCAACTATTTTGTTTGTTCGCTAACACCCTTTTACCCCTCTCCCTTTCAGATTGCAGATGTGCAGGTGGAGGTATCGCAGAACACAGAAGCTCTCCAGGGAGCCCAAACGGAGAAGAGTGACCTATCCAGACAGTTACAGACCCTGGAAATTGAACTTGCATCACAACAGAGCTTAGTAAGCATGCATATATTTTCTTTTTTCTTTAAAATATCATGACCGTTACATAACGTTTTGCATGTTTTCCCAAATTAGACTTGTCTAAAATCCTCTTTGGCAGACATCTGATTCCTCCTTTTCAATCCTTTATCAGAGAGCCTCCTTAGAGGACACACTACGCAACACAGAGCACCGAAACAACATGGAAATGGAGAGGTACAACACCATCATTATGCGCCTGGAGGAGGAGCTGACCAACTTGCGTGCAAACATCCAGCAGCAGACCCAAGACTACGAGGCGCTGCTCAACATGAAGATGAAACTGGAAGCCGAGATTGCCACTTACAAGAGCCTGCTGGATGGTGATGACTTCAAGTAAGAGTTAGGTGTTGGAGAAAAGAAACAGATCCAAGCAAGGTGTTGATGGTGGTGGAGGTGAATACAAAAAAATACCTTGGTATCACAGTTTGCATGGTCAAGCACAACTACATCATAAAGTGAGGCAGTCAGTTCACAGTTCAACATGAATATTTTGGAAACTGTTTCATTTGTGTTTTGTACAGGCTCCAGGATGCCCTGGGTGAGCTGGCAGCCACAAGCTAATTTGGAACAAAGAATCTGGGTCCATCCCAACATCGAAAGCAGAAAAAGCCACAACTATTCATTATGGAAAACATTCCATGCTGGTCCAATCAGCTAAAGCCAGTTTTGAACCAAAACCACATTCTGTGTAAGCCATAAATGAGTTAAGCAATTCTGAGTAAAGGCACCGCAGTGAAACAGGCAGGCTATTTGAAAAGCAACCGTTGCCTGACCTGAAAGCAAAATAAAAATGAATAAAACCACATGTTGACACACAGTCATGGCTCTCTCTTGTGCATTTGTTATGTTACATATAAGAATGTGTATGTTATGTTTAGTTTTTGTCATATTAATTGCATCATAGTCCTAGTTGATTGAAAAACAAAGTCTAAATGAATTACATGATTTTAACTAACAGATAATTATATAGCTTCTGTTGACAAAACAGCCACACCCCAAAAAAATTAATGTCTGACATATGACATGATTTTATTGCTGGCTTAATTAGGAAAATAATTAATTAGTAATAATTCATATTAATGAAATAATGCTAGTATTATTGAGCCTCATTCACCAACCGTTCTTATAAAGAAATTTCTTCTTAAAACCCACTTATGCAGTTTTCACACAGATTATGATATTCACCAATGTTTCCCTATTTGGGATTTGTTAAGAACATAATCTAGGCACACTCAAGAGCCCAATTACACACATTTGAGTGCTGACATGTGAAAAATATATATATATTTTTCTTCAATTCTATAGTTGTATAATATGGGATTTAAATTACAATAACATTTTTTCTCATTTATAATATTTTTATAATTATTTTTACTACTATAAATAAACACTATTCTAACACTTCAACACTTAACAAGTAATAGCATCCCATGCATCTTTCCTTGTGTTATTGTATATCCACTACTGACGCTGTTAAATATGACAGCTTGTTTGGCGTTCACTTCCTGCAGAACTACCTCCACCTCAGAACTATTTAAGTTTTTTTTAACCTTTGGAGTGCTGTGCTCCACCCTCTGTAGACTTTTGCATGGGCATTTCAATTTCTGTGTGCACACGGTCTTGCAGTCTCATGCCATTTTATGGGGATTGGCGCGGCGTTTACCTGCTAATTCAACTGGCACATGCCTTCAATTTGCGAAGACAATGGGATTCATCATCGTAAGAATACAGGTACGAATAACTCTGCGGTTTAACAACATGTCATGAATCTGACATAGACGTATCTTAGAACCTTTCTCAAGAACAAATTTAAGAAGAAACTTAGGAAGATATTGGTGAATGAGGCCCAACATTTGTTCAGTCCTCCATGCACACCTTCGGGTGCTTAAAGCTGTCTTAATTGATGTTTGGCCACTGGGGGGCAGCAGAAGGTCGAAACAAGCCAGGAGACACCTTATATATCTGTTTTGTTGATATTATCTTTCCATTAAAATCAGGTTTCTGGTAGAATGACAAAAGTACAAAATTAACTGGCCTTTTAGCTCTGGGTTGGTTTCAATCAACTCCTCTTGTCTTCAGCTGGTTTATAATATGAAGAATGTAATTCGAAATGCAGTGCAAACCTAAATTTTTGTTAACTCCCTTTAAATACTCTCCTAAATTCAAAATTTGAATAATTTAATCCTTTTTAATCATGTTCTTATCCAGTTATTTAAAAAAGAAAAACAAAACACACATACTCATCAGTGGAAAGTAACTAAAGTATCGCTACACTTTTCAGGTTCTTGTACTTTAGTTGAGTATTTCTATGTAAAGCTACTTTCTACTTACATTTCAGAGGAAGAATTGTATCTTTTTACTCCACTGCATTCATTTGACAGCTGTACGCTGGTTACTAGTTTTCAGGTAATGATTTTACATAAAAAAAACACAATTGTATTTTATTGTTATTTGATTATACTCATATTATTTTTATATCTATCTTGCTCATGATTCCACACTTTTTATTGCTGATATTTATTACTAATATTTTCTCTCATTCATGCCTTATTTATTCCTTTTATGTGTAGTCTTTTTTAATACAATGCACCATTTGAGGGCAAACACAACATCGTTGACAATAAAGTTCTTGAATTGAATTGAAAAAATATGATGCATTGTTATAGATTAACTATGCAACAGTAGCCTATCACCGGCTATAACAAAATGTTGCTCACACATTAAAGCATTAGTCCAGTAATATAATGATATAACAGTGTGAAAGGGTGTCTTTAATATGCCTCAATACACATATACAGTACCGAGGTTTGGGCTTAGCCTTGTAAGATTTTAAATCACATAATTCATCATTTCACCACTCATTTTTACGAGGAGTATACAACCTGGAGCTGAACACGCTCAAAACTGTGGAGATGACAGTCGACTTCTGAAGGACCCCCCCCCCCCCCCCCCCCCCCCCCCCCCCCCTCCAACACTGCCCCTCATCTCCATACTGAACAGCACTGTGTCTGCTGTGGAAAGAAACCTTCAGATTTCTGGGATCCACCATCTCGCAGGACCTAAAGTGGGCGCCCATCAAGAAAAAGACCCAGCAGATGATGTACTTCCTGCCCCAGCTCAGAAAGTTCAACCTGCCTCAGGAGCTGCTGATACAATTCTACACTGCAATAATCCAGTCTGGTCTCTGAACGTCTATCCAGTGGTGGAAGAAGTATTCAGATTTTTCACTTAAGTAAACATAGAAATACCATTGTCTAAAAACATGCTATTACAAGTATACGTAAGACCTAAATTAAAAATATTACTTAAGTAAAAATGCAGAGGTATTATCAGCAAAATGTACTTAATGTATCAAAAGTAAAAGTATGCAGAATGGCTCCTTTCACAATGTTATAGAATATTCTATTTTATCTTTAACAAATACATGTAAGAGCATTTTAATGTTGTAGTTTGTCAACGTGGAGACAATTTTAGATACTCTGTATACTACCGGTTGTATTATTAGTATAGTACTGCATCATATCATTTAAGCAGAACGTGTTTTTCATGTAAAATGTATGCTGGTATCTACAGATGTCAGATAAATGCAGTGGAGTAAAAAGTACACCTGTGAAATGTAGAGGTGTAGAAGTATAAAGTAGCATAAAATGGAAATACTCAAGTAAAGTACAAGTATGTCAAAATTGTACTTAAGTACAGTAAATGTAAGTTACATTCCACCACTGTGTCCGTCACTGTGTGGGTTTGGATCAGCCACCAAACAGGACAGGACAGGAACAAACTACAACGGACAGTCAGGACTGCAGAGAAAATCACTGGTGCCAACCTGCAGTCCATCCAGGACTTATAGCTATACTCCTCCAGAGTCAGAAAAATGAGCACTGCGGACCCTTTCACACCCTAGACACAACCTGTTCCAACTTCTCTCCTCTGGTAGGCGCTACAGAGCACTGTACGCCAGAACGACCAGACAAAAGAACATTATCCCTCGGGACATCACTCTGATGAACACTTAAATCAGTCAGTGGTGTAGTGGTCGTTGATGAGGTGGTAGATGGATAGTAGGTTACTGTGGACGAAGTGAGAATACTCTCTTATATATTCCAGTGGCATTTTTGCTGATAGGTGCTGTTAACCATCAGAAAAAGAGGTTTGCATTCCCAATATATCCGTGTATATCCTCCACTACACCACTGCAAACACTGTCAATAAGTGACACCAAAACATCCACATTCTTTCATTATAAATTATATTTTTTACAGTTTACAATGCACACATACATATCATCATTCACTGTCAATATACAGTATATCCTGCACACTGTAAATAGGCCTACTGTAGACATATATGCACATACTGTAGACATACCATTCCATGTATATCCATTCAGTATGTATTTATTTGCACTAACCTATTTGTATGATTTACATTACAACTTACAAAAAACAATTGACTTGTATATAGTGTGTTTATTTTATTTTTGTTGGTGGTCATTTGTGCTTTTTATTGCCTATATTTACAAGCTACACCTATTTTTTCACGCATGAACATAATAGTCCTGTCTATTCTTTATTTAGCTGTTATGTCTTTTTCTGTGTAAGTACACTGAGAGTAATGAAAAACAACAGAGTCAAATGGTCAGTGCAGATTAAGGTGGTCAGGGACCCCTAGGCTACTCTTTGTGTGGGGCCCCCTTCTCATCATGCCATGTGTAAAAGTGTGCTAGGAATGTTACACAGCCCACAGGTAAACACTCAGAGAGCATGCACACACACATTGAGACAGCCGTTAAGCCTTGAAATATCTAGCAATTTAGGGATTTTCTTTAGTAGATCTTGGACACGGTGTTCTTTCAGCTTTTGGTTTTTGTGCTCTGTGATGATATTGCCGCTATTCTGTCCTGCAGCAGTGACGAATCAGCTGCGTAATTTGTAAAAAAAAAAATGTTTATGGGCCAATAGGGGTCATGGTTGTTCTTTAATTTAAATGATTAAAAATATTCTGGCCAATCCGGGGCCCTTGCAAACATGGGGCCCCTAGGCTGCAGCCTAGACCAGCCTGTGCATTAATCCACCCCAGCAAATGGCAATAAAGCTGATAATGATTCTGATAAATATGAACATTTAAAGCTGCAGAGATTTTTGGTTCAAAGATTTTGAGACTACTATAAAAGATAGATAGATAGATAGATAGATAGATAGATAGATAGATAGATAGATAGATAGATAGATAGATAGTAACTTTATTGATCGCAAGGAAAATTCAAGTTTCCAGCATCACAGTACCACAGTGCAAAGCATGTTAGTAAAAAGGCAGTAAAAAAGTTAGTAATGCAAAGTATAAAGTACAAAAAAATATACCAGATATAAAAATACAAGGAGATGAAGAAAACTGTTAAAACTGAATATAGTGCAGGGTAACAGCTGTGGAATATCCCAGCCCATTGACATGTGTCCTCTGTAGTGGACATTTTGTCTACATGCACATCCTCTTACTCTTTTTTCCTACTCTATCAATCCCTGGTGTATTGTAAAGAGGACATCCTAGGCTTTCCAGTGATGTGCCATGTGTTTTTTTTTTAATCAATTTGAATGTATTCTTGGTTTAATATCACTCTACAGCCATAATCTGTTCATTTTTTGTTTGTCTTTTCACACTGAAATAGTCCTGTAGTCCACTACAATGGACAATAAAAATAAAGTTTAACAAGCCTAAATTGTTAAGATTTTCTTTTTAACCCTAACTAGGAAGGAAATCACAAAAAAAAGTAATTGGAAGACACTTTTTTTTAACTCGGTTCCCAGGAGGATATAGTGCAGAAGAGACTGTTAAAAATGAGTATAGTGCAGTGTAAATAAATGAACAACACTGAGAGTTACAGCTAAAGTTAGTTATGTCACTAAATATGACAAAAAAAAAAAAACTAGAGAAAAAAATATCTTGTCATTTCTAGCCGAGCAGATGCATGAGAGCAGATGCATGAGAGCAGATGCATGAGAGCAGATGTGGCTGAGGAGTGAAGAAGCAAACAAGGGAGGAGACAAGACGCGTGAACGGCGATGCGCGCTCCCGACAATAAACCTATGACGCGTTCATCCGGGAACTTCAACGAACTCGTTCTCCAACATGGCGGCGTCAGGTGAGGTTTATGAGGGTGAACGATCTGGGTCGGTTGGGAAGCAATTTTAGCCGATTTAACCTCGATTTAATTAAACTTACGCACTTTTAAGACTACTAATACCTTGTCTTGTTCATTAGCGTCGTTGTCCCGCGTCTATAAGTCGTTTCTACGGGTTGTTTTGGCCGCCGGTAAAGACGGTGTAACTGCGAATGAACGACTTGCACAATCTCTCCACATTTTTTTTTGTAACCTAACATGCGGTTTCTTTCTCTCTTAAAACGTGTTATTGTGATGTTTATGTGGACTTATTTTGGGTAAACTAAGTCCTATATGTGTTGGATATTGTGTGGCAGGTTGTGAAATGTTGCTAACTGCGTGTTAGTGCAGGGCAGAGCTTGGCACATTTGTGTAGCGGTGTAGCAGCAGCAGCTCGCCGTGGCGCCTCACAGAGCAGAGAAGCATCGCTGGGCGCAAGCGCGTTTCTTTAGTGGAGGAGGGGTTGGGCCGAGGAGAAGTCCGAGGAGAGTCTCCCCACGTGTGCAGCCTTGCTCCTTTAGTTATCTGTGCTTTTGATGAAACGAGGCAGCTGGACTGAGAGCTTGAGCTTGGTTAGGGTTTGCAATCTGAAATACTTTCCTTTTGGCACAAGCTCCACAACTTTGAGCCGGTCCAAGTCTTGGATGATGGCGCACTTGGATCGTGGCGCTGCGACGCACACTAGGCCCTAAAAAACCCTATCCTACAGCCAGCTAAGCAGGGATACTTCCCCCCTCCACCCCCACCTCTCAGTCAGCACACTCCTTTGCTGCTGACTGAGCCCGCATAGGACATAAAGACAAAAGCGATCTGCGTAGATCCGAGCAAGCAAACACAAACAACCCGGCACTAGTAGTTGTTATGCTAAGCTAGCTTTAGCAGAAGTCCAGGGGTGCGTTCCAAATCGCATACTTTTTCTTTTTTACTTCTAGTACGTACTGCAGCTGTGTGGTGTTGCATGCAGTATGCATACATTGTGCCTTTAGTACGTACTGTGTTCCAATACCCATACTACTTCTATTTAGTATGCCAGAAAAGGATTTAGTATGTCCCAATACATATGTCAAATGCAGTGTTATATATATATATATACTTTTTACTTTTAGTACGTACTGCAGCTGTGTAGTGTTGCATGCAGTATGCATAACATGTGCCTTTAGTACGTACTGTGTTCCAATACCCATACTACCCTATTTAGTATGCCAGAAAAGGATTTAGTATGTCCCAATACATATGTCAAATGCAGTATTATATATACTTTTTACTTTTTGTACATACTGCAGATGTGTAGTGTTGCATGCAGTATGCATAACGTTGTGCCCTTAGTACGTACTGTGCGTTCCAATACCCATACTACTTCTATTTAGTATGCCAGAAAAAGATTTAGTATGTCCCAATACATATGTCAAATGCAGTATTATATATACTTTTTACTTTTAGTACATACTGCAGCTGTGTGGTGTTGCATGCAGTATGCACAACGTTGTGCCTTTAGTACGTACTGTGCGTTCCAATACCCATACTACTTCTATTTAGTATGCCAGAAAAAGATTTAGTATGTCCCAATACATATGTCAAATGCAGTATTATATATACTTTTTACTTTTAGTACATACTGCAGCTGTGTAGTGTTGCATGCAATATGCATAACATTGTGCCTTTAGTAAGTACTGTGTTCCAATACCCATACTACCCTACTATTTAGTATGCCAGAAAAAAATGTAGTATACATAATATGTCAAATGCAGTATTATATATATACTTTTTACTTTTAGTACATACTGCAGCCGTGTAGTGTTGCATGCAGTATGCATAACATTGTGCCTTTAGTACGTATTGTGCGTTCCAATACCCATACTACCATACTATTTAGTATGCCATTAAAATATTTAGTATGTCCCAATACATATGTCAAATGCAGTATTATATATACTTTTTACTTCTAGTACGTACTGCAGCTGCCCTTACAAAGTATGTACTGTTGCATGCAGTATATGCATACAACTGGGACATACAACTTTATACTTCCTCATAACATTGCACCTTGAACTCTGACCCTCTTGCTCATATATCCTCTGCACAGAGGATTGTGGGTCAGAATAGCCAGAAAAGCATGCTGACTTGCATACTGCAAAATGTGACCGGGTGTAGTATGACATCCTGGTATTTTTTGGCATACTGCATTTGACATATTATGTATTGGGACATACTAAATCTTTTTTATAGTAGGGTAGTATGAGTATTTGAACACACAGTACGTACTAAAGGCACAATGTTATGCATACTGCATGCAACACTACACAGCTGCAGTATGTACTAAAAGTAAAAAGAAAAAGTATGCAATTTGGAACGCACCCTAGTACTGCTAAAAGTTAACAGCTTTTAGCATGCTGATGTCACGTTAAGAAAGCGATTAAGCATGTCAGTACGTTGTTTTGGAGGGTACAAGGCAACAATGTAAACAATGACATGGCATTATGTAGTGGTAAAGTAGTTGTTAGCCATGTGTGTTGCTCTTTATGTGTATATTATGCAGCTCCTTAGCATGCTGATGTCACGTTAAGAAAGCCATTAAGCATGTCAGTATGTTGTTTTGGGGGGTTTTAGAGGGTACAAGGCCAGTTGTAAACAATGACATAGCATTATGTAGTGGTAAAGTAGTTGTTGTTGCTCTGTATGTGTAGCAGGTTTTGTAATGTGTGTAAAGAATGTCCTGACAGCTGGGATTTTCACAATAAAGCTCACAGCCCAGCTTTGTCGTCGCTCCCCTTTTTCTCTGCCTCAGACCAAAACAAACCAGACCTACTCTGTGAGTTATAGCTGGGTGTGAATCCCCCATGCATGTGCAACCGGCAACTGTTTGCCATTTAATATATACTAAGAGTCATGTAAGCGTGGCTCATTGAATCAGACTCCCAAGGTATATTCCTCCAAAATGCAGCAAACATGCGGTCCGAGGGTTTGAACATGTACCCTGATTAATGCACCTTGCACTGCATTCTTCGAGCGAGTTATAGCTGTGTGTATCCCCCATGTGCAACTGGCAACTATTTGCCATTTGAATATATGTACACTATACAAGAGGAATGTTCTTGCCATGTATGGAGACGTGGCTCATTGAGTCAGACTCCCAAGGTATATATTCTTCCAAATTGCGGAAAACATGCGGTCCGAGGGTTTGAACATGTCCCCCAATTAATGCACCTTGCATTGCATTCTTGGAGCTGAAACAGATCCAGACAAACCTTTTTTCTGACCTGTTTGACAGGCAGACCACTCCCTGTGTGTTTACTTTCCAACAGGAAAAGTCATGTTTTTTTTTGCTGTCGCTCAGACATTGCAGTCTTCTTGTGTGGCTTGGTTGGACAACATCTCGCACTACTACTACTACTATTACGACACTACTACAAATAATGTTTGTCTACGCAGAGATGCAGCTGTCTACATGAGTGGAGAAGAGACGCACACAAACCCGGACTGTTTGTGTTTAAAGAATGAATCTCTGTTGTGCAGCATTTCACTGCTTTAATGACTATATTTTGTAACTGAGTTGTTCAAAATAATGTCCAATACAAGCTGGTGAAGCAATCTGACATCACTGTTTTGACTAGGGATGCACCGATCCGACTTTTTCAGCCACAATACCGATAGCGATACCTGGGCATCGGCCAATACAGAGTACCGATTCGATACCGGTGTTTAACGGTTGTATGCCTCACTGTGTGGTAATGACTGGGTTCATTATTTTATGTGTAAGGCAACATCAGGCTTGACTTAAGCATTACTTTACTGACTTTGTAAAACAAAATGTCACATAAATTAAGTGAATTGTCATTTATAATTAAAATAGTAAATTGTACACCAGCAACTTGGCAAAAAATTCTTCAAAATTAACAGAAATCACAATTCAGGTGTAAACCTTTTTAATGCAGCAACAAATTGGTCAAAACTTAAACTGGAATTATAATTCCAGTATATAATGTATATAGTATGCAAACATAGAATTTAATTGAATAGATCGCCCCCATTGTCACCGATATGCGATCCAGCTATTTGAGTCAGTATCGGCCAGATATCCGATCCGGTATCGGTGCAGCCCTAGTTTTGACACTGGAATTGTCATAAATTTATAAACCATTTGTAACACCTGTCGCTATTCCCAAACTCACCCTGTGTTTTCTTTCGCCCTCCAAACAAATAGGTCACGAAGGTAAATTGTATAGCTGTTTAATACATATAATTCCTTTTTTTAAATGAAGAAAACAGACTTTTAAGACTTCCTTGACAGACATCCATATAGATAATGAACCTATGGTCTAGCATGTTTCTTGCATGGCTTACTATGTACTCTTTTCATCTTCCCTCTAGCTAAGAAGAAGAATAAGAAGGGGAAGACCCTCACTCTGACTGACTTCCTGGCAGAGGACAAGGGAGGCAGCAGCAACGCACCCCCCAGCTACCCAGCCAAGTCCACTAGCTGGGCCGACGAGACTGATGACCTGGACGGAGATGGTGAGCGCACACTGAAATACACACTCAAAGTCTTTATCTTGCATACCTTGCATCTGTCTTGTATTTTTCCATCCAACGATATTAAGATCAATATCAGCACTCTATTGCTTGGGTTGTCTCTTAGTTGAGTGGGCAGAAATGAAAATGAGTTGAGGAATGCAGTCACTTAACGCAAAATGAGCAACTGTGTTCTTGGTTTATGTGTGAATGTGTTGTTGCAGAGCGTTCTAGGTCTTTTCTCCACCAATGTAACCATGTAAAAACCATGTAGAGACAGTTTAGTTTGTCTGATCAAATATCACAACATTGAGTGTCTGCTGATACGAGGGTGATACTCATATTTGTCTTAATGTCTATTAAGCCCTTTTGAATTTCTAAGACAGCTGTCAAATTAATAAAGTACATTTAGATGACAACATAACTCAGTTTTGCAAAACTGCTGCAGGTTATTATTAAACTGGTCAGCCTGCAACGCTGCTGTTTTTTTTTCAGATTTATTAATGACATTGGACACGTTAACTTACCACTGACCTGTTTTTCAAATGTTTTGAAAGGAATCCACTAACTCGCTTTTACAGATTTGGTATGTCTGTTTTGAATATTAAACGGTGGTTGCATCGTGTGAATAGAAGCCTTGGATGTTAAATTAATCATAAAAACTCTTATCAGCCGCAAGATAGGGTTGGTCAAATAAATTAATTGATTTTTTTATTAGCTATGAACGATTGCTCTCTGGATGGAGTTTCTCATGCACCCTTGCCCATTTTCCTTTGTGGCTTGTATAACTTCGTCATATTCCTTTGTATGATTCATATACTGTACGTGTTTTTGTCAAATTTGTGCTGCTGAACCTCACAATACAGATTGTGACCCTACAAATGCTCCTATCGCACATTTTCTATTCTGCTTTTTCCTCCTTGTAGAGCAACATACCAAGCTACACATCACATGACCTCATGTTGTCACTTGATGTGTAGCTATTTCTCTTTACAGTAGATCATACAAAATGGCGCCATACGTGTACTTGCATGACATTTCTAGGTAGTTTCACTTCTGATAGGTAATATCTATAGAATTTATTGTAAAATCTGATCAAGTGTTTTTGGCTAGCATCTGAGCTAAGGCTGGGTGTCCACATTGCGTTTTATTTCTGAGCGCCAGCGTCTTTTTTCAACTTCTCAGTGAGGAGAGGGCGTATGCGGCGGCCTAAAGAAAAAGTACTGTACCCAGCGTCTTTTTTTCCGGAGCCCTCCCTTTTTTTTGCCACCGTTCCGAGTGCTTCTAGTTGAAAATCTCTACTTTTAAGAAGTCATCGCTGTTGCCTTTTTTCCGGCAACTAATCATTTATTTGATGATGCAATAATCTATCATACTCGGTAGTTAGAATGGGGATATGTTAAGATATTGTTGTCATAAAAACAAAAGAGCTTTTTTGATGAAGTGCTTCCCAGCGCCCTGTCGCTATGTGGACACATGCTTTAATACTAATGATTGGCTTTGTCGATATCTACCCCAGAACAATAACATAATACACATCATATTAATACACTTGTGTCAGAACAGTTAAGTGTCTGCTAAACTGAAATGCGACATATTAAGGGTTTATTCAGCGGTAACTATTTGTCACACTGACGGCGCTGCCAGTATCCTTTCGCCGCTCATGTAAATCAATTTAGATGTTCACATAGGACGCGCTGCGCCATGGAGCTCTGCAGCCAGCTCGCGATCTTCAGCGATGGTTTCGTCATCTGGTCTAATTTCTCCCCTTAACGTGGGCGAATCTGGCAATAAAACACACTGATAATCTACTATAAACAATATAAATGATATATTATGTCATATAAATGATCTGATTCTGATAAGATGATAAAATATGCACCCCACAAACACCTTTGACTTCCCTCCCCTCTCTCCCTGCTTTTCTCTTGGAGTTTTAATTCCTCAGATTCCCTCCCAGTAAGGGATGCAAATTTTGAAAAAATGTCTTAACCGATAACCGACCCTCGTTAACCAATTATTAACCGTTAACTGACAAGATTTGTGCCCAAGTTCACCCGTCTGGGAGTGTTAACTTAACGGCTAAGGTGTTGCGTGTATTGTCGAGGACATGCAGCCACTTTCCCAGTAAAAGTCTCCACCGCATCTAGTTTAGTTTAGCAGGTTGTCAGCTGTGTGTCCGACAAACAGTGTGTTTTTGTGCTACGTTAGCAGCTCTAGCATTGCTGGAGGCTTCGTGCTTGCCGCCACCACATACGTACAGTCTGCGTAACTTTAGCCAGTGTCCTTAAAGTGACAAGCCTCTGAGCCGCTCAGCTTTTTAATTAATTATTAATATTTGTTTTAACCGATAGCGTTAATCGGTTAAAATGCTTAATGCCGGTTAACGGTGAAACGGTTAATTATTAACATTCCTACTCCCAGTCCCTCCCACCAATCACATTTCTAAATCCATCCACTATATTTATTAGAAATTGCCTAGTGTCACTGCTGTTTGTGATCATGGGGTTTTAATTATGTAGCTTACTTATTCCACATATTTGTCAGTTGTTTCTAAACAGAGATGAGCAGACACACTACACGCAAGAGTCGCAAACAAGCAGACAGACAGAAACAGAGACGGAGAGCTCTATAGTAAACAGCAGAGGAGCAGAATCGCTTGTTGACCAGCTAGAGAAATGCGCTCCTGATGTGAACAGCCAGGCTTCAGCTTGCGCGACAATTAACATAGCGCGGCGCTTCACGGTCTTTCCGTTTATTAATGTGAACTCGCTGTGAGTCATTTTTGAATGGAAGTTTGGGATTTGCTGTTTCTTGTATGTATTTGGATGTTATGTGACTAATGCATATATGTTTCCATTAAGAGTCATTGTTGTGAAGTCTTTGTTGCTTTATGCTTTTTTCGCATGTCAGAATAGGAGAACTCCAGGGATGGAAGGACCAAGTTTCAAATTGAAAACGATCGGTTGTGGTATTTGTTTGAAATTTTCTCTCTTCTCATCCCTCTAGTCACGACCTCGTGGCACACTGATGAGGATTCATACCGGGCACCGGCCATTGACCGGTCCGTCCTGCCCACAGCACCTCGCTCAGCTCGTGAACCCAATGTCGACCGGTCCCGACTGCCCCGCAGCCCGCCTTACACGGCCTTCCTGGGCAACCTACCCTATGATGTCACGGAGGACTCGATCAAAGACTTCTTCCGCGGCTTGGCAGTAGGTGTAACACACACATGCATTGTAGGGCATATGAAACGTAGCCCTTGGTGGTTACAGCTACTGCAACTCCATTTCAGTTGCAGTCTTAATTGGTCTTTACAGGGGCCTTAAATGCTCATCTAAACACCTTGTCAAGCTACTCAGTCTTGTCTACATTCAATTACATCTGTAATTTAAATATTTTTAGATATTTAAATTCCAGATGTAATTGCTGTTGTTTACACACTGCACGACCAGTGAATTTGTTGAGTAATAAAGAACAGCACACACAGGTCAACCTTGTTTCTGTTCCGTGTGTGCGAGTAGTTGTAAATGTTTGGTAGGGGTGTAACGGAGCGTGTTTTTGTCCCGAACTGTTCGGTACAGGACGTTCGATTAGGTATGCGACTTCCTCGGTTCGGTACACTCTGTGACTCAAACAATAACTGTCAAAGTAGTCTATTTATATCTACTACTCGCACACCTGAAACAGGAATTCCAGAGTGTGAGTTTTACCCGGACGGTTTTGGCAGTGCGCCAGTTGTCTATCAGCTGCAGCATGCTAGTGGATACACTTCAAACATTCACCTGAGATTCTGACCGTGCCAAAGCAATAACTAATGCTATAGAGTGTTGATCGCTGTGGATATGCGACCACACTCAATTGTAGAAAATACCAAATTAAAGCATGCTTGAGCCCGCTACAATGTGCCTTCAAGTTTGTATTTTAGTCAGTCTGTTGTGCAAGTTTTGGTGGAACGGCTTGTCACTAAAATGAGAATAGCTGGCCCACCTTAAAGGCCACCTTACGTGAGCCTGGGCCTATGTTGTTGCTAACTTAACCTGCTTCACTTTAATCAGCAGTTGGCAAGCAAAACATGAAAAACTTGGCTTGTGTCTATAGGAGTTGTAGCATTTATTCACCGACAAATAGCCTGAACTGTACACACACTGCTACGTTCACAGCTATAACGTATGCCAGTTTGCCTAAAATCAAATTGGTGTAAGCTTGTATCGAGCGAACTCTAATAACTTGGCTGATTTGTCATTTAAGTCCTCACCTGTACATTTTTATTTTAAAGCAGCAGTGGGTAGAAATGGAGCAAATATGATTACAGGTTATTTTTATAAAACGGTCACTATATCCTGACAATAATGCATGAGACGAGTGATCTGGAAAAAATCATGTGCCTCTGTGTCCTCCGGTGCTCCTAATGGCATCTGCAAGATTTCGTAGACCAGAGGAAAACAACCAGTCAGAGCTGATCTGTAGTCTGCGGTCAATCACTCACAAAATCTGGTCAAACTAGGCAGCGCTGATAAAGTACATATCGATATTCTGTTACTGTAATGCCTATTTCTCACCTCAAATGTTTTCAGACACATCTGATAAATGAGTTTGTGACCTGGCAGCTATGTTGAGATCAGAAATACTAAGCACCGCCCACCAGCTGGAGCACAGCCAATAGCAACGCTCTCTGAAATGACCTGTGATTGGCCAAAGTCTCCCGTCATGGGCTAGATTTTTTTAAAGTATGAAAACAGAGCCATGAGGAGGTGCAGAAGTCTAGTTATCTATCAGAACACTTGAATTACTAATTAATATGCTGAAAGGTTATTATGGAATTTTTTTCCCAATGATTCCAAAAATATACTGCCTACTGCCACTTTAAGGTTAGGGCAGAAATTGATGACAAACATTCCCATCTGGCATTTCCTTCATCCCAAAGTCAACCCATTTCTTCCATATTTATAATTTGCATACTACTCTTTGTTTCTCCCGATGTTGTATGGGTGAACTGTACAGTGCTGAACCCGGATCAGTGCATTCTGTGTTTTAAATATTATTCTGTCACTATCTCCATCACCAGATCAGTGCAGTGCGTCTGCCTCGAGAGCCCAGTAACCCAGAGAGGCTGAAGGGCTTTGGCTATGCTGAATTTGATGATGTGGACTCTCTCCTGAGGGCCCTGAGTCTCAATGAGGAGGTGAGAGGATGCAACAAAAACTTGTTTTATATTATTGTATTCTTATTTTAACCCCTGGATCTGAACTAACATGAGTGTATGACTTTCCCCTTAGTTGTATTACACAATAAAATCTTGGGTTAGGATTTATTTGTTGGCCTCACTGCACAAAATGACAAAAATCTACAGTTGTACTATAAATGACTTCTTCTTTCTCTCAAAAAAATGTGAATGACTAACTGTTTCTCCCTTCTATTTGTTCATGCCAACAGAACCTGGGAAACCGAAGGATCCGTGTAGATATTGCAGACCAGTCTAATGATAAAGGTACATCGCTAAATTTTGTAGCTGTGACTGCTGCTGGCAACTATGCCTTTTTAAAGTCATTTAGCAAATGGGAAATATGTCCCTCAACCTTCACATTCTATAATTAATCTTAATATCTCCTCTTGTTCTTCGCACCTCAGAGAGAGACAACGGATCTATGGGAGGCAGAGACAGGGGTGGACGGATGTCGGACTTGGGGCCTGACAAGACGGACACTGACTGGAGGGCTCGGCCCAGTTCAGATGCCGACGATGGACCTCCCAAGAGAGATGATGCCTTTGGAGAGAGTGAGTCAGAATTGACTTTGTTTGTGCTTCGACATCCGTACTTACTTCACAATTGATCCCGGGATAATGCTGCATTCACATGGAATCATGCAGACGGTAGACGGCAAATCGGATATCATGTTAGTGGATGAGAGCAGGATGGTAAAAGTAGGTGTGGCCAGCAGAGAATACCAGTGACGGTAGACAGCATTGGCGTCCAAAATTAATATATTTTAACATTTAATTTACAAACGGATGCTACAGAGCTCCCTCACCCCAGAGAAAGTTGTTTTTATTGCAATACAATATTAAGAGAAAGCTGTCATTTATAGCTGCATGCATTACTAGAATAATTACATGGAATACTAAACATGAAATAATTGTATTTAATATATTTCCATAGCAACATATCCTCATGCTTGTTTCGTTTTGCCGTCCTGCCATTTCATCTGATGTTTGTTTTTCCTGTGCCGTTCAGAGGGTGTTATCCATCTGCCGTCTACTGTCTGCCTGATTCCATGTGAATGCAGAATTAATGTGTTAGCAGTTTTGGAGAAAAGGGACCTATTTTTTATTATTACACGGCTTTGTGGAATACTTGATTCTGATTGGTCAAACACGGCGTTCTACGGTCTGTTATTTTTTTTTATAGCAGACCGTTGCTACGTATAACAGACCGTTGCTAAGGGCGCAGTTCTGATGTGGGACTCTGGCGAACCATTTTTGTGTCAAGTTATTGATTTCTTAAGTAAGTAGCCGTGTAATAAGCGGGATAATGTACGGCTAGGTCATTATTGTGAAATAAACCCCTTCAGGGCAATAGACCTGTTGGGGTATATTTCACAACAGTGACCTGCTCGCTGTACATTATCCCTTACATATCACTGGTGTCAATCCCAACCTAACTAGGACAAAACCGATACTACTTTCATGTCCTAGGAGAATATTAATGGAAACAATTTGTTAAACCAACAACCAAAAATGCCCGAATTCACCTCCTTTGCAAAAACGTTTTCTCTGATTTTGCTTCAGGGTTGTGAGAACAGCTTTATATAGCTTTATAGTGCTATTTATATATTTATCCCAAATGTTGACTTGACTGCAAAAAAAATAAAGCATTTCTTCCTTCCGGGCTCTATTTGACGTCAGAACCCAGTCAGACGAACGTTTCATTAGCAGAGGAACTCCATAAGTGAAACAGCATTTTTGTTCTTTCAATTATTGCAGGACCACGGGGGGACCGCTATGAGTCGGATCGTTTCAGAGATGGAGCACGGCAGGGCAATGACCGCTATGATGGAGGAAGAGACCGCTTCAGGGATCGCTATGACGACAGGGACCGTAGAGACTACGATAGAGGAGGTATGTCGTTGTGCTTGTTTGGACCCCGTGTTGGGATTCAGACCCACCTGGCTGTGTCAGCAGCTCTTAAACCTTCCTGATCATAAAAGCCTGTCCATCCATCCTACAACTCTGATTACACTTGTATACAGTTGTTAAGAAAATTCCATTTTGATCTCTTACCAGTTTTCTCTTCTGCCATCCTTCTAGGTTTTGACTCTCGTGGTGGTAGTGGAGGAGGTCGTCGTGCCTTTGGCAGTGGCTTCCGTCGCGATTACGATGACAATCGGGGCAGCAGTGATCGTTATGGGGGTGACCGGGACCGGGATCGTTACGGGGGTGACCGTGGTGGGGAACGTGGTGGGGAACGTGAGGACCGGTACGAGAGAAGGGATGAGAGGCGCGAGGAACGTGGTGGCGGCGGCGGCGGCCCCGGAGAAGGTGAGGGTGAGAAAAATCGATATTCATTATTCATTAACTTATCATATCAAGTAAGGTTGAGTGTTAGAGTTTGAGTAATTTTGATGTTCTATATTTACCACTAATTCAATTAATATAATTAGGGCTGTCAAAGTTAACGCAATAACGCGTTAACGCAAATTCATTTTAACGCCAGCGGGCTCAGTTCTAAAGCTAGAGTGAAGATACTGGCATCATATGGAACTAAAAAACTGAATTAATCTATTGTTACCAACCATGTCATACTAGCTTGTTGCGAATACGGCTAAATAACACTCCAAACTTGCGCTAAATTTTGGCGAGGAAAATCCGTCATGGCCATTTTCAAAGAGATCCCCTTGACCTCTGACTCAAGATATGTGAATGAAAATGTGTTCTTTACAGACACTTTGTGCTAATCACATGCAGTTTTGGGAAAGTCATAGTCAAGTTTTTTTTATGCTAAAAGTAGTACCTGTGAGGGTTTCTGCACAATATTTGTCATTGTTTTGTGTTAATTGATTTCCAATAATAAATATATAAATTTGCATAAAGCAAGCATATTTGCCCTCTCCCATGTTGATCAGAGTATTAAATACTCGAAAAATTTCCCTTTTTAAGGTACAGATTGAACGATAGAAGATGTGCGATGAATTATGGACAATCATGCGATAAACTACAAATAAATATTTTAATCGATTGACAGCCCTCAATGTAATGTAAATGAAAAGGCATTTTTGAAGTTATGATTTATGTTGAGATATTGACATACACTCTCCTCAGAATCTGTAATTAATTATGTTTGTTTTTTGTCAAAGAGTAAAGTTTGACTGTGATACAATCTTTAGATCTCTACAGCCACACCACTCCATATTAATATTATTCTTTCCTGTTCTCACACCAGCTGGTGGGCAGAGACCCAAGTTGAACCTTAAGCCCCGTAGCGTGCCTAAGGAGGAGGAAGGTAGCGGTGGCGGCGGCGGTGGTGGTGGTGGCGGCGGTAGTGGTGGCGGCAGCAGCAGTGGTGGTGTCTCCCCAGCTGCAGCTCCGAGCTCCGGCAGCAGGACCTCATCCATCTTTGGTGCGGCCAAGCCGGTTGACACAGCAGCCAAGGAGAGGGAGGTAGAGGAGAGGCTCAAGAAAGAGGAAGAGAGGCTGCAGAGGCAGCTGGAGGAGGACAAAGGCCGCGGCGGATCTGACCGAAAGATACGAGACAGGTCAGGGGTTGACATGGATGGTCATCAGAGATGGTGACAACCTGATTTGTGTTATTTGTGAAGCATAGTTTTCAAATACTAGTAGTACACATTATTAATGCTTAAATATATTTCAGAAAGATTCTTTTGTAACCATCTGCAATGTGTCCACCTGGGCAGACACATTGCACTTAAAGGAACAGTGGGTAGCATTTCGGGGGATCTATTATCTATTATTGTTACTACTTGTGAGACTGCTGTAACGTGAGCCGCAGAGTGCAAAACCGTGGTACCGCCCGTCTGACTTCTGTTGCTCCTAAAGTAGTGTTATTATGGTAAGGATGGCCTCTGAGCGAGGCAAACGGCATTTCCACGGTTTTGCACTCGGCGGCTCACGTTACCGCAGTCTTGGAAAGGGAGGAGTGAGCGGAGGGGTACTCAGATTGTTGCAATCTGCAACCACACTACTAGATGTCGCCAAATCCTACACACTGTACCTTTAAGTCAAGGTGACCATTAAAAAGCCATTATTTACACTTGTGAATTTTGTCCCCTGTATTAACATCATATGACAACAAGAATCTATATGATAATGTGTACAGTGAAACGAAATCTTTTGTTTAGTTCCTCTTTAACTACTAGAGCTTTGTTTGGCCCAAGAGCAGCAGCAACACACTGAAAGCGTTGCGCCGCAAAGCAGAATTTGGCCCTACTCTCAGAACTGTCACCTTTTTCATCCCACTGGAGTTTGCAGGCTTGTGTAAGCTTTTTCTTTCTTCCTGTTTTCAGGGATCCAAGCTGGCGCACTGAAGAATCTCATCCTCAGCGATCTCGCACAGGAAGTGAGTCTTCACAGCAAGGAAGTACTTCTGGAAGAGGTGAGATATCTCTGCATTTGATTTTGATAAAGCTTTCCTTCAGGAATCTGGTTTCTCCTTATAAACCTAAAGAGGCTATATTGTGCTTCTGGGTGGCCGTGTATCCCATCGTTGTCTCTTTCTACATAAAACTTTCAATCAATACACACTTTTCATCATAGGCCCTCTGTTCAGATCAGTCACACCACAATCCACAAAACAAAGCAACCAAGACCAACTAAAAATAATGATACTTGATCTCATGAAGTGGTCAAAGCGTTGGAAAATAATCTTCAATGACGTAAAAACAACCTGCTGCTCTTTCCATCCACCAGGCTCCCGGTGTCGAGATAACGAGCGCTCCGGGGAGAATGAGGTTTTCAGTGGGAGAGAAGGCGAGCCCTCCTCCCCCGGGACCTCACCGCTGCCCCCCTCTACCATCTGCTCCAAGGAGCCGCTGAAGGTGATGCCTGCTCCTCCTCCAAAGGAGAACGCCTGGGCCAAGAGAAGTGCAGCCAGCACAAGCTCTAACGAGGGTGATGGACGACCTCCAGTCTCTCCTGTCTCCCCAGGTGGTTCAGCTCCTCCCAAACTCAGGTGAGACATACTGCACGTTAGGAAGACACGCTGCTCCGAAACAGCCATTTCAGCTGCATTTCACACCCAGAATTAGCTATCAAAGGCTTGTAGAAAAGTCAAACAAGCGTTTTCATATACCTTTCCCTGACTATTCTTACTCTCTCTTCAGCTCCCCGAGTTCTGCGGATGAAATAGAATCTGGAAAAGGTAAGACCTACTAATGAGTTGGGGGATTTTTACCCAAACCAAACCTCAAAGGAAACTGAAGAAGGAAACTTTTATGTAAACAGAGAACACTCCTATACATTAGCAACATTATGTGATAATGGGGACTTTGAATTTGAATGAGACCCAAAGTCGTGAGCCACATTAGCAACCCTGTGAGACTGTAATAGTCATTACAAACAAATCCAAATTGGTGAATGGACTTTGCTGTTCTTAAATCCCTACTACTAGTGAAGCAAAAATGCAAAATTTGGGACCAGTGTAAAGGCCAATTTGTTATCTTAATCAAAGCTGTTCAATCTCAGTACGGTGGACATTTAAGGACATCTCAGACTCTTATCAAGTGCGTCTCTTGGCTCAGATTAGGCTCAGATTTATTCGACTTGGTTGTTTGCTCATCTGTGCTTTGAGCTAAAAGCTAATGTTAGCATGCTTGCAACAACTAATGGATATTAATACGCTAACCGCGTGTCGTATGGTGACATTGTAATGTTAGCATATTAATCATCAGCATTGATTTTAAATAACTGATTGGAATTCAGTCATTAGTTTTAGATGTTTTTAGAGGTCCTGTCATGAAGTGCCCTCTCCTTTGGCAGTCCATCCAACAGTTTTTGAGATATTTAACTGTGGACTAGTGTTTGACTCTCTAGAGCTGCGATGCTTGCCTGGCTAAAAAGTTGAAGTGTAATATTTTAGGGCGCTTTCACAAGCCATAGTCCGTTTGGCTAGTCTGAATCAGAGTGAAATTGATACGTTTGTTTGGTTTCACAGTGCACAAATTAAAGGCGACCAAATAAAACAATGATTTGCTGAGGGCCGGTAGCTTATGAAGGACAGAATTTATCTTTTTCTTCATGAGAGCTGCCACTTCTATGCAGGGAATCACGAACGTTGCTGTCGCAGTGTTTTCACTTTGACTCGTTTCTGATCTACTGTGCGCACAAATCCCTTTTCCTTCAGTTTATCTCGAATGACGTCACTGTTTGT
Organism: Sebastes umbrosus; assembly: GCF_015220745.1. Lineage (NCBI taxonomy): Eukaryota > Metazoa > Chordata > Actinopteri > Perciformes > Sebastidae > Sebastes > Sebastes umbrosus. The sequence continues at coordinate 31,817,452 of NC_051269.1, read as the reverse complement.
GGACTTTATTTAGCATATTCTGTATGTTGTCCCAGACGTCAAGCAAACATCAGACTTCTGCAGAAGTCCAGGTCCGTCCTCTCCCACTCATGTTAACCTGTCGTTTACATGTGTCCATCTCAACAAATGCCCACACAGGCAGCCAGCGTTTTGGTTGGCTTGGAAACAGTCCGAGACCACCTCTCGCAAGCAGTCTCGCAGTAATACGGTCTCTGCGTTCACAACTGCCCAAACAAACCGAACCCGAGTTTGATTAAAACGGACTAAAATGTTGGCTTTCGAAAGCGCCCTTAAACATCCAACAGCCCTCCTTTTTAAAATTGCATTTTGGACTGTGGTCCTCAGTCTACACAGTGTCCTTGTTGATTGTGGACTTGCTTGGCAGCTTCAGTTAAACTGTACCTGCAGAAAGTTGCTCTTTCTGGCAAATTGCAGACTCTTTCGAGGATTTCTTTTTGTGAACATTGATGCTGAAATGCTGATATGAAAATGGGTTCAAACGTGTGTGGTCCAGAAAATGCCAGAGGTTTGCATGAAAACTGGGATCTGTGGTTTTCAATTCACTCTGTAAAGTCCATAAAAGGTACAACTTGACTACAGACGGGAAGTATCTTCCTTATTGTACATATGCAGTGTTATTACAGAGTTCCACTGTTTTTCATCGAGACTGATTCATTTCTATGATGAGGTGCAACAGCAGCTGTTCTCCTTACTGTTCTCACAGCTTCATAACCGTATCACAATGGACATATTTGATAACGTCTGTGATAGGAGCAGGTCATGAATTCATCTTCCTGCAGAGAGTATTCGTTACAAGGGGAGCACTGAAATATGTCTCACATTATTAGTCTGCATTGGTCTACAAATTATCAAAGTGACATAAATGGTGCAGAATAATACGCACATGCACTTTAATTTTGACTTGAAAAAATATATACATCAGGTTTAGACTCAAGTAATGTGGCCAAATGTGAAAACATTGGATACCTACATTATTTGCATCAGAATAGGACTAGTGTTTTTTTACTATTATTTTGGAAACCTTTGGCACAACTTTAAAGCCAATATCAAATTGAAATGAAATGAGTTAGTTGTGCACCTCTCATTTGGCCCTACATCAGTGACTAACACCTTTTTGAATCCAACCCAGTGGCTTCTTATGCTGCAGTGTGTTGTGAGTGTAGTCGACTGTATAAAGTCCAACAACCTCCCATCACTCAACTGTCTGGATTCTCCCTTAAGATGAGAACAAGGCTGACGGTGTGCGCCGGGACCGGGGGCCCCCGCGGGCACGAGGGGGTCCTGCAGGGCCTGGAGCAGGGCGGGGCCGAGGAGAGGGGCCCAACAGAGACCGAAGAAAGGAGGCCGACAGGTCAGCCACGCAAAGCTAGCCACTCCAGAGTTCTCAATAAGACAGGGAGGACATTTACTGGGCATCTGTAAAGAATGGCCTATGCTCAGTTACACAACTGCTGATGCATTCGTTGTTCCTAGTGTTGTGGACACTAGGAACACAAGGACACCAGGATTTCTGGTGTGCGAATTTAATGCTTTTCTACTCCAAATATCCACATGATGTATCACGGGGGAATTATCAATTTGAGCTCTAAAACATCAACAGTACAACATAAATTGGACCTGAAATTTGGGACATATCTGAATTTTATTTGAGGCCTTCTGAAAATGAGAACTGAGCACGGTGTGAACTGGGTGCCAAGCAGCTTGTAGATGTACATTTTCAGATGATGAAAATGAGCATAATTTGTGCTCCTTTAGTTTGTCTTTTTAGCTGTGTGTGTTTGAGAATTCACAGCAAGCCTCAACTTTCCAGCACTGAGGTCTACCAATAAATTTTAACCTCAGTGTTCGCTCTGATTATAGAAAGGATAACAGAAGAGACCGAGACTCCAGACCACCCCCAGAGCCAAAGAAATTCGGAGAGCCCCCAACCCCCGTAAGTCCTTCACTGCCAAGGAGTAGTCAGACTTTGACGTCACCTAAATTATTCTTCATTAAAGGGTTTCCCTAAAGCCTTAACTTGTTTTACCAGTGCTCCCCCATGTATGATAGGTTAAAAAAAAAACGTCCTCCCTAATGTTGTTTCATCCTTCCTTGTTTGCGCTCTATTTGTTTAGCATCCGAAGCTAACTGTACTGATCCAGCTTCCTTTTTTGTTTTGCTTTCAGAAGTTCAGCTCAGCCAGTAAGTACGCCGCTTTGCTAATGGACGGAGACCAAGGAGACGACGCAGAGGACGTAGAATAGAGAGAAAATAACAAGAGAAGGCCACGAAGGCGCAAGAAGAAGAAGAAGAGGAGGAAAACTACGACCGCAGAAAAAATAATCTCACATAGCTTATGAAAAAACTCCTCACATGGAAGAGGCTCCTGGGGAGGACATCACTCCCTCCTTCCTTTCCTCCTACAAAACCTGTCCTTTCCTTTCGAAACACCCGCCCTCCCATCCTCCCTCCCTCCCCCCCCGGCCACACCTTCAGGACTATTCAGCTTCTTAAGAATAGTCGCATACTGGACTTGTTTTAAATGGGAAAAAAGGAGTAGCTGACACATGGAAAAAGTGATGGATAACATTGAATTAATTGTAATAAATAAACGGAAAAAGTGGGGAAAAAATGAATTTGTATATTTGTGGATCACAGGTGTGGTGGATGATATGACAGAAGATGTAGTTTACTAAGTGGAACCTGTTTTTCAATTTTTATCAACTTTTGACTTAATGACTTGCATAATTCCCAAATTAAATGCATTACTATTCATTAAAAGCCCTTTTTTATTCATTAGTAAATTATTTGGTATTATTTTTAAATCTTAAATCAAATTTATTCCTGAAAATTGGTCAAGAATATCCTGTCTTCCGATACTAACAGTCGTGAATGTTGAGACTGGTTACTAATTTAAAAACATTTATCATGTGTGCACCTTTCAGCAAAGCATTGATTGAATTTGTTCCAAACTGATTCCCAGTATTGCAAGAGAGGACTGTGTGATGGACTAAAGTATTGCTGGTATGTCGGAAGAAAAAACAGCCGCTGCATGATTCTCACTCATAGAGAATCAATCAAGTGCCATTACTATTGTCCCCAATCATTGTACCAATGTCTCTCTATTTCTACACCTTCTGATGAAATAATCAAATCGATTAAAGGCTCATAATGGTCGTTTCCAGCCGTCTTAAAGATTCTCCACAGCTGTCTAAATCATTCACTCTTCCTGAAGGGAGGAATACAAATATTTGGGGAAAGTCTGCCTATAGCAGGATGTGAGGATTTCCATGAGATTACATGAACCTGTCTTCCAATTTGCAATAAATTGGGGTCATTACGTGCATTCAAATAGTATGTGGTCATTGTTTATGTACGCATTACTGCTGGAGGGGATCAGGGGTTTAAGAAAAACTGCACATTTAAAGCAGATTTTTAGGGTTTTTTTTGTTTGAGGACGGTGCTATTACAGAAAGTGTGAAATGCACGACCAGACTGGTCATACATTCTGTCATTGTGTTGCTTATAGTGAAAATAAATGATTCCCCTTTTTGCTGGGGACCCCTTGGAACCTCCTCAAGGACCCCTGGGGGTCCCCGGACCCCACTTTGAAAATCACTGTTTTAAAGTGTTGTCAGTATTAACATGACTAGGTCCTACACGCTTTTGTTACAGCGTGTCATTTTAAATCAACCATCAAACCCTGTCAGTAGCAGGATGGCGAGTTGCATCATCAAACGCATCTCTTTTATGTGCAACAACAACAACATATTTTCCCCTGGTGTGGTCCGTGAGACAGAACGTTTCCACAGTATTTCTTCAGTCTCGACTCCCTGCTGAGGGCCGACCTCCTGGTGGCAGCTGGTTAGGATCCTGCTGAGCTTCACATCCCACACAGACACAAACAGAGGAGGGCACCCACTTAGCTGTGAGATAGGACTCATCTAAACCCCTCAGCAGCATGCCACTGTCATCAGCACACTAGAGACTGACAGTGGGAATGGTGACCGGTAGCAAGCATTTGTCTAATACAGATTTACACGTGTTTAACCCTCATCCAAATACCAACTGGGGTCCCCACGGACCTCAGAAGTACTTATTGTCATATCTCACAGGTGCTTTTATTCTATCTTTCCAACTTTCATGACTTTGTCAATCAAAATGTTCCTAATGACGTCATACTATGTTTTCTGTTTCCGTTTTAATTAGTGCTTCTTTAAAAGACAAATGTATTGGGGTTCTATGGCAATGAATGGTTTTCAAAGTGTGGTGGGTTCCAGCGGGGTCCCCAGCAAAAAGGGGAATCATTTATTGTTTCTACAATCCCATCCATAAGTAACACAATGACAGAATGTATTGATTATTTTGGTAATGGGTTTCATACTCTTTCTGTAATAAAACATCTAAAAGCAAAAATCCTATCAGTTGGGGGACCCTGGGACAAAATCATATCAAATGCAGCCTATGCAGTTAACATAGAAAAAGTAGACAAAATGCATGCCATGGGTCTATCGCTTTATCTATCGCTCTATTGCTCTATCTATCACTTTATCTATCACTATATAATAGCTTTATCTATTGCTTTATAATACCTCTATTGCTCTATCACGTTATCTATTGCACTATAATAGCTATCTATCGTATTATCTATCGCTCTATAATAGCTTTATCGCTATATCGCTCTATAATAACTATTGCTATGTATATGCTCTATAATAGCTCTATCACTATATCGCTCTATAATAACTATTGCTATATATATGCTCTATAATAGCTCTATCACTATATCGCTCTATAATAGCTCTATCGCTATATCTATTGCTCTTTAATAGCTCTGTCTATCAGTATGTATATCGCTCTATAAAAGCTCTATCTATCACTTTATCTATTGCTTTATAATAGCTCTATCGCTCTATAATAGCTCTATGGCTTTACTTATTGCTATCAATCTATCACTTTTTCTATTGCTCTATCGATCGCTTTATCTATCACTATAATAGCTCTATAATAGCTCTAACTATCGCTTTATCTATCGCTTTATATTAGCTCTATCTATCGCTCTATAATAGCTCTATAATAGCTCTAACTATCGCTTTATCTATCGCTTTATATTAGCTCTATCTATCGCTCTATTATAGCTCTGGCTTTACTTATTGCTATCAATCTATCACTTTATCTATTGCTCTATCTATCACTATATCTATCACTCTATAATAGCTCTATCGCTTTATCTTTTGCTCTATAATAGCTCTATATATTGCTTTATCTATCATATATAATAGCTTGATTTATCACTATTGCTCTATCTATTGCTCTATCGCTATATCTATCACACTATAATAGCTCTAGCGCTTCATCTATCGCTCTATAATAGCTCTATTTATCACTTTATCTATACTCTATGATTGCTCTATCTATTGCTTTATCTATCGCTCTAAAATAACTCTATCTCTTTATCTATCGCTCTATAATAGCTCTATCTATCACACACTGTATCTATCTAGGCCCTATATATTTATCCAGGCCCTGTCTGTCTTACACATTAATGAATGCTATTTTTACATTGTAGTATTGCTACTTTTACTTAAGTACAGATCTGAATACTTCCTCTCTACAGTGTGAGTCAGTAAAAAGAGGGCTGCATCATAGAGTTTAAATGTGTGTTTGTGCACCCTAACCACCCACCCACCATTAGCCCGCCTCCCCCATCTCACCCCTGTTGCCATGTGAAATCAGCAGCTGGTCCACACAGGAGGGTCCTTCCTTCCACTTCAAGCCACAACATGACTCGAGTTTGCGTCATTCGGGTCCCTAGGTGATGTATCAAATGAAATTGGCCGTCACCATATACTCACTTTAAGTATATATAATCTGTCATGCTCAACTACACAGTCTGCTGATGTCCTCACTGGATCTGTAATACAGAAGCGTCTGTGAAGTCGCTGAAAATGTTAGTTATGCACTCATGTTGATGGTTTTGTCGCCTCATTTAGCCCGCAGCCGCAGATTTGTCTCACTTTAAACCAAGGAGCGCTTTGTATGGTCTAACCAGAGGCCAAAAACATGGTTTTAGAAAGAGCTTATTGTTGGAGCTTTTCCCCTCACAACCCTAAAACCCCCAGCTTAAAGCAGTATTTTGTCTGGAGAACCCAGTTTGGAGAAATAGAGTTATGTGTGTTAGAGAGAGAGAGCTGTAGTCTAAAGGAATTTAACGACGGGAGAAGCAGATCTTAGATTTAAGCACAGAGCTGATCATTGTTTTCATTCCAGTGGAGAGCAATTGGGCGAATAAAAGAGAGGACATTAATGTTGGTGTCCTATCAAACAGGGTTTTGTCTTTTCACATCCAAGGGAGATGCAGAGATCCTGTTTACGAAACACCCAGACAAGAAGTGAAAAGTCTTCACTTCCTCACGACAAGCTGACAGGAGGGAGAAGTGGGATCAAGCTTACGGGATGGTCTCATGTGCAAAGTTAGAGAGTCTAGAGGGATGACGTGTGTGAAAGGAGCTCTATCTAATCACTCCCCCCATGAGGAGGAAGAGGAGAGGGGCTGAAGTGAAGCCAAAGGAAAGGGGAAGGGCCTGACATCAACAAGCCAAAACAGCTGCCCCCTTCTCCCCCATGGAGAGACAGCAAGAGGAGCCGGATGGAGCGAGAGAGCGAGGGAGAGGGGGAAGACTGGAGTGTCTGTAAAAGTGTGGAGCGGGAGAGAGCGAGACATTTGAGGGTCTGTAGAGAACGTAGAGACGAAGGTATTGGCAAGTGGAGAAAGGGGGGAAGGGTAAGAGAGAGGTGGTGAGTGTGTGCTTGCATGCTTTCAGAGTGAGGATAGCCAAGGAGCAAGGGACAGGGAAGAGTGTAAGAGGAGAGGTGCTTGGTGACACTTTTTGGAGGGGTTGTAAGAGGAGAGTTGGGGAGGGGGGTGGGAGAAGAAGAGAAAAAAAGTCATCTGGGGTGGATTTCAAGGCCGGACAAGCTGTCAGAGAGAAGGGCAAGAGGTGTGAGGAGTCACTGGGGAAGTAGGAGCATGTTGGAGAGGAAGACGTTAGCTGTCGCAGAAAACATAAGGAGGCCCTTCACGACATGAAGCGCTGAGAGGAGGAGAAGAAGAAGAAGAGGAGGAGGATCATCTGGAGTAAAGCACTTAAAGTGTGGAAGGGAGCGGATACGAGTTGAGGAAAGTATAAAAGAGGTCAAAAGAGGTCTTTCGCAGGAAGTATGGGGTGCATTCACAGCATGAGCGCCGGCAGGATGAAGACACATGGAGCTGATACTGACACAGGAGGAATCCCCATAAAGGCAGACCCTGAGGTGCATCCTGAAATCCTTCAACTGGCTGAGGTAAAGTGCATGACTGCCCTTTAGGGGACTGTAAACATGCTGGCAGTGCATGGCAGAAATGTCTCGCTTATGATCATGTTGAGTCCATTAGGAGCTAAAGGAAAAGAGCATTCTGCAGTTTGAGGATAAACAGAGTATGATAGAGTTATAAAATGTCGTGGTCCTTGATGTTTGGATGTACATTGTTGTTGCAGTTGTTTCTTCTTGTCATTTGACTCAGCAGAAGAAGCTGAACTTTGTTTCATTGTTATACACTACATTCACCTCGTATTAGTCATCACACATCAACAAAAGGAATCCAAAGAGCTACCAGTACGTTTCCAAATCAGATTACTCCAAAGCATTTTTTCTCTCTCTGTTACGAAATATTCCTCCTCTTTGTTTTTGCCAGCGTGAAATACAACAGAAGCATCTCGTGCTGCACATGTGTTGCATACCGAAGAATAAACATGTGTTTTGCAGGTCCCATTTAGATCAGACGCATGAGTTGCATGCACTAGTAATGAGATTTTTCAAAAGTTTGATTCTGATGGCCTCATTAATTTGTCATTCCTACCGGGATGAGTGGCAACGAACGAGGTAAACAGTTGCAGACAGTGAGTGGACGATCCACTTGATCCCTGTTAATCAGATCTCTCCGGGGTCAAGGTTCAAGAGGAAGTGGTTTAAGTTACCGTCCGGTTCTGACCCGCCGTCTGCCTGGCTGCTGCTGCCTCTATTTAGGAACATGTATGGATTTAGGAGCGAGCCACGTAAAGCCTCTGCAGGACCTTTATAGAGACTTAAAATACAAAAGTGCCTGTTGGTTCAGCATCAAGGCTGTGCACCAGAATGCGTGCGTTCTCACATGTCAGAGTAAATCACAGTCTGGCATGCTCTATGTCGGAGTAAAAGGACAAAAGAGAAGGGGGAATTCACTTCAAGTAATGTCATTTTATGTTCACACAGTGCTGCTCAGTGAACGTCTGGATCTTGCTGGAACAAAAAACATTACTCAGATCACATGTGGCTTCAAATCCCCCGAAGCCCTGATTGTGTGTGTCTGTCTGAATTTCTCTGTGTGTGACAGAGTGTGTGTCTGACCATGCCAAATTATGATAACATAGTCCCAGCTGAATGGGTGGACTCCGCAGTGGAGGAGGAAAGGAATATGTCATACATGCAAACAGTCCAGGAGTTCTTTATGTTGATTGTAGTGTTTTTTTGTTCTCTGTCTCTCTCACACACACAAACACAGACACACACATTCCTGCACCTATTTTCAGCATTTTCATAGCTGTTTGGAGGTGACAGCCCCTACTCATGCAGGTTATAAATACCCTGCCAGAACTAGAGCATACCCCTGGCTCGCCACCTGCTCCCGTCCCTTCCTGAGTGTGTATGTGTGTTTGTGTGTGTTTGTGTTTGTGTGCGCGTGTGTGTGTGTGTGTGTTAACCAAAGTTAGAGGATGTGGATCCTGCTATTCGGCATGTCATCACTAGTGAGGTGTCACTGGAAAAAACACTCACGCAGACCGAGGCATTTAGTGCCGAGGGGGTGTGTCACTGTACACTGTATTAATTTACAGTGGGTGTGTGTGTGTGTGTGTGGCAGCTGTATATCATTACCATTTGAAATAATTAGCACAATGTGTACATTTCATAAAACTTATGTTTTTATACATTCAGACACGTGACAGAGATGTATGAAACTATGATTGAATGGGACGGTTTTAGAAAACTTTCCTGAGTTGTTTTGGAATAATACCCTTAAAGGTACAGTGTGTAGGATGTGGTGACATCTAGTGGTGTGGCTGCAGATTGCAACCAATTCAGTACCCCTCAGCTCACTCCTCCCTTTCCAAGAGTGCAGTAACGTGGTAAAATTGTGGTTACGTCGTTTGCCTCTCTCAGAGAGCATCCTTACCATAATAACACTACTTTGGAAGCAACGGAAGTCAGACGGCGACTGGCAGTACCACGGTTTTGCACTCTGCGGCTCACATTACTGCAGTTTCACAAGCATGTCGGAGAACTACGGTGTTTCAGGTTACGTAAAAACGTGGAAGGCTCTCTCTAGAGCCAGAGTTTGGTTTGTCCGTTCTGGGCTACTGTAGAAACATGGCAGTGCAACATGACGAACTCCCTGAAGAGGACCCACTCCCTATGTAGACATGAAGGGCTCATTATAAGCTAACGAAAACACGACGATTCTTAGTTTCACGTGATTATACACTAATGAAAACATAGTTATGAATATTATATTCCATTTCTGCTAATAGATCCCCCCGAAATGTTACACACTGTTCCTTTAAAATGCTCCTGATGCCGTCTTCACAGTAATAAAAAGCCCATGCAGCCATAAAGAAATCCATTATGCTTCTGTTGGTGCCTGACCCGCTCCTCATCTCCATGTTAGAAGTGGAAGTGCTTCGGGCTCTCTGCAGTGGTCAGGCATGCTTGTAGAATGACATCGGCTTTGGCTGCAAAACTCCAAGTGGGGTGGGGTTGTTTAATACTGCAGTGCAATACTGCAACACTGCTGATAGTCACGGGAGCCTCTGGAGACTGAATGTCCACTCAAATGAAGTTCCTTTTTACTGGTATCAAAAGTACATACATGTCACAAACACCCGTACAGTCCAATGCAGTGTATATTCACTCCAAATTTAAAAAAATCCTCAACAAAATCCGACCTTTGGAGGACATTATAGAGCATTAAACAAATACTACCATTGTTATTGGATTGTATTGCTGTTGCGTTCTCCTTCTACTGTGCTAATATACTGATGAGAAATGGAGGGAAAGAACAACAACTGGGAGGAAAGTGCAAGGGCAGCGCCATTATGTAGAAAGACGCCCCCACGCTGTGAGATCCATGAGTCATTTCATTTGTCAGTTTTAAATTTAATGACCGCCCTTTGATCCCATTTGTCATTAATTGACAGATGATTTCCACACAGATGATTATTGCACTAATTTAAGTGCTAACTCACCAACCTACTGCTAACAACTCTGGTGACATGCTGTGATAATGTGTAAGAGTTTTGTTTATTTGCAGAACAGATTGCCAATTTTTCATCACGTTTGTGCCTGAAAAACTTTAATATTTAACTTAAGGTAAAAGAGGTGTGAGGTTTATAAATCAAGGAGCCTGTCCCCTAAACTTCCAAAGTAAGGGATATGGAATAAAAGGATTTAAACATGTGGGGTTGTGTTTGTAGGTTAAGAGATGATTCACTTATTTAAGGGACATTTGTCATCTTCTTGTGACAGCAGTTGCAACACAGATTAGTGTGCATACATTGGGTCATTAAAAAGAAAGTTATACTGCTCTTGGTCCACCAGATGGTGCTCTTGACTTATCCTGTGTTTCTAGTTTGAACTTCAAACTGACACACTGGCATGAAAAGATGAGTAATTGCGGTGCAGGTTTCAACATGCAACTGATGAAATGATGCTCATCCAAAATGAAATGTGAAAGTTGTCATCTGAGATGTTTGTCTTTTGAAAGAATTCACAGGCCGTTAAGAAGGAGATGACACTGAACTCCAAGTCATTAACCCCGCTAGTTTCAGCTTCACCTCATTCTGCAACACACCAATGCACTTAGGTTGTTGTGTTTTTAGTGACATTCACGCAACTTGGTTCAGATGTGCAGCCACAAAACCCAAAATAGTATAAAAATGGAAAAGCATTTGTAATTTAGTTGACCCCAAGCAAATGGCAAAGGAAAAATCAATTCAGCGTCCAGTCACATTGAGCTATTGATTTTATTTTGGTATTTTTAATTCCTGTAATGTCACACTGTTAGTCATATAAAATGTATAATAATATTCTTAATATTAACATTTAATGTTGATACTTTATATTTTGATATTGTTATATTCACATAATATTATATATAGTTTTTAAGAAATAATATAGCAAATAGGGCTGTGTATTGGCAAGAATGGCGATACGATACGTATCATGATACAGGGGTAACAATTCAATATATACTGTATACAGATACTGTATAAGCAGGACATATTGCGATTGTTTTGTTTAATTTTAGGAAAACCGTCAAAGAACACACCAGAAATACACCTTTTTTGGAATAGGCAAAAATACCATTCATACTGCATGCAAAAAACTGCATGGTTTTTGCCCCAAACTGCATGTGATTATCATAAACTGTGTATGTCTATAAAGGGGAGACTCGTGGGTACCCATAGAACCCGTTTTCATTCACATAACTTGAGGTCAGAGGTCAAAGGACTCTAAAAATACTGTAAAAAACTGTAAAATACCAGTTTTCTTATCAACAAGTCAGTATGACGTGGTTGGTACCAATTGATTCCTTAGGTTTTATAGTTTCATATGATGCCAGTAACCTTCACTCTATGGATATTTAAGAGGTTAATTAAATATCAATACAGTGTTTTGGAGAATCGATACAGTATCGCACAACATAATATTGCGATACTCACGTGTTTTGATATTATATTACACCCTTAATAGCATTATTAAACTTTTCTCTTGTAGCAGAGGATTCAGATTTTTGTGCATTCAGCACATTGTGGAATTTCATCGTGCTTAATTTTTCTTCACGTGCAAAGAAAGTCATTCTGATAACTTTTACTGTGAGTCCTCAGTGTTATTATTGACAACTCTACTTTTTATCCTGCAGGTGATCTCAGGTTTAAGAAGGTACACAGTTAACACGTACAACATCTCAGTGTGTCATTACATAAGTCCAATCGATTCAAACTCCAAAATTCCCGAGTTATGTAATGACATTTAAAATGTAAATGGCTGGAGGGGATGATGATCCTCCTCTCGCCTCACATGCCCTCTTTTTGTCAGGTTCACTGGCTTATCGTCTCTCCTCCTAAATCCCCCCTCTCCATACACACTCACACACACTCACACTAGTACACACACAGAGACCCAGATTCAACACATTCAGTGGATGCCATGGTTTAGCAGCTCCATTCATCCATTCATCATAACAGCAGAGTGCATGTGTCAATAGTCCAATGTTACTGTGCTGCTGTGATTATAAGATCAATACATACAGCATAATGGTAATGTGTCCCATCCATGCCTGTGAGCGTCTGATCAGCACACCATCCAACGACACCCTGCGTGACCCTTCCTTACAATAACAACATGGTGCAGTCTTCATGTCCGTAGAGTTGCAGCACACACAAGTTATGCAGGGCATTGTTCATCAAATAACCATCTACTGTAACTCTCGCTACAGTTGCTAACAGAATCAAACTGTTTTTACGAATCCACATTATTTCTTTGTTTGGTCACCAATGCAGGAATACCTTGATTTGTTGACTGTATAGTTAAAGGGATAGTTCGGGGGTTTTGAAGTGGTGTTGTATGAGGTACTTATCCATAGTCAGTGTATTACCTACAGTAGATGACGGTCGGGACGCCACCAGTTTGGGACACAGACAGGAGTACCGACACCGGAGCAAAGCAATACAGTGCTGTGGACGGCAATAAATCGTATTTTAGCCACCCGAAAAAAATGTATATCCGTTTAAGTGTACGCTATATTTAAAAAAAAATTCGGTCATCTGAGCCAGCTGGCTTTGAAGAGAGCATAGATAAGTTTCACTTTCAGTTCAGTTCCCTGTTGGAAAGGGAAGGAAAGGATCTGACTGCAAGATAAAGCGGTGAAAATATTCTAAATATATCGTACACTTAAACAGATTTTGATGTTTTTTCAAGTGAGCCTTTCTTTTAGGTGGCTAAATACTGTTTTTCTGCCGTCCCCGTCCACAGCACTGTATTGCTTTGCTCCGGTGTTGGTACTCCTGTCTGTTTCTCCAAGCTGGGGGCACGCTGACCATCAAAGTAATACACCTACTATGGATAAGTACCTCATACGACCCAACTTCAAAACATCTCAACTATCCCTTTAAAGAACATTTTGGGACATATATTTGCTCTCTTGCTGATAGTTAGATGGGAATATTGAATATTGAAATATGTGTGCATACCCTAAAATTTCAAAGTATTCCTTTAAAGTTCAGTTTGTTGACTATATAGTTAATTAAGTTGTGATTAGCCTTCCAATATCACCTACATGTATAATGCATTAAAAACTAAAAAACTGAATTTTAGTAGAGATGAAAAAATCATTCATAGTTTTTAATGAACCACACATTCTGTGGATTTGTTCTGTTGAGGGTTGAAAAGTGTAGTCAGAGCGAATCAGCTGCATTTACGTTCACATTATGTAACCACGCAAAGCTCAGGGTAGGGCTACATAAAACATTAATTATACATTTCTAGTCATAAAGGATTTAGACTGCAGACTCTCCTCTTGAGAGACATGGCTGTTTTATAGTACATTGTGGTTAATAGAATGAGTTTCCTTCCATTTTCACTTCAAGATGGTGGAGAAGTGAGACTCTGGTGTCGGATAGTTAAAAAAAGAGTGTTTTAGGGAGTGTGAGTCCAAACCGGTGTGTGTGCACCTTCACCTTCCAGAGTTGAACTCAATGCCCCTCCTGTTTGGAAAAACCAGGCATCGGAAAAACTAAAAAAAAAAACGCCTGAGCGGAAAAATGTTTTTTCAAGACCAGAGAAATACATCGAGTCATTTAACGGGAAAAGAAACACCAGTGTGTGCAGGTACGCTGTTTGTGGCCCTCCACCTCTCCCATTGCCTCAAACACACACACACACACACACACACACCCTCTCCTCCCTGATGTTTCCAGGCACCTCCTTCTCTGCTCAAGGAAAGATTTAATGGTTTAATGTGCTTCATGCTGTCAGAAGGCATTGCTTCGGGACAGCATTAATAGTTTTATATAAACATTGTGCTTCTTTTCACTGGGACAGTTGAGTATTGCTTTATAAAAAGTAAAAACCCATGGATTATGACTCAGGGAAATACATGTATTTACCTTTAAGGCCCCTACCCCTCACTGGGACTATGTGTGTGTGCACAAAAACATGCATTTTATGGCTTTTTCTCCAGGGTTAAAGCTTTATTTTCATATCTGCTCCATCATTTAAATTTATACTAGAGTATCATTCAGTTAATTCAGGGTATTCTTAGTGTATGAAACCTTTCAGCCAATAATCGTGGTGTCATAATAAACTTGTGCGATTTCTGCAGAACTGACAGCATCATACTATATTATGTTACCCGGTCAGAATAAATGAAGATGGACACAAAATAAATGAAAGATTTAATTTCCGTCTAATAAAACTGTACACTTTTAGAGTGTAGGCCTATATCCCTTTGGAATGATGCAGTTGCTGCCCAAACCTCTAAGATAAGATAAGATAATCCTTTATTAGTCCCACAGTGAGGAAATTTGCAGGATTACAGCTGCAAAGGGGGACAGCAAAAACAACAAAAGGCATCTGTAAACAACAAGATCTAATAAGCAAGTAATCAATAAAGGTATAATAGGTAAACAGTGAAAAACAAGATATAAAAATTTAGTTGTTTCAGACCATATTACAACATCTGACCATTACCTGTGCACAGATTGCTAATAAAGTGAAACAGAGCAAGGTTGTAGTTTAGTTTTAGGAGAGGCATGTTATGGTGCAATCTTCAAATTGGCCATTTGGGTACCATCTGTGCCATTTGAAAATGTTATGCTGGTGAAAGGCAGAATGCAATCCCTCCATGCCATGCAAATGACTACAGATGGCAGGAATCAACTAGAAAATGACCCAGAGACATTGAAGTAGTTAACCATTAGCATTGATATGCCCTTGAACACAACTTCTGATCACAAAACAGCAAAGGAAGGACTTTTTTGATGGTTATGGCTGTTTAAAGAGAAGTTTATTTTTGTCTCTTCTTCGGCTGCTGGTTTAATGACTTTTCATAACCAGCAGACGGATTTTCATAGCTTTCTTAATGACATTAGGTGTGTGTGTGCTGGAGGGTAACGTTAGCATGAAATACGGTTAGTTAGCATGAAGTTGCATAATTGCTAGCACCACTATGCACGTGCAGTGACCGTTAGCATGTTTTTAGCTTTCATAATGACATATCGTGTGTGCGGCAAGGCCTATATAAAGGAGGCTGGGTCACGCGTCATATCTCCGTGGGTACAACAAATGCGCAGTACAATCTCGCCTGCACTTGCCAAAATTGAGCCAATCGCAACGCACAACCACAGCTTCTGTTACACTGCGCATGTGTTATACCCCAAACCTCAAGACCCGTGTCCGCCCATGACCCAGTCTCCTTTTCATAGGCCTTGGTGTTTTTGATTATTTGCTCACGTTAGTTTCTTGGTGTTGGAATTGAGTTACGTTTCGGTAAAAACATATATATTATATTGGCTTTTAACCGAGTTTCTTCCCGTTATTTGGGTAACGTATGCAGAATTAATGTGTTTCTACATGTTTAACATGTCATTATCTGGTGTTATTTGCGATGTGCGCAACTGCAGGGGGCGCTCTTGTTTCAGCAGGATAATAGAGTAGCTATCAGAAGAGATTCAAGTTCAACTTTTTGAGAACGACAGCTAACGGTTACAGCGGGTCTGTCTACCTTCATCTCTATCTTTGCTTTGCCCACAGAAGCTCATATCTCGTGTTTACACAGCTGCCATGGTGGTCCTGTGCCACCTTGCATTGTGGAAAGGAAACTTACAATAAGCCTGTTATCAAAAAGGAGAAACGCCAGCTACTTCAGCCACATTTAAAGGTCCCATATCATGCTCATTTCAGGTTCATACTTGTATTTTGTGTTTCTACTAGAACATGTTTACATGCTGTAATGTTAAAAAAAAAACTTTATTTTCCTCATACTGTCAGCCTGAATAGGCATGTATTTACCCTCTGTCTTAAACGCTCCGTTTTAGCGCATTTTGACGGAATTGCAACAGGATTGCGTTGCTAGGCAACAGCTTGGGTCCATGTGTACTTCCTGTCAGTTGATGACATTCACATACACTGCAACCAGGAATAAACTGGGACCCATTTAGAATGTTTATGTTAAAAACTGCGTAAAAGGTCTAAATATTGTATATTTGTGACATCACAAATGGACAGAAATCCCGACAGCTTGTTTCAAATGCAGAGTTTCTGAAAACGGGCTGTGTATATTTCCCTGTGGATTGAGCGTTTCAAAACTTTCACAGTATTTATATAATACTTATACTATACTTTATAATAAAAAAAACATTAAAATCTCACTTTTTTATAATATTTCCCCTTTAAAGAGACTAAAATGGCATCAATAATTAGCAAATGTTAAATAGTAGACAGCCACAGTATTTGCCTAATAGTTTTGGTTAGAAACCTGTTTTAGGATTGCTTGAATGTTCGCAGTTTCTCTGTAGTTATATGACAAAAGATGTGTCTTCAAGCTAAACAGTTAATCCTCTGGGGAACATGAATGTCTGTACCAAATTTGAGGGTAAACCGTGTAATAGCTGTTGAGATAATTCAGTCCAGGGACATGAAGAAAGCCAACAGCATCACAAAAGGACACCACTAAAAAAAAATGAACACCATGCCCATCTATTCAGTTACATTTATCTTTCATGTGACCATACAGCAGCACATTAGAGGATGGTGGCAGCACAGAAAGCTGCTTGTTTTTCATCATCTGAGCTGCACCACAGACTGAGACAGAATGAGGACAAGTTAAAAGACGAGACAACGGGATGCCTCAAAAACACAGCGTGATATGACAGGAGTTTTTAGTGGAGGAAACTGAATGTACAGCAGGTAAAGGCATCATGCTGGTGTGTCACTGACCCAGTGCACATCTGTACTGACA
This sequence comes from Sebastes umbrosus, assembly GCF_015220745.1. Taxonomy (NCBI): domain Eukaryota; kingdom Metazoa; phylum Chordata; class Actinopteri; order Perciformes; family Sebastidae; genus Sebastes; species Sebastes umbrosus. Next base: position 31,800,360 of record NC_051269.1, on the reverse strand, counting down.
GCAGCCAGACAGGGGACAGGTGACCGCCCAATGCTGAAATAAAAGGCCTTGAGACACATGGGAAAGACATGTCAAAACCATATACGCATTCATAAGGTTTCAGTCTTTTCAGTGATTAAATGAATGAGGATTTATTGTTTTCACCTCTTGACTAATTCTATTTATTTGTGTGTCTGCAGCTTGTCAAAGCCGGGAGCCATGCCTTCACAGAGAAGAGCTTCAAGAGGAAACGGATGTGCGATGTCTGCAAGCAGAACATCGACAACCCTGGGGCTTTCTGCAAGGGTGAGTCCATGTCTCTGTCAGGTCAGGCAGAGACGCGGCAAGAGTGGATACACACCTAGACCTGATATTGATGAGTTCACCCAGACTGTCCTCTGGTCCTGTCACTGTCAGACTAAAACATGTACTCTTCTTTTCTGTGTGCAGAGTGCAAGGTTGCAGTTCACAAGACATGTGAAGCCAAGGTAAGCCGTACACTTTACCACACTTTACCGTCCTCCTGTCCTGAGCAAATTGTGTGTCAGAGGTTCAGATGCTAATATGGTGCGAGTTTTAAGTGGAGTAAGCCATGTGCACTGACCTAGATGTCTGGTTAAAGAAGGCCACCCCTCCTGAACTGCAACCAGCCAGGTTGCTATGAGTAACTCAGTCATGTGTTAACGTGGCATAGCAGGAGCTCCTGGGAGTCCTCGAACACCCGGGAAGTCCCTATGACACAGCGTGATATGAAGCATTTTGTGCTTATTAAAGAATTATATTTTACACCACACTCTGATACCCATTAGCATTGTCTGTGAGAAGTGCTCTTAGGATTATCAGAGGCAGCAGAGCTCAGGGAGATGGTACCCGGAGGAGGAAGACTGTGTTGTGCTGGTTGTACTAGATCAGTAGCTTTTACTGAAGAAGAAACTCAAGTACAGAACTGAACTGGAAGGTACTTGTTTGCAAGATATACACTTTCTATTGCACGTTGAACAATCCTCCAATGGTCCATTTGTTGGAAATAGGAAAGGAAATAGTCCTGTGAATGCTTTCAATCACTGCGAAATAGAAGCATTGTAGCCCATTGAGTTCCCTCACTGTGTCCCTGACAGCCCTGAGAAATACTAACTACTACTAGTGACTACAAGATGTATGTAAGGCTTTAATATAGCAAGAATTGTCCATGGCAACTGGTAATGTTGTACTGAATCAGCAAATGTCTTCTGGAAACAAGGCAAAGAAAGGAAGTGGTGTGCTAGTGATTTTAGTGGCATTTCCGACACTTGAAAAAATACTGAAAGCCAGCAGAATTGCATTGAAACAAGTTTATCTCAGGCCCTGAACAGATTATTTTCACTTGTTTTAGGATGTTACTCACAGCATCCCTACTTTTTCTCAACATAGCTCTTTCTGTTTATCTCACTTCTCTGTATTTGTATCAGTATTGTCAGGGCTTTATAGCTTCAACCTTTGACACTTCATACTAGCCTTTCCCAAAGACTGTGTCGGGTCGCACAGGTTTACATTGAATCTAATATGAAAGGCTAGCGTGCATTTTGTTTGTTTTACCAATGTGAGGAAACACACAAGAGCCTGTTAACTCCACCTAAATGCATTTATTTGATTTATCAAACGTATATCTCTTCAACATGGCTGGTTTACCTAATTAAGATAATGAATGGTGATGTAGAAATGGTGGTAGAAATGGTCAGGAAGGTTCATTTATGCACAAATTTGATTTATAGGTTATTGTGAATTGTGTTGCAATGGTTTGTCATCTTTAAAAAGTGGGTCCCCAGAAAAACTATTTGGGAAACACTGCTCCATACTATTCACATCTAATATATGAGGTGTGTGAAATAAGTCAGATTTTCATATTGCAGCCATTGCACATCACAATGTATGAGCAACAATGTAAGCATGAGCTTATTGCCTAAAATGGAAATATAAGATACCGTTAAAAGATACCAAAAATTATCTGAAAACACTTTGCTGCAATAATGAAGTGCAATTGCAGATTATTTTCTCGCATTACATCAGTGGTGAATGTGAGGTGTTGTTGTCAGTCCCTCAGCATCAAAGAGAAATAGCTTCTTGTCACCGTTTTGCACTGCCATTAAACAATAATACAGGGTAAAAATCCATCACAGAGGAGGCAGGGACACATTTTTGTCCACAGACTGTGACCTCAATAGATCAGACTTTCATGCAAAAAGTTGTGTTTTGAGCAAGGAGCCTAATCTTTGTTGTTTTTGAGTGGATTTATTTTATTATAAGAGGCGCTGTGTAAGAGAGAAGCTCTCTTTCTGTCCACAGCTTATATCAAACCACTGGGAGTAGCTGCCTCTGCTCTCCCGTGACTCCGCTCACAGCAGCTCAGTGTCACACACCACTGAGTGTGTTCATGACCTTGCTGTAACTGTGCTTACACTGTCCGAAAGCACAGACAGAGAAAAACAGCAACCCATCTTCTTTATTTCTCAGCCCTTCAGGACAGCTCAAGCCTGTGGGATTTATGACAGGGGGTGGGGGGGAGTTTGCCTTCCTGCCCCCCTCCTCCTCTTCCTCCTCCTCCTCTTCCACACACTGTAATAGTATACAACTGGGCACTACCAGCTGTTGTGCCTTAGCAGCATGTATTAAAAGAGGATTATTATTTTTGTCATACTCGTCCCTCTGGTCGCCACGGCGATAGCCAAAAACAACTCGTGGTGGCTTCAGGATAGGGCAGGCGCCCTGGACGAGAGTGGACATCGTCACACGGGACGATGATCAATCTGGGTAGGAGAAGCCTGAGTGGGTAAATATAGAAAATAACAAGAGTGCCGTAGATGCCTGCCAGTGAGTGATCACGGGGGGCTGACGCAAATAAGCGAGAGGCAGCTGGGGGAGGCAGACTGTGTGTGTGTGTAATCAGTCCCGTTTGGGGTTATTCATAAATAAAGGGGAACATTGGGTCAAGGCTGCTGTCTGCTTCGTGTCACGCTATGCTCCCACTGTATGTTTCTATGTGCTGCTCATATGTCCACTCTTTTTTACTTCTTTCATCTCTTGTGTCTCACTGTCATCATCTTTTTCTACCTTTCATCTCTGTTAGATTTCCTGATGTTTTATAGAGTCACAGTTAAAGCTTCTCCCACCTTCTCCGTGGTGTTTTTTTTATCTCCTTTTCAAGTCTTAAATGCTTTCATCAGTGCCAGCTTAGTACCATCTCCATAACAGTCAACACTAGCTTTTTTTTTTTTGCATCCTGCAGTCCATCTAATTCTACCTCTTTGTCCTGCTGCCACTTGTCATCTCTCTCTCTCGGCCTCAGGCCACTGGCGAGGTCACTGAAGAGGTCACTGGACATCAGCACTCTGCAGGGCTGCCCAGTGTTTGCATGTGGCGTATTGATGTGCGTGAGTGCACGTGCGAGGGAAAGCACTCTTACTGCCGGCGTGCTTTACTGTCTCTGTGCGTAAATGACACAGGCATAGAGAGAGGGGAAAGCTATGTTGCATGTGCTGCTGGCACAGTGGGAGTGTGTGTGTGTTATTGTGAGAGAGGGAGGGAGGGAGGGAGGCAAAGGGAGTTGGTGAGAGAGAGAGAGAGCAGAGAGAGGGAGGTGGTGTATCCCACTCTACAGACAGGACTGCTCAGAGGCAGAGGGAAAGACTGAAGCTGCTTGTTGAGAGGTAAAAACACGCTCTGTATTTACTGAGTAAAGCTGTTGGTTTAGTTTATTCATATATATACTCAGCACGCCAGTTTTGACTTTTCATTTCTGTATTTCTCTTTCCTACTGAGTCGCAATCTAACAACCCTTAAAGCCTCTCCACAGTGTTTGCTCTGATAATGCGGCATGTGATGCATGTGTGCACATTATTCCATTAAGGAGCTAGAGAGGCTCTCGCTTTTTCCCGGAAAGAGGATTTCATTTACTGTGATTAAGGCAAGTGCAGAAAATGAAGGGGAGGACTCCTGCTGTGACCTACAAAAAAAATACACAGATTTTAATTTTTAATACTAGAGAGTGAAAGATTTACTTTTTAATGAGATAGTTCAGTATCTGTGCAGGTTGGCAAATTACAGAAACTGCACCTAAACCCTATTCTGTATGTGCTACTGTACATGCCTGTAAATGTAAAAAAAAGTTGTAAAGCTTTGCCAGACTGTTTGGGGGATAGATTTGATGTGTTTGTTTGCATACACCAGCATGCATCTATCTGTATGCACAACTTTTCTCACCTTTAATTTGATCAACATTTATCTACTCTATACAGCTTGTGTGTGCTGCTGTGAGAATGCAATTTCCCACTGTATCTATCTACTTCAGCACTGTGCATACATGTCTGTGTAGTGAGTACGGACTGTCATCGATGACCAAAGGGCACCTGACAGAGACAAATGTTTGTATCCCAGACTCAGCTGTCCTAAACATCATCTGATGGATCCTAATGTTGCTTAGTGAAATACAGATGGTTGCAGTGTCTGCTCACACAAACACACCAGCTGTCCTGCTAATGTCTCATGCTGATATATGAATTGATATAGCAATTATGATGCTTTATGGAATAAGTGCTTGTGTAATAAGCAAGTGTTGTACATAATAGTGTTGTCCATTAGTCCTAATTAGTGCTAGTGGAACTGCAACAGTTTCTACCTCAAACTTTGACATTTCTTGTTACTTATAAGCCGTCATTTAGAACGATACCGATATATATATGCTAATATCGCCTCATTTATCGGTCTAGATGTTGTCCAGATGTTGTGAATTTCTGTTGCTTCTCTCCTATCAGGTGTCTTGGGCAACAAGTGTCATGTTTTTCAACCTCTTCTGTTTTGTTTGGGTCTCACCACGGGAGGCCGGGTGGACCTGTGGTAGCTCGACGTGTCAAAGGCACATCGACTGGAAGATAGAAGCGGCACTAAGTCGATAGACATTGGAGAACTCAGTAGGATGGAGGTTGAAATGGATGTTGTGGATAGCAAATCCTGTCAGATGAATATCTATGTAACTTCATTAAGGTTGTTGTTGCTATTTATAACCAGCATGATGCACTATGTACAGAAAATTTTCATGGTTAATTTGATTTTACTGCTTTGCTTGTCTTATCAATAATTAAGGGAGAGTGCACACATATGGATGCATGCATAGTGTTTATATTTACCCATTGCTTTTCATTTCCTGAGAGCAAAGTGATAAGTACAGAGCAAGACTTGTTTAATATTCAAGCCAGGAATTATACAGCTGCTGGTTTTTTGGCATGTCTTTAAAACAATTGGTGCTTATCTGAGCATCATTTATGAGATATTTCTTTTGACAGTCATGTGTTGGATCGATAAAGACAGTAAATTGTGATAAATGTGTATTATTTTTCAATTATTGGATGCTAAATGTTGTTGGGCAAAGCGCCAAGGCCCAAATACAAATGCACGTTGTACCATGATGTTGTCAGACATAGTTGCCAGATCTCTTGAAAACTTCAGTGTTACTGCTGGTGGATTTGTGAGAGGACTGATGGACGAATAGACGAAATGAGCCTTTAAGTGTTGGACGTATGGTCTAAAATAAGGAGCTCAATCAAAATAGCTCTGTGAAATCTCTCTGCTGTGTGTCAGTGGCCAGTGTGTTCAGCTGTTGACATCTGTCTCCCATCCAGCGTTTGCCTCTCCTCTTTCCTCCTTCCCGTCCTCCCGATGCCTTTTTCTCTCCCTCTCTAAGCTCCGTCTATATCTCCACTCCCTGGACAGTTTGTTTTATTTGCTTTGAGTTGTGCTTCCTCTTGTTCCCTTCTTCTCCGGGGCTGGTTAGGGACTTGCCCCGGCTATGCGTGATGCTTATCGAGGTGTCATCTGATGTTGTTTATTCAGGGGGAGCTCATACTTGTTGTATCTCACGGCAGGGATGATTGTGGGTATCCTGTCCCCAGGCACTGAAAGTAAAGCAAGAGAGAGAGACAGAGTGTGAGGTAACAGCAGAAGGGAGTGACAGACTGCAGGGGTTAGGAAATGCAGAAATGAGGGCTCAAAGATGAGAGAAAACGGAAGAAAGGCAGAGCGATAATGAGAGAAGGAGAGGGGATGCCGTGCTTTCATGTGAAGCCTCCTAAATCACAGCCGCTCCTAGATTTGCCCTCTGGTACCCTGGGTGAAATGTTAACAGTCTGTACAGGAAAACAAAAAGCCTCAGAGTTTTATTTAGCTTTCAGTGGACTTTGGCGTTCAGTGTCTTTTTGTGAGACGATGGAACTTGGAAAAAGCCGTGGTTATTTTGCTTTTCCACTTTCAAATCGGGAAAGCTTACTCACTTCTCCCTCTCCAGAGTGTGATGTCAGCTCAGAGTCGACTGTCAGAATGAAACTCGCTCCTCCTGGACGGCGTACCGACGCCCGTGTCTCAAACACTCACATTTATCTGCAGCTTCCCCGTAACTGACTCAGCTGCGCTCTCGGCAGATCTCTGTGTTGGATTTCCTCTCCCTGGAATAGGAGAGATGAGTCAAGATGTGGCAGTGACAACTTTGAAGATTCGTGCCACAGTCACTCTGCTGTGGAGCAGCCAGGAAACTCTGATTTAATGTAGATTGATGCTGATTACTCCAATCAGTCAAGCACATTTTTAATTGATCAGATAGGCTGTAAATGTCAGAAAGTCCATCACAATTTCTCAGAGCACAGGATGATGTCTTAACATTAGTTAGACATTTTGGCTAAAACATGTATTTGTCTTTGATCCCAGAGTTAGATGAGAAAATCGATACCTCTCTCGGTTCAAGCCAGCAGCTGGTTAGCTTAGCTTTACATAAAGACTGAAAACAGGGCAAAACTGCTAGCCTGGCTCTGCGCAAATGTAACTACATCCACATACCAGCACCTTTAAAGGTCCAGTGTGTAACATCTGGCGACATCTCACAGTGAGGTTGCAGATTGCAGCCTCTCCCGTGTGCCAAGCTTGTAGAAGAACTACGATGGCCGACGGGAATATGCGAATGTTTCCATCTAGAGCAGTTGTAAGAGTAGCTTAAGTCATTTGGAGAATAGCAGAGTCAGTGTGTGTGTACGTTGGAAATGAGTGATGAAGCAAGAGAGAGAGAGAGCGGCGGTGAATGTGTGCAAAGGAGCAAAAGACAGAGTTAGTTTGAGAATATCAAGGGAATGTACAGTGGAAGTTGTAGTTTGTGACAAAGTAAAGCTAGTTTCTTCGTTTTCAGTCTTTGTGCTAAGCTAACACATCCGGCTGCTGGCCATAGCTTCATATCCATCTCACCCCCTGGCGAATAATCAAAATATAACAGAGAAAAACAGCACGCGCTCACATTTGAGAAGCTGAAAATAGAGAATGCTATTTGTTGCTTTAATGAATGAATGAATGAAGTGTTACTTGCAATCTGCAGCACTAAACAGAGCAGGCATCCAGTCAGTCAGTCAGTCAGTCAGTCAGTCAGCTCCTGAGTGCTGTCATTGGCACCTCAGTAAATTCTAGCTGATGAACAGGATAAACTGAACCAGATGGCTCCGCTCCCAGTGGCTCCACAGTGTACAGTCCACATGCATTAATGAAGACCCTGAGGCTGGCAGAGCCACCAAAGACACGTGTACACATACACTCTGCATGTGTGTGTGTTTATATGTGCGTGTGCACGTGTTGGACCCAGGTTGACCAGCGCTGACATCCTGTTACAAATTGCTTCCTGTTGACTCTGGCGTCTTCCTCCTCTGCCTTTATGCTGCGTGTCAGTTCAACCCTGGTCGTCTTCTGCGTGCACGTCATGTGTGTGTGCGTGACGATGCATGTTTGTGTTTACACACATGTGCATGTTGTGTCTGTCTCCTACTGTTCCTTCCTGGAGCCGACCACTTTATCCACTTAACTACCATTATTAAACCTATTAAGAGAGGAGCTCTCCCCTATGGCTGAATCTCTGTGTTCTCATTCATTTCCTACCGTAGGTTTTATAACATGTTTGCAATCCGTCGTTGTGCATTAACACACTGGAAAGTACAGATTATGCTTGTGCTGCGGTGGAATGTGAGAATAACTGATTGACTACAGATCCAACAAATAACAGCTGAATAACAAATACAGAGTATTAGTATATCAGCTGTCAGTCTGTGTGAGACCTGCATGACAACAATCACATGATGACATCATCTTGGCAGTTTAGCAGTTGCATATTTTGTTGTTTGTTCTCTACCACGCAGTACCCAATTACAGCATGCCCTTTTCTCCTTCATTCCTCCTTTTAGTCATTCCTCCCTGGATCACATGTCTGTTTATGTTTCCCCATCATCACTCTCTCCTAAACTCTGCCAGTCTTTCTTTGTGCCCTTCTGTAATGTCTTTTGCCATCTCCTGACAGTGTGTGTGCCATGAAATAAGAAAGCTATCCTTTGGGTTTATGTCATGTAATAGAAAACCCATCTCCTGTTCTCATGGCAAATCTTTTTGAACTATTTTTTTTTTTTTTAAAGAAACCTAACAAATCAAATGTAACGTTCCAGGGTGCCATTGCTCCTATCATGGAAATGTACAACACCAAAATGAAGCGAAATGAATTGAAGATTCATGATAAGTTGTGTTCTATTTCTCATGGTCCATGGCCATGATTGTCCATAGTTAATTGCGATTAATCACAAATTAATTGCACATTTTTGATCTGTTATGATATGTACCTTCAAGGGAGTCAAGTATTTGATACTCTTATCAACATGGCAGTGGGCAAATATGCTGCTTTATGCAAATGTATGTATATATTTAATATTGGAAATCAATTAACAACACAAAACAATGACAAATATTGTCCAGAAACCCTCACATGTCCTGCATGAGGATCATGATGCAGCAGCCACTCACTATGATAAAATATATGTATCAGTGGTTGCCTCAGTTTCTATGTTATTATTTCAACAATATCATGTTGGTGTTGCCGACATGATGAACAAAGACAAAATCAACCTGAACTGTCAGGGACCGACATCAGATACCCTCACAATTACATTTTCTGGTGCTCAGATTAAAACTTGCTTGACAATCAATCGTAGTGAGCATCAGGAGCCTTTATTTTTTTATCAAAGTTAGAGCAGGGATAATTAATCCTTAAAATTATTACCTCAATCAAAAAAATGGAAATCAAAAATGTAGTTTTGAAAATATCCCACGGTATTGATCGTATGCCTTGCCTTGTTCTGTCAACAGGAAACTTTCTGCACTGTCGCTGTTGTGTTCCTGAGTTGTAGATCGTTGTGATTGCAGGCATTTGACTTGTTAACCTGTTGCCTGACACCTGTCAGCACTCGCCCACAGAGGGCGGCTCAGCTGTCAATCAGTCTCATGGAATAGGTCAGAGGTCAAAAGTTGACAGGGTGTCACCTGTCAAGGTTTACATTTCTCAGCTCATTTCCTGTTAGTTAGGTCGCGTTATTAATGCATTTCTTGTTTTTAATCATTTGATGTGATCTGCATTGTAAATCACTTCATCTCATGAGACCATCAAAATGAGTTGGAAAAGTAACACATACCAGTTTCTCTTAGTTTGTCACTTCAGGGTCAACTGTTATCCTCATAATAAACAATCCAGAAGTAGTGGCTGCAGCCGGTTTGAATGACCTTAGCTTCCCTCTCTCTCTCTCTTTCTCTGTGTATACGTGTGTTTGTGGTTTTGGCAATTTACTATTGGCTCACCGGCAGAGTACAAGGACTGCACGCCACATGTAGAGACTTCCTCCAGTAAACTTTATCCCTCTCTCTCCTCTCCTTCTTTACGAGTCTCAAAACACAATCAATCATTTTTATTGCGTATCTTTAAGCACTTCTTCTTATTTAATTGCCTGGTCAGCACAATAAACACCAGTCAGTGTGCAAAAGGAGAATTCAGAGAATTCAATGCAGCGTCCTCCAGTTCTTGACATTTCTGTAGACATGCGTGCAGTGTTTGACTTTATGTGCATGTGTGTTAGTGTGCACCAGTCTGTATGGGTGTGTATGTGTGCGTGTGTCTGACATCATGTGGAACAGCCAGATCTGTGCTGACAGCCTCTTCTTCAGACGAGCTGCAGCAGATGACAAGTGAGAGTGAATCTTAACCGTTCTCTCCATCATCCATTCATCCTTCAAACCCTTCATCTGCGCTGCTGGAGCAGGACCAAGAGCGTTAAACCAAACACATGACTTGGCATGTGCTAGCTCATTCCCACTGTGTGTGTATTTGGTTATATAACTGCTGCAAACACCAACTATGTGCTCATTTGCTTTCAGGTGACTCCCACCTGCACCTCAACACCAGACCTGGTGAGTGTGTACATGTAGTTTTTATATTATGTAATGCAACCAATCATGTTGCAGAGTTACTCATCTCTGATTGTTTCTCAGCACGGCTCCACTAAATCTACATCTCAGAAGAAGAGAGGCTCCATACCGAGGTACCGAGAAGCCTGAATCACACTTCAAAAAAAAGATATTTGATATGTAAAATGGATATGCAGAAATGAAATGCGTAGTAAAAATAAACATGAAGGAGTCTTAAATCGCCTAATGGATGTTTTGGCTGCACTAAAACAATGAACTCTCTCACAATGTCCAGGAGTAAAAGTGTGGAACAAGTGATGGAGCACGTGATGGAGCACCACTACGACTTTGACCTCACCTACATCACGGAGAGGATCATCTCTGTCTTCTTCCTGCCGGACCTGGAGGAGCAGCGCTACCGCAGAAACCTACAGGAAGTGGCCTCCATGCTGAAATCCAAGCACCAAGACAAGTTCTTGGTTAGTCATAAAACTGAAAACATAAGGAGTTATAAACTTAATGTCGTGACTGGTCTATTAAAAAGACTGAATAATGAGATCGTGGTTCCTATTAAAAGTTTCATTAAAACAAATTAAACAGGTTTTAATTGCATATTTGTGCAACTATTCAGAAAAGTTATTGCTTTGAGTCCTTATTTCCTCCCACTTGATTTATAAAAATAGATTTGTGATATCTTCTTATGTGTCTCTGCCTTTTCCAGCTACTGAATTTATCAGAGAAGAGACATGACATCACCAGACTTAACCCAAAGGTATTTACATTTTAAAAGATGACAGATCACACTTTACGGTTAATGGACAGGTTTGACTCATTCGAAAAGCAGAATTTAAAACGTCTGTCTTCCTCTGCGGTTCAGGTGCAGGACTACGGCTGGCCTGATGTTCACGCCCCGCCCCTGGACAGAATCTGTGCTGTTTGTAAAGCCATGGAGACCTGGCTGACCTCTGACCCCCACAACGTGGTGGTCCTCCACTGCAGGGTCAGTGCCACCTGAATCCACATCTGCTCGCTTTTGCTGTGAAAAATTTAAAACAGTGGGAGAAGCTATTTCATCGTCACTTTGATCTGTGTCCTGACAGGGAAACAAAGGGAAGACGGGGGTCATTGTGGCGGCCTACATGCACTACAGCAAGATATCAGCAGGGTAATCTGCATCATTATTGATCCAACAAGAGACTCGTTATACAAGCATGTGTGAAGACCAATTATCCGTTTCGAATTTTCACCTATTTTCATCGAGGCTGCATTTCAATCAAGGAAAATTGGATACCTACCTCTAAAATTGCCAACATGCATAACTAGAGTTACACATTTCTCTTGTGCTGAAATCAAATCAACCTTTTTGTTTCCATAATGTCTTTATTCACAGTTATATTTTGTTGTCATCAAGGCCAAACCTTTTTGTAGTTCTGTCAATGTAATCACTGTAGGGCTGCAACTATAGCTTGTTTTGTCCAAACAATAGTTCAAACCCTAAATATATTCAGTTAATATCACAAAGACTAAGAAAAACTGTCAAATATTCAAGGGAAGCTGAAACCAATTAATTCTTGGCGTTATTCCTTTAAAAACTAACTTATTATTAATTTATTATCAAATGTGTTGATGATTAATTTTCTGTTAATCAACTTATCAATTAATTGACTCATCATTTCAGCTCTAGATCACTGTCCTCAGTGCTTTCACATCTTGATTTTTGTTGGCGAGCTCTAAAAGAGGAAATGTAAATGTAAAAAATGCCTATTGTAGATTAGATTATATTGGTAGGCAAAGTCAGCAACAACAGTTATGATTTACTTTAGGCATACACCTCATTACCTCCAGACACACTAATATACAGAAAAATAGAAGGAGTCACGGGCCAAACAATAGTAAATTTATGCATAGTTTTCACCAGTTACACTGCAAAAAAATCACTGTTTCTACACCAGCGAACCCATTGTGCTATCAAAATAACTACAACACTACTAAACAGTATAACATTTGACATTACAATAATTTGTTGGTGTGCCCACATATTACAAAAAGTATTTCTGTATCTGCTGCTCATAAATTTAATTGAAATGAATTCAATACTTTTAAACTCTAATACAGTGTTCATGGCCAAAGTGCCCACTTAAAAAGATTACAATGCAAATGTTAACACATTAAGATGTAACAAACAGAACAGGCAGAAGTAAAGTATTGGTTTCTGTCAAGAGGTTAAGACAGAGATAATTTCCCAACATTGAGTCTACATCTAGCGTTTAAACTAGGATGTACAATGTACACACAATGCAATTTATTAGAAATATGCTCGAGCCATATTCTAGTTTATTATAGCATCACTAACACTTCCTAATTTTTGCTTGCACAGATCTGTATTAAAGCATGTATTAATACACCTCTGGTTGTGTCCACAGAGCGGACCAGGCTCTCACCACACTAGCAATGAGAAAGTTCTGTGAGGACAAAGTCTCCTCTTCCCTACAGCCCTCTCAGAACAGGTGAGACACAGTCATATATCTTTGTATCTCCTCCTCTTGTGCTGCTCGCCTCAGTGGCTCCCTGCTCTCATCACTATGTTTCCTCACGTCTCTTCTGCAGGTACATCTACTACTTTGGCGGGTTGCTGTCAGGTACCATCAAAATGAACAGCAGTCCTCTATTCCTCCACCAGATCCTCATTCCATCACTACCAAACTTCCAGGCGGGAGGAGGTCAGTTTTACACAAACTAATGTTGTATAATAGCTTGCAGTGTAGTTACAGTAAGTCTTAGCTTCAAATAGTGAACACCAAGTGTTTTACAGTGCTGAAGGGAAAAAAACAATAAAGCCTTTGTCAGCAAACTCTCCCCCTTTACAGTTTTTCTGTATCTGCAGGTTTTTATCCATTCCTGAAAATCTACCAGTCCTTACAGCTCGTCTACACTTCAGGCATCTTGTAAGTACATGACAAGTTCTCCAGTCACTGTGTTTTTTCAGTTCACCTCCTGCGGGCAGACTTCTTTCCTTCCCCTGTCCAACTGACAGATGTTGTCTATACAGGCTGCTGTCTGTGTTTAGGTGTAGGTTGGTCTGTGCTTATGTTAAAGTTAATGTTGTTTACCACTGTTTTACCCAACTGAGACATGTTTTTACTGGTTTTATGTGTGTTTTGAGCTGCTGTGGCAGTTGTTTTTTTATTCTGTGTATGTCTGCGTTTGTCCAGTGATCCCCAGAGCTCCAGGGCAAGGAAGCTGTGTGTGACTATGGAGCCAGCGCTTTTATTAAAGGGGGACATTATGGTGAGCAATAGCTTATTGTGCACTGTGTGTCACTAATTAGAAACCTTATTTTGATTTAAACCCTATCCATATCCATCCATACAGTATATCACTGCAATACAACTGCAAGGCCTTAAAGGGATAGTTCGGGTGTTTTGAAGTGGGGTTGAATGAGGTACTTATCCATAGTAGGTGTATTATTTACAGTAGATGACGGTCGGCAATCTCACAGCTTGGAGATACAGACAGGAGTAGCGGCACCGGAGCAAAGCAATACAGTGCTGTGGACGGGGACGGCAGAAAAACATATTTTAGCCACCTAAAAGAAAGGCTCATCCCAAAAACTCGATATCCGTTTAAGTGTACGCTATATTTACCAACACTTTCACCGCTTTATCTTTCCGTCAGACTGCCCTTTCCGAAGGGGAACTGAACTGAAAGTGAAACTTATCTATGCTCTCTCCAAAGCCAGCAGGCTCAGATGACAAAAACAGTATAGATACGTTTCTCTTTCTGCTCAGTTCGCCGTTGGACAATATTCTAAATATAGTGTAAACGTATATCTTTTTTTTTTTACGTGAGCCTTTCTTTTATGTGGTTTAAAATACGTTTTTCTGCTGGCCCCGTCCACAGCACTGTATTGCTTTGCACTGGTGTCGGTCCATCTATCTGTATCTCCAAGCTAGGATGTGCCGACCATCATCTAGTGTAGGTAATACACATACTATGGATAAATACCTCATACAACCCCACTTCAAAGCACCCAAACTATCCCTTTAATTGAAAAAAATATATATATTTTTTCTTCTCTCCTCACCTTGATGCACTTTTGTAACTTTTCCTTGAAAAAGCGCTTGATTATTTTTAAACCACTTAAGCTCCAAATCCCCTGTAGACCATGAATATGCATGCTTAATTATTTTCTTACGCTGTTTTGCATGTCTCTTTGAGAGGGTAAAAACATTCAGAGCCCTTAGCGACCTAGAAAGACTTGCAAGTACTTTTTTTTGTCTCGGAGGGTAATCAGTTGCCAACTTGCCACAACAGCGACACGCACCAAAGAATATATGATCCAAAGCACATTCAGATTTGATTTACGACATCAACTTTTTTGGGACAATTCATGTGAAATGAGCCTTTGTATTTAAGTACATCACTCTCTTACCTGCATCCTTCTCTGCAGGTGAAGTGCTACGACCGGCGGAGTCGAGCAGCAGAGAGGGAGGTGGTGTTCAGAGTCCAGTTCCACACCTGCACTGTCCACGGAGCCCAGCTGTGGTTTGGCAAGACTGAACTGGACCTGGCCTGCACAGGTATAAAAAAACAGAGGCTCAATAGTTTCTTAGGAAATGCATGGAATGAAGGCATTACAGAAGAAAGTAGACTGAAGGGTATTTATGCTACATGTGCATGAGGAAAACTATGGTACTACATCACTGCAGGGAGGTTGTTTAAATTATACTAGTGCTTTACTACACTAAAATGTGAATATTGTAAACTAATGAAAGCATAAAAGGAACTTCCTTCTGTGTATTTCTATTACTTCCTTGAAATGGTTTACACGGCTGTATAATTCAAGACCCACTTATCTTTCAGTCCATTGTGGTGTTGTGTCTGTATTTTGAGGTAAATATCAAAAGACAGTGTCAGTTTAGATCAAACAGAAATGCTTGTACATGGCTCAATAAGCAGCAGTCTCATGACAGATGCTCTAAGTGCTACATGCTGACGCATGCATACGATGTATAAATAATATTACCCACACTCGTGCACGAAAGGAAAAAACTCATTTCAGATACAATTCTTTAAAGTGTTATGCTTTGTTGATGATCTTTATTTATTAACTTTGGTGTTTCCACTTCACAGAATAAGAGCACTTTCTTGTGAATGTTTTTTATCAGTCTCTGTAGTTACAGCCTGGATATTTTAGTCGCTGCCTTTATGCTCATCTTTCTGCAGATGACAGGTTCCCTCCAGACGCTACAGTCGAGTTTATCTTCTCCAATGGGCCGGAAAAAATGAAAGGTGAATATTATCACACTGTCGCCGCTTCTCTTGCTTTTTACATTTTCATATGCTTCATAACTAAATGTCTGCTTTCAAAGGTCGAGAATACCGCAAGAATGACGCCTCCATCAAAGTGGACTACAACACCTCGGACCCTGTGGTCCGATGGGATTCTTATGAGAACTTCAACCTGCACCACCAAGACAGCATTGAAAGTAAGAAACATGCACACACACACAGGGGTGTGAAGAATAAGTTAAGAGGGTCAAACATCACATGACACTCCCTTCTTGTTTCTACCAGATATCTCTCATACGAGGGGCCCTCTAGACGGCAGCCTGTATGCCCAGGTGAGGAAGCGCCGCGGGCCGGGCTCGACTGCTTCAGTGCCGTCACCCAACGGATGCCTCACCAGCAGCCCAACTGTCAAGCCTCAAACTCCCAGCCAGCCCCAGCCTCTCACCTACACCTCTGACTCTAGCCGCTCCTCTGATCACCAGGAAGACGCCACTCCGTCCATAAAACGCCCGGAGAGAGAAAACACTGACTGTCCATCGAGGAAAGGAGACGGGGAAGTTGAGGCAAAAGACAAAAGAAGAGGAAAAGAGAAGGATAGAGAGACGGCGATTTTAGATGACGGAGACCCGCAAAGTCCTGGGGGTTTGAGGCGAGAGCAATCGTGTTGCGGTCGAGCAAAGTGTGGCGATGGCGGATGGGAGAGGGAGCGAGAGCCCTGCCTTTCTGACAGTCATTGCCTTGGCCGTTGCAACAGCGTCAAAAAGAATCCAAAAAGCCAAACCCTGCCGGCCTTGCCATCCAAATCCCCGCCACCTCATACAACTCATATGGAGCTCTGCCATCGACACAGTGCCCATCCTTTGCCAGAGTTACCATGGGAACGTCCACCGCCACCCCCGCCCCTGCCCTGCCTCCTCAGGCCGTGCTACCCTTACTCCACCCCTGAACACACCCACCCACACAGCCACACCCTCCCAGCCTTAAACAGACTCTGCACTGGGGAAGAGTGTCACCTGCTCCATTATTCCAGCCACAATCCGGCCTCTCATCTCTCCCATCAATCACTGCCCTCTAGCCCCTACAGGGAAATGTACTTCAGCTCTCCACCACCGTCCTCTGGTTGCCCCTGTCGGGACTGCTCCAGCAGGCGAGAGCACCAATCAGCCTCAGTTAGAGCATTCCACCCACTGCACCCCGACCAATCAGAAAGCCCACACTGGTCCCAAGGAGTACAACGAACAAGAGAGGCGCCTCCGCTGTGGGAAAGTGAAAATCCATGGGAGGTGGCGCGAGAGGCAGAGTTCTGGCAGTGCAAATCAGCCATGCCGGCGTTTCGCGTCTGCCACTCCACTTTGGATCAGAGTCCAACCCCGGAGCCTAGGTACGCCATCGGGCCTCATCAGGGCTACCCCAGCCCCCAGTCTCTGATGGATGTGCGGGATGGAGCAAGCAGTGGATACCACACCCCTCCGCAGCCTCGCCACTCCTGTCCCTGCTCTCCTTATCAGTCCTCCCCAGCCGAGAGCCACGAGAGCCGGGGCTACGCCTCGGGGTACCACTCTGGATCAGCCTCGCCTTTGCCCGCTAGCAGCCCCTCTCCTGGGAGAGGCAGGCTGCCCGAGACTCCCTCTGGATCTAGAGAACAGCAGCACGCTGAGCATCACAAAGGTGATTGGATAGATGGATGGATCCAGTGGGGATTGCTTTTTTTTTACATTGAAATAACCAACACGTTCTCATCCCAACTCGTCATTTGCTTTGTCAGACCCCTCAGCGTCACTTTTCGGTCTCAGTAAACGCGTGCTTATTGTTGTGAATCAAACAAAACTATTTAGTTAGGTTTAGGAGAAACAACATGTTTGGGCCTTTTACAGTGAAAATGTGCTGCTGTAAACACGTGACACGAATGAACAGCTGATTGTAAAGTGAAAGTAAAACATAACACACAGGACATGAACAGCGGACTCCTTGTTGAAAGCGTTGTGTTTGTTGGACCCATCCACCTCCCCTCACACCCACCCAGTGTGTCTCTTTTGCTCTTTAAACTACGTCACCACAACACTTTCTCTGAGCGTTTATTGTTACTGCGAATGGGTTTACATTGTAGATAATGGAAAGCCCAGTGCATCTCATACTGGCCCTTAAGGGTGCTTTGTGCAGCGGTATCAAAAGCCGACGGCCGTAAAAAAGCATCGGTATTTGACACCCTGGGAATGAGAACGCGCTGGAATAACATGCTTGTTCTTCTTATTTTTCTCATTTCTTTGCTCTATCTTCATCTCATCTTGTTTTATCTCACTTCTCGAAGGGGAACAGGCCAAGGCTGATGTGGAGGATGACATATCCCAGGGTTCAGACGGTAAATCAGACTCTAATGGACAGTCAAGCACCCCTGGACTGGACTCTGATCATGACTACACAATCATTGGTAGCAGCAGCCCCACACACACAGAAGACAGGTGGGTGAATATTTTTTAGCTGAAAATAAAATTCATCCAGATTTGTAGCTAATAATCTTATTTTGTCCATTCTTCCTTAGTGTATCTGCTGATAGCCCTCTTCAAAGCCAAGCAACTTCACCACATCTGGAGTCCAGCACAAACAGCAGCAAAGCCGTCACACCAGTATCAAGAGAAACACAAAGCTCCAACATATCTATAAACTCCACAACACCATCAAGTGAGCAGAGTTTGAGCTCTGACGGAGCAGCCAAGATCACAGGAAGTGCAGAAGGATCTAACAAATTACAGCCTTCAAGCTATGCCACCGTCATCATCACCCCGGTCCAAGTGCAGCTCAATGGCTCTGCCCTTCCTAGCGATACCCCATCTGACAGCAGCAGAAGTGTATCCATGAACCCCTCTGCTAGTCTCAGTTCTAGCCCCTCCACCACTTCCCAAAATTCTCCTATTGGCTCCCCAGACCTTCAGACTTCTCCTCAGCGCTCTACAGACGCAGCGGGACAAAGACTGACTCCGGAAAGAGACAGCTCAGCCGACACCAAACCACCATCACCTGTGCCTGACGGATATCACACACCAACCTTTCCCTTAGCATCCTATTACTACCCATTACTAAACGTCCCTCACGTACCATACACTGGGTACACTGCAGTCACCATCCCCGCCGTCCAGCCACCGCTACCCGAGAAGAAACGTCTTTCGTCCACACCGGGATACCTAAACGGACACAACTCACTATACCGGGGCTCCTCAGCTCCTTCCCCCACGCACCACGTTACTTTCTCCCCCTTGGTGGGAGAGCAGAGACGCGGGTCTTCACAACACAACTGTAGGGAGGAATCAGACATCAGGGTCAATGCGAAGTTTGTCCAGGACAGCTCCAAGTACTGGTACAAACCAGGCATCTCCAGAGACCAAGGTGAGGATGATGAGGGATATGCAACAATCCAATCTTGTTTGAACATTAATGATGAAGTCATACTGTATAATGAAACGTCATACATCATAACAGCAGGGTGACAAAAGACATGTAACCCATATGTTGTCATTGTTGCGTCTCTTATTTCACACGACAACACCCATACTCTAATGCATCTTCTCTACCGTAGCCATCGCTGTTTTGAAGGACAAGGGACCAGGAACTTTCCTCATCAGAGACAGTAACTCCTTCCAGGGGGCCTACGGCCTGGCCCTCAAGGTGGCCACGCCTCCTCCTAATGCCAACATCACCGGCAGCAAAGGTATCCATGATCCAGGGTCCTGGTATTCTGCATGCTGGCTCACTGTCACATCGCCATGCCTCACACCCGCATACAACAGAGCCATCGATAGTGTTAGTAGCAACACCTGTGCTTTTCCTACTATGACAAGTCAAAATGCCTACTGTGAAAAAGGCCTAAGGTCACATCACACTCCCATTCAACAAACTATGTAGAGAAATTTGATGCCAAATTGTGTACTTCAACGGTTGATTAGTTACATGATTTTCATACATTTATTCAGACTGTTTAAACATCCAAAAATGACTGCTGATGGGTTTGCAAAGAAGATACTTGCCATCAGATAAGTGTAAAAAATCACAGAAAACATCCGATTCGAATCGTACACGTTTTTGTATTTTTGATCATGCATCCTTATAGAATATGTTCTGCGTTATACAGTCTGTCTTTATTATCATCCTCACTCCCTCCCTCTCACCCTCCTCGCCTCTCTCCCAGGGGACCCTCTTGAACAGCTGGTGAGACACTTCCTCATCGAGACCGGGCCACGGGGAGTGAAGATCAAGGGCTGTCAGAACGAGTCCTACTTTGGTCAGTTATAGGAGAGACACAACTGCATATATTTCACATATTTTAATTATGTACGAGATATTGAAATTGATCTTTTTTTTTACCTGTAAACCTAGAGAAAGTGTTTTTATTTACTTCCTTCTCAGTCCCCTGTTATCTTCATTTTAATGTCTTCTAATCTGTCATAATCATCATCTGTGTTCACCTCTTTTCTCTTCCTGTCTTTGTCTCAGGAAGTTTATCTGCCCTGGTGTACCAGCATTCAATCACTCCCATCTCTCTGCCATGTGCCCTTCGCGTCCCAGAAAAAGGTAAAATCACTATCATTACATTTAGATGTCATGATTCTTATTCCAAGACTTTCTAAGACATATTTATTATGAGGGAACAATTCAACACATCAAAAAATAGCAGGTTATTATAACAGCTATATACTGGATCGTCAACAATTTAGACGGTATTGTTATGTAACTGAAGACTATCATGTTTCAGATCTGGTTGGGGAGCTTCACGAGACGCAGAGTGCAACAAACACCAGCACGGCGGCTGATCTCCTCAAACAAGGAGCAGGTAGCACATGGGCTTGTTTTGTTTTTAGTGATTCTGCTGTTACATGGATTTACATAGAGGACATATCACATGCAGTGCAATAGTTGCAGTTCTTAGTTTCAACCTTTTTATTGATGCGTGTGTAATACAGAAAGGGCACCACAGTCGATAGTGGAAAAGCACACAATACCGAGGGATTTTAAGAATAAGAAAGAAAGAAAAAGCACAGTAACCAAATGGAACAACCCTCCCACCCACATCCCCCTTGGAAATAATAATAACAATAACCAAGAAAGACAAAGATTTTAAAAAAAAATGTTAATAAATAAATGAATTTATAGAAATCTAAAAATACTAAATAAATACATTTAAATAAATACACTAAAATAAGTAAATAAAAATAAAACATAAAAAATAAATAAATAAAATTAATTAATTAAAAAAAAAATATATATATATATATACATATATATATATATATGTATATATATATATATATGAAAAAAATAAATATATATATGTATATGTATATGTATATGTATATATAGTTTCAGTTCTTACTTTTGACCAGCAGAGACTGCTCAAGCCTCATAGTTTCCCAAAACTATAAGAGTATACATGTTTATGTTAATCCATATTTTCTCATCTCTCTCGTACACAAGCCTGCAACGTGCTCTACCTGAACTCTATGGAAACCGAGTCGTTGACGGGCCCTGAGGCAATCTCAAAGGCAACCAAGTGTACTTTGGCCCTCAGTCCACGTCCAGTGGCAACAGTGGTCCACTTCAAAGTGTCTTCTCAGGGCATCACTCTCACCGACAGCAAAAGAAGGTACAACACTTTCTCATCCCAACTCGTCACATACCGCCACTTTGTCCCGCCGCTTGGCGTCACTTTATTTTTGGCATCAAAACCACTATAGTTAGGTTTAGGAAAGAACGACATGGTTGGGCTTAAAACTACAACGTTTGAACATTGAAAATGACACTGAATGTTGTGAACAAAGGACACGAACGAACAACTGATTCTAAAGTGAGAGTGAAACTGACAAACAATTAATATTATAGTTAATAAAAAACGCCTGTTGCGTTTCATACCGGCGCTAAAGGGTGTCTTGTGCGGCGGTACTAAACGCTGACAAAGCCTCTGTATTTGACGCCCAGGGAATGAGAACAGGCTGGTCTGACACAGTATGTACACCAGTTTGACAGGAAATGTTCTAAATAGGATACTTAAAGCTAATGCCAAAGACAAATGAGTCATAATATTGTTTGTGTGTGTATCCAGACTATTTTTCAGGAGACACTACCCAATCAACAGCGTGACTTTCAGCAGTCTCAACCCCAAAGACCAGAGGTAGGTCACCGAGACATATGACAGTATGATTTAATTAAAAAAAACTATACATGCTTGTACATGTTACTGCTGATTATCTTTAGTTAAGGCAGTGATATCTGTGTGCTTTCTGCTGCTGCACAAATACATCCTGTATTGACTTATATTTTGTAAATATAAGTCCTCTGTGATTTGTCTGCTTTTCTAAGAGGAGAATGTCTTTTGTCATTCATGTTTTCCTACGTTTATGTCTCCGTGTCTCTATTTGTGTGCCCGTGCTTCAGGTGGACTAATTCTGATAGCACGTCAAGCAAGTAAGTGCTTGCTTCTCTGTGTTTTTTCTTGGCGAGTGATATTACCGACTGGTACAGTGTGCTACTTTGCATGGCAGTTAATCACAATCAGATTTGTTGCTCAATTGGGATTCTTTCAGTGTCAATTATTATTATAAACTCTCCCGTCTCTTGACCTCTCACATCTCCTTTTTGCTGCAGGATGTTTGGCTTCGTGGCGAGGCGGACAGGCAGCGCTACGGAGAACGTATGTCACCTGTTTGCAGAGATGGACCCCGAGCAACCTGCAGTGGCCATTGTCAACTTTATCAACAAAGTCATGCTGGGACCACAGCTACGCAGATGAGAGAGGAGGAGAATCTGAAAACTGGACTATTGGGGATCTGGGGAAGATGTTAATATGATTTTTAATGAAGTGCGTGTGACTACATTTTGTTCTTGCATTAGTGCAGGTGGCACCACTGTGCTCGGCTGTATGACTGTTTTTATAACAGAATCACTGCTCTGTAGCGCAATGTATTGTTTATATGCCAGTTTACAGAGCAAACAGTTAGAAAAAAATAGTTTGATAAGCCAAAGACTGACCTCTGAACTTTGGTAACCTTTGCCAAATGAGATTAAAAAAAGAGTTTGGGGTTTTTTTTTTGTTTGTTTTGCTGTTGATAAAGTTGTTTTATTTGTAATTCTGTTTCAAACAGTTCTCATAATGTACAACAAACTTCACAAGCTGCGTAAGTGACAATCCAT
This sequence comes from Sebastes umbrosus, assembly GCF_015220745.1. Taxonomy (NCBI): domain Eukaryota; kingdom Metazoa; phylum Chordata; class Actinopteri; order Perciformes; family Sebastidae; genus Sebastes; species Sebastes umbrosus. The sequence continues at coordinate 31,777,638 of NC_051269.1, read as the reverse complement.
GTACCACACTGTTATTAAAGTTTCTCTACATCAACAGTTAAAGGTAAAGGAGAAACCGTTAAGAAGTCTTTAAGTAGTAAAATATAAGAGCCATGTTTTAAGGTGTAAAGTGGCATAAAGTGGACCTTATGCAATGTGAGAAAGAGTAAAAGAAGTAATCTGAGGGTGTCTTTGACTACAATTTAACTCAGTTGGTTAGATATCGGTACATATTTTAAAAAATCTACATTTTGTTCTCGATGCAACTATACTATTATAAGTGTATTTTTGTTGATGAGTGATAACCACGGATGTTGTAGCGTATTATGCTAAACCTGCTAAACAAAATGTTATGTGGCTAAACTACATAAGCAAGTAAAAGGGAGGGCAACCTTAATTAAAACAGAGTAAACAAATAAGTAATTTTAAAGATCGTGGACAGGACCTGAATATTTACAACATTTCTACAGCTGCAAATAATAATAATTAAAAAAACCTATGTGGACACTTACTTACTTTGTGAAGTTCAAAATGTGGTGAGAAAATATACAATGTCTGCAATGTTGGTGATGTCAGTATAAAAAGAGTCGGTACCAGAAAAGTCTTTCCATATCACATATTAGTCCATATTTAACTAACCAATATCCACGGCATGGAGCTTCACTTTAAGCCAAAGACTTCATTATTGTGTTAAGATATTTTTTAAAGTTGTTTTTTTTTCAATACATGTTTGTTGTTTGGTATTTGTGTGTTTTCTATAAACTGATACATCATTTAGATGACTTCAGCACAATTATTATTTTTCATAATGGATTTTTATGTAAAAAGAAGTAATATATTTTAGGCCTCTGAGAAGAACGGTGTATGTCATATTTGACAGGAAGTTTTAAGTAATAAAAATCAAATCAAATGCAAAAAAAGTGTGTGCCTCATCATTTATAGGCTTCATGTAAAAATATGTTAAAGATATTTTCAGTATTTACAGACCAAATCATATATTTGTTGTTACCAGCTAAGAGCATGTAAATGTAGTAGGTCTGATTAAAGTCTTGTATCATTTCCCTCATATTCTCAGCGAATCAAATGCAAAGTGTACGCCTCATCATTTAAAGGCTTCATGTAAAAATATGTTAAGATATTTTATGCATTTGCAGACCCAATCATATATTTGTTGTTACCTTTATAGTTACCAGCTAAGAGCATGTAAATGTAGTAGGTCTAATTAAAGTCTTGTATCATTTCCCTCATATTCTCAGCGAATCAAATTAAAGTGTATGCCTCATCATTTAAAGGCTTCCTTTAAAATATATTAAGATATTTTCAGTATTTGCAGACCAAATCATATATTTGTTGTTACCAGCCAAGAGCATGTAAATGTAGTAGGTCTGATTAAAGTCTTGTATCATTTCCCTCATATTCTCAGCGAATCAAATTAAAGTGTATGCCTCATCATTTAAAGGCTTCCTTTAAAATATATTAAGATATTTTCAGTATTTGCAGACCCAATCATATATTTGTTGTTACCTTTATAGTTACCAGCTACGAGCATGTAAACATAGTAGGTCTAATTAAAGTCTTGTATCATTTCCCTCATAATCTCAACGAATCAAATGCAAAGTGTATGCCTCATCATTTAAAGGCTTCCTTTAAAATATGTTAAGATATTTTATGTATTTGCAGACCAAATCATATATTTGTTGTTACCAGCTAAAACCACATGTAAATGTAGTAGGTAGATTAAACTCTTGTATGATTTCCCTCATATTCTCAGCGTTTGCACTTACCTATCAACTTGAAACAACTCAATTCATGACAAGCGTTCATAACTTTTAACAAGTTGACGGGGTCAAAAGGATGAGGTCCCACCGAGATTTGAACTCGGATCGCTGGATTCAAAGTCCAGAGTGCTAACCATTACACCATGGGACCATTCACGCCTATGTCAACCACAGGACTGTAGTTATGAGTAAGCTTTGGTCTCTTTCTGAGGTCTATGTTGTTTATGATTGAGGATGTTAACTCTCAGAGTCTTTATCTCATCAAACAGTGCGCTATTAGAGAGATTAAACTCTTAAATCAAAGTGCCAACTGCCACATTTCTCGTCATTGCTAGTTAGCTAACGACGGTTAACCTAGCTAACTCAGAATCAGAAGTAGATTGTTATTAACACACGCATCCATCTGGAGGTGCAGACAGTCGACCACGTCAGGTCTAACCGAGCCGACCGATGCATATATATGTTATCAAATAAATTACTGAAGGTTTGAGGGTCACGTCAATTACTTTCACGAATGTATGCTAGCTGCTAGCTGCTATAGCTAGCTACTCCATATCCGTTTTCAGCTCCTCAAAATAAAAGCTCTCTTTTCAAAATAAAAGCTCTCTTTTCAAAATAAAGGTTTGGATTATTATATCCTCCTGAGACACAGCCCATTCACATGTGTCCTCGGCCATGGACATTTTGTCCACATGCATATCCTTTTACTCTTTTGACTTACTCTATCAACCCCTGGTGTATTGTAAAGAGGACATCATGGGCTTTCCAGTGTTATGGCATGTGTTTTTTTTTAATCAAGTTGAATGTATTCTTGGTTTAATATCACTTTACGGCCGTAATCTGTTCATTGTTTTAGTCTTTTCACACTGAAATGGTCCTGTGGTCCACTGAAGTGGACATGCTGCAAAATAAAAAATAAAGTTCAAAAAGCCTAAATTGTAAGATTTTCTTTTAACCCTAAATAGGAAGGAAATCACACAAAAAAGTAATTGGAAGACTTTTTTTAATCGGTTCCCAGGAGGATGTAAGAGCTAAAAGGTGTCAAACTATTTTATTAATTATGTGAGTTTATAGACTAAAATATTGCGATGCAAACATTTGAACATTGTTTTTCATGGAAGCAACATCCAAATGTAAGCATTGCTTACACCTGCATTAGGCAGAATGTTTTTGGCATCATTGGGCAAAAACTCCATAATAACCCTTTCAGCATATTGTAATTCAAGTGTTCTGAGAGAAAATTAGACCTGTGCACCTCCTCGTGGCTCTGTTTTCAGACATTAAAAAATCTAGCCTGTGACGGGAGACTTTGGCCAATCACAGGCTCTGACTGGTTGTTTTCCTCCGGTCTTTGAAATCTTGCAGATGCCATTAGAAGCACCGGAGGACACAGAGGCACATGATTTTATTTCAGACTACCTGTCTCATGCATTACTGTCAAGATATTGTGACCATTTTATAAAAATGACCTTTTTTAATCATATTTGCTCCATATCTACCCACTGCAGCTTTAAAACACATCACATTTTAAACAACAAACATGCAGTGTCAAGTCACAGTATACAACCACAAACACAAATGTTAAAAATACACAAAACACAACATACAGTATCTACTACAAAGTCAGGTGCCCAGGAAGACAGACAAGAAAAAAACATATCTTGCTACGGATTGATTTGGCCTGTGACGGGAGACTTTGGCCAATCACAGGTCATTTCAGAGAGAGCGTTCCTGTTGGCTGTGCTCCGGCTGGTGGGCGGTGCTTGGTATGAACCTCAACTGATCTCAACATGGATGTCGGGTCACAAACTTTCTCACTTTACAGCTAAACAGTTCACTACAAGATGTTTCTGAAAACATTTGAGGAGAGAAATAGTTATTACAGTAACAGAATATCGATTCATATTTGATCAGCGCTGCCTAGTAGTTGATTTGAGTTTGTGAGAGATTGACAGCTGCTCAGAGATGGCAAGGCTCCAGCTCGGCTCTGATTGAGGGTTTTCCTCCGGTCTATGAAATCTTGCAGATGCCATTAGGAGCACCTGAGGACACCTGAGGACACCAGAGGACACAGAGGCACGTGTTGTTTTTTCAGATTACTGGTTTCATGCACTACTGTCAGGATATAGTGACCGTTTTATAAAAATAACTTTTTTTAATAATTTTTGCTCCATTTCTACCCACTGCTGCTTTAACTAATTAGGAAAGAAAAATATCATTGCCTTGGAAAAAAGGAGTCTTGAGTAAAGTAGCCTTCATCTGATTAGGAAAACAAAATAAGAAAGTCACCAACTACCTAGGTGCTTTTAAGTAACCCCCAGCTGCTCAGTGGCTGTGGGTAAAAGATTGTACCTGGGTTGGTTGGTTTGTCCATTATACACAACCAACAGGCCACTTTTGACCTACTTTTAGTAAGTGTGCCAAAGCACCTAATAATTAACCAAACACTAAGTGTTTTTCAAGCCCATCTGTTCTCTCAACACTTGATCCAGACTGGGTTGGGAGATGTAATGAGTGAGGGGTAGTCACTTTATTATATACTATAATATTATAACATCATCATGCTTATTTATTTTTCCTGTTTTGCTGTGGAGCAATAAATACTCCAATTTGGTGTGAGTGCTTGGAACCAGCTCAACCGGTTGCATAGCAGCACATTTCATTGGCAGGCGCCTTCATGGCTGACTTCCTCGTGCCATTTAAAAAAAAAAAAAAAATGCAACACTAAGATTTGGCGCTGTAATGTTTGGGACCCATGTGTGATAGGAGGATACAGTATAGTAAATTAGAGTAATCAGTGGCCATGTCGTCCCTCATCCTCCCAGGAGAGGGAACTAAAGGGACCATGTGTAGTTAATCCTCTTGGGTAGTCAGATCTCCATATTGCAGCTCCCAGCGAGCCTCTGGAGGAAAATGGTATAAGGTTTCAGATTTTTCTGCCTCTGAGTGAAAGATCACAGCCAGTCCCGCTGCATCGCTAAATCTGAGAGCTGGATCCTGTAGCAACTGTAATACCTGTTTTCAATCAAGTCCTGTTATTTCTGTGCTTTATGAAGAACTGTAGGAGGCCAGGAACAGCTCCCAACCCCCCCCCCCCCTCTTGGATATCTTCTGAGGAATTATTAAAAAGAAAAATAACCTTTGGTCCCTTGAGTCAATATTTGAGGAAGAAGAAAAAAAGGAATTCCAACAATGCTCAATATTTGCTGCAACACAAAACTTTGAAGACAAGAAAGAGATATCTGTTTACATGAGTAAAACCCTATGAGCTCACACAGTACTACTAAACACATTGTGTGTATCATTCACTAGTAAGGCTACTCCCTACTTGTTTTTTTTATTAACAATTTGTATTGGTATATTATTAATGCCATGAGAAAAAAATTCTGTTATGATACACTTCATTACTTCACTGATTATTTTATTGACACCACTAATTATTTTATATTATTAAGCCTTACATTGTAGTAGTTTACTTACAGTTTCGTACAGTTTTGAGGTTCTTGTACTTTATTTAAATATTTAAATATTTGGTGAATCTTAATAGTTTTACTCCACTACATTTCAGATGGTAATAAACTCCACTATGTGTTACAATTTTTTTTTTATTTAATTTGATTTAATTTAATTTAATTTTATCAACTTTCTTTATTTTATCAACTTTTATTTTATTTTATCAACTTTTATTTTATCAACTTTTATTTTATTTTATAAGAACATACAATACAGTGGAAGACAGTACAAATGGTACAAAACAGTACAATGACATTTGGTTATAAACTTAACAGTCTGATGGCACTGAGGACGAACTGTCCTGATCCTGTTGGCTCTGTAAATAATACTCTGGTAATGTTTTCCAGAAGGTAAAAGACTGACTGCATAGTTTGTGGCTCAAGGAAGAGTGTGGTCTCGAATGATCCTGTGGGCCTCCTTCAAGCATCTCCTGCGGCAAATGTCCTGGAGGGTTGATCGTTTATTGCCTGTGAGAAATGCTGTTTACATCACCTGCTGTACAGCTTTACAGTCCAGGGTCGGAGCTGCTTGTACATCACACAGTGATGCCGCTGCTACAGATGACTCTCCATGTAGCACATGTAGAAGGTAGTGAGGATCTACAGAGCTAAGCTGAATTATTTACATGTCAGCATCAAGCAGTATCGCTGATCTAAAGGAACTTGAAATTGTCTCCACTGAGGGTGTATTGATGAGAAGGAGGGGGTTTCTTCCTCGTCTTTGCTGCTTCCTGAAGTCCACAATTATCTCTTTCACCTTGTTGTCCTGGCACCATATTTGAGAGTCTCACCTCTGCTTCACATGTAGACTTGGCACTGTCAAATATGATGTTTGTATAAGCACACAAAACTAGATTATTAGAAAATATTGCAAGAAAGAGAATAATGGGTTTATATGCACTAAATTCAAATTTTATTTTTTGTATTTTATTTAACCTTTATTTAACCAGGGAAAACTCATTTAGATTAGAAAATCTCTTTTTCAAGAGAGCCCTGCCCAAGACAGCAGCAATGGGGAGTTTCAAACAAGATACACACAAACATTTAAAAGACGTTAAACAAACCATAATGTATTTCAGATAACATACACACAAACATTTAAACCTGCAGTAGGCAGAATGTTTTTGGCATCATTGCGCAAAAAAATCCATAATGACCTTTCAACATATTGTAATTCAAGTTTCCTGAGAGAAAACTAGACTTCTGCACCACTCTTCATGGCTCTGTTTTCAGGCTTTAAAAAATCTAGCCTGTGACGGGAGACTTTGGCCAATCACAGGCTCTGATTGGTTGTTTTCCTCCGGTCTGTGAAATCTTGTAGATGTCATTAGGAGCACCGGAGGACACAGAGGCACATGATTTTATTTCAGACTACCTGTTTTATAAAAATAACCTTTTTAATCATATTTGCTCCATTTCTACCCACTGCAGCTTTAAAACACATTTTAAACAACAAACATGCAGTGTCAAGTCACAGTATACAACCTACACACAAATGTTAAAAACAAATAAAACACAACATACAGTATCTACTACAAAGTCAGGTGCCCAGGAAGACAGACAAGAAGAAACATATCTTGCTATGGATTGATTTGGCCTCCAGACCCTTCACTAAATTTTAAAAGCTGTAATTGATATCAACCTATCTATCTCTAAATCGGTCTGCAAACAGTTCCAGTCTGCAGCGGCAGAGAACATAAAGGCCTGTTTGCCCATTTATGTGCGAGCCATACAGGGACAGAGAGTAAGAGGGTGTCATTTGAGTGCACACAATAATCACTAGTTTTAGTGGAGATATACCCACAAAGATAGGAGGGGAGCAGACCAAAGAAGGACTTATAAATAAATAAGTGCCAATGAGTAAGTCTGAAGGCCAAGCCTACTCTTAAACCTCTGCTTACAAGCAGCAAGTGTATTCTGAATTTTGTTATATAAGAAATCTATTATTCCTAATGTTGAACATGGGTCTAAATTTTACAAATAACCTACTGTTTAGTAGAGGATGTTTCAGACATCGGGCTATTACTGCAAGCCAGAAATAATCAGATTTTCTGTCTTCTTTCATGAAAACTTGACTGTACTGATGGCTGTGGTGTCGTTCTCAAACTGATGAAAGTGTGCTGTGTCTCACAGTTATGTGTGATGGCATGAGTTTGGCACGCAGTCTTGGATGTCCGCAGTGCTGAGAACGAGTGGAGAAAGTGCCAATCTTTCAGTTGCACATGGTGGTGCTCGCACATATAGTCCCTGAGGATGAGGAGAATTATATGAAGGCTGTGCTGTAATCAACAGTATTCTCACATATATGCGCTTTATATCCAGATGTGGCAGAGCAGTGTGGGGTGAAGAAGGTGATGGAACTAGTTGATATATTTGCTAACTGCAGACTGTATGGATAGCCCAGGGGAAGTGAGTCTATGTGGGTTATGACCAGCAGCCAGCAGCATCCCATGATGACAGACGTAAGTGCAACAGGGTGGTAGTCCCTCAGGCAGGATATCCCATAGGCACAACATGAATGCATATTGTATTGCACTGAAACATTACAAACTGGAGTAAAGGGCAAAGACTGAGTGTACGCACTGGGACATCTGCCTGCTGATCAGCACATGGTTTCACAATCTGGCCAGAGATGCTCTCAGGTGCTTTAAGGTGGGTTGGTGCACCTGAGGGCTCTGCTCACATTAGCTCTGGACACAGTGAGTGCTCTTAGACATACTGGGTCATCCTTACTGTAATTCTCAAAACATGTGTTCAGCTGATTTGGGAGGGAGGGAGGTGACTCACAGCTGGGCTTCCCCTTTGTGGCTTCGTGTTTGTCCTCAGTAAGTAATCGCAGCCGATTAGAGCTTATAGCGATTGATAATGCCTATTTAATGGCCTGATAACAGTCGAATTGGATACAGCTGACAAAGTCAAGAAAGATTTTAGACACATGATGTTTGATCACATTTTTCTTGGAGATGAATTAACATACTGTTATATTTCTTATCTTATATGATGTGCCTGTACCTGATAAAGCTGTTCTGTATATGTGTGTGCATGTGTACGTCAGCTTTTCTCTGACTTAAAAGCCTTGTGAAACCTGATTTGTGCTACATTGCTTTTGTGCAACATGACAGTTTTGTACCCTGACAAACTATTTTCACTGACAGAACTTGTTTTATTCCTGTTATCCTGCTACTGTTTATGACCTTGCTGTTTAGTTTTGAAATACATGAGCAGTATTTTGCAAACCTGCAGTCCTATGTAATTTCACTCTGCACAGTCTGCCACTGCAGAAAATGATTCTCCTTACCTTTAATGTTTTAATTCATCTTAGTGTGGCAGGAGTAACAACGTCATAATGCACCATAATGGACCAATGTTCCACTTTACAATAAATGCATCTCCTCTAAATCTGCAGCCACATTACTGCTTGGATGTGGATATAATATGTGTGTTCAACTGATGTTTACACGTACTGTCCTGCTCTGTATCTATGCAAATTACTTATCTCCCTGCACCGGTGCCACTAATACTACTTCCCATAGTTTTAGTGATTTATGATTACCACTCTCCTGGTTTCCAAACAGTGCACCGGCTTACCGTGTAGGGCCCGGAGCATGTGAGGACACAAAATGGCTGTGCCAGGATACATGTCTGACATGGGTGTTGTGGAGCCAAATAAATCCCCGTTAGCAGAACGGCTTGATCCAGGGCTAGTGCCAGACTTCGAAAGCGCCCAAGCCGCAGGACAAGGATCAACTCTCCGCGAGCATAAACACCCACACACACTTTACTTAACAGTTACTGTACATTAATCAACAGTCAACAAGCTTATGACATACATCTGAGGTGCTCAGGTTATGCTAATTTTGAGGTTGAGACAGAATAGGGACACAACAAAGTTTTGTTGACACTAGACTTTGCACATGCATGCTTGGGGTTTATGGCATGGCTGCAATTGTTGAGTGGTCAGTACTCTTTAGCCACATAGAGGGTACAAAATATATAACGAAATGTGGAGTGGACTGGGATATTTAGGGAATGTTTGTTGTGAAAATTCTTGTCATTTTAGAGGCAAGGCAGTGCCAACGGGGTATTTAGAACGCAGAAAAACATTGTACGACACACTGTAGCTCCAGCATGGTGCGGCTCAATGCAGGGGATGGCCTAATTGGAGGTTTTGTGAGAACGCAATAAACCTGATACACATTTGATAAACACAACAGAGGTGACTTAGTAGCTTGTTCATACATTCTGTAAATTGAGAAAAGGGTAGACGCAATAAACTATAGTTCCAGCCTACATGATTTGATTTCTATTATTATTGTGTCATGATGTAGTGTGATGATGAATATGCGCATACCATTATTTAGAAAATAAAGAAGAAGAGTAAATACTAAACGAATCCTGATGTTTTTTCCAAGCTTGAGAAACAAAGGTATAGCCAATTAAAGCATTCAAATTCTGTCCATTCTGTCATCGTCGGTGCATCGAAACATTTCTTGATTTTGAACAGACATTTCATTTAAAATAGACATTCTTAATTCATCATAGTATGTACGACACAAAAGAAAATAATGATTCATTTTCAACTTCTCCTAATTTGTACAATTCACACAACGTGTTGTCCTCCTAGATGTCTTTAAATCTGCCAACTTCAAAGGCCAGAAGAAGGATTCCTGTTCTCAACTGTGCATCTAAAGACCTTTGACTCCTTGATAAGGTTACTATAACATAAGATTCAGTGTCATAATTGTGCTTGATTCGAATATATATTCGTAATTTTTACACTATATCTTTCAACCATTTTTCCTCAAATGTAGCAAGTAACTTTCTTCTAATTGTGTTCAAGCTGCATGATAAATTATTACTATACATATATTGTAACGAGCTTCCTCAAAAACAGCATGAAGTTCTGCAGCCCATGGAGAATTATGTGATTTACTCCAAAGAAAAACCTTCTTATTGACCCTGTATTCTGACATATTATCAGAATACTCTTATACACATTTTTTTATACAATATCTAATCAGTATGCAACTTATGGTTAAGCTCTTATTCATCAGAATATAGTACATGTCGATCCTTTGCACCTTACAAAGGACATACACCACATATATCCTCATTTGTATATATTGTCTTAATCAGCACTTTACTAGTTTGCACTCTGGTTAGATGCAACATTGCGATGTACTTGTATTATGTGCAATGACAATAAAGTGGAATCTAATCTAATCTAATAATATATGACATATTAAAAACAATTCCACAGTCTTATCATTTCACATTTTGGCCTCACTGAGTCAGGAATCCAACCCATATCACCCTGAACAGCCAAAGTATAGGAGCAAACGTCTCGCCTATACATCTTATTGGTGATAATCTGTTTTTTGAAAATTGACTCACTATCTGTTTTGGTGCACTGCTGTTTCCAGAATTTAATTATTTTTTCAAAGTTAAAGTCAAAGTAACACAAACATAGGCTATTAGATATATAAGATGGGACATGGTAAATCTATTTTTGAAATGTATTTCCTTAAAGCTATATCATTTTATACAAAACACTTAAGGCCGTGTAAAACCTCAGAAATAAATGTGTACTGCTTGAATGGCATGGGTCACAAGATATTTTCAATAATTTGCACAGCCTACATAATGTATTCTCTTTACAGTCTGCACAGATCTCTCTCTTGTTTTTCAGGCTGCTGCAGGGAGCTAAGAACGATTAGTTGGAAGAGGATATATAGAACCGGATGAGGCCCTCCTCTCTCTTTCCCTCTCCCCTTCATATCTGTCGCCTTTACTGTGTTTACATTATAGACACACCCCTGACCTTCACCCAGGCCCCCTCCACTGGCCCCACACACACACACCATTTACACCACATACCAGAGCTCTTATGTGCACACAAGCGTGAATGAACAAATGCCACCTAAATATAAATGTGGGTGCTAAAAAACAGAGATTTTATATTAATGAATAGCACAAAACATCAGCAATGTTTTCCCAGTGTGATGGTGTAGTTGTTTAATCTTGTATTGTATTACACACACACACACACACCATTTACACCACATACCAGAGCTCTTATGTGCACACAAGCGTGAATGAACAAATGCCACCTAAATATATATGTGGATTGCTAAAAAATACTGATTTTATCTTGGTGAATAGCACAAAACATCTGCAATATTTTCCCAGTGTGATGGTGTAGTTGTTTAATCGTGTATTGTTTTGTTTTTTTTAGCTTACTCGGTCATGCATTGCAAAGCAGATCGCCATGCATGCAGAGGCACACTGCTGCTGCCTGCCTTCCTCTCAGCCTACCACTGTACTGCAGAGTAGACACACCCCTCCAATGCACACGCCTCACTGCACACATTTTGTTGCAAAAGAGTCAAAGAAATAATGGTGCAAAATGCCTCAAATTGCATATTTATGACGAGGCAGAGCTCGTGTTATTATTCCAACTGCGTGATATCGATGGTGATGGCTGATAGTGATGGTGTTGTGGTTTTATTTGAATAATAATCATATATAGGGAGCTCAAAAAGCCTGCAGCAGCAAAACAAAGAGACACACAGAGAGAGAGAATACACGACCTCAACGGGGACATGTTTCCTCCTATTGAGACATCGCAGCACGTCTAATGTTAGCGCGGTAATCCCCCCCACACTGGTGGTGTATGTGTGTGCATTGATTCAGAGATTAGAGAGCAAAAAAAAACCGATGTTGCTTTAAACCTCACGCGGTCAAAGTTGTTTACCTCCCCGTTACCTCTGACGTCACGACACACCCCTGTTTTAGGGGCGGGGCTTCTTTAAGTTATGAGCAGCGGAGCGGACCAATCAGAATCGAGCTGGGAGTGAAATGTCACCAATAGCAACGCGAGTGACACGCAGAGCTCAACTGTGATTGGCTTAGCAGAGAGGGCTGGGGGGGAAATCCCTCTTTTTTACCCCCGTAGAGGTCCTGAAGAAGGGAATGGAGGGGGGCGGTGCATAACAAAAAGTAATGGCCATCTATTTGGATCCCTGAAGAAGAAGAAGAAGGAGAAGAAGGAGGGGTATTTTCGCCGTGTGTGTAGTTTTTCTTCATGTTAGTGCTTACGTTTTCCAAGGAGTGACACCCAGTTGCGCCGCAACCACGACCGTATTCTTTTTTTTTGCCGTTGAAACGTTCGAACGCAGCGGACGCAGAAACGGTTAATAACTGAACTTGTGGTGGTGCCGCGTTATAGGGTTAAAAGCTAGCAGCGCTAACGGCTAGCTGCTGCTACTACGCTGCTGCTGCGTGTCTAGAAGGGCGTACTACTTTGACGTTTTCTCTCTCTCTCTCTCTCTCTCTCAAGTCTCCTCACATTTTTTTTTAGTTTGAGAGTTTAGCAAAACGCGTGGTCCTCTTTATATCCTCTAAGCTATAAGTCAAAACATGGAGGAGACACACTTCTTTACAAGAGCATGAACACGACGACGCAAACAGCCACCAGAAGAGGATTATTAAAAAAGCAGCTTCCAGTCTTGATGGGGAAAAAGTTGAGCTGAGGTATGAAACTCTGAATGCTAAAGTAATTTATGTTGCTCAAGACCAACATAAGAAACATGTTGTCAAAAGTGCTGTTGTGTGTTTTGCTTATTTAACTGCTATTATGCTTATTAACAAGTGAGTGTTGTTGAAAGTAATGCTGTGTTACATAAACAGAGCAACTGCAGGTCAGGTACTGAGGGTATAGAGAGGCCCCACTCACTCTGTGACTGACTTGCGACATACCATTTTGCCTTTGTATTGAACAGGATTAACAACTTGGGGGAAACAGAAGAAAAGGTTTCAAGTCTTACCTATTGTACAAAGGGCATGCTAAAACCTCAGGTGAGCCATTTTTTCTCTTTTTTTGCTTTGAAGTCATACCTGAGAATACTGATATTGTCTGTTCACATGTTGAATTGTGTCCTATGTGTTACTTTTCAAGTTACACATGTTTACACTGATTTCCTCTTGTGATTTCACAACTTATCATAGTTGTGAAATACATTTACTCTCATCGTACTCTCAATATTGCCATTAATAAGACCGTAAAATCAGTGTTTTGAAAAATGACAGTAGTGGTGCCACATATAGTTGTTTAACTGATTAAGTTGTCAACTATTAAATTAATTGCCAACTGTTTTGATAATCATTGTGAGATAAAAAAAAGAAAAAAGAGACTACTGAGATTGTCTGTTCACATGTTGAATTGCTTTCATAGTTACACATGTTTGTATTGTGATTTCCTCTTGTGATTTCACAACTTATCATAATTGTGAAATACATTTACTCTCATCGTACACAAGAATAAGGTAGTAAATGACATTGCCATTAATAAGACTTTAATATCAGTGTTTTGAAAATGATAGTAGAGCTGCAACAATTAGTTGATTAACTGATAAGTTGTCAACTATTAAATTAATTGCCATGTTAGAGAATACTGACATTGCCTGTTCACATGTTGAATTGTGTCCCAACTATGTGTTGCTTTCAAGTTTGTTGTTTATTTGTTTTGCACAATTTAAGACTATACAACATAACAAAAAAATAAATGAATAATATACAGTGCAGGAAGAGGCAAAAACCCATTGGGCTTATCTGAAGCCTCCACCTAGAGACAAGATTAATATAAATAAATAATATGACTACAAAATAGTGATAACAAAACAATTAGGACAAGATCTCTCTCTCTCTCTCTCTCTCTCTCTCTCTCTCTCTCTCTCTCTCTCTCTATATATATATATATATATATATATATATATATATATATAATAATAACAATAAGTTACACATGTTTGCACTGTGATCTCCTCTTGTGATTTCACAACTTATCATAGTTGTGAAATCACATTTACTCATTGTACACACAAGACATCTATTAAAAATAAGGTAGTAAGTAATGTATGAACTGTGACCAATATTGACATTAATAAGACTAGTAATATCAGTGTTTTGAAAATGACAGTAGAGCTGCCACAATTAGTTGATTAACTTATAAGTTGTCAACTATTAAATTAATTTGCAACTGTTTTGATAATCAGTGTGAGAAAAAAAAAGAGAATACTGACATTGTCTGTTCACATGTTCAATTGAGTCCTAACTGTGTTGCTTTCAAGTTTGTTGTTTATTTGTTTTGCACAATTTAAGACTATACAACATAACAAAATAATAAATGAATAATATACAGTGCAGGAAGAGGTAAAAAAAACAAACACTGGGCTTATCTGAAGCTTCCACCTAGAGACAAGATTAATATAAAGAAATAATAGGACTACATAATAGTGATAAAACAATTAGGACAAGATATATATATATAATAACAACAATAAGTTACACATGTTTGCACAGATTTCCTCTTGTGGTTTCACAACTTATCATAGTTGTGAAATCACATTGACTCTCTCATCGTACACACAAGACATCTGTTAAGAATAAGGTAGATAAGTGATGTATGAACTGTGACCAATATTGACATCAATAAGATTGTAATATCAGTGTTTTGAAAATGACTGTAGAGCTGCCACAATTAGTTGATTAACTTAATAAGTTGTCATTAAATTAATTGCCAACTGTTTTGATAATCAGTGTGAGAAAGAAAAAAAAAAGTCCAAATGATTCCAGCTTCTTAAATGTGAATATTTTCTGGTTTCTTTGCCCCCTTATGACAGTCAACTGAATATGTTTGAGTTGTGGACAAAACAAGACATTTGAGGAAATCAATTTTTCAACCATTTTCTGACATTTTATAGACCAAACAACTAATTGATTAACTGACAATGAAAATAATCCTTAGTTGCAGCCCTAAATGTCTGTACTTTTAAAACTTTGGTTAATTTAATGTGACCTAAATCAGTGACCCTTTCTAAAACCAAAGGTCACCTATTAAATTAAATGCCAAGTGTTTTGATAATCGATTAATAGGTTTGAGAAATTGAAAAAAAAAAAAAAAAAGTCCAAATGATTCCAGCTTCTTAAATGTGAATATTTTCTGGTTTCTTTACTCTTCTATGACAGTCAACTGAATATGTTTGAGTTTTGGACCAAACAAGACATTTGAGGACAACTTTTTTCACCATTTTCTGACATTTCTGTAGACAAAACAACCAATTGATTAATCGACAGATTAACTGACAATGAAAATAATCCTTAGTTGCAGCCCTAAATATCAGTACTTTTAAAACTTTGGTTAATTTAATGTGACTTAAATCCTTGACCCTTTCTATAAACCAAAGGCCCGACTTGAAATGAAATCTGCACAACTGAAGAAATTTGTCAATACAGTCCATTTAATTATAGGGTGTTTTTCTGACCTAATGAGAACATTTCCTACAGCTACAGAGTGAAAATTCCCCCACATAAAAAGTTATTAATAGGTCAGTTGGGCGCCTTCAATAACCCAGTGTAATATCAACTCACATTTTTATTGTGTTGATAAAGTGATAAGCAGATCTGAACTATTTCAGCCCTCTGGTCATGTAACATACATACACCACGTCCAACAATTTATCTGAGCATGGAAGGAGTTCTCTGTTGCTTTCACAAACACACACATAGTTGCTCGGTAGAATTATTTACATTTACACACCTTAACCACTCACTTCATTGTCACGGAGAACTGAGCCCCTGGCTGATAATGAATGACACCATTAATTACTACGAGCGTCTTGTCTTTCTTGCATCTGAACATTTAAACAGTCTCCAGCTCTTCTCTCTTTGTTGCTCATCACTTCAAAGTAAATCTGAAGGGGACCAAATACGGCTAACGCAAGAGGAAGCTTGCATATGTATATATTCCTGCCTATTTTCCCAGCGATCTTAGCGCTATAATTCTCATACCTATCCATTTCTGTTTATGAAACAGTTTGACACTTCAAAAGTAGCAGGTAGGATGTTGTTTTTAGGTCAGCTGCTTCATCGCCTGTTTCAGGGAAAAAAAAAACGACTGCGGTGTCTCTTCTCAACAACTTGAGATCAACGGTCACACATGTTCTGAATTTATGTGATGTGGAAACTTACGAGACGACCTGTATTATTTGTTTGGGACAGAATGGGAGACTCAACCCAAATGAGGACTACGTATGCTTCAGCTTTTCAATTAATTGTCAGTAGAATGAGAAGATACGAAATGTGCTCAGTTTGTGCGTTTTATTGACTGTAACTGCAGCAGGTTGTTTACGGAGCGGTGTGCTGTGGTGATGGTACAGTCCATTAGGTCTCCTGTACAGTGAAATACCCCACCCCCACCCCCCTTTCGTGACTACGGTAATTGGTCGCTTCCTCTCACATGTAACCCTATAGAAAGAAAGAGGCTGCTGTACTTAACTGTAAAGGCCCGCTTGTATGTACCTGTACATGCGTGCTGTTTGCCACATATGTTCAGTTGCCTTTGAGACTAATGAAGTGTTAAGTTCCCCCTAATGTCTTTAGGTCCTCAATTACCTCCTGCGGTTAATGGTTTCTAGGCCAAACACAGGTAATATTTGTTGTATATGGAGCGCAAGTCATGCAGAAAAGTATCTACCAGGGAAGCAAAGTATAAGTCACTGTTTGATATCTAGGGCAGGGGATGTATATCCAGATTTTATATAATTTCATTGTGTGTATAGCTGGATCATGGATGGAATTTTTGTATTTTTTTTTCACCTTTCTAAAGTTTTCTCTTTAGTTCTTTAAAGAGTATTTCCTGAAAGAGAGACGGCATTTTATGGAGGTTATATAACTTTGACTTGTGGGCTACGTGCATTTGCGCCCACCTCACCCACATGTCTGTTGCCTGTCCGGTTCTGTCCAGTTGGCTCTCCGCGCACGACTTCGAGAATGTGCATTCTCTGTCAAATTCGCCATAGACATAAACAGGACTTTCGGTGTGTGTTTGAGTGGGCCTCTCCCTGCCTCGTCTCTTTCCCCTCTCCAGAGTCCAGCAAGGGGCCCAGCATAAGGGGGCAGGCTGCCGTCACTGCCTCTCTCTCTCTCTCTCTCTCTCTCTCTCTCTCTCTCTCTCTCTCTCTCTCTCTCGCGCCTTGCAGGCCAGTGCTGGGGCCTGTGCAGGGGGGGCGGTGGTGTGGTAGTGGTGCAGAGACCATAGGGGTGGACACGGGACATGTGACCCCCCACCCCTTCCACCCCAGTTTAGCCCATCCTGTGTGGGGCACAGGTCACCTTGTCATGTGCTATTACGGCTGCTGTAACATGCTGCCTGTGATCGTAGGAAAAGAGCATGCGATAGACCCGTGGAGGCTGCGGGAGGGAGAGCGAGCGAGAGAGGGAAGCGAAGGGACAGGACTGGACTAGTCTGCTCAGCCAGTTGTTTAGCAGCATTACAGACTCAGTTTGTCTACTTTGTTGGTCCACATTGTCTCTTTTTGTCCATTGTTCTCTGTTATCCTCATGTATTGTTTTTTTTTTTTTTTAGGCAATTTCTAAACACCAATTATATTTGAGTGTTCTGTCACAAATCCCAGATCATGTTTTCATTTAATGTTGTTTTTTTTTCAGCCCTCACCTTTCTCCTCCTTTTAAATTTCCATTTACACCCTCTTTTTCGGCCTCTATTGTGGGGTTAGATGCACTTCTTTGTGTGAATCACAAGCCCCTGTATTTCCATTGTAGCCCAGCTCTCTCTGCAGCCGGGGTCATTCCAGATCTGATTTGTTTTATGTCTCTTCTGTACTCGTAGTGACCCAGCCAGAGGTATGCAGTAAAACACATCGCCTTATGTTTTCTCCCCTCTCCCTCCAACCCTCTCCACAACTTCTCCTCGTCTTTTCGCTCTCTCGCTCTCTCTTTCTCTCTCTCTCTCTCCCTTTTTTTCCCCTTTTTTAAGAGAAACATTTGGCAGCATGGAACAATTTCAGAACCATTTGCGGGATTGCGTCATGTGATGTATACGGAGGATGCTCATTGGACTGTCAGACAGGGCCCCCTTCTCCCACTCAGGCGTTCCACAGCGATCCCTCTCTTTCCTCCAGTGCTGTTATAGGTCTGGATGTGATTCCGACTGACTCTTATGTGTTGGGATGTGGTCTGTAAACTCATTGCTGACATTCTTGGGACGTGATGCCAGAGGTTTTTTATTTCCCGCTTTCCCATTTCTCTTCTGCACGCCTGTGCGCAGTTAAAATGATCCCTCCTGGATCCTCCTCTTTACCCACTTTGTTACATCTTGCCCCGTCCTCAATCACATTTCGTTTCAACGCCCAGGCACTAATGTCCCCACTTAATTAGTTTTGTTAGATGGTGGGCGTTGGTGGAGGCTGGGTTTTATAATCACTTAATATTGACTTTGATGAAAGTTAATCTAACATCTGGGCTGCGGTCCAAATCTTTTTTTTTTTTTATAGCTGAGGTCTCACTTATGTCTTTTCTGTAAGTAGCAGAGCACCTGACGAAGAAAACCAATGGCCACTTTCCTGTTTGGTAATCACATACTTGGACAATGGTCCAGCTTGAAATGAAATGAAAGTAGAACAGAAGGAAATAAGCTACCTTATGAGTGGTATTGGCCTCCTGCCACGGTCTACCTTGGCACTTATCCCTGTATGAATATCTCACAGCAGCTCAAACTGCAGCAGTAATACACAGAATTACCATATTCTACGCTCATTGTGCGACATCATCGGCAGGAAGTGTTTCCATTTCTCATATTAGCACTTAACACGTTTCTACTCTCTGTCCCTCAGGTTCACACCATCTGTAGTCGAGACTTAATTTTGCACTGATTGACATCCGATGTCAACTAATTAGAAGGTGCAAGTTAGAGGTATCCATTTGGGACACCGGGATGCAGATGGTGCAAACAATTTACACTGAGAAATGTGACACAGGTTGTGTCACTTTATGCAAACTTTGGTGGGATATTCCTTCTACTCCACATGAGTTACAAAATAGCCAGATGTTCATTAATAAATATTGAATCACTGGAGTTTTCATGTAGTGTAGGTTAGGCTCGGGTTAATAAAGAGATTCTGTTATATGACAGTTATTTCAGACATGTTGATCTTAATTTAGTCCAGCCCACCCAGAGCACTAGACCATTAATCTTATCACATGTTTAGCATTAAGGCTTCTGCACACAATGTCATGTCTTTAAATCCAACTTGGGACCGGTTTTAACGCCAGTCCCTAGATTATGAGACACATGCGTGTCACTTCAGCCATGATGTGAATAAATCAAAGGAGGAAAAGATGAGTCACTGCTCCGCTGCATGCTAAGTAGCACTTGTTCTCCCTCCGCTAGTTTGTTGGGTAAAAAGAAAAGGAAACTCCCTAGCCTCTCCTCCAGCTACGGCACCAAAATAAGGGTAACGTCTTTATTTTGCAGCTTTCACCACCCAGTTAAAATGACAAGCTAGAGTCAGTTTGCGGTACCGCGCATAATTACAGCAGGCCTCATCTCTTGCTCATCAACCACTGCCGCTGTGTCACTCAGACTCCCAAACCCCAGGCTTCCAGTACACATCGTTTTTCCTTCTTTTTATCCCTCGGTTTATCAGATAGAGTCCATCACTTACTTCTTACGTAAGGGTTATTTAGGTGCTTATTTTACACTGTGTGATCAATTCTTCCCACAACTTATACAGTATCTTTAAAGAATTGTCATATTGTCATTACGTTTACTAAAGCTGAAATGATTAGTCAGTTAATTTATTAGCCAAAAGAAAAGAACAGTGAAAGTCAAACATGCCAAACATTTCCTAGTTCCAACTTCTCACTTTTGGGCGGATTTGCTGCCTTTTTCAGTTTTGTATTGAATATCTTTGGGTTTTGGACTGTTGGTCGTATGAAACAAAACATGTGGGCTTCGGGAAATAGTAATTTCCCTCTATTTTTCTGCCATTTAAAGGGTCAACTGAGGAAGTAAACATCAGTTTAATCCAACGTCCCATATAAACCGCAAAAACGGATTAACTGTCCTGGTCTTCATTGTCGTTTCTGATTGGATGAGCAGGGGGGTGTGGTGGTTGTCACATGAGGAGTTATCAGATCCATCCTGTGCCTTGAATCTAAAAGTCCTTATGGCTAAAATAGACTTGCATTAAGATTAAATGTATCAATACCAGGCTTTATCATACATACAAATGAGTTGGCCTGCGAACAGATTTTTCAGTGTACACACACAAACAACACGTACCACCAAAATCAGCTCCTTTGTTTTAAAAAATGGGAGTAAAGCAACACCAGTTGAGATAAATCATACTAAAAATGTGCTTCCTACGTGAATAGCAAATAGCTTTTTCCCCTGATACTTCTCAAGATGAGAAGCTGCCAGAGATGAGACATTTATTTATATTTAGCCAGTAATTGAAGTGGCTTATGACTGTATTTTTAGCACTCTTTTTAGATAACAAAACCAGGCTGTTTGTGTTGATTATGCTTCTCTCCGGGCCGCTGCTGAGGGCCCGCTATTTCTCTAACTCTCACTATTTGTCTCTCACATCCACAACAGCCAGCCAGCCAGGGTATGCCTTGTGACACAGAAAGTCACTGTGACAAAGAGGTCACCCCCTCCCCTCCTCGCTGTATCTATGTATATATCCATATCTGTTTTTATTCCATCCCTCCATCATGCCGTCCACCCCACCCCTCTCTGGCCTGCTTCTCCCGTGCATCCCTCCCTCCTGCGCTACTGTCACTGCTCTCTCATGTGGGCCGGCACTTCCTCTCTCTGACTGCAAACGGCCATGCAGAGGGCAATAGATGAGAGCTCATCTGAGCTATATGTGTAGTGAGGTGTAATGGACACATAAGCAGAGTAAAAGCATGCCCACCATGTGACACATGCAATAACATGGTGAGAAGATTGTAGAATCCAGAGGAAATTGTGCTGCAGTATATTTGGTAGATGTTCAATGGAAACAAAATTCAATGTTACCATGATAAAAGCTGTTACACACTGGGGACGGGTTTTTTTTTGGTGTGTGACTCATTTGTATTTATTTGTACTGTTGTTTTTGTCATGAACACTTTCACACAGAACACGGCGAAAAAGCAACATAATTTTTTTCAGAACAAGGTTTATTTTTCTGAGCTTTTGCACCGCGAATAAATGCATCAACCAATCACATTGTGAGAACAACACGGAGGCTCCGTAATCTGAACCAAGATGGCAAACTTTATTTATCACAAAGGCAGCGCAATTCACATGGCGCTTTTCTTTAAAGGTCACACAATAAAAAAACTTGCAGTAGTTTAGGCTGTACCACAATTTACCTCAGGCAGACTGACAGACTAGGGCAGCACAATTAATCAAAATTTTATCGAAATCGCAATATGGCCTACTGCAATTTTCGAATGGTAGGAGGCACAATAGATATATAGATAGATAAATAGGTAGATGTACTTTATTGATCCCAAATTGGGAAATTATTCTGTCACAGCAGCAGATTATCCAAGCAATGCACAGGAACAGTACATAAAATGTACATGTCAACACTAAAATATTGGAATACACTATAAATATACATAACTACTACAACTAGCATAACAAAATCTAAATTATAAACCTAGAATTACCCACTATATACATTAGCAAAGTGTGCAAGTTACAGTGTTTTGTTTTTCAATAAAAAATAATTGAGGTATATTTTTTTAAAGGAGAAATGTGTGTCAAAAAAACATTTAAAATTAAATATTGTCATGCTGCAGAGATGTCCTGGCCTACATATCATATTCTACAGACTTAAGAAAACAGCTTTATTTGGTACAGATCCCTGCAAAAAATCACACCATAATCATTTAAATGTTTTTCAATTAAAATGAGAATAATTATGTAATATCCTCTAATATCGCAATAAATATCGCAATTGCAATATCAGTTAAAATTGCTCCGCACCATGTCAGATGCTGTTCTGGGTCTCTTTCTGGGTGCTCTCCCGGTAGTTGGTCCTCTGCCTGCGTGAATCTATTCAAATCTATCATTGAAAAAGTGTTGCAGCTATTGCAAATTTGCATCACTGCCGGTATGAATAGTTTTGCTGTGTAATTTTCACAGGCGAGTAATTCGCATTTTCGTGTTGTTTCATTCATCACTCTCCCGGTGTGTAAAGGCCTTAAGCCAGCATTTTTGTACTTACTATTAAGTATGTAGTTGTTTAACTAAGTAAGCTATGAAATCACTTGTGTACACTGTTACCATGGCTTTGAGGGAGAGAGAGCACATTCAATAAACACCCCAGGCAACGTAAGAGATTGAAAGTGTTTCACATAAACTTATGTAGCAGCCACAGCGCTTAGGTAGAAGTTGTTCACGTTTAAGAGATTTGTCTCCTTCAGCTGGTTAAAGCTCATTCCTACTCATACTAGTCATGTGGTTGAGATGAGCTTTTCTTAATTACCCTCAGTAGCTCTCCACTTCACATGGAATACATGCAACTTCTCACTGTCATTCACAGACTATGATTGTCCATGTTTTATCTTCTTTTATGTAAGCTTTTTGCCCCCTGTTTAAGTTACATACATATCCATTTTTAATGTAATTAAATCACAAGTGAACGCTCATTGAAAAATAATTTACATGCCAAAAACAACATTTTACAAGATTCAATTTGAACACATCATGATAACGTTATTATTTACTGTTCCTCATTATTACTGACTAGAGCGCATGAATTGAATTGTGGAATACTTTTCTTTTGTTGTTGCCATTTTTCAGATTAATAGTAAAAAAAAAACATCCATAGAAACGTCTCAAAACCCTTCTGCAGCAGAGTGTGTGTGTCTCTCTCTAAGCTCAGTGTGTTCTTAACATCATATTTCTTCCAAAACATATGCTGCTTCCTTTTTGCAGGGAGCAACAAATCTGTTTACCACCTGAGAAGGCAGGTTAGACTTCAACAGTTGCTCCAACAGTTGCTGGACTCCAAGTTGTTTAAAGTAATACAGTCAGTGGCAATTCATAATAATGCACTATTCAAAACACATGACAGTGGTTCTCTTATTGGTAAAATAGTCTAGTTCCAATCTACAAGCACACTAATTATACGAAACGGTAAAAAAAAATGCTTAGTTGCCCGTCATGGAGCAGGACTAGACCCTGTAAGCTAATCAGAAATCACAGTGTTACTGTTTTATCCTTAGGCTTTATGTCAGTGTAACACATGATACATGAGTGATGTCGCGCATTATTACTGCAATGACAGATTTGATTGATGCTGCCGAACGACGTACACACAATATGTATATCCTTCAAGAGTGAGATGTTCAGTTTGAGCCTAAAGCTCAAAAACCTGTTCCTTTGCTTTGCCGGCCCCGAGACAGGAATGAGTACAGATCTGGTCTAATAACCTCATGCATTATTTAGCGCTCTCTCAATACTACTGTGCATTTAGTGTAATGGCCTGTCAAGGCTGAATGCAATCACAGAGGACTGGCTTCACTGATCAGTTGATGATATGGTAAGGTAAATGGGTGTTTTCCCTGTTGGTTCACAGTGAGTGATGAGTGTGAATGCCCCCTGGGATTAGTTTGCCTACATGCAGTAGAACAGATTTTTATGTTTTGCTAAGGGCTGTGCCATTTATACTGGTCACTATTGTGTAACATTACAATGATGTCAATAACGATTTTGTAGCTACAGTATGTCACTACACTAGTTATATATTTAAACCAGCTGTAGATGCTGCACTTTTTCTGTTGGGTCATAGATGTTCTCTGTATGTTGATGATGTGTCACCTCTCCAAATGTCAGAAGGACTCCAGAAGGTCTTGTTTTTTTGTTTTTTTTAAAGTGAGAATGACCACTAGACTAGACTTTTGTTCGAAGATATATTGTCCCAGAAATAATTGCGATAAACAATTTTTTTGTCATTTTAAGAACATTTTATGACACTGATATAATTATAATATACTAGCATGATAATGAAAGTACACCCTTTCAAACAGCAATGCACTTTTAATTCTTAAGATTTGGACATTAAAATTACAAAGAAAATTTAGAAATATTGTAAATAAATAAAACAAATTAAATAAAACCACACAACCAAAACAATAAATAAAATGGACTCTTGTTAACAAAAATGCGCAATGCCTTCGCAATGCCCAAGCCTGTGCTGCCAATGCTGTTTTTTCTGGCGTCATGTTGACTTAAATGTTGGGGACATTCTTATGTAAACAAACACTTGTGTAAACGGGTAATATTAGTATTCTTGCTGACAAAAATAATCAAGGTCATGTCCACATATCATACGATAAGGTGATAACGATAAAATGATCAAGGTCATGTCCATATATCATACGTTAAGTCGATAACATAAAAATGATCGAGTTCATGTCCATATTTCGTACGATAAGTCGATAACGTAAAAATGATCAAGGTCATGTCCATATATCATCTTGGACAAATTGGTAATCATGTCATCGAGTGAGTGACTGGCCTTACATAGAAGTTGTGTTTTCCAATGAAATTAGTTTTTAAGACAGAACCATGAAACTTCTACCCAAGAAGTTTGGTAAACCTCAATTGCAGAAAACAGTATTTTTATGGGACTTTTTGGAAATAGCCTGTTCGTTTTTGGTGCTTTCTTTCATACAAACTCTGCTCACAACTGGAGTTTGAGTGTTTGAAAATGTAAAACCTGCGTCTATTCATATCACATCACCAGGATGGCAAGTGTTATCGCATTGTAAACAGTCTGTAGGCCTTATCTTGATGTGTCCATGGATAAACCTTTTGTAACACTGTCATGAAGACAGATTTGTGTAATATGATTGGTGATTGATTACTGCAGCCCTTCATCACCTGGTATGTCCCTCTGAAGGACCTTTGACGCAACATGTGTACCTTACCTTACCTTTGCACAGGGGGGTTGTGTGCGATGGTGAGTGGGAGAAAGAAACATTTATATTATCTCTGCTTCGTGCCGCCCCGAAGTAGCTTTTGGTGTTATTTATTTAGATATATACGACGTCTAGCATCCCAATGGGAAAAATTACCCAAGTAAAGATTATCATTGTGAATATATCCTTCCATCGCCTACTGTAGTCCTTGCTGTCGGCTTCTTGAAGCTACATTTCCTGGCACCCAGAAACTATCTAATAATAACACACACTACGGCGCCCGGCTAAACAGGACTGGCGTTTTTCTTTTTGTCGAGCCTGTCCGACCTAGCAACAGTAACTAAGGGTGCGGGACTTAGGATTGGTCAAGTGGGGAAAACAGGAGAGTTTAGGACACTCCCTTGCCTATTCTGTCACTGCAGGCTAGTTGGATATCGTAACAAAACTGTGTTGTGCAGAGTGACAGTAAATGTTCCACTGAGAGCAAATAAAATGACAATGTAGATTTAAGTCACTACATGTGTTTTCTTCTTTTTCTGTACAATTTGAGAACTCACCTCTCTGCTTTGAGTTTTCTTTACATCAGCTGGCCATAGCTCACTGTTTCAGGGGCTCAGTGATGAGAATTAATAGTCTGAAGGGATTCCCCATTAACTTATGAGTTTCTCTGTTGTCCGTTGTTTATCGGGAGTTCAGTTCAACTTGTCTGCTGAATTCCCTCCACAAATATTTGCTGTCAGTTTCTGGTCCTTCCAGTCGTGTGCATGTTTACTGTGTCAATGTACCGTGACGAGTCGTTGTATCCGATGTTCTTGGTTGAAACATGTGGTGCTGAGATACAAGATATCAACATACTGTAGAGGCTTGACTCACTGCTGTCCATGACGCCTGCAGCAGGGAGGAATTGAAAAGATCCTCTGTTTCCTTTCTACTTTTGACCTTTGGTTTAAAAAATAAGGACATGTCCTGTTAATAGAATTGGCCATGGACTGAATTTGGTTTAAAGGCATACTGTTCATATGTTCACAGTCATGAATACGAATACAGTTGTTGCATTTATAGGAGTATGTGAGACTTTTAGCAGGATCACTGGTTTTTAATTAGACATGAGTGATGGAGTGATCTGTCAAAACATTTTAAATTATTCAGCTGGGCCCGTACTTCATTGGCTGTTGATTTGTGAGTTTGTTGAGGTTTGTATCGGATTAGTAACCCTCCCCTCCCGTCCCTTGGCCCTCCTTCCATCATTTGCTTCGCTTTCACTCTGCAGCGGAAGCAAAGAAGAGAATAAGAAAGGAGCTTTGTGAAAAGGACAGTGATTGTTTGTTTATGAGGATGCTAGCCTTGCGGTGACATGACTTTTTCCCCTCCCTCTCACATGGTCGTTAAGTGAAATAAATACTCAAAGCACTATGTAATCAAATGTAACACAGATCCAGCTTTTTGGAGTTTTTTCCACTTGATTCATACGGCTCCAGTTCCTCGCCCCTGGACAAAAACACTGGAGTTGAGTTCACCTCCAAAGGGGGGAGACTGAGAACTTCAATGTGTCCTGAAGGAAGGGACAAGGCTGCAACTAACAATTATTCTCATTGTCGATTGTCGATTATTTTCTCGATTAGTTGTTTGTTCTATAAAATGTCAGAAAATGGTAAAAAGAAAAAAAAAAGTCAATCGGTGTTCCCCAAAGCCCAAGATGACGTCCTCAAATGTCTTGTTTTCTGTCATAGAGGAGTAGAGCAGGCAGAAAATATTCCCATTTAAGAAGCTGAAATTTGATAATTTTCACCAAGTAACACACGTCTCTTTTCACTTGTCTTCATGTCAACCATGTCCCTTCTAGAGCTGCAACAATTAATCGATTAGTTGTCAACTATTAAATTAATCGCCAAGTATTTTGATAATTAATTAGTTTATCAGTTTGAGTATTTTTCTAAGAAATAAAAAGTGGAGTTTTTATAGTAACTTGAAACATTATCACTTATTTATTATCACTATTTTAAATGACTTATATTATTTTGTTGTCATATGTCTTGCGAACTGCAGCACTGAACAGATTATAATTTAAGAAAATATTCTTAAATTAAAATGAATTAATTGAATTAAAAAGGCCCTGATCAGACAGGGCATGTTTTACAGTTTACTGCATTGTTTTATTTTATATGTTGCTAGCAAGTAGAGATGTTCCGATACCATTTTTTACTTTCCAATACCTGAACATGCAGTATTGTCCGATGCTGAGTACCGATCCAATACCAGCGCGATCAAAAATATATAGTTATTATTATTTAACAGCTTGTTGGGTTTTTGGTGAAATATTGCCAAATGGCTGACATTTTCCTTGCTCTTACTTCTGTTAACATTACACTCTCCACTAGCGCTTCACTGTTGTTGTTTGCTATCGTCACATGACAAACTACCTGCAATCAGTTCTTCTTCGCTGCTCTAAAACAGTAATTGCCAGTGGCAGCGATGATGCATCAAGGACGACCGCACAGGGAAGGCTACTGTTTTAGAGTGAAGAAGAAGAATTGATTTCTGGTTAAACAAGTTGATTTTGTTTCTAAAAGTCATTGGATCAGATCAGTGTATAGACTGGCGTACTCGCCGATACCGAATTTTGGGCGGTATCGGACGCATTTCCGATATTGGTATCGATATTGGATTAACTCTACGGGCAACCACCAAATCAGTGCTAATTTTACCTTATTACAAACCATGAACTGTACGCGACCCAAATAATTTAGTTAATGGTACAGTTTAAATTAATGAAAACAACTTACACAAAATTTCAAGTAGGGCACTAATTTGCCTCATGCTGTTTTCTGTTCAGGTCATGGTAACTAGGGTTGGTAAAGTCATAAAGCAAAATCCAGCAAAAAAATCACCACAATGAGAAAAAATGCTAATGACGTCGGGCGCTTTTCCACTCTGAATTGATTTTTTTTTCAACTCGAAACGTTCAGGATGCTCCTGTAAAAGTGGGACATAACACAGAGCGGATAAATGCAAGGTGCTCAGCAACGCAAAAGCAGCTTGCAAAACGTTTCAATCTCATTAAAAACAATTACAAAAAGCCGCTCCAGACTGCTAAACGTGCTCTGTCGGATCAGGGCCTAATTCATGTTCTTCCTCTTTTTTTCCTTATTAAGTTATTGAACAAGTGAACAGTTTGTATAACCAGGAGTTTTTCTTTTTTTTCCCCATTTCTCATATTTGTCTTTCTCCATTTGCCCTCTCTTTGCTTAGTGATGGAGTCCACAGTTGTGAGTACGTCCACTCTGGCCCCCGATGAGTTCGATAGGAACGTGCCGCGCATCTGCGGCGTGTGCGGTGACAAAGCCACCGGCTTCCACTTCAACGCCATGACCTGTGAGGGCTGCAAGGGTTTTTTCAGGTACACAAATGCTCATGCGAGGTCACCGTTCCGCTGTAAAGCGGACACAAATTGACATATTGGATGTACACGCAGTACAGCACAACTGCTCATATCACCCTGATGAAAACAAAGAGAGATGCATATCGACTAACAAGTTATTGACACATGTACACATTAGCATATAAACACGGGTCTGAACTTGCATATATAATGTCCACCCACACACGCACACACACATTAAATGTAATTACCACCCACAGTTACATAAGAACACACACAAAACCACCGACAACATCGAGTTCACACTAATGCCCGGCAGCAGGTAGAGAATACAGATGAGCTCAGTCCTATAGTTAACGCCTTGGCTGCTGCCTGCTCATTGATACAAACACACATGAGTTTCCAATTTAACTCAAGACAAAGCTAGAGCAAGTCATGATTGTGTGAGCTTGTGTGTGTTTGATGTATCCGCCCGTTTATGCCTGTTCCTCCTGTTGATGTTTAAAGGGAGAGGATGAAAAAGAAGGATGTTTAATAATCGCCTTCCTTGTCTCGCAGCTGGCCCTTGTTTGAACCCTCACCAAGCATGCTTATCTGTGTGCTGTTTTGCTCACATCTGTGTATATACGATCATACATGCTGTTCGTCACTGACTAAATCACTATGCTTTGCGTCACTGTTTGGCAAGGCTCATCTTTTACCCCTGGATTCCTTGGCACTCATCCATATTTGTGCCGTTTCGCTCAGTCCCAGGCTTGAAGTGCAAAAATATTTATTCAGTTCTACTCATGATTATTATTTGTGCACACCGCTGTCGAAGGCGCCACGGTGCTATATTTGTTAAATTCCAATTCTTTGCGCTCATATCATAATTACAAACATGTTCAGGCACACACATATAGAGCTTTAACTGACTTCTTAACAGCTTCAGTGAACTCTTTGAAATTTTACTTTGTGTGTTCATAAACTGATACGTGTGTGTGTATTTTAATAGACTGTAAAATGTATACAATTTATTTAGGCGCAGTATGAAGCGTAAGGCCGCCTTCACGTGTCCCTTTAACGGCAGTTGCACCATCACCAAGGACAACAGGCGCCACTGCCAGGCATGCCGGCTCAAGCGCTGTGTGGACATTGGCATGATGAAAGAGTGTAAGTATGACAGGTGACCCACATGTCTTCAGGGCAATATGCCAACATTACACCGTGTGATTTACTGCATGCAATTAAGTAGGGAGTAACCCTATTGGGTTAAAGGCATGGTGCTTATAATTAGGGCAACAACTAAGGATTATTTTCATTGTTGGCTAATCTGTCAATTATTTTCTCTATTAATCGATTAGTTGTTTGGTTGTTTTTTTCTTCGATAACATGTCTTCTTTCAGACTAGTGGAAGGAAACTATCCAAAATACTAATTTAAGTGTTTATTTTACTACACTTTGTCTACATTTGTGTCTGTGGATTTCTCAGAAATTCACCAAAAGTTAGCATTAGATAATGTCTCCTTTGTATATTTAAACATAAAATTTAAGAAAACTTGTAAAACTTGAAACGTTCGTGGTGATATCTATCTTTTTTTTTTT
Source organism: Sebastes umbrosus (assembly GCF_015220745.1). Lineage (NCBI taxonomy): Eukaryota > Metazoa > Chordata > Actinopteri > Perciformes > Sebastidae > Sebastes > Sebastes umbrosus. The sequence goes on along the minus strand of NC_051269.1, from coordinate 31,747,621 downwards.
TTTTTTAACCCTATTCATCTGTAGTGTCTTGCAACATGTATGGAATATTATCTCAAAGGCCGTTTTCTCAAAATGATTTTTTCCCCTCATAATCTAAGCCAGAAATCTCCACTTCAGTAGCACTTACATACACCAGACTTTCCAGTTTCATCCCCATCTATATTCTGAATGTTTCTACAGAGGGGTTTGTTCATATATCGTTCATAACATGGTGAATAATGTTGATCAGTGTTTCCCAAAGCACAAGATGATGTCCTCAAATGTCTTGTTTTGTCCACAACTCAAATATATTTAGTTTACTGTCATAAAGGACTAAAGAAACCAGAAGATATTCACATTTAAGAAGCTGGAATCAGAGAATTTTTTACTTTTTTCCCCTAAGAAATTACTCAAACCGATTAATCGATAATCAAAATAGTTGTTCATTTCATTTAATAGCTGAAAACTAATTGATTCATTATTGCAGCTCTACTTATAATGATTATATTAATTAGTATTAAGGTAGTTTTTGTTGGACACTGTTGAATGTGGATCAAAATGATGTCCTGGACTCATCCAAGACCACCCTAATAAGACATTAATATAACCTGCTGTATATAAATTACATTCAATCTATTTTTCTTGTTTCTGTTTGTGGATGGATAGTAAAATTTACACAACTGCTGTTTGCAGTTTTGGGGGCCTACTGTCCCTCTTGTGTATATTATGTAATATTTGGACTGGGGTCAAGCATCTCTGGGTCTTTGCCCCCATTAGAGTGTTGACATGTTCTACTTGAACTGGAGGAACCTCCCCACATTGTATAGTGTGAGTATACTCCATCTGAAGTTTAAACACCTGCTGTTATGTACAATCTAGCGAGGCCTCTTCTTTCCAAACAGTCTTGTTTATTTTCATGATCTGTAAATAGCAGGTACTTTTTTTTTTCTTGTTTTCTCCTGATATATCCGGATATTGTCCCCAGGCCTCCTTTTAAGCAAAGGCCTCTCACATCCAGCTCAACATTACTTTCCCTTTGAGTGTTTCTGGGAATACCACAAGGGTGGTGGCACTGACACTGCGATTTACTGTACGCGGAGAGGAGCCAGTGGCATTGCTGTTGCAAAAACAGCAGCATGTTGTTGAGATCCAGCTCTCTCTCTCTCTCTGTCTCTGTCTGTCTCTCTCCCTCTCTGTCTCTGTGAGCTAATTCAGTGGTTAGAACAACAAGGAGCGAACAGAACAAAGACAAAGCATTCACTTGTTCATTGCAGCAGGGGTCTCCATATGGACCCGTCCCCTCCCATTCTCTTCCTCCAGAGAATAACAACACCACATTGACATAGCTGTCATCACAATGTAAAACATAGGCGCATACTGAAAAGAAAAAAAAACTGTATTGTAAGGTAGGGCTGGGCGATATGGCTTATAAAGAATATCTTGATATTTTTAGGCTCTATATATATATATATATATATATATATATATATATATATATATATATATATATATATATATATATATATATATATATATATATATATATATATATATATATATACATACATACATACATACAAACTGAAGTAAACTGTAGTAATCGAACACTTATGTGGTGTGCTGTCTTATTGAAGTCAGATTGGTCATTTGAAATGTAATCTTATTAAGACTGACAAATTATTCACACAATTGAAATTACATTTTTCTCAGAAATTAAGTTTGCAGGCAGTAGTTTTTAAAATGATCATTCATTTTATTTGTTATTTCATATTGATTCATTTTGTTTTATTACTTTATTATTTACAGAATGACTGACTTATTAAATTTATGTAAAATCACATTCATCGGAAGATTTTATTTTGAAGTCAGTTCTTGGTCGCTTTTATTTTGAAGCCAGTTCTTACACGCTCTTACCGTAATGCCTACTATATACACATACCGCAAAACATCGTGGGGGCTAGTTTGACCGTCTTTTTCAAAGAGGACGCTGGCATCTTCCATCAGCGTTTCTGACCTCCAGACGTATAAACTCACTTTGGCGCTTCACTTCTTTCGCGCTCTCTGGGCTCTTTTCCTGTTTTCTGGCTGTGTCTAGAAGGCAACTTGCAAAATCTAATCTGAGATCTACAAAAACTTGCCAAAACAATCGCGATACTCGCTGCCTGACGACCTATCCTAACCTTAACCATTCGAGGTCAGTGCCTAATTTTAATCATTCAAGGTCAATGCCTAAATGTAACCATTTCAAGGTCAATGCCTTACCTTAACCATTCAAGGTCAATGACAAACCTTAACCATTCGAGGTCAGTGCCTAATTTTAACCCTTCAGGGTCAATGCCTAACCTTAACCATTCAAGGTCAGTGCCTAACCTTAACCATCTCGTGAGAGTTTCCCCAATTTGCTGTTTCCCTTCTACACACGACCCTATTTCCTGCCTCTCTACAGATCCAAAAACACACGCCCCATACGCACATCCTCGCTCATACGCCACAAACACTTGCCCAGGAGAGTGTGTCTGTGTGAGAGGGAGAGAGCTGCGGGAGAAACGAAACGCCAAAGCGAGCCTCATGCCACCGGCTTAAAAAGATAACCTGACCGTTAATATTTGTACTCGATGTTGCCGATATAGTAATTTACCACATCCCATGTAGAAACAAGCCGCAATACATCGAGTGTATCCAATATATATCAGCCACCCCTATTCTAAAGTTTAGTGTGCGTGTGCGTGTGCGTGTGCGTGTGCGTGTGCAATCGTAACACTGTCCCTCTTTGTGTCTTTATACTTGTCGCCCCCCCCCACAGTCATCCTGACAGACGAGGAAGTGCAGAGGAAGAAGGACCTGATTCAACGCAGGAAGGATGATGAAGCACAGCGCGAAGCGGAGAAGGAGGCGCGGCGGCCCCGGCTCAGTGACGAACAGAGTCAGGTCATCGCCACGCTGGTGGAGGCGCACCACAAAACATATGACGACTCCTACTCTGACTTCTGCCGCTTCAGGGTTTGTGTCTTTTAATACAGTTATACTCATCATCATCTTATCAACATTTTGCAGTCAGATTTATTTCAATTCACAAAAATGCATACACCAGATATTGTTCTGATAGTGTTAAGATTGACGAACTGTTCCAGCTCTGTTAGATTGACAGTTTTTCACTTCCACAGGGATCTTAACATTACCTGCATTAACTGCATACTCAGAATTTCAGTGTTTGTTTATTTGCTTCCTCACATCAGAATTTCTTTCTGCTTCAGCTTTACTCCACTGCCTGTCAACAACAGTCATGTCTTGTATTGTTTACACACAAATCTCACACTCGGTGGTCCATTTCTCCTACAAAACTCTCGTGTTGAATCACCATCAAACACCTCTGTCCGTTTAGACATTTAACCTTAGTACAGCCATACTCAAGTCCAGCAATTCAATCCCATTTTTTTTAGCAGATAGTCAACAAAACTGCACATTCTATATTTTTGAATGAGAATCTGAATTATGTATACAAATTGGTCGGCTCGCACTGGTCTGGTCAATTTTGAGATTTTGGGCTATTTTGCTTCCATAACATGTCTACTTTCAGACTAGTGGAAAGAAAACATCCAAAATGCACATTTAGGTGTTTATTTTACTACTTTGTCTATTTGTGTCTGTAGAGTTCTCCTAAATTCACCAAAAGTCAGCATTTGATAATGCCTCATTTGTATATTTAAACTGACATTTAAAAAAACTTGTAATACAAAAAAATATTGTCTTAATGTAAGTAATAAACTGCGGAAGTTTCATGATGATATCTATTAGTTAACATGTTTTTCCCTGCACCTGTTGTGTCTTCAAAATGTATGGATTTTTACAACACATATCTTTAAAGGCCATTTTCTCAAAAGAAAAATGATTGTACTGTCTGAATGTTTTTATGGAGGGGTTTGTTCATATATCATTCATAGCCTGATTTATAGAACAGTTTATACTGAAAAGTATGGCGAAAATTCATTTTTTATGGCTTTATGGAGTGATGAAAAGAGATCCCAAAAACATTTGACTCTAATATGTCAACAAAATGAAACAAGGATGTTGAACATGGCTTTATCCAATTTTCAGAAGTCTGTGCAAATTAGCACATATTTGATAAGATAATGCCTCATTTGCATATTTAATCATACATTTTCAGAAAACTTGTAATAAATGTAAGTGATCAACTGGGGAAGTTTCATGGTGATATGATATTATTTAGTTAATAAGGTTCATTTTCTTGTACTGCATCGATATATAATGATCCAAAATTTGGTGACTAGACTTGTTTAAAAATCCTCTGCTGTCTTTTATATTATATAAAAATCCTCTGCTGTATTTCTACGTGCCCTTTTCTAGCCTCCTGTGCGCGAGGGCCCAGTGACGCGTAGCGCCAGCAGAGCTGCCTCTCTCCACTCTCTGTCAGATGCCTCCTCTGACTCCTTCAGTCACTCTCCAGGTAAGAGACACACACTATTGAGATTTCACCCACAATCAAGTGAAAGCAGTGACTGTCTAGGTTAGGGGTCGGCAACCTTTTTGATATGAAGTGCCATTTTTTTCAATTTTCTTCTTAATCAGTTAGTGGGGCAGCTAAGCTGAAATATTCATATAATATTAAAAGCAACACATTTGGCACAGATGTAGGTTTATATGTTATGAAAAGATATAATTTTTTATATAGGCGTTTAATATTCCAAAATGTTGCACGTGTTCAAGCCGATTAGATCAGATGTCACAAGATCACAGACGTGTTTTTGACCTCTTTATTTTTTAAGGGCGCTTTTTTAAAAGCCTTTAACCTGAGAAAAATGTGAGAACCAAATAAAAGGAACATGGTCATGGCTGTTAAAACAATTTATATAGTTGTATAAATATATAAAAAAGGTTGGCCGGTTTACGGCATGATCCAAGAACTGAGGAGGAGGTTGTCATTCTATCATGAAGGCAAGGGGGTGTAGTGTGACCCTGAAGTGACCATGCTCCTTTTATTTGGTTTTCGTGTTTTTCTCAGGTTAAAGGCTTTTAAAAGCACCCTTAAAAAGTAATAAAAACATGTCGGTGATCTTCTGACATCTGATCTAATCTGCTTGAACACACCTTGGATATCGTAAAGAGTCATAAAATCAGTTTTCTGCAACAGTTTGGAATATTTGGTGGCCATTTTGAAAAATGGCTGCCTTGGCCCTCTGGGGCCAAATTTGCAGCTCCCTGATATCTATATCTTTTCATAACATATAAACCTACGTATGTGCCAAATGTGTTGCTTTTATTACAAAATGCACAATTGTTATGCTTAACTGACCCCCTTAGTGTGCCATATTAACATAAAGATAAACATTAAGTTTAATTAAGACACTACATCAAAATTTAAATCCCCAAAAGATCTGTATTTTATTCCAACCACATAGGCAACGTGCATATTAACATTTAAGAAAAAAAAAAGAATCTCCAGTAATAAGGACATTATAGTTATATTTGAGGACTCTATACAAGAAGGCTGCCTTCCTTATGATAACATCCACATCTGAGTTGAAATCATGAACCCTACCGACCTTCCACCAATCTTGTTCATCAGCAATAAACGTATCAAATTCTGCGAAGAAGGCAGCAAGTACTAACCAATCACAGGAAGAGTAGGGCAAAGGGAAAAAAATCAATTAAACTACCGTAAATAACAGGCTGCGAAAGTGTTGATTCGGCATCAGGATAAGAGGGCACTTCAATATTTCCAAAAAAACTCTCTTGCACACTTACTGCTAGTGTGCACTTAAGCTACCTAAGGTTGCCTACCCCTGGTTTAGGGTTACAATGAAACTAGTATGTCCTGCACACTCACCCTTTTGTAGGAATCCTCTAGAAATAAATCTAATATTAATACAAGGAAGAATAAGATGTGTCATCTCACTGAAATTATGATGTATTACAGAAAAATGACTGAAATTTCAATAGGAAGTGAAACTATCGTACACAATTGAAATATTATCGAAAGAGTTAATACTGGACTTGAGGCGCTTCAGCCGTTTGCATGTTGGCGTGTATAATCTGTCACGCTGCTTTACTGAGAAATCAGTGGAAATTCTGTGAATGGCCTGCCCCCCCCAGACACCTGACTCCCACTAGTAAACATCAGTTCATTAATGCATCCGTCACTAATGGAGCAAACACAGCGAGGGACACGGTCCCGTGGCCCACCGCCAACACTCAGCGGAAACCAATGACTCAAAACAACCCCAGCAGCAAGCTCTACATGCTTCACATGTTGTCGTAGCTGTCATCTAAGCTTTCATCTCACTCCTACTGACCTGACACTCGTGTATTTTCAGATGATCCTTTCCATCAACAAGCCCCCTCTGTTTCGTGATTTCTCTCGATCCTCTCAGCACAGACTGCGTCTATTCATGAAGGAATAGTGTGACATTGTCATGGATTTCTACTTTTTCTCCTCTTTTCCCCTCTTGCCTCCTCTCTGCTCTGCTCCGCTGTCTTCATCTCAATCACTGCAGAGTCGGTAGACACCAAAATGAACTTCAACAACCTGCTGATGATGTACCACGAGCAGGGCAGCAGCCCCGACTCCAGCGAGGAGGAGGCCTCCAGCTTCTCCATGCTGCCCCACCTGGCTGACCTGGTCTCCTACAGCATCCAGAAGGTCATTGGCTTTGCCAAGATGATCCCTGGGTTCAGGTATGTGAGTGGAGAGCATGGCTGCGGTTAAAAGGTCTTTTTTTTGCTTAGGAAGGTTCCTAACTGAGTGAAATGACCCGGAAGTATCGATGTGGCAGCCATGATAAAAGCTGTTTAAACTCTCTAAATGCTAAGGAAAGGTGCTTCAATGCTTCCTTTATTTTCTCCTCTAGCGTAGGATACACTGGACCATATTTTACAAATTTAAAGCGACGCACCATTTGGCCGTTCATGAAAACAAACGAGCTGCCCATCTTGCATTCATGTTATGTTGTTGACAGTGACAACCGTTTTGTTTAACTTTATTCATAGTTATTTATTTTGAACATTTAACAAATAAGTAAAAAACAAATAAAATAGTCAATACACATAAACATATAGCATATAGGTTTTTGACCGCAGTGAAAATGCTGTTTTTGAAAGGCTAAATGCCAACAACTATGGATTGAAGTGGAATATTTTGTTAGATTTTGCTACTAAGTAGGAAAAATATATATTTTTAAATAGTTGTATTCATAGAGTTTTTATAAATTATCCAGTAAGTGTGTTATTATGATTTTAGTTATACATGAGCAAATCAAATTTTGACAACCTCAGAGCAGACAAATCCTGGTACACCCCCTGGGATCTTTGGCGCCCACCCAAGGGGGGGCCCAGTCCCCAGGTTGGGAACCACTGGCCTAACAAACTGTCAATAAACAAATAATCAACTTGGATAAATATTACATGTCCGAAAAGAAGTAGAAGTATTCACTTAAACTGTATGTCCAACCACTTCTCCATGACTCAAACATTTACTCATATATCATATAAACTTGTGTGACTGGTAGCCTATAGTCTTTTTTTATTTCAATTCCAACCTTGGTAATGAAGTAATATTTTTCACCGGGTTGTCCATGTTTAAGATAATCCTTTATTATATATGTTGATGGTAAAGTGTGAGAGCTGCAGGAAGGAAGGATCTGCGGTATCTCTTTCACACACTGTGGGTGAAGCAGCCTGTCATGGAAAGCTGTTTACAGCCTGCATGAATCCACATGGTAAGAACACACGCGGCGAAGATGCGCTTTTTGTAGTCCATCTTCGGAACATTGCAGTTTCACCACAGCAGACCTGTTTCAATAACATCCGCTGCCGTCACGTCATAATTACGGAGCCTAGTGAAGTGCAGTCGAATCTCTGAGCACCACGGTTGTCTTTTCCTGAGTCCTTATGGATTCTCTATCACATCTTTCCTTGACCTCATGACGTTTTCTATCGAGGTCAAGGAAAAGTGGTTAGGAAAAGACATTCAATGTCATTTTTTGACTTTTTGACTGCAGCCCATGTTCCATCTGTCTGTCAGAGTTTTTACTCTGTCACTCTGAATTAGTTGTTAACAACTGATGTTAGCCAGAAGAAAACATGCCTTATCTAGAGAATTTGACTCCAAGGCTGTCAAAAAAGATTCTTTCCATATTCACAATCACCAATATATGATGGCAAGAAAACATGTTAGTTAGCAGAAATAATTACTTAAAGCTTGAGTAGGCAGATTGGCGCAAATATGATTTAATAAAAAAAAACAGTTTTTATAAAGTAGTAGTGCATGAAACAGGTAATCGACAAATCATGTGCCTCTGTGTCCTCCGATGCTCCTAATGGCATCCTCAAGATTTCACAGACCGGAGGAAAACAACCAATCAGAGCCGAGCTGGAGCCTGCCGTCTCTGAGCCGGCTGTCAATCACTCGCAAACTCCAATCAAACGGTCAAACTAGGCAACGCTGATCAAATATGAATCAGTATATTCTGTTACTGTAATGCCTATTTCTCGTATAAAATGTTTTCAGAAACATATTTTAGTGTACTGTTCAGCTGTAAAATTGTTGAATGAAGAGCCAATAGGAACGCTCTCTCTCTCTGAAATGACCTGTGATTGGCCAAAGTCTCCCGTCACAGGCTAGATTTTTTAAAGTCTGAAAATAGAGCCATGATGAGGTGCAGAGGTCTAGTTATCTCTCAGAACACTTGAATTACAATATGCTGAAAGGTTATTATGAAATTTTTGCCCGATGATGTCACAAATATTCTGCCTACTGCCGCTTTAATAATAATGGCATGTTGCCAACCATACCACTGTGACATATGGCTAGAGGAGAGGGTACATCCTTCCTGAGCTTCTCTGTATTTCAGTATTTACAGAGAACTTTCTGTGGATTTTCTTTGTTGGTTTTCTGTTTGCATATAGAATAGACCGGCTCAAGTAAACAAATGTCGATGTCTGGCAAAATAAAACCTTCTCCTAAACAAAGATGTACGGACAGAGTTTTTCAAACTCATGTATTTTTTATTTACATGTCTCCCGAGTGACTTTTTACCTAAATGTGCGTCGAAGACTTTGTCCACCTACTTGTTTTTCTGCCTGATTAGTCGATATTGTGCCACAGCGATGGCCGTGGTCTAAAGGCCATAGATTACTGATAGACTGTATATTACAGATAGCTAACACATTGTGGAAAATCTTTAATCTTGTTGTTCCTTCACTGGAAGAGGTTATACATTTGTCACGGTCATGTCGTTAGTGTGAAGTTCAGTCCTTTAAGTATGTTAGTGAGTGATTGTCTGACCTGTTTAGAGGAAGACACTCCTCTAGTGCTCAGCAGTCGCCTGTCTGTCTTGCATGTACACCCTCAGGTCTTCTATCTGATGATCACATGATGAACATATTTTAAGAGCAGGTGAGAGGCCTATTTACAGGAAAGACTATCTTTTGTTTAATAGTTTGAATGGCCCAATTTTGATTCTTATTCTTAAGAGATATGATATCTTAACCTTGACTAACCTTGAAAATAGAACAGAGTAAACAGAATAGAATGATATAACCGTGGAAGACACGAGCCAGCACATTCTTTGTGACTGTAAAAGCAAAATAACAATGGCCTGCCAAGACCTTTTTTTTCTCCTTGTTTCTTCCACACATGGCAACTGCTGCCTTTCAGCGTGTTTGTCTCTCAGTGTGTTGACAAACGCTCAGTGTCTCTAGGGGGTCACCCCTAAGTCGAGGCTAAAAACGAGTCGGGGCCTGTATTTTCTGAAAGTTATCGTTCCCACCGGCAGCAAGTGATGGACGTGGTCGGATTACCTCTGGAATGTTTGTCCACTTATGATCTGCACCCTAAGCCCTGAAAAACACCCCAGACCTCCCCTGAAGACTCGCAGGTTTCAGCTCATGTCTCCTGCTACTTCAGTAGTTTCATTTTCTAAACATTTCATAACATTACCAGATGCAAGTTTTCACCGTGACAGTGATGACGCATAAAACAGCATCAGCTTGATTTATCAAGTGACCTTTCCGTGCACAGGGACCCATCACAGCAGGAGGAAGTAAACAGAAATAAATATTTTGGATGTTTCTTTCATGTATCTGATAAACCCTGACGACTGACCTTGGACCCAGTAAACCATTGATAAGCAAAATTCCATTGAAATGAATTAAACAACAACTTATTAACTAGTGCTGTCACCATATCAGATTATCACTACACGATTATTGTGGCCAAAAGAAAACGATAGTATCATGGTATCTCGAGAAAATTTGGATCAAAAAAGAAATGCCTCCATTCAAATTTATCTTTAGCTTTGTTTACTGTGTGTTTTGACTCTTTTTTGGCAAAGGAATTGTACCCAAAATACGAGTGTAGGGAGGTGGAGAGAAAGCCTGTAAACATAACTCTACAAAAGCGTGATTTAAGAGGTGCTGGATTATTTATACAATATTATCATTACGGCTTTCAATCGATTGAAATATTTAATCGCGATTAATCGCATAATTGTCCATAGTAAATCGCAAATTAATCATACATTTTTTAATCCGTTCAAAATGTACCTTTAAAGAGAGATTAGTCAAGTATTTAATACTACAAGATGGGAGTGGGTAAATATTATGCTTTATGCAAATGTATGTATATATTTATTACTGGAAATCAATTAACAACACAAAACAATGGCACATATTTTAGAAACCCTCACAGGTACTGCATTTAGCATAAATAAATATGCTCAAATCATAAACTGGCAAACTGCAGCCCAACAGGCAACAACAGCTGTCAGTGTGTCAGTGTGCTGACTTGACTATGACTTGCCCGAAACTGCATGTGATTATCATAAAGTGGGCATGTCTGTAAAGGGGAGACTCGTGGGTACACATAGAACCCATTTTCATTCACATATCTTGAGGTCAGAGGTCAAGGGACCCCTTTGAAAATGACCATTACAGTTTTTCCTCGCCAAGATTTAGTGCATATTTGGAGCATTATTTAACCTCCTTCGCGACAAGCTATTATGACATGGTTGGTGCCAATGGATTCCTTATTTCTAGTTTAATATGATGCCAGTATCTTCACTCTAGCTTTAAAACTGACCTGCTACAACCCCCGAAAGATCGATTGCATTATTATCACATTATTATTAACATGATATCAATATTTCATTTTTAAATATAACGGTTTTTGTCAATACCGGTATATTGCGACACTCCTATTATGAACTGACATATTCCAGACATAAACATGCAGAATGGGCAAGGAGTGTTTATCTGCTGCTGTACCACTTTCCTGTCTAATTAAACACAACCAGCACTACAGGATTCAGATCATTTGAGGACTATTTGTTTAATAATTTATTATTTGTGGTTTGCCAACTTAGTAAGTGATATCTTTCCCTGCAGGGAGCTGACTGCAGAGGACCAGATTGCCCTGCTGAAGTCCAGCGCCATCGAGGTGATCATGCTGCGCTCAAATCAGAGCTTCAACCTGGAAGACATGTCCTGGAGTTGTGGTGGGCCCGACTTTAAATACCAGATCAGCGATGTCACCAAAGGTCGGTGTAAACTCTGCCACGTGTACAGTCTGACTGCTGTGAGCACAAGCTAGTGTTTAGGACCATGCTCGTCAACTCATTTTGCTCTGCTGATAGCTGAAGAAAAGACGCACATGTTACACATTAACACTGCTATTCAGAGCTTGAAGGAAGGAGACCGGCCTTAAGATAGGGTGGGAGTAAAGAAGAGGTTACTGGCAGTTGCCTGTGTACACACGCACATAGGAAACGGATGCTAATGCACGTTTTTTTTTCCTGCAAAACCAGTCTTACATATCCGCAGAGGCCCCTGTGGGTACGGCTTTCATTTGCCTTTCAAACAAGACCCCTCTCTCTAGGATCAACCAAAGAATGTCTCTCCTGACCTGCTCACCACACAAAACATCCACTGTCTGGACCAGCAGAAGCAGCTCTTCTTAAAATATCACTGAATAGTTGACATGAACATGACTGGAATGCTGATGTGTTTTTCTCATGCAGTAATCAATAGTATACAAGTATAAAAGTTAAACTCTCTTCCACCAGGGATTTCAAATTAATTCTAGCCCATGTTTCACAGTTGCAGTTCATTAGTAAGTTTTTATGTAACATGGCAGTCATGGTTACTGCTGTAACCTTTAAAAAGTCCAATACAATATCTTAGTTTCTATACTGATCAAAGTGATACTTTTCAATTATTCATTTTGTTTAGTAAAACAGTTTTTCCAGAAAAACTTTTTAAAACTCAACTTTTAAAAAACTAAATCTTTAAAATGTGTCAATCTTTAAAGGGTAACTTTGGTATTTTTCAACTTGGATCCTATTTTCCATGTTTTTGTGTCTTAAGTGACTAATGAGGACAACATTTTTAAATTGGTCCAAAATTGAGGGAGAACGCTGTAACCATCAGCGTCGTTTTTGCTTGTTTTGCCACTGACAGGCTCAGATTGTTATTATAAGTGTTTGACAACATTATGGAAATGACCCTACAGAGAAATAAAACGTAAGCTTCATTCGTTCTGTTTGTTATTGTATCTAAGTCCCGTTGTGAAATCTGAATATCAGGCAACAACAGTTCCCACTCTTTACAGCATTCCTCCTCTGTGGGCGTAGGGTCACAGCTATCGACTGTATATGAAGATGGACGACGTGTCTCCACTTCCTCCTACTGTACAAAAGTGAAGCCAAAATATCCCGGACACGGGAGCTGCAATCGAATTCAATGACCTCATTCACATTGTTAAAATCATCTAAATATTCAGCCCTGACACTGAAAATATTTTAGATAACAGTAAGCTACGCTTTCTGTACTGCAACACAACACACTCAGCCCAGCAGTCTTCAGGCACACGTCACCTTGCGGGATTTCAGAACAAGACTTCTCCTTGAGCGAGACTCTCTCCATGATGTCAGACACTTATAATAACAATCTGAGCCTGTCAGCAGCAAAAACAAGCACTTTTAGTGGACGTACATTGACAGTGCTCAGAAACTGTTGTCCCTATTAGTCAGTTAAACACAAAAACATGGGAAAATAGGGTCCAGGTTGAAAAAGACCAAAGTTACCCTTTAATATTATCTTAACACAAACGGTTGTAGAAGAAAAAGAAGAATAATTCATTAGAGTTAATTTATTAATTACAAAGATTAATTCATCTGAAAAAGCATTTGGTGCTAACATATTCACTGCCACAGGCACAATTTAGTCAGTGCTCAGAAAAGCATTGAGGTTCAATACACAGCACCAGCCATTAAAAAGAGGGAATGGAGGGACAGTTGGGATAATCAATGAAAACTTTTGATCAGTATTTGTATTTCTGCTTCTCATTTCTGCATCTACATAAAAAAACAAAACCCCTAAGAAATGGCATATACAGCGATTCAAATTCGCTGATTAAAAGAAATTCTCAGCTGGTAGTTCTTCTAGAAAACAAACCTGTAGAATGATCAGCATGCAAGAAAAAAAAAATCCTCACCAGAGATGATTCCAACAGACAAAATGAAATATTAATGAGTTAGCGTGATGGGGATATTCCCTAGAGGGACCTTCCTTCTATGATGGCGTATGAAGCTGATTCTATGTGCTGCACAGACATTAATGATGTGTTGCGTCCTCTGCAGCGGGCCACACTCTGGAGCTGCTCGAGCCGCTGGTGAAGTTCCAGGTGGGCTTGAAGAAGCTCAACCTGCAGGAGGAGGAACACGTGATGCTGATGGCCATCTGCTTGCTTTCTCCAGGTACCGCGGGTCTGACTGTGTGGAGGAGGGAACATGTAGAGGGGTCATGATGAATTGTTTATGAGTGATCTTGTTTGCCTCTTTTTCTTTCCAATAGAGAATATATTCATTATAGCTTTTATTTGAGCAACTTAAATATTTTGATTAGATATTATTTGAAGCATTGTTTCCATCTGTCAGTCAATATAAATCACATTTAAGGTGTATGTCTAAGCTATTTGAAGGCGTTTTGTGTCTCCTGTGAGCATTGCCCTTTATTTGGTACGGCATGCATGCATTTGCTGATGATGCAGTGCATATATTATACATGTATAGTTATGCAAGCGAGCAAGCATGTGTAACTAAGTGGATATTTAAATTCCTGTATGTGTATATGAGGTACCTCATTATTCAGTAGATGTGCTCTCCCTGATCTAAAATTAGCCGGCCACCTGACCACAACGGTAAATATACAAACACAAAGAAGATACATTTTTATGTTAATTAACAATTGGAGATTGTTTTTGTGGATAAATTAACAGTTCATTTTGGTTGCTTTTTAGTTTGTGTAACAAATGTCTCAACAGCGCTTTCACAAGCCATAGTCCGTTTGGCTAGTCCGAATCACAGTGAAATTTATACTTTTGGTTTGTTTGGTTTCACAGTGAACAAGTTAAAGCAGACCAAATGAAAAAAATTAGGCATGTACGAAAGACCGACTTTATCTGGTGAGCGTTTGTTGGCCTAGTTTTTTCGGTGTGTCTCGCACTGTCGGCTCTAGTCTGCCCGAGTTTTTTCGGCCGGATCAGCATGTTGAATCGGCGGTGGAGCCTGCCAGTGAGAGAAATCACTCTGATTGGCGGTTCAGCTTAAACAAAATCAGTGCAAGAGAAGAGAAACGGACGTGAGGAGAGCAAACCAATGAGTAAAGTCAAGCGGAAAAACAGTGTTCTTCTCATTTTCATCTTCGTCTCACCTGATCATTCCAATACACTGCTTCATTCCAGATGGCCATTTTGTTGTGAAAATATCCACACTATACACAATATACACTTTGTTTCATGTAAGTATCATAACAACGGCTCGTATTTCCGCAGTCCTCGGCCTTCCAGTTTCCCTTTTTGAATGACAAAACTACCGCTGCCTGCTGGTGGGGAGAGTTATTTCATCTCACGCAGGCGCAGAACGTACGTGGTAGTTGGCCATAGACAAGTCTTTGCGGTGTGTTCGAGTGTAACGTTTGGCCAAGAAAAAGGTGACGTGAGGTGACTCAACTGGTGGCCTTCATTGCCGCTAGTTCTTTGATGCCAGTTTGGTGTGTCTGGGCCTTAAGACTGTCCTCTCCCCTCCCGCAGACCGCCCAGGTGTGCAGGATCACGCACGGATCGAAGCCCTCCAAGACCGCCTGTCCGAGACCCTGCAGGCCTACATCCAGCTCCACCACCCGGGAGGACGGCTGCTCTATGCCAAGATGATCCAGAAGCTGGCCGACCTGCGCAGCCTCAACGAGGAGCACTCCAAACAGTACCGCTCGCTGTCCTTCCAGCCGGAGCACAGCATGCAGCTCACCCCGCTGGTGTTGGAGGTGTTTGGCAGCGAGGTCTCCTAGAATCTTTAAACCTCAATGGTGGAGAGGAAGCTGGAGACGAGATCCCTCTAGGGGTAAAAAAATGGAGGGAGGGAGCTGAGGATGTGCTGGATGGACTAAATGGAGGTGGGGAGTATGAAGCTAGTGGAAGAGAGAGAAAGTGGTGTGTGTATGTGTGTGCATGTGTTGGATGTGTGTGCATGTGTTGGATGTGTGGTTTCATGTGTGTCTTGTCTAAAGAAGTCTATCTTGGTATAAAGACCAAGGTTGTATGGAGAGCAAGCATATAGTAAGAGACGTAGTAAACAAGGAAACGTCATATAATACAAATTCAATTGTACATACATACATGCATACATACAATTTCTGCCTTTATACAGTATTTTTGTCTGTATTTAAATCAACAAACCGCTGCTTCAAATGTCTGGACATTTTGTGTGTGTACGGTGACGTGCACACACCAACGCAACAAACATACTCAGTTATTCATTTAGCCATTCAGTTGAGCTACCTCTTTGTTTTACCAGGGATTGTTTTACATCACTACGTGAAACAGCAACTTTTTTTTTTTCACACGGAACAGTATAAACTCAGTACGGATGACATTTCAGTTTATCAGTGCAAAAGCAGTGCCTGCACATTCATTTTTTATGATGTTTCAAAACTTTTTTGTTTTCCATCTGCTTCTCTCCGAAGAAGCAGCGTTACGTATATGACTTGTGTATACAATTCAAACACACATGCCTTTTTTTTTTCTCGCCTTTCACCAAAGGTATGGTCTACTACTTTCTCAAAAAAGCTTCCAGTACCTAAAAATAACCTCGCTGCTTCATGGCTCGTTTCACGCATGCGGCCACTCGACATGCGAGCAAGTTGTCCGACTAGCCTACGAAGGAAACTGTCATTTATTGCTGAGGTTTATTATACTGCAGAGTACAGAACATAATCTGTCATTTAGTGAGGTTTTGATAGGACTTTGGGGTGCCTGGTTTTGAGGTGAGAATTAGCCACTAAATGTGTTAGCTACTTTTACACTGCTAACTGTCAATCAAAAAACAAGCCTGCATTATGGCTCTCTTTTGAAATTGTTTTCCATTATCCTTCTCTTGTTTGTTTGTTTCCCTGTAAATAGTTAATTACTACCACATGTATCCTAAGCACTGTTATACCACCTTTTACTCAAGCCTATGTATTGATATACAGTACCTATATTATCACAGATTTTAAAGGGCTAAGATGCCAAATCTAACTGGAATAGTAAATCGAGGCCAAAGCAAGGGGCCTGTCTTGTTAATATATAGCTGCATACCATACTTGGAATTGGCATATATACTGATGTAATTGCATTTTTTTTTTTTTTTTTATACGTCATTTCACCTTTAAAAACAATTCCATGAATTGTTCCTCCTTTAGTACACAGTGAGCTCAGTGGGCGGAGAGCTTGGGAAGCTGCTTCAGACCTCCCCAGATATCACACACCCCTTTCGTTTCTGACAGGGAAGTGGATTTTCTAGAATGTCGGAGGGCCTGGCGGAGGTGGTGGTGCGCACCTCGACACCCAGGCCCTCCTGTTTGATGATGTATGCTGCGCAGCCCTCTAGTGGCTGCATTGTGTAAATACCAGGTATATAAATATATAAATAAATAATATGTCCGCCGCTGTACATAGGGCTACATAGATATTTCTCAAGGCAAATTTTTTTCAGAAATATATATATATATGCAAATACAATATTGACCCTTTTTTGTTTTTCATTATCACTACGTTCTGAAACACTATGCTCTTTTGACTTTGATCATGTTTTTTCTTTTTTTTGGTAAGAATGAGTTAGAAATGGCTTAAACAGGGATTGCTTGTGTATTTGACTCAGTCAAATTATTATTTGTTTAGTGGTGGGTTGATGTATTTGCCTAATTTCCAAGGTTTATTCTCAGAAAGAGGACAAGCTAAACTTTACCGTGCTGCTCTCTAATATAAGCCATATAGATCACTAAGCTAGTTAAACACCTGATACATTACAGTGCATCAAAGTGATGACTCCAGAGCCTTGGATATCCTCATTGTATAATCTTCTAAACTCATATGCTATTTATCCATGGCTCTTGGAAGATAAGCTTGTATATGATAGGAACTCATATGCCTTCTCTCTGCTGTCAAAGTGCTGTCCGTCATCTTTGGCTTATGCTTCATCAGACAGCATCTAATGGCTTATAAACCAAACTGCCAAGAGAATTTAAATGCTTAGGTTTAGAGGCCAGTAATGTATGGCTTGCTGCATGTGGGATTATGGTAAAAATTATATGAAATGACATGTTGTTTTTTTTATATATCAAGACAATTCCCCAAAGAAGTGTTAAGTCAACTTCTTGCCAAGTTCAGTCTCTTTTAAGCATCTTAAAAGAAGTCATTTACAGAGATGACACAAGTCTCAAACTTTTTTTTTTTTGTCTTCTATTTGCTGTGTAACAGAAGACATCAGTTAAAACGGTTCCTGTGATTGGCCGTACGGGCCTCTTGTGTCAGACCGAGAGCAGACGAGGATTACTCTGTGATCTTAGAGGAAGATGATGGGAGAGAGAGCATGTGTTTGTTGTTGAGCTGGATGTGTTCTCACAACTGCTTTGTGAGAAGTTTTGACAGTTGTTGCTTTAATTTGTTCAGCCCACGTGGGTTTTTAACCTATTATAGAGAGGCGAAGTCTCTCCCCCTTCTGGTGGACCACCATGGGACCTTATTTCGGAAAAAATATGTACAGTAGTCAACGGCGAGAGAAAGTCTCAATTTGTTGTAGTATTATATAGTTTTGTGTGAAACCGCGCAGTGAACTACATCTCTTGTGTCGCACAATAAAATCAGAGTATAGAGGCAAAGAGCCGAAACTCTGGTGCAGAGAATAATCTTTTTCGAGGTAAATCAACTTCCCAATATGAACACTTAAATAACCCTCATTTAAATCAGTATGTCCTAAAAGTTGTAACATTCACTAATAGCCAAATCCAGAGTTATTTTACTCGGCATATTGAACGTGCTCACATGACATATCCGGCTCTGCCATCTTTGACAAACTTGACAAACATCATATGTGTGATTCATTGCACATATCGAACGGAGAAAAAAATATATTTGCCGTTGACTACGTTTATATTTTTACGAATAAGGTCCCATGGTGGTCCACCTGAATGGGAAGGGACTTGGCCTCACTATAGGATTTTAAAGTCCATTCTCCGTCACTGTGGCTTTATTCCAACTGTTCATCAGTCACTGTGACACTCTGCCAGCTGACAGTCGGGGCTGGACACGGAGATGATCTGCATAGCAGAGGTAGTTAAATAGCTTTTGGATGTTTGAATATTCACGTAATCAATAATGAGTTTGATTTCCTTCGTGAAAATCGTTTGGATTATGTAGTGTGTAATTCCACGTTGCCCCACAAATCTCCCTACCGTGATTGAACTTTAAAGGAGTTGAGGATCGAGTGTCTTTAGGCAGTACCACTCATATGTATAGTATGTCAGTTTGATGAGGGGTATGATGTGCTTGGTTACTGAACACTGACTTTTGAAGTTTTTGAAAAGTCTCCATGTTGATTTTCTCTGAATACATACTTCTGGTATGTAGATATGGGTTTGATTTAGTTCTATATTGTTTTTCAGATAGAGATGCAGTGTTGATTTGTGTATGTTAAATACAGCGGGAGGTTTGGTGAACATTGTAAGTGCCACAGGGAGAGTTCCCTCCACACTAGAACAGGGTAAAAGGGGAGTTGCTCTTAGTGCTTTGAAAACCGAACAGGAAGAGTCTTGTGGATGTATCATATAGTATCATAATTGAACAAGTAGATTTCCGCATGCCGCCAGGGGAATTATTAGGCTTTATCATAAGAAGGGAACCCCCTTTTTCCCTTTATGACTGATTAAATGTTGTTTTGGGGACCTTTTCCCCCCATTCAATTCCCCACCCAACATACTGTACATACCACGCAAATACAGTTAAATCTAAATATGGTTCATCCCCAGATTTTCTTGATTGGTTTTACTATGGTAGGCTGCTCAGAATCCATAAGTTCTTCTTGTTGAAAATACTGGAATTTGAAAACCATACGTCAATGGAAATCTGCCGCAAATTCGATGGGCTCATCTTTGGGGAGATTTCCTCGAGATTGGCAACATAACACAGTAACAACGCCTGCAATATACAACTCATGGTACACTATCACCAGCAAGCTTTACAGTTTATCATGTTAGTAGACATTTTTGAAGTTTTTTGTATAACTGTTGCCATTACAAATCCTGTCTGTAAAAACAAGTATGACACCATTCATAGAAAACAGTTGGCCATCTCCCATGCAAAGGCTTTCAAGTCCTTTTTTTTTTGTTTGTTTTTTATTCCTCCCATTAGGACAGGGATTGTAATGGAATCAACTTAATTTAGTTCTTACAAAAAGGAGTGTCCACAATGGATGTACACCATAATCTACCTAAAAAACCTACCTCTTTTAGCTCAGATTTTGCTTTAGCATTAAGCATTTGCCTCTGTTTTTACTTTTGTAATATTTGTATTCATGTTGGTATTTATTGCTGTCTAATGAGTCATACTTCAATGATTACCTCAGAGATATCTCACAGATTTGGGAGAGTCCAGCTAATGAAGTCATAGTTTTGTTTTGTTTTTGTACAGTTTTTTCTTCTCAGACTTAGCATTGCCTTTTTTTTTTTACGCACAAAATACCAGGAGTGTTTTTAATATAGTGCCTGCACTCTGACCAACAGGGCTCAGACTGGCTAGGGTGAAACTGCATTTACTCCAACAAAGACATCCCACTCTGCAATCTTTGTCCTTTTGGATATCTTGGTAATTTTCAGCAACAGATGCAATTAATCTGGTTGCCCTTGCTGATATCTACTAGAGGAAGACCGATTAATCGGTTTGGCTGATTAATGTGCGCCGATGGAACGTTTTACGAACTATCGTTATTGGCGGAAATGGGCTCCGATAGCGGCGCAGCTTCCACCAGTTTTCACTGTCCTCTCCCGGTTTCCTCCCGGGGTCACACGTCTCCAGTATTTCACCCGATTTATGGCAAATTATCACACCTTTTATTTTTCCTTTTCGTAATCTCAACCCGTTTCTGTCACTGTACAGCGTGTATAAAGCCTACAGTTTACACCCGGACGACAATACAGCTACACCAAATGTCGTTCTCTGGCAGAAGAGAGATGCTCGCGACGCAACTCAGTTTGAACTGCGCCCGCCACTGCCACATCACAACGCTCGGCGCCCGAAGTGGTGCTTTGCTTTTGCTACGGCAAAAAGCCGTCGTGAGCATTAGAAATAACGAGTTTCAGAGGCCAGTGGTGCTATTGTCACGTTGTGCCTGAAAGGACCTTCAGTGAGTGACAGAAGAGAGAAATGGAAAGAAAGAAATGCTCAAGCAGGGGCAAAAGAATAAAATACCAGAGATTCGCACAAAGTGGCAAATTATTCAGTTTTCTTTCTTGAGAAGTATTTCAGATTAAAAATTCTGTTGCAGTGTACTTTGTTATTTCCATTCTATAAAAGTCACCAGAATGGAGGAAACAAAGTCCCTGAAACTCAAATTCTTCTGGTGGTTGACCCCCAGACTCCTCTGCTTTGGGTTAGAAAGCCTCTCTATTTTTGAGTTCTCAAGGTTGGCAAGTATGAAAGGAAGCTCCATACACAAAGTCATGGTAGAGGGGGAGGAAAATAAGTCTCTTGATTATAATTCAACACTTATCAGCTCTTTGTCCCCAGACAGCGAGGAAAGGGAATCATTCTGTTACTTTAACTTACTTACCAATTTTCCGTTCTCTCTTCCAAATAATCCATCCACGTAACCATCCATTCATGAAATGAAATTGCACACTTTAAGATCCTCCTTACCGCCGGTAATATGCTCGAACATTAATGTTTCTAAGAGTGGCATTTAACACCCTACGAGAAGTAATTCTGGCCCGTCGTAAGCCACAAAACGGCGCTTCGCCCATTTTAAATAAATAGAACATATTCCAACGATTTAATCCATCAAATCACCCTGCAGGATGTTCTCTTACGAATGATTAAATTCAGAGTGTGAAAAAAAATGATTTATTAAAAACGGCGTAAGCAAAAGTAGCCGACTAAGCTGCTGCAGAAGTAAAGAATATATTGGCCAAATAATCAGCTACCGGCTTTTTCCTGCTCCAAACTATCGCTATCGGTCGACCTCTTAATATCTACCTTATCTTTATAGTTCTTAAGGGCAAATTGAAGAGGAGATCTTTGTGGAGTGAATGCAGTTGTAAAGAAGGAACAACCTGAAAGACTTTGTGACAGTAGGAGAAGCGGGAGGTGTGTTTGCGCTCCACTTGGTACTGTTTGGCATGGTCTTTGCTCTGTAGTACGCCATCCTTTCCCTTGTCCCTCTTATTTGCCCCGTCATTACCCTCTCCGTGTCTTCACAACTCCTTCTGTCCTAAAGTCTGCTCCCACACCTTCATCATTCCCTGCCGATGTTTGGTCTAACTAGGGGAATTAGGAGAAGTGAAACCCTCAGTATCCATGCAATGCTGCTTTTTATCTCGAGCATCACCAAGTTGTGTTAACAACACCATGTAAATGCAGGCATCGTCCAAAATGTCAGCCCCCCCCAGCGGCGCGACAAGCCTCATTGAGAGTCTCACAACGCAACTTAGTGGTGCTTATTGGAAGAAAAAAAATCCTTTCAGATCGTAGTATCATTAACGGAGCAACTACTCACTTTGGTGAATTTTAAACCAAGTTTATTTTGTATTCATGTCAAACTGCTTCAGGTAAACACTGAATGAAATAAGAGAATTTGTATTGATCAGTGAATACTGAGGAACAATGTCGCCAATGGTCACATCTAGCCTGAGCTGTGTGCCATAATATGTCCCTTTTAATGCAGGGAGGGTGTTAATGAAGCTGGCTTCACGTGTTCCCCAGCTTAATTCGAACGAGAAGGTTGCCTGACTGTGAGATTGGCCACTTAACTTAGTACTTAGTCAGCCATGTGTATTGACCTTCTATATGGAGTAAAATTTGAATTTGGCATTGAATTCTCCCCCTGCATTGTGAACCCAAATCATGCCACATTCAATTAAAATGCCTGAACCAACAAAAAGCACTTAATGTAATGTTTGTAACACATTGCATACTGATGAATATATATTTGCCATGAACTGCCTGTGTAGGTCAGCATGATATGGCTCCAATTATCAAAAAAAAGTCACCTAAATTCTAATGTAATTGCAATTTATCTTTTGTCTCTTTTTTTTTTTTTTTCAAAGATCTTCTTTTTTCTATTATAAATTGGTGTTTATGTAATGTTATTTTTGTCAGATGTTTTGCAAATCAAAAATAAACAGTTGTACATAGCAGTGGGCTTCTGTGTGATTTGTGTTTCGTATATTAGCTGCACCTCTTTAATATGAAATATGTACTTACTGTGATGAAATGGGAGAAAAGGTTTGACTCCCACTAGACCAATGTGAGCACTATGTTTTCAAAGCAACACAATTTAAGTAAAGGTAGAACTTAATTTGTCCCAAAGTGAATTGTTTTGTACAAGATGCTTGATATGCTGTACTGTAGTATAAATATACAGGTATGCATCGTAAAATCTGAAATATATATACTTTCTAAAAAATAACAAAGTAAAAGTGGAAACATTTAAATGGTGGTGCAAAGTACAAAAGAGTGCAAAAATATTTATGAAAGTCATAAAAAATGTCATAATGTAGTATGCAATAAAAAAAAAAAACTTTTTCATGACATTTTTACGGTTTCTGCTCCTAGCTGGGTTGGGCTGTAGAGACCTCGTGTTAAATGTCTGATGTCCTACGTCTTCTGTAGTTTGGACATTGCTAACGTAATGTTTCTGCTGAGCTGCTGGCTGGTTGTTTGTATCAGTTTGAATGACAGCATGAGGAGAGGGGAGTGTGGTCCTAGTGCCGTGCAGTAGCTCCTGTTTTTCTTTATTATAACTTTAGTTTTTCAGATTGTAAAAAGTGAAAGGGTCCAATACTGCCTTCTGAAAAAGTGGGGGAGACATGTCCCCACAGGACAGGAGATCATTGCAGTTTATGGTCGGTTCCTACAGGTCACCAGGACACCACTAAACATAGTTCTTAAGATATTTGTTGCACATTCTTCTTGTTTTTGGACACATGACTAGTAAATCCTTTCTGTCTCCCTTTTTACTCACAAATACAATTGTTTTTCCTTTGAATTTTCTCCTTTTAAAGTTTTCCACGTTGGTCTCATTTGATCAACTCTAAATATTTCCATTCTGTCATTTGACCACCAGAGGGCAGCGTCTCATTACATGTGCCTGTACGCCCCCCCACACCTTCCCCTATTGACCCAATGACCTCTCTGATTCAACACTGCACAGCCAGAACCAGTTAAGATCATACTGGACAACCTCACCACAAAGTTGTGGTGTGTGTTTTTGTTTAGGGAAACACAACTTTGCTGGTGAACACACACACGCAGCAGGCTTGTATGAAGATATATCTGACATATCTACAATATGTCGGAAGAGATTTGAGCTCACCTCAGCTCACGTCTCTCCGGCTGGTCATGTACGGAGCGAGATTGCACGAGTGGTGATGTGCAGAAGGAGCAAATAAAAGGTTATCAGAGAAATCCAGTCATTGCGTGACAGTTTATTGTCAGCCCTGGTACGAAGCAGAGGCACTTCTTTTGCCTGCTGATAAGGTTGCGCTCTGCTGAGCCGTTGCGTCTGTGCACGAGGTTAGATGAAGGAAAAGAGGGGCTCTGGTTGCAGCAAAATCCCTTAGGTGAGGGTTTTTCTGGCTGCTTTATCTTAAAACAGGGCAACGAGAAACTGTACACTATGTACTTTTCCACAGGGGATGTATTTCTGGCTGTACATTACCTTCCGTAGATAATACGCATTACTGACAAGTAGCAGGCATCATTCAGGTGTGTAAAGGTGAACAAGCGAATTTCAGGGTGTCCATATACTGTATGAAATAGTTCTATTAAGAAACAGGCCAAATTGAATTCATGTCATTCTATTTTTCAATCAAATGACACTGATTTGCACTCTTTATAAGCCCCAACCAATTTAGTACATTTAGTACACTTATACAGGTTGTCTCGTACAGTGATTTTTAAAACCATGCTGTACATTCATTCAAAATCTCACAGTTTTCTTTCTGCTGACAGAAATCAGTTCCTTCGGATGTTGGCTTATTGCTGAGGGAATGTACTTAAAGAGGACCAATTATGCTTTTGTGCTTTCCTTTAGTGTGTTATATAGTTTTTTGTGCATGTAAAAAGTCTGCAAAGTTACAAAGCCAGAAGGGAGTTACTCTCCCCCACAGAAAACACTGCCCCTGAACTGCCTAAAACACCCTGCTTGAAGTCCGGCTTTTTATTCCGTAACGTAGTGATGTCACCAAGTAACACATTTGCATAATATCTGCCTAGCAGCTAGTTTGACACGCCTTCAAACAAAGCTAGTTAAGATGAGTGTCCACCTGCTCCGTCCTTTCCACGCTTCCCATTCATTGTCTATGTAAGCAGCCGTGCAATGCATTCTGGTAGTGTGGTGGCGCGATTCGAGATACGGACAATTTACGTTGCCCGCTCCTCATTTGCATAAAGTTGAGGTCTAGGCTACTTTATGCAAATCACGGGCGTCCGACGCGATTCGCCGCCTCTGGAAACTCCTGGAAACTCCAAAATAAAGACAGATTCAGCAACTGCGTGGCCAATTTCTCGCATAACATGTTTTCAGAAACACATTTCGGTGAACTACTTTCGTGAAATAAGAGAAGAAAGTTTCCAAACGAGCCATCATATTGTTTCCGGTTAGAAAGCTGAGAGCAGCCCACGAGGGAAAGCGTTCGTACAATCAGGTGCCTTGTGTTTAGTGGCAGCCAATCAAGTGTCCCAACGCTGGGAAGCGAGGCGATCCCTCGCGATAAAAAACGCCCCTTTGGTCACGAGTGAAGCTGGAGCAGAGTCCAAAACGTTTTTTTCGTTTGACCAATCACAACAGAGAGTAGGAGCTCAAAGCGTTTTTTGAACATTAACATGTATGCACTTGAAAATAATCATAATAGGTCCTCTTTAATTCCATATGTCCTTTGAAGCTGCACTTGTAGGTTGCTCGTCGTAGTGACAAACTCATAAAGAGGTCTGCAGTGCCCCTCAGCTCTACAAAGCAGTTTAGCTTTAAACACATTTGCCACAACAATGTTTGGCCACTCCCAAGTGCAGCTTTAAAGTTCTTTTTCAATAAATACACAATAAGAATCTGATTCCAGATGCTAAAATGTAAAAAAAACATGTCACGGTCGTCCATTTTTTTACATTCATAATGCGACAAAAGGTGTGATTAAAACTAATGCACAAATTCAAAATATAATGTCACCTCTGGCTGCTCTTTGTAAACCAAACTGTGCACTCAGTGACCGGGGTCGCACCAGGTCAGTTTTTTTGGAATAGCAGTTTGGTTTTTTGGGTGAGGCAGAGTCTAGTCATGAGATAAAGACGTCCACACACACACACACACACACACACACTCTGTGGAGTGGCACTAGTGTACAAGCACTACCCTCTCCTCAGATGCATTTATTTCTGTCAATGGGGGTATAAATACTGATGGATGGTGCCCTCATATTATCAGAGGCCGATACTGCAGCACATGTGCACACTGATAGGCTGTTGCCCAGCGGTGGAAGAATTATTCAGACCTTTTAAGGAGGTAAAAGTAGTAATACCAAAGTGTAAAAATACTCTGTTACAAGTAAAAGTCCTGCAATCAAGTACAAAAGTATTAGCACCAAAAGTAATATTTTTAATAAATATAAGTACTCCTTGTGCAGAATGGCCCATTTCAGAATAATATAATACATATATTATTGGATTATAATTATTGATGCATAAATGTGTTCATCACTTTAATGTTGCAGCTGGTAAACGTGGAGCTAATTTTAATTACGTTATATACTGCTGGTTAACTGAACCTATAATAGTCATGATTATTATTACTGATTATCATTTTTATCATTATTATTATTATTGTTGTTGTTGTTGTTGTTGTTTTTATTATTTATTTATTTATTTATTTATTTATTGAATAGTGTTCTTTTTGTGTCCTTTGACATTATGATTGTTTATATGTGTATGCGGAAAAGAAGCATAGCAATAGTATGTTTTGCTATCTTGGAAAAAAATATGCTTCACAATAAAATAAACATTTGAAACAACAGTTTAACCTATAATAATATATCATAATTTATTAGTTGATTTATATTTTGTATTAATAAATCTGCAGAGTACAGTAGTGGAGTAAAAAGTACAAGCATTTGCCTCCAAAACATAATGGATCAGAAGTATAAAGAAGCATAAAAAGGAAATACTCAAGTAAAGTACCTCAGAAGTTTACTTACAGTACTTGAGTAAATGTACTTAGTTACATTCCACCACTGCCGCGGCCTCTGTATGAAATGTAACTGTATGTTTTTGCTAAGAATGCCCCTGGCACAGTAAGAGGTGTTTTATTTTCGCGCCCCAGCTTGGGGTCCGACTGTTGAGTTGGCACAGTTGGCCTGCAGGGGGATGTCAGTTGTGACTTTCCAGTAATAACAAGGGCGTGTTGTTTTCTGTGTGCATATCTCTCGTACGTCTGTGTCTGTGTGTGTGTGTGTGAGACGGAGACAGAGAGAGAGTTTTATTTCAAACTAAACAGTCAGTCACGACCAGAAGACAAAGCAAAAGAGCGACGCAGTCGGATCAGTAATGTGAAGCTCATGCTATGTGCACTGAGTGTCCATGTGTGTGCGTGTGTGTGAGCCTGCAGGGCGAAAGAGAGAGGAGCCTTTTTTCCCTCGTTTCTATTGATTCTGTGCCCACTTATCTAGATTGGATGTTGGATGCCCTTTATGAGAGTCATCCAAATATCATTAGGGTTGAACCCGCCATGTGGTTTCGGTTCAGTATGTGAGGAACGCCCGCATGGCCCGTGGATGTTTCTCTACTCTCCGGCCCTCCATGGGGCAAAATAACATTCTCTGCTCTCACGGAGCTGAAAGGTGGAGACAGAGAGAAAATACATACATACAGAACATCAATAAACCTGCGTTTTATGAGAGATCCTGAGATGTATAGCACTCAGGGAGGCGTAAGTCACTCCTGCACTGTTAACGGTAGCGTTGCATGCAAGGATTGACTCAGAGCAAGGGGGCCGCAGTGTGAATAATCGTTTTGTTTATTGTTACAAAGCTGGCTGATTTATGTGGAAAAAAAGAAACATCCCCTTTTTATACATTTTTGAAAGATGTTAATTGCACTTAGAAAAAAAAGCTTTTTTCATCCTCTTTTCTGAGCTGGACATTGTTCCAAAGAGGAAAGAAAAACATCTCAGCTTTTTTAAATTTCTGTTGTTCTCATGCCGTTCTTACTTTCCAGGCAAAAGGAAGGGGACAGTGTGTGTGTGTGTGTGTGAGTAAGGAAGTGTTCTCCTTGGAAAATAATGGCTGCAAAGTCACATTAACAGCCAAACATTTCCTCCGTGTTTTCCCGTGCCCTATATTTATACTCTCAGTACAGCACACACACACACACACACATTCATATGCAGCATGCCACAGTGTTTATTCACTTTCTAGCCACTTTAGTCATGTGGTTCCCATAACAGCCCTGATTTCATTATACATGGAGTTAAGGTGGAAAGTTGGAAGAAATGCTGATTTATTTCGAAGGTGAGCTAAAAAAAAAACACAGATTTAACTTAAACTGCAGTTTTACGTTCATTGAGATATTTATAAGTTAAATATATATATTTGTGTATAAGTCCAAATCTACTGATTAACTGTGCCCAGAACACATAACCCCCCAAAAGCACACACTTTTCACAATTGTGTTCTTGTATGAGCTATTTGTCTGAACACTATTGTTGCTTTGTGTTGATTATTCTTAACTCTTTAACATACTTGCCAACCTTAAGACCCCAAAACAATAGGGAGGATTTCAAAACAAAAGTGTGTGGGGGCTCAATTTTTATTCATTCATTTATTTTTTGCCCCTGCTCAAGTATTTCTTTGTCTTCGTACTCTCCATTTCTCTCTCCGTCTCTCACTCACTGAAGGTCCTTTCTGACGCAACGTGACAACGACACGGCTGCGCTCTGAAACCCGTTATTTCCACGTTTTGCGCCGCGCCAAGACGGCTCTTCTCTGCGTTGAGCAAAGACACGCTGTGTCGCAAGCATCTCTTCCACCGGGAAACAACATTTGTTGTAGCTCTATTGTCGTTCAGTAGAGCTTATACATGCTGTACAGTGCCAGAAACTGTGTGAAAAGTGTGAAAATGTGTCATAAATCGGGAGAAAAGTCAGTCTATCTCTCTATCTATCTATCTGCTTCAGTCCGTTATCATTCCCAGGGAGTCACATACCGAGGCTTTGTCACGGCCGTCGGCGCTCAGTACTGATGCACACAGCACCCTTTAGCACCGCTATGAAACGCAACGGATGTTCGATTAACTATAATGTTAACCAGTAAACGCTCTAAGAAAGTGCGCCAAGAGTGTGCTGACGTAGTTTAGTGAGCAAAAAGAGACACACCGGGTGGACGGGAGGGGAGGTGGATGAGTCCAACAAACAAGTCTTTCATCCAGGAGACAGCTGATTGTGTCCAGTGCGTCACGATACAATCAGCTGTTTGTTCGTATCATTTTCACTGTACAAATGTAATAAGTCCAACCATGTAGTTCTTCCCTAAACCTAACTATTAGTGGTTTTGTTGCCCTAAACCAAAGTGACACCAAGGGGTGTGACAAAGCGAGAGTTGGGATGAAAACGTCACATCACATGCTATTTTTTGGGCGGGTTGGACTTCATTTCATTGTGTTTTCCAGCTCAGGTCCTAAAACTGAATAGTAGCATACAAATTAAAAGTCACTAGATTCATTCTACAGAAGAACTACGGAGTGAACTCCTACCAGTGTGCCCTTGAGCGAGGCATTTAAGGCCTGAGATAATCCATTGGAACAGCATTAGACTGGCTGCACCAGACCTAAATGTGTGTATCTGTGAGAATCAGAAGTAGGACGTTGCCGTAAAAAAAGTCTTCCTGCATGCACAGCAGAACATTTCTACATGAATAATGGTTGGAAAAGGGATCTACTCTAATCAGAACAAAGTCAGCAACCTGATTTGTGAGTTTAGGTAAAATCCTACCTGAGTTAAAAACATCTTGTAGTGACACACTGAAGGTTTCAGGTGATTTTTCTCACGACATTAATGGAAACGGGGGGACAGAATAATCTTCTCAGCATCTTCTGCTGTTTGTTTACTGTCACTCCATGTAGCCAAAGGTTTGATAATAGTCCCTGTAGTACCAAAATGAGTTGTTACTTTAAGTCTTGCACCTTGATGTTTAGAAAAGAAGTGAAAGTTTTCAGTGTTGGATCATGAAACTGAGAACGAGTTGATTGCAGTAAAGTTCACCTGATTCACATGGTTTCCACCGCTGATTTACCACATGATATTTAACACAGATCTCACCATACAGTGAGTGTATGAAGATGGTCTGTTGTCTGAGAGTGAAACCCTGTATGTAAACTGTACAGACGTCATCCAAATCTACAACAAGAACCAATCACTCAGCTTTACTCTTGTTTTTTTCTGCCTGCTCTGTCGAGGAGTTTCTCCTTATCCAAACCACGAGTCTAAGAATAGATGGTGCTGTATATGTTGTAAATGTTGTAAAGCACCTTTGAGGCAAATTTGTGAATTTGGTATATAAATACTGGTCTTTTCTTGATCACTGTTTACATTGATTGTGTACATTTTTAGCTGCAAAGTGGCATGGCTCAAGGGATGGCATTGTCAGTCGGTCCGCCACTTTGGTCCATACTTAAAATTTCGTAATTGGATTCATGGGTCGTGTCGAGAAGGTAACCCCCAAATTGCAAAAAACCTGCAAAAACTCTCTTGAGACTCGCTGCTCGATGACCTCTCCTAACCTTAACCATTCGAGGTCAATGCCTAACCTTAACCATCTTGCGAGAGTTTTTACATACGTACCGGGGATCAGGGCTCGAGACTAACCGTGCCCCATCGTCCCGGGGACGATAGTAACTTTCCCTGATTATTCTACATCGTGAACAACAAATCCGTGTTGAAATCGGCAGGAAGAGAGCTAGTAACATTAGCTGTTAGCAGCCGGTGTGCAGCTAAGTAAAGGAGCCAATAGCTAAAGTACAGTGGCTGCATTGTGATGTGTTCAAGCTTTATTCAGTAAAAATTAATATTGGGTTAAGGTAAATTATAAGGTTATCATAATGTGTTGAAATGTAATCGATGTATGAAAAATGTAAAATTTTGTTTTTGACGATAAAACTGAGGCGGATCATCAGGGATTAATAATACATTTGCAAAAAAACAGTATATAAACGGTCATAAAGGAGTGTATGTTGAAATAGATTTATTGTTTTGTTTTGTTACCGTGGTATCGAATTGGGTGTCGAGTGTTGTGGAATTTCACTGGTATTAGTATTGACTACTAAATTTCTGGCATCATGACATCCCTAGTCTTTAATTAATTAGCAAATGTTAGCATTCAAACATGCTAAACTAAGATGGTGAACATGATAAATCATTATGCCTGCTGAACATCAGTGTGTTCACATTGTCATTGTCAGCATGTTGGCATGGAGGAGAAAAGGTTTAGCCACCTGACTAGTATGTGCTCATTATGTGTGTGTGAAAGAATATGATCTTAAATGTCATTGTGTGGCGTTTGAGCCGAGTGTCTCTGTGGTTTCCTGAACATTTAACTTCTCGGGCTTGACTGAGACACACAGACATGTGTGAGCACAGAGAACAATGCTGTAAAACGAGCCACGTGTGTGATGTGGATAAAACCAAAGTACAAGTTTCATGTCGTGTGTGCTACTTGGTGTACGAGTTTGTCTGTTCTGGGTTTTTCTGCTGTGGGACGGTGGCCGTGCAAACCAGGTCAAAAGTGGTAATGTTGCCCTGTGTGTGTGGTTGTGCGTGCGTGCGTGTGTGTGTGTGTGTGTGTGGTTTATGATGGTTGTATGCATCTGTGGGGTGGATATGTATCATGTGAGTGTGGTATAATGTGATGCTGATGACTGTACTGTATATATATTACATTGTGTAATATGCTCATTGTCGTGTCAGATATATAATTTGAACGTGTGTAAAGTGAGCAGCTCTTGAAGCTGCGTATTCACGCCTCTGCAGCGACAGCGAGGCATTTTCTCAGTAAAAACCACAGAAAGTGTTTCTGATCACAGCTGGAGGAGGCAGGGGGACACCTGTCGACCTCCTCACCGGCCCTGTGGTCACCCTGGCCTACTTAAAGTACAACACAGAGACAGACAACAGAAAACACATCTCACGCAGGGATGACAACAGAGAAGGAAGAAAATATTGGCTGTAAAAGTCATTATTATAGACAGAATCTGATTGGGTAATTTTTATATTAAGAAAAAATAATAATTTGGGGGATAGGAGATGCATTGCAGGCGCATGCAAAATTTGTCTAATCAGACGAACACTTTATCTTCAAATAAACTTTTCTTCGAAATTCCTAAACCTGTTATAACTGATGTTTTAGATTGCAGGCAGTAGAAACAAGTTATAAACTCAAGTTGTGAACTTGATTTACACATTCAACAGAGCAACATGAGCATTCATTTGGAGCACCTAAGGCCAATATTCACTTTCTTTTCAGCGCCATTTTAGTCTCCACTAACTCCTGAGGGAAATATCTGCTCTTTAGCTGCTAAATGCTCCACAATGTTGACCAGCTAGTCACTAACATTGTCCATCTGCTGTTTGGTGTTTGACAGGTAGTGAACAGTGGTGTTTCTTTTTTAGCTTTTTCCACTGAAAACAGCTGCCTGCTGAAGCCAAATCAACACGTTTTCATGCCAAATTGTCAAATATGGCCGCTTTGTCACGCCCCTTGGCATCGCTTTCTTTTTGGAATCAAAACCACTTAGATAAGTTTAGGAAAAAAAACACATGGCTGGGCTTAAAACTACTACGTTTGTAAGTGAAAATGAAACTGAACGTTGTGAACACGGGACACAAACAATAATCTGATTGTAACGTCAAAGTGAAACTTAACGCACAGGACACGAGCAGCGGTCTCCTAGATGAAAGCCTTCGACCCATCTACCTCTCGTCCCTCCCACCCTTAGTGTGTCTTTTCGCTTTTTAAATTACTGGGTTCATCACTATGAGTGACACCTTTCACATACACATGGTCATTTGATCCTTTGTTGATTAAAAGAATATTGATTATAGCCGCTTTAAACAAAATTACTACTCATTCATTTTGCACAAATGTACACTGTGTAGTTGTAAAGTACACTCCCCTGAAATACTCTGATAGTATCCTGTCATATTTCAAATTAATTATGTAACAATGCAACACGTTCTCATCCCAACTCGTCACATACCACCGCTTTATCACGCTCCTTGGGGCCACTTTGTTTTCAGAACTAAATTCGGAAAGAACAACATGGTCGGGCTTAATATGACTACGTTTGTACGGTTAAAATGACACTGAACGTTGTGAACACGGGACACGAATAGCGGTCTCCTGGATGAAAACCTTGTGTTTGTTGGACCCATCCACCTCTCGCCCGTCCGCCCGGTGTGTGTCTTTCGCTCTTAAACCTACGTCACGACACTCCCGGCGCACTCTCTATGAGCGTTTAATATTGACGCGGATGGGCTTACATTGCAGTTAATGGAACGCTTGGTGAGTTTCGTACTGGTGCTAAAGGGTGCCTTGTATAATTGTAGAAATTATGTTAATAATATTGTATACAATATTTTTTTTATGTCTGTACTTCAAACTTCAAATATCTGTAGTATTTCTAAAAGATATCCCATTCTTAAATAAAACCACCTTTAAGGCGCATACTACATTTTTTGATTTTAAAAGTCTAATATTTAATTTTACTGACTTTCACATAATAAAAGAAAATTTATAAATGACACAATTGCAGTGAGAACGTGTTCAACAACTCAAGTATTAAGGTTACAAGAGACAGTACAGGTGGCCAATGTGTAATTGTGTGTGTGTGTATTGTGGTGATGGAGGAGGGAGGGTGAGGGGGGGCTACATTTCCGCCAGCACACAGGTGCATCGTGACATGTAGCCCTTGCACAACTTGATCTCATACACACACACCAACAAACGCACTTTCGATGAGATGAGTAGATAAGTGTCGTCTACAACCACGGCGGCGTGGTATTTTCGGTAGAGATACGAGGAGGAGGAGGGGATTTCACAAGAACTGAAGCCTCAGAAGTAAAAAAAAACCCTCTCTAAACAGTGTGTGAGTGTGATCCAGGTGTGTGTGTTGATAGCGTGTATCAAAACATAAAGAAAGGACATAAAAATTAATGTCGAATGATGTCTAAATCTGAGCGAAGTACTTCTGCACATATCTGCGTCGTGTGTTTGCATGTGTCTCTACATGTGTCTCTACATGTGTCTCTACATGTGTGGCGCTGTGGTCTTCTGGCTGTATCTCATGCTAGTTTGTGGTTTTGCCGTTCTGTTTTTTTTTTTTGTTTTTCATGCTATTTTCTCTCTCCTCGATGTGCGTACACTGAACAAAAATGTAGCTTGTCTTCTGGAAAAAAAATGGGAGTGGCACGATAAACCACATGCAGATGCTTTCTAGCATAAAAATACAGTGACAAAGACACAGAAAACATAACGTACAGATGTATATCTTGGCAAGGCCTCGCCTCAAATAGGTGGTTAACAGCTCGTATAAGTGTCGAGGTGTAAATTCATGTGGATAAATACGTAAAAGAACATAATTTTTGCCAGCTTTAACATAATGAAGATGTAGCACAGAGCCAAAAACTGAATGGCCAGTATACCCTCTTAGCCAGGGTGACTTCATGTTATTTCCACTACCTCCCACACACACACACATACACATAAGGGATCTGCAGTTTGTCGTCCTTGCTCATTCAGCCTCAAGTTCCCAAGGCTGTTTCATTACAGAGAGCCCCACTTAATCGGAGGCACATCCACCCAACAGCGGAGCGTTTCTGCAACAGCTGAGCAAAACATCTGCCGTGGCCCTCAGCCCCAGCCAGGACGGTCTGGGGTTGATTTAGACCAACGTTTGACATAAACCGATAAATTTGTTGATTCCACTTCCAGAAACGTCCACCCTCTCCACATACTGTAACTCTCATTTTTCCCCCCTTTTTTTTCATCATCTCTTCTGCGGCTGTACCTCGCCCCTATTCTGTGAATCAACCAGCCCCCCCCCCACCACCACCACCCTCATGTCCCCCCCTCTATACAGCTGTTGCCTTGCCTCATGTTGCACATTCTTCCATTCTTTAGGGCTGTCAGGGACCCATTACTCTCCTTCCTGCTATGTGTGTGTGTGAGAGAGAAAGAGGCAAAGTAACAGTTTGAGAGGGATATAGCGGCTGAAAGACAGAGTACAGCTGCATGGAGTCGAGCCCCCCCACTCCCCCAGCTGTTTGCCTCTCGCCAATTACTGCGGTCCCTGCTCGTCCTGTCCCCTCCGGTCCTCCCCCCACGGGTCCCATAACCACCTTCTTACTCCTGCTATTTTTAGCTTGAGAGACGGGGGGGCTCCTTCACGGCCTAATCACGGCATCCACCGTGCAACCGCTGCCTTCATACTTTCAACCTCCCCCCACCTCAAACTTCCCTCTCCGTCCTCCACATCTCTTTTGGCCACAGGCTCAGGTAATATACTTGGGAATGCTAAACAAAGGAGAACACAAAAACAGGCACCGACGACTGCGACAAACAACAAAGCAATTAGCCAGTGTTTGGTCTGCTGGAACAACCGTGACCTTTCAGGAAACTCCCCCTTCCTCCCACCAGAGACGGGTCGGCTCGCCGCTCAGCATTCTCGGAAGTGTGTGACACAGTGTGTTTGTGGGTGCGTTTCTTCAAGAGATCATCACAACCTTCGTATCAGTTGTCCACTTTTGTGGTCTGGAAAGCAACAGTGTATGTTAGTTATTTTGTTGTTGTGGTATTTAACCAAGTGTCAAAAAGTGAAAAAGTTGAAATTCTTGCCAGATTCGTAATCTTATTTACTAAAAGTAAGGGTCTGGTTGTAAGCTGTATAGGTCCACGCGATAATAACACATTAATGCCAATCGTTTTAACGGCATTAATTTCTTTAACGCATTAATGCCACTTGTGATTTTTAGGTTGTAGCGGGCTCAGTTTTAAAGCTTGAGTGACTGGCATCATATGAAACTAGAAAACCTAACGAATCCATCGGTACCAACCATGTCATACTAGCTTTTCGCAAAGGAGACTAAATAACGCTCCAAACTGGGTCCCATGACTTCTGACCTCAAGATATGTGAATGAAAATGGGTTCTATGGGTACCCACGAGTCTCCCCTTTACAGACATGCCCACTTTATGATAATCACATGCAGTTTGGGGCAAGTCATAGTCAAGTCAGCACACTGACACACTGACAGCTGTTGTTGCCTGATGGGCTGGAGTTTGCCACGGTAAATGCAGTACCTGTGAGGGTTTCTGGACAATATTTGTCATTGTTTTGTGTTATTAATTCATTTCCAATAATAAATATATACATACATTTGCATAAAGCAGCATATTTGCCCACTCCAATGTTGATAAGAGTATTAAATACTTGACAAATCTCCCTTTAAGGTACATTTTGAACAGATACAAAATGTGTGATTAATCACGATTAAATATTTTATCGATTGACAACCCTAATTCTGTATTTTTCTTATTGTCAACGAATACCATGGAAGATTAACTACTAACAAGATTTTTTTGTGTAGCCATGTCCTGATATAGCATCCTCTTAGTCACAGACGTCCATTGTTTCCCAAAGACTATTAAAAACACTGGATGACTGTTCCAACCTGCTGCCGTAAATACTCACAAGACCATCTAATGCGTATTAATCCGCTGGTGAAAATAGTCCCCAACAAATGCACTATTCACTCTTGTTTTAGTGAGGTTTGTTGTAAAACTACAGTGCCCAGTTGTTTAAGGAAATAATAATTTATATCTGTGACCTGTTTTAAAAATGTACGTCTTCTGTAGAAACCAATGCACTGAGAACCACAGACAGGGAAGTGAAGTCAGAAAGTATTGAGAGGATTATCACATTGCTGATTCTGGCCTTTTCATGAGATTTGTTGACAATAGGGCGGTCAAGATGTCAGATTTTCACTACATGGTTAGTGTGGGTAAAAGCATTCATCTAGAAAATTTAAAAAAAAAACAAATATTGAGAGAGTCTGTAACCATAACTGTACATATAAAATGATTTAAGAGGTGCTGGTTTATTTACACAATATTATCATATGTATTATTATTATTATTATATGTAAATATCACGGTTATCGTCAATACCGATATATCGCAACACCCCTTGTTGACCATAACAAAAAATAAGAAATATCTACAGCCTTATTCTTTTGACAGTTCCATATTTACATTTTCAAAAAGTTCCAATTTTAGACTACTTTTAGGCAACGCTCTTGCACACCTGCTTGTGTTTAGACAAAGTTTAAGAGCTTTTGGCATCAAAAAAAGTATTGTTTTGGTTGCATCTGCACTATTACCAAATCATCAAACAATTCAAATGATACCCAGGTGAACATGAGGGAAACAAGTTGTTTTGTAACACTGTTCACTTCACAGAGCAGAACATTTTCTCGCGAATGAGACGAGGGGCACTCATAAAGCAGATAAGCTGAAACGCATAATGGAAAAAAAGATGGTCATTCGCATGCTGATAAGACATTTCCAGTATTTTCCTCTTCTTGTGATCTGTCTCGACTGCTCTGGCAGATAAAGGAGCCCCCCCCTTTCCTACTGCTCCTCCTCACGCTAATCTTTCGGGACTTTTAACGGCCTGCGTGCACCTCACGTTTCCAGATGATGCAGATCCCATTGTATTCCTCAAGGACTCCTAACCTGCTTCTTATCAGCTTTGACGTCTTTTTTTTGTCTCCTTTTCCTCTCTGGGCTCCAAAAGGAACAGGTTCGCTATTTGTATCAACTCAACTCCCAGCCTTGTGAACTCCCATTGATTACACTAGATTGTGAGGAATTTGAGTGCACAGGGCTTGAAAGGTGGATTCATCTAATGCAGATTGTTCCTTTTATGCATATTAAAACCCACATGCTTTGATGGTGGCTGAGTGGAAATACTGAAAATGTTGAAATACGGAAAATAGCTTATTTTCTTAAAATTCATGCGCTAATGAGGTAGAACATGCATCCACTTTTGCAAAAATACAATAAAAGCAACCATGATTTTTTACTTTTAATCTTTTGTTTATAGATTTGAAATTCACAATCCTCCACACAGAAAGTTTGTTTGAGGAGAAACTGAGACCGAGGCAAGCTAACCTCACAATCCCTCTCACTTGCCACGGGGACAAAGGGTCATAACCCCCAAACATGAGTTTCCTTTGGTCAGTATGTTTTCCCAAAGGATGAAGTTACATTTGAAGCAGAAAGCTAATCCATAGCTGCTAGTGCAGTGGCGGAGGCAGCCAGACCACACAGCAGTTGAGGTCAGGAGGGTTGTTGACCTTTTTTAGCTTCATTTCTCTTCCACAGACGGAGAAAAACACGGAGCATGCACTCCCTATTACTAACTGCAGGTTAATTCAACTTAACAGGACTAAATGTGTGTTGTGTTATGTCTCTGTGGCATTGTTATGTCTGCTGAAAGGTTTGTGGTGGGTCAGATGAAAGATAATAAAACATGATTATGATACTGATCATTGTACATTTAGGCGACTCCAACATGCACAGATCTTGACATCATATAGAAAGACAGTCATTGAGTTACATGTATTCAAAATAGTGTGTTCCCATCACCATGCTTTCACTTTTTTTGTATAAAAAACAGAAACTTAGCTATTTGAACTATTTGCAAAAAAACAGTTTGAAGATCTGACTAATTATTTTATCAGATTTAGATCTTATGGCCACGTTTTAATCAAATGTACAAAAGAAAATTAAGCAAATTTACTAAAGCCTCATTTTAACCATGGTTTTAGGTACCTGTAAGCATGCAGGGGTAAAAGCTGCTGGTTTTCTATTCTCACAGTGCAATCATGTTACTACCAAACACCAGGATTATGTTGTACAAGGCTGGCGTGGCGCTGCACCAGCTTACTGTGTTACATGGACACACAAACTTTACTGGTGTTTTGACTGACATTGAGTTGAAAATCCAAAGTCAAAATTACTTTTTCATCCTGTTGATCACATATATGTAATGTGATGATAGTGCTTTTGAGTAGAGCTGAAGTGATAAGTCAAACGTCGACTATTTTGATAATCAAATCATTGTTTCAGTCATTTTTTATTTATTTTTTTAAACAAAAATGCCCAACTTTCACTGGTTCCAGCTGCTCAAATATGAGGATTTGCTGCTATTCTTTGTCATATATGATAGATAACTATATATGAATATGTTGACTATGAATATGTTGGGGTTTTTGACTGTTGGTTGGACAAAACAAGACATTTGACCATATACTCTAGGGAGTTAATGGACTTTTTTTCACTATTTTTTGACATTTTAAAGTTTTAAAAAAAAGGATTAATTGAAACAATAATCGGTAGATGAATTGATAATGAAAATAATTCTTAGTTGCATCCCTTTTGCGACAATCTTTAAAAAAAAAAAAATTTTAATCAGATTAGGATATTGACCATCATGTATTCATTGGGTTATGTTTTCAAAATTCTTAAAGGTTTTATAGTAGTTTAGAGACAAAGATGTTTCCTCTAAATAAAAGCTGTTGGACTACAATACAAAATCGTGTATGCATTTAATGGCTCAACACATGTTGAATACGTGCGCTCCCTCATGACTTATAGTAATGTTGCATCCAAACACAGATTCAACCTGTTTGAGCTCTCTGACGTTGTAGTTTTATATGAATGAATCTCCGGCTCCTTCACAGATCTCAGTGGTGAGAAAACCACACGCTGTAACTCGTCTCTTCCGCCCGTATTTCCGGGGAAATGTACATTTACTCGAATCACTGTGTCTTAGAAAACACGTCCATTTATATCAGAGAGTTACAATCTGTTCTCTGTTTGTTGTTTGTTTTTTGGTTTGTTTCTCACAACAATATACAACCGAGAATGATAAAGGCCGGTTATCACTGTATGTTCGCAGAGATAAAATCTGCAATAGAATTGTTTACTCTCTTAAATCACCAACATCCGGGCTGTTTTCTCCCTTGTTAATGTCACTGAGGCTGAAATGTAATTGCCGGGTGAAATAAGTGTTAGTAGTGTAAGTGTGTAAGTAATCACACTGAATGCTCAATTTGTGTGTTTACACAGAAGTAAGAGCTTGACTGGGTCAGTGCTACCATTTGCATTTGATAAGCACCATGAGCCAACGGCTGCCTTCAAATACCGTAACTAGTAAAGAAAATAAATGTTTTATACACGCTGCATGCCATTTACGCTCGGGGTTTGAATTGTAGGACAGAAGTTTATCTCACAAGTTCAGGAAAGAAAATAGAAGTTACCCATTTTTCTCACATTTATCCCTCCTGCTGAAACAACTTACAAATAAACTTATAAATTAACACATAATTAAGGTGATTAATTATATTTGAAGAAGAAACTCTTATTAAATAGTTTTGGTTTGTTTTTAATGATTTGTTTTCTGCCTTTTTAAAAGCTGCATTAGAGCCATTTTCATCACACATTTCTATCTACAAAACTATATAAATTATGCTATATGGTGTCAAATCAGAGACGACAGTGAGACACACCAAAGTCAAACTTGCTTTGCTGATTTTAGTTCACGAAGTTACTGGGCTCACTTCAAAAATATGAAAGGGGGTTTTGCTTGTATTAAGAAACAGAATCTTCCAATGAACAAGTGAAATTTAGCTTGGTAAGATTTCCTGAAATAACATGTCATATTAAGGCCTTTCAAACTAAAAAGAGAAGTTGAAATTAACTGGGAAAACTCATTTTGAGCTATATTTCACTAGTATTAGGAAGTGTGTCATAATAAGCCTGTATTGCTCAAAAGTATTTGTTTCACTTATTCACGATGTATTGCCTAACACCAAGTCCCTATGTCTCACTGAATGTTACTTGTTAGGTGACTGTGTCTTATATTAAGTGTTATGAGATATTTTGACTAGTAATTTAGACAAATATATTTTGCATTTTTGCGGTGAATATGTCTTATAACACTTTCAATGCTCGATGCAGCTTTTCTTATTTTGGTCCTGTGTACTTTGTGCATCCTAAAGCTACACTTCCTGCTATTGTCTGTCAGACGAGTGACTACACAATCTGTCTCTCTCTCTTTCTCTTTCTCTCCGACACAAACACATGCACACACACACACAACCCCCCCTCCCTCCCTACATCCCCGGAGCTTCTGGTGCCGGGGCAGCACTGACAAAAAGTTACAGGGGGCTGATAGGGCAGAGCAACTGTGTCTTCTCTGGAAGAGAGAGAGAGAAAAAAGAGAGAGAGAGAGAGAAAGAGAGAGAACTCACATGAGAGGAAGTGCACAGACACAGTAAAGTCAGAGGGTTGTGTCAGGCAGTTGAGTGTGACTCCCTCTGTCTGTCAGTGCACAGCCGGGCTCCAGCGCTGCAGCACCACCACTCCCCTGTCAAAGCAGGATCTATCTTCTCCCCGTGCCTCCACGCCCGTCTGACCGCTGCCTCTGTGATTGACTGGACCGCTGTGGAAGCTCGGAGGGGCCTCTCACTGGATGTCAGCACCCAAAGCCGGTAGGTGATGTTGCACATTTGCACATAATATATCTATCTGGGAAACAGCTGTGTAAAAATGTGTCCTTTCAGTGACTGTATATCACCAGGAATATGGCAGTATTTCATGTATTTTAGAAGAGTGTTCACTGTTACTATACCGGCAGATGGTCAAGCTTTGTTTGGCTTCAGCTGTGAGAAGCTTGGGTATGTTCTGGATTCAGTGTAGCAGCTTTACTCTTTACAAAATCATATATAAAATGCACAAGAACATTGTGTTAAGCAACAGCAACAAAAACAAACTATTTTTTGGGGTTTTATTTGTTTGGTTTTGGAAGTGTGGTTTCTCTGGACGGGGAAGGGGAGAAAATTGGAAACAGACCCACCCACCCTGGAGTGCTAGTCTGTCCAGGAAAAGTATTAAAGTGCAAAGAATGACGGAGACGCACAACAACAGTCCCTCACTGCAATGCTGAGGGAGGCGATCACAGACGGACGGAGATGAGAGCGTTCAGAAAAAGGATTGAAATTGGGTTGACACAGAGAGAGTTAAGTAAATTGCTGTCACAGCATTGGCTGTCCTCAATGCTGAATTACTGTGCTTTTAAGCAAGGACAGCAAAATATGTTGACATGCTTGAATTGTCAAATCTTGCTTGTGCACAAACACATTTTTTCTCACAAACACATCTTTTAATAGAAATCTGTACCTCACATCACCACTGCCAGATGCTTAAAATATTCTTATTCGATTGGAAATGATTAGAAAGTCAGTATAAAAGTTAGTAGAGCCCGTTGTATAGCACGTTTTAGCTTTTCACGACCTCCTTCCTTGTTTTTGTTCACTGTGCATAAATCTCGCAGCATAAGATGAAATGCTGGCCTCAGCCTTTCTCGCCCAAAACACTAAACTTTTGCTCTATTTTTACTCTCCCGTGCATTGCTGCTCCATTTTTAGAGACTCGTCTATATGGTTTGTTGGGCAATAAATCAGACTGTAAGTCCTTCGTGTTCTCTCTGAAAACAATAATGGGGGTGTAATGATGACATTCATGGTTTATGCTGTGATGAATTACTGTTTTAGGGAGTTTAATACTGATAACAACTTAAAGCTTAAGGAATCCAGACTCACCTTGGACAGAGTCCACAGTGTCCAAACTTACATATTTTTAAATTCTAGGAATTCAACGTTTTAGCGTGATCACTCAGCTGTACCTCAGATTATCAGATTATCCAATTAATACTTTTGAAATGTCTGCAAATCCACGACAAGTGAAATTAGTTTCACTTAAAATCAGAGAAATGCTCTGTTGAACTAAAAAACGTTTAAAATTAGGTTATCACCTGCCAACGATTAGTCCATTGATCGATTAGTTGATTGACAGAAAATTAAAGGGCAATCATTTTGATAATTGATTCATCGTAAAGCATTTTTTAAGTAAAACTATACTGGTTCTAGCTTCTCAAATGTCTGTAGGGATGCACCCATACTGGATCAGAGATCGGGCTTATACTGGCTCAAATAGCTGGATCGGGTATGGGTGGTAATGAGGCCGATCTCACTTCAATTCTATGTTTATATACTATATACATTATATACTGGAGTTGGATTCCCTGTTTAAGTTTTGACCAGTTTGTTGCTGCATTAAAAAAAAAATGTAATTCCTGTTCATTTTGAGGATTTTTTATCAAGTTGCTGGTGTACAATTTATTATTTTAAGATAAATAACAATTCAGTAAATTTATATTTATTTGTTACATTTAGTTCTACAAAGTTAGGAAAGCAATGTTTAAATCAAGCCTGATGTTGCCTTACACATAAAACAATGATCCCAGTCACTTTCACACAGTGAGGCATACAGCTTGGTATTGGATCAGTGCTCGGTATCGGCCGATGCCCAAAGCCCAGGTATAGCTAACGGTCTCGGGACTGAAAAAGTCAGATTGGTGCATCCCTAGTAAACTGATATATCTTTGGATTTTGGAGGACTGATCGGACAAAACAAGACATTTAAAGAACATCATGGGGACTTGTAGGAACTCGTGATGGCCATTCTTCACTATTTGCTGACATTTTATATGCCAAATGATTAATCGATTTAACCAAGAAAAAAAACAGCCATATTCAATTTGATTAGA
Organism: Sebastes umbrosus; assembly: GCF_015220745.1. Classification (NCBI taxonomy): domain Eukaryota; kingdom Metazoa; phylum Chordata; class Actinopteri; order Perciformes; family Sebastidae; genus Sebastes; species Sebastes umbrosus. The sequence goes on along the minus strand of NC_051269.1, from coordinate 31,704,334 downwards.
GGAGAACAAAGAAATGCCCTGTGCAAAGTGGGAAATCAGTTTAAGCGGCCTAACTGTATAACTTTCTCATTGAACTTGGTCTATATTTCTGTCATTGTGATAAATCATGAAACTGTGGGTTTGTTTGGTTTGTAAAGGTCGAGGGGCAGCAGGTTAAGAGGTCACAGTCAGCTGGAAGTGGCCCTCGGGGACGTAACTCTCCCTCTAAAGTGTCTTAAGTCATGCTTAGTGGGTGTCGACTGAGGAGAGAGAAGGATTGGTAGCAATGTTGTGTGTTTCAGAGACCGGACATTTGTCTTGTGTACAGTAAGTTTAAGCCTCCTCTAAAAGTTTTAATATCTTAAAGGAATCATTATTTGTCTTTAAAAACGTTTAATCACAAAACTTACATCAATAATTACCTTTTTGGCAGTGGTGTAGTGATCGTTGATGAGGTGGGTGTACTGCTAGATAGGTTACTGAGGAGGAAGTGGGTATACTCTCCTATATATTCCAATGGCGGTAAACCTGCGTATACCCTCAACTACACCACTGACTTTTTGAGAAGTTTTCTCTGAAACTGTCAGTCTAATCAAAACTGAAATGCACCTTTGCTTTCAGACACTAAAATGACTTGGATTTGTAAATGTTCCATCACATTTTCCAAAAAGCTGAAGGGCAGTAGAGCAACTTGGCTTTATTGTAAAAGTATGGCGATTAAAAACAGATCACTTTTCATTAAGTCCGCTCTGGTCTTCTTCATCACAGCAGAGGCTGCGTAAAGGGATGAAGAAGGAACTCAACATTTGTGGTTGATGTGCATGATACTAATGGTGAGCGGCTAATAGTGAGTTCACTTCCATCTCATGCACCTGAACAAGCTGTTGTTTGTGTTTAGATAACAAACAATAGATGCAGGCATTTATTTGTGTACCACCCCCTTGTGGAAAAGTCCTTTCACTGCAAGAATCTGCTCTAATTGAGATGTAACTGCCATAATTGTAAAGGGAAAAACTGTCAGAAAGATTTTGTCATGGAGAAACATTTAACTAGTTTCAGAAATTACTGTACAGAGATGGAAACCTCTTTTAGCAGGAAATATAAAGTTAATGATAATGATACGTTGCTGGCTTTTCCACATTCCTTATTTTCATCCGGGCTATGAGTTAAATGGCACAACGATGTATTGTTTCTCCTATTATATTTGGACGTTTCACTTGATAAAAGATCTTAATTTGTCTGTAGTCTAATAAACAACATAAGAATTTTTCAAAGAGAGCATTAACTGTCCATCATCTCCACCTTGCAGGTTTGTTGAGATTGACATGTATAGTAAAAGGCATGTCACAAACCATTTCAAAGGGGCACACACTGTTCTGAACTCCACGTTTTGACCTTTTTCCACCAGTGTGCACACGAGAGTGTGAAGGCGTCGTAAAGCAACACTTGCCAGCATCACAGTCAGTTTCCAGAGAAACTAGGCGAGCGCTGAGTGCTCTTCATCCCCTCTGTGGGTTGACTCTGCTTTGCTGTTGGGAATGGAAAGGCTTTAGAAGCTATACGCACCACAGCGAGCAGCCTCCAGCGCCTTCTCGGTTCAAAGTTACCGCACAGCTGCTATAGCTGGAGCTCAGCGTGGCCTACCTGAACACGTGCAATGGTTTTTATTATGCAGAGTTCAAATACTTCACGACCACTGTTTTACATACGTAATGGAGCTTTTTTTTCTTTTATGTGCACAACAAGGCAATGATCTGTAGAGTCTTAGTTTAGTGGGAACTTTTTCTACTTTCTACATTAACTGGGGATTTAAAGCAACATTAACCAATTTAGTTGGGGTCACTTTGGGGCAGTGGAATAATTAAGCTGAAAAAAACAACATTGACATATCATCATCACCTTATAAAGTTGTTGTGGCAAACATGTTTTGGTCTCGAACAACTACTGAGGGATTTGGCTCTTTAGCAGCGGATAACCCTGGGTCTGAAAAGTGAAGCCAATGCTGAAGTGCCTTAAACTTGCATTCTTTCTAACAGCCAGCAGGGGGCGACTCCTCTGGTTGCAAAAAGAAATCTGATTGTATAGATGTCTAGGAGAAAATGACCCTACTTCTCACTTGATTTATTACCTCAGTAAACATTGTAAACATGAGTTTATGGTCTCAATCGCTAGTTTCAAGTCTTCTTCAATACATCATGATGTTCAGTTAGTAAATTATGGTCCCATTTAGAGTCAAATAGTCCATAAAGCAGGGGATCCTTTAGGGCGTGGATGCATTGGGATTGACAGGTCGCTGGCACAGCATTGTCCGTTCTGGAAGTTGTCCATGTTTTCGTCTTATAACTCTAACCCTTTCAAGTTTTTTTCTGTTCATGAAAGTTAATTGTAACATTTCGGTCGCCTGAAAATGTCTTATTCAGCGTTCGGTTCTCCTAAGCTCCACCCTCTCGTGTCACTTTTGGTTGCAAAAAAATAACATGGCAACAGTCAAAAACCAAGACGGCCAAAATGCTGAACTCGAGGCTTCAAAACGGCAGTCCACACTTCAGTGGGTGACGTCATGGTGGCTACGTCCGTTTATATATACTGTATATACGTATACTTATGTCTATTCTCTGCTAAATGCCTTTATGTTCACCAGCTAGTCACTAACTTTGTCTGTCTGCTGTTTGGTGCTGGGCAGGTAGTGTACAGCAGATTTATTAGAGTTTTTTTTGCTAAAAAAACCAACCTGCCGGCTGCTGGGAACAGGGTTGATGAGAGCAGCAAAACTGAATGAAAACAGTAAAATTGCAGTAAAACCAAAACAATGAGCTAACAAAAGCAAAAGAGATAGAGACAGAGAGAGCTGTATGTATGGCTGTGTTGCGTGTATCTGTGTGCATGTCTGAGCGTATTGTCTACATGTCTCTGCATGCATGTGTGTGTGTACATGTGTGTGTCTGTACGGTAGGATGACCCCCTGGATGGTAAAAAAGAAATTCTTGTTTGCGGACCCCCAGCCTCCACCCGATACCAGGAAATCTGGTCGACCGATAACTCCACACATTCCACAGGTCGCAATAATGTCAGTGACTCCAATGTCACGCACGTTATCCACATCAAACTGTCAATATCAGAGCGAGCAATTACACTTGCATTGCAACCACAAAAGCTGCCACTGGGCGTTTGTTTTGGTATGTGAGTGTGGCTCCGCGGTTCTGGAGGCATCCCAATGTTGATTGTACATCTTAATTATTCGCACCCTGGCCTTTTCCACACTCTAATCACTTCTCACCCTCCATATCTTTTCCCCGACTCCCTCCTTTTCTTTCACTCGTTTTGGCAATCTGCCCTGCAACTGCTGCTCCCTCCATCACCATATTGCCTGACTGCATTCCTCTCATTCCTATTGGCTTCCTGTGACTGGAAGAGGAGAGAGCCCTACTGGCCACAAAACTCCACCTTGGAGTCCTACCCATGTATGCCATATGTGTCTTTTCCCTTCTCCACTGTTCTGGCTTTCCGTTTTTAAAATCCTCTTAGGGATTCTGTATAATAGTGTGTCTCTATGAGTGTCTGGTGACGAGATTTTGAGGATGACTTTTCCATATTATCTCACACATACTCTCATTGTACTGCAAGGTGGGGATGTTTTTAATGAGGGGATCTAATGGCCCACACACAGTGGCACTCACATACTACCATAGACTGTATATAAGAAGTGGATGTAGTCGCCGTGACGTCACTCGTTGGTTTGTGGACGTTTGAAGCCTCGAGTATTTTGGTTTTTGGGCGTCGCCATGTTGTTTTTTTTGCAACTAGAAGTGACATGAGAGGGTGGAGCTAAGTACAACCAAATGCTGAATAAGACATTTTTAGGCGACCAACACGGACAACTCCCAGACCGGACTGGTAGCGACCTGTCAATCACCAGGTAGCCACGCACTAAAGCATACCCTGCTTTATGGTGTATTTGACTCTAAACGGGACCATAATTTACTAAATGAACATCACGCTGTATTGAAGAAGACTTGAAACTAGCGACTGAGGTAATGATGTTTACTGAGGTAATAAATCAAGTGAGAAGTAGGCTCATTTTCTCATAGACTTCTATTCAATCAGACTTCTTTTTGCAACCAGAGGAGTCGCCCCCTGCTGGCTATTAGAAAGAATGCAAGTTTAAGGCACTTCCGCAGGTTGCCCACTGCACGCTACCCAACAGTGGCACTGCTCTGATGGCGGCAGAGACAGTGTAGAAATAGTGTGAGGGGGAAAGATAAGAAGGGAGAGACATCTATTAGTAGCCTCATTGTTATTGTTAGATATTGTTTTAAATTTCATGCAAAATGAACATCTGTTTTTCAGCATTTCTGAATGACTCACTATGAAACTTTCCCATTTTTGTATGAAAATGTCATCCAGGCTGTATTCCATTTCATAATCAGCTATCAGGCACTTTAAAGGTGCTAAATATGGGATTGGGAGCATTTCTATTGCCTCTCAACGGCTTTCAACAACGGTGAGCTGGCTGCTGGCAGCTATCGATGCTAACAGTGCAAACTATGGTGAAAGTGCTGACAGAGATAACAGTATTTCCGCTTCTGTGACAACGCTGTTGGTCGGAACGGCGTTTTTAGCTGTAACTGCCGTATGAGAGCAGTGCAGAACAGCGGATATGAGCTAGCCAGTGGGGCACAAACATGCACTAAAAGCACGTGCGGCCAGCCCGGTGATGTCAACAAAGCACGGAGAAGCTCGGATTACAGCACACACAGAGCGATTTCATTCTCTGCTCAGGTAGACATTACTCCTCTACTGTATATCTTTACATAGCAAATAGTTTGCTGCTATATTAATGCTCTGGATATCGTACAGAGCACTTTTAAATATTTGCCTCCAAATGTACTTATGTAACAGTACAGCATTCAACTTTAAAGCCATGGATGGAAACTGACAGTCTACTTTATTACTTACTTTATTTTACCTCTCAACATTGGTGCTTATACTTTCAGCTATCAGCTCCTACATGTATCATTTTAGATTGTATATATAATTTTAACATGTGTCATCATAACATTACAGTGGTGATTCAGAGGCCGATGTTGACACGACTGTTATGAATAATGACGTGTTGATAATGGATCATGGACTTATTTGTAAAGGCCATAACAGTGAATAAACAAACATAAACAGTGAATAAATGAGTCAAACAGAGACTGTTTTAAATGTAACTTAAGCAGCAGTAGCCACCAAGCACTGTCTACATCTGCAAACAGAAGAAACTCTGTCTCAAGCATGCGCTGCTCAGAATGGAAGATCTGCTATGAAATCCAATTTGCTCGTACGTATCTGAAATGATTCAGGACACAGTCAACCCCGTGACTGGGGGATGGACTGTTAAGTGCTGCCAAGAGCACAAGGGAAAAGACCTACTGTTGTTGAATTTAGAGTTTTATTGATAAGATATAATTTCCCCTCTAGGTACACAATTTAACTGAACAACAGCAAAGCTATTGACTCCCTCTTAGACACAGGACTGGCCTGGGTCACGTTAAATAAAAGACTGGCTCGGCTTCACTAGCTGGTTTGTCCCAGATTGGTTTATCTTCATAGATCGAATGATGTTGACCTTTTTTTGGCAGAGGGTGGAAGGGATTTGGCCACGAGCGGGATGCGGAAACTGTGAGACAGTGAGAGTTCAGTTTGGGAGAGGACATGTGAGAATGGGCAGCACTGTCTAAATTAAGAGTAAATCTGTTGTGTGTGTTTGTTTGTGTCTGTGTGTGTTCATCCCAGATAGAATAGAACTTTATTGTTCACGGACGTGAACATTCGCCTTTGGCTGCACAAGGTGGTCAGATCCCAAAATAAAAATACAGCAGGAAAAAGGCACATATAGAGGGCAGTAAAATAAACATATTGGTACAGAACAAGCAGCATGTTAAATTAGCAGCATATCAAGAACTCAATAAAGTAAATACTTTTTACATGCTCTTACAGGTTTTGAGGGCTCTGCAGCACTTTCCTGCATGAAGACGAGTACATTTGTAGTAAAACATATATTCTATTTAAGGCTTTCTATCTGGCCTGATATGCATATGTATTTCAAACATGTTTGGTTCTGTGGTTTTCCAATCATTTTGATGGCCATATGTATATTTCTGACCAGTTTGTTTCTGTTCTGGGCTCACCGCTTCCCTTAAAAATATCCTGTCTGATGCCATAAAAGTGTCCTAAAGATACACATTGCTTTATATTTACTGTAAAACTCAGCCTATACAGCCAAAAGCAATGCCATGTAAGTTAAATTCATCCACTGCCTGCACATGATAGTTATTTATCATCAACAACGGAGCACGAGTGACTATTCATAAGTGCTATCAACTTGTCCCTTTGACTCTCCGTCCTCTTTATTATGCTCCTCATTATTATGATGCCGGTATTTGTATTCCTCCTGCGGTAGACCAATTAATGTCATGTCATCAGCATATCTACATAATTAGCCAAATTAATAATTCATTTTCTGTATTCAGTTTGTGTATATACTGAAAACACAATTTGGAAATGATATTGTGTTTATGTTTGGGCTGCATCACCTTAATCAGTGGTTATATTTGATATTCCTGTAAGGATTTGTGTATTAGGTTTTAGGTATTCATTCATTGAGATGTGGTTACAGCCTAGTTTAAATGCAGTAGTCAGACTCAGCTGTATCTGAGCCAGCTACAACTTAAAAATACTATCAAATATTAATGCACTGTTAAGCTTCAGAGTAAGTGCTTAATGAGCATTTTTTTTTTACTTTTACTGTATTTTGCACGTAGTATTTTTCCATTATGTATCGTATTGACTTCCAAAAGGTTTGAGCACTTCTTCCAAAACTGATTATGAGAGATTATTAAGTATTTAAAGCCATTTTTGAATGGCATGGCGATGTATTGTTGGCTGGTCACTGTTTCCACTTATAGTTTTATCCAAATGTAAAACACAAAGAGCACAAGCAAAATACCCCTAACATACATAGATTACCTACAGTGGACTGTTAACTTGTCGTCCTGGGCACAAGCAAGACACACACAGTGGCCTTGCTTACAGTACGTTAAATTTAGGTGATAAAACTGGCATACTTTTACTACTTTAACTACATTTAGATGATACTACTGACATACTTTTACTACTTTAACCACATTTAGATGATACTACTGACATACTTTTACTACTTTAACCACATTTAGATGATACTACTGACATACTTTTACTACATTTAGATGATACTACTGACATACTTTTACTACTTTAACTACATTTAGATGATAATGCTGACATACTTTTACTACTTTAACTACATTTAGATGATAATGCTGACATACTTTTACTACTTTAACTACATTTAGATGATACTACTGACATACTTTTACTACTTTAACTACATTTAGATGATAATGCTGACATACTTTTACTACTTTAACTACATTTAGGTGATAATGCTGACATACTTTTACTACTTTAACCACATTTAGATGATACTACTGACATACTTTTACTACTTTAACTACATTTAGATGATAATGCTGACATACTTTTACTACTTTAACTACATTTAGGTGATAATGCTGACATACTTTTACTACTTTAACCACATTTAGATGATACTACTGACATACTTTTACTACTTTAACTACATTTAGATGATAATGCTGACATACTTTTACTACTTTAACCACATTTAGATGATACTACTGACATACTTTTACTACTTTAACCACATTTAGATGATACTACTGACATACTTTTACTACATTTAGATGATACTACTGACATACTTTTACTACTTTAACTACATTTAGATGATAATGCTGACATACTTTTACTACTTTAACTACATTTAGGTGATAATGCTGACATACTTTTACTACTTTAACCACATTTAGATGATACTACTGACATACTTTTACTACTTTAACTACATTTAGATGATAATGCTGACATACTTTTACTACTTTAACTACATTTAGGTGATAATGCTGACATACTTTTACTACTTTAACCACATTTAGATGATACTACTGACATACTTTTACTACTTTAACTACATTTAGATGATAATGCTGACATACTTTTACTACTTTAACTACATTTAGATGATAATGCTGACATACTTTTACTACTTTAACCACATTTAGATGATACTACTGACATACTTTTACTACTTTAACTACATTTAGATGATAATGCTGACATACTTTTACTACTTTAACCACATTTAGATGATACTACTGACATACTTTTACTACTTTAACCACATTTAGATGATACTACTGACATACTTTTACTACATTTAGATGATACTACTGACATACTTTTACTACTTTAACTACATTTAGATGATAATGCTGACATACTTTTACTACTTTAACTACATTTAGATGATAATGCTGACATACTTTTACTACTTTAACTACATTTAGATGATACTACTGACATACTTTTACTACTTTAACTACATTTAGATGATAATGCTGACATACTTTTACTACTTTAACTACATTTAGGTGATAATGCTGACATACTTTTACTACTTTAACCACATTTAGATGATACTACTGACATACTTTTACTACTTTAACTACATTTAGATGATAATGCTGACATACTTTTACTACTTTAACTACATTTAGGTGATAATGCTGACATACTTTTACTACTTTAACCACATTTAGATGATACTACTGACATACTTTTACTACTTTAACTACATTTAGATGATAATGCTGACATACTTTTACTACTTTAACTACATTTAGATGATAATGCTGACATACTTTTACTACTTTAACTACATTTAGATAATACTACTGACATACTTTTACTACTTTAACCACATTTAGATAATACTACTGACATACTTTTACTACTTTAACTACATTTAGATGATAATGCTGACATACTTTTACTACTTTAACTACATTTAGATAATACTACTGACATACTTTTACTACTTTAACTACATTTAGATAATACTACTGACATACTTTTACTACATTTAGATGATACTACTGACATACATTTACTACTTTAACTACATTTAGATGATAATCCTTACCCAGCTGAGTTCAGCAGATGGAGCCATCACATCACATCACATCACACCAGCAGCAGCAGCAGCAGCACACACACACACACACACACACACAGACACACAGACACAGACACACACACACAGACACACACACACACAGACAGACACAGACACAGACACAGGCAGGCGGATGAAAGTGACTCCCAGCAGGTTTTATCAGAGTTTCACCACCAGCGACACTCAGTGAGAAGCAGACAGACAAGTGGAGAGCAGCTTTCGGTGACGGTGGACAGCCTTTTCTCTTACTTAAGAACCGAAACATGTTGAAGTACGGAGCTTAGGAGCTTATGTATGTATGTAGCCGACAACACTGACTGTCCACAGCCCCGACAGCAGCGGCTGTCAGAGCCTGCGGTGGCGCGTGAAGTAGGAAATACTGAAGTTGAACTACTAAACGGTAGGAGATGTTTAACGTTATTTACTAACATGAAGTCATCTAGCAAACTAGCTAGTTAAAGGTGTTGTTTAAAGGGCTATAACTAACTATTAACTCCACTTTCTTGTGTACAAGAACGCGTGTCAGCTTTATCTTAACCTACAAAGTGTTGTTTAGCTTCTTGTGTGGTTAAAATGTGAAGTTAATTAGCTAAATATCAGCTGTTAAAATCCATGTTATCCTTTTTTGTCTTTTTAAAAAAAAAAAAAAAAAACACTACAGTAATCTGAGTAGCCAGTAGTAGTATCTTCTTTTCCTTTTTTAAATTAAATTACATTTATTTATTCATTATTATCATTATTATTTGTATTATTATTATTTTTTTATATTTATATATATATATATATATATATATATATGTATATGTATGTGTATATGTGTAAATATATATATTTATATATATATACATATATGTATACATATATATGTATACATATATATATATATATATATATGTATGTGTGTGTGTGTGTGTGTGTGTATGTATGTATGTGTATATATATATATATATATGTATATGTGTGTACCTGTATATATGTGTGTGTGTGTGTGTGTATGTATGTATGTGTGTGTATATATATATATATATATGTATATGTATGTATATGTGTGTACCTGTATATATGTGTGTGTGTGTGTGTGTGTGTGTGTGTATGTAGGTATGTATATATGTATTTTTTTTTTTTTTTTTATATCTTCTTTTTCTTATTATTTCATGACTTATTTGTGGATACTCTCCCTGTGTTGTGTTCTCTACAATTTGAATTTGATGTATCCATGATTGAAAATCAGTTAGCTGTGGCTGTGTGTATGTTGTTGTCAGGTATGATTGATTGATGTGTTGTGTCACCGGTAAGTGTTGTTCAGAAAAGCAAAAGTAACTTTCCCTGTATAGTGACTGCTCTATTGATTATTGACAATTAATAAAAAAAGACCTTTGAAAGGAAAATCCATGTCATCCTACTTCTGGCTTGCGTCCAAACCCAACAGGTGTAAAATCTCACCTGGCTGAGATTTTTTTATTTGCAGTATCTCATTTCATTTGAAGAAATGCAGTACAGCAATTAAAAAAAAAAAAAAATGTCCATTATGATTTCCAAAATCAGAGTGTCCTGAGGTCATGACCTGCAGAGTCAGATGCTGCAGTCTTGAATTAGTAAATACCTCATTACCTGCCTGACTAATTGACTTGTGTGTAACTCAAGGTGCCCTATAATTATCCTAATTGACAATATGACTATTTAAAGGTGATTAAATAGGCCAAATAATTATGTCATTATAGTATTAAGGCCTCATTGTGAGTGCTGTAGTGTAGAATTTCCTACTGCAGTATTTCTGCCCATAACGTCATTGAAAAGTTTGACTCATTCACTACTAGGCAACAAATGTTTGGTTGTTTGATGGACCGTGGCGTGGGCAGCTGTGTTGTGTGAGTGTGTGTGCTGTATTATGACAGAAGTCGTAAAAAATTGTTAGATCCCACCCAAGCCCCTTCAGTCCCTAGAAAATGAAAACACACACACACACACACGGCAGCCATGCGTGGAATAATGTTCTCATGTGTCCAGGTTGCCTCTCTGGACGGGATGAGGTCATAGCCTCAAGTGCTGTTGCGGGGATACGATTACATTAGTTTCATGTGGGCCATGCCAAAGGAATCGACACCATCCTACTCTTTGCCTTTTAGATCTCTCCGTCTCGTCTCATCATCTCAGATAACCAGCAGTGATCATTATTGCTTTGAATGGGTACATGCTGTATCTACCTGTGTGCATGCGTGGTTGTCTCTGCAGTGTGACTGTATCAAGGCATGTGTGTGTGTTTACAAAAGCGTATCACTACATAGAGACTCTGATAATAATAACCAGCCCTTTATGCTACATGACTGGTGTCATCTTACTCAAAGTGTTCATCACAAAGGCCTGTTTGCTCCACAAGTTGTGACAGCCCAGTGGGTTTGCCTTTGTCACAGTCGTAAACACTGAATAGGCCTCATATGGCTGAAGGTTCAAGTGAAACTTTACCACCGTCATCTTAGAGAAAAGGCTAAATCATCCCACTCGAGATGTGGAAATTAGGGGTGTGAAAAAAAAAATCAATTTACCTATTGTATCGCATTATTATTTTTTTTAACAATTTTGAAATGCCAGAATCTATATATTTGATTCATTCGAGTTATGTGGCGGTAGAAGGAAGTTACCGCCTTTATTGTTGTAGTCTGAGTAACGTGACGTCATATCCGTTCCGTATCCGTCAACCAAAACAAACAGCAGTCGTCCGCAGCGAGCCAAAATGAAAAAGTCGAAAACCACGGAAGTTCTACGTGGATACAACCTGCACCCTCACATTTTAAATCCGACGTGGTAAATACTACACATACAGTAAAGTATGGAAACATACTACAGCTGCATGCTAACTCTGTCATGGACAGGAAACGTTATCGTATTGCAGTAACGTGCAGTCAAGCCAGCCATCACTCTCATCTCTGTGGTCAAATCGGTCGATTCTACAACTGTAGAGCACCCATATACTGACATTTATGTTAAATGCATTCAAACGGCCCAGATGGAACTGACCATGGATGTATAAAGAGAACAGAGCTAACAGGGAGAACTAGCGACGGACTTGGCAAAGTTAGCGGAAGTATACACGTGTGTCCGTTTTTTTAAATAAGGTGTTAACAAAAGGAACTATATATGCAAAATACATATATGGAAAAAAGATTGATTGGATTATATTCACTAGAAGTATAAAACATTACATGTCCTTTATAAATTAAATAGAAAATACCACTAATTTGTGAGGGAAATGTCTTTATTCCTTTGGTTTGCTGGGAAAAAATGTATAATGCCTGACAATGACTGATATATTTGACTTCAGCACATCTCTGACAACATACATGTTGAAAATCAAACATTATTACTGTATAAATTTAGATGTTTTCCAAAGTAAAAGTCCCTAGAAGTGTATGATTTAACTTTTTCCCATGGTCTAGTGTTATAAAAGTTAAGAAAAATCACGACAAATCGTAATATCGAATCGCAATACTTAAAAATTGCAATACATATCGAATCGGGAGATAGGTGTATCGTCCCAGCACTTATAACCAGCCCTTTATGCTACATGACTGGTGTCATCTTACTCAAACTGTTCATCACAAAAGCCAGTTTGCTCCACAAGTTGTGACAGCCTTTGGGTTTGGCTTTGTCACAGTCGTAAACACTGAATAGGCCTCATATGGCTGAAGGTTCAAGTGAAACTTTTACCACCATCATCAAAAGGCTCAATATTCCCACTTTACACTGGAGATGTGGAAATACTGTTTGTCTCTCTGTTGGCGGGGTTTTTAGACATTCTTGTACTCCAAGACATTTTGATGTCAACATAAGTCTCCTCTGTGCTTCTACAGCTGGCATCAGCTGCGAGTCACGACAGTTGTAAGATAACGCTTGTGATTCATATAATTCAGTTGCACTGCAATGTGGTTGCTATAGCAGTCAGTGTTGTTTTGTCTTGCTGTTTAGGTATGAAGCTGGATTTCACTTTGCATTAGTGGGAAACCCTTATTTAAATAACAGAAAGATGAACATGTTTATTTAGAGCCATTTCTGAGCATTCAGTTCACCGTGTGGTTTAACACATACTGCTGGGAAGCAGCTGGAGAGGTGTGCTAGTTATTTTGGTTTTCTTTTTTGAGTTTCCTTATGAGTTGACTATGAAAAAGTCTTGTAATGTAATTTATTCAGCGAATTGCAATGACACCAAAATTAAATGCTAACCTGCATTGGATGCATCTGTTTTATCCAATTCATTGATTTATCATTTTGTTTATAAAATGTCAGAAAATAGCCAAAAATTTGGATTAGAATTTTCCAGAGCCCAAGATGACATATTCAAATTGCTTGTTTTATCCAAAACTCAATGATATTCAGTTTACTATCATACTTTATATGACTTTATTGAAAAATAACTAAGATGTAAAAAAAAAAAATAGATGTAAATTAATTTTCTGTCGACAGACTAATTGATTAACCATTAATTGGTGAGGTGTTGAGATGCCATTCATATCCATCATATCCCTTTTGGGTATACCTTTGTGCTGCAGGCTAGTTGTGAATGTGAATATGAACCTTTTCCCAGGACAGATAACCTTTAAAAGTCCCCAGTGTTTTCCCAGTGTGAGCCACAGCAGTGCCCTGACAATAGGGACAGTGTTCTGCACCGGCCAGAGCACCAGATCACATTTCCTGTTCCTGATTTAAGATCAACTCAGCTGACTACTGATACAAGCTGCTCCTCAAAAACAACAGCAACAGGACCATCGCTCTGCTGGTGGATCATGCGAGTATGTGTGTGTGTTTGTGTGTGTGTGAGAAAAAGAGGGCAAAAGATGGAGAGTATTAGGGAAATCAGCAAAGTTCAAACAGAGACCGTAACTTTATCAAAACCAGCAGTAAAAGCAGGCTAGTAGAAGACAGTAACTTTATTCTTACCGACTGCAGGGTGTATTTGAAACAAAGAAGCCCTTCTGTGTACATAGCCTTCTAACCTAGTGTGCAATAACAGATTGTGATACGCAATATACTGCAGGAAATGGGCATGAGAACCTGTTCACTCAGTCAATTCACCCTTATGCCAGGCGTTGGGTTGTTACATGTGAAAAACAAATAAACGCCAGTATTTCTCTGCATGTATGTATGTGTGTGGGTGGGTGGGTGCGTAAAGGTCACATTCGCTCAGGATCTTAGGTGCACAGATCAGTGACCAGAATCAGTCACTGTTTCTTTTGAAGTACATAAAGGAAGTCAGCTGGTGTTCCTGTCAGGTCAAATTGTGTCATAATTTGCATAATTGAGGGCAATTTTAAGGTGATAATTTGTGTGTGGTCTGTCTGAACGAGGGTTTTTATTAGCACTATTGTACTGTGTCGCCACTCTCCCTTATGAATGAGCAGGTCATGAAAGTATCAGTGTCAATTCTTTTAGCAGTAACCCATATTGTGTGTGTGTGTGTTTTTGGCCAAGACAGAGTTTTAGTCTCATGCCAACCTTATGACAGCTCCCTGGGCCAAATTTAGCTCTGTTTTCCCCCTCAGAAAAAGATGACCCTTTGGAACCCACAGGAGAAAAAATGAAACCATTTCAACAATTGTCAGTCTGTTTTGGCTGTGAGAAATCAAGCTGGAGAATCACAAAAAAAAGAGCATACTAGCTTGTGACACTCTCGTATATGCACACAACAGTTCAGTGAGCTGGCGACCCCTCATCTTTTTTCCCGCGCCGCCTCAGGGACACAACATCAAGAGAAGTCTTATAAGTGTCTGACCTCTGAACTTTCGGTAGAAGAGAGAGTGGAAGGGTTATTACAAAAATGTACTGATGACTCTGAGAGAAAGAAAAGATTAGACGATGAAGGCATCTTGTGCAATCATCCTGTTGACAGTCAATGTACAGGAATGTATGGCTTTTGTCGTGACATAACAAGTTGTTACTTCATAAGCCTCGGGGTAAAAAGGAAATGAGATGTGCTGTATGATTTATAGAGTTTATTGGCGAGCATTCCTCGCATTGTGTTTTTAAAATGTGTTGAATGATTAGCTGATTCATTGATCAGTTGATTGACAGATAATTAATCTGGATTTTGACGATTGAATAATCGTTTAATCGAAAAATCCCAAACATTGAATGGTTCCAGTTTCTTAAATGTCAGGATTTCCTGTTTTTATTCGTTTTGTGTCACAGTAAATTGAATAACTTTGTGGTTTGGGCTGTTGGACATACAAAGCAAGCAATTTAAAGTCATCACTTTGTGCTCTGGGGAGTTGTGGTTGGTATTTTCTGACACTTTATAGCAAATAATTACCAAACAATTATACAATTAATTTACGAAAACTACTTTGCACATTAATCTATAATTAAAAAAACTAATTTAGTTACAGCCATAAAAAAGTGAAAGCTTTTCAGGATACAATATTTTACATTTATCAATAAAATGTTCTTATCATGATAGTAACAATAGTAAATTTAATACTACAGTAAGTAAACTTCATTGAAAATTACTTTATTACTTATAACTTTAAATACAGTAGCAAATACAACAAAAATGTTAAAGAAGACCTGTTATGCTTATTTTCAGGTGCATACTTGTATTTTGGGTTTCTACTAAAACACGTTAACATGCTTTAATGTCAACCAAGCCAAACTCTTCGGACTCCGCTCCAGCTCTGCTCTATCTAGCTTTGTTTGAGGGCGTGCCAAAGTAGCCGTCAGGCATGTATTATGCAAAATGTGTTACTTGGTGACATCACCACGTTACGGAAGAAAAGGCAGGACTTCAAGCAAGGTGTTTTTTAGGCAGTTCAGGAGCAGTGTTTCTGTGGGGGAGAGTAACTCCCTTTGGCGTGAACCGTGAGCTTTGTTGCTTTACAGACCTATTACATGCACAAAAAACTATATAACACACGAAAAGGAAAGGGAAAGCACAGAAGCATAATATGTCCTCTTTAAACTTAAATCAAGATAAATTAATCAAACATACTTGAAAATGCACCCAATAAAACATTTATGTACTGCAATTTCTGTTCACATATCTCCCAGCAATATATATGCCAATATCGGGGTTAAGCCAATATCATCAACTCACTCATAGTGGTCGGCTGTAGCAACTCATTCTCTATCCACACCCATTTGCAGTACGGCTGATATATATGAGGCTGAAGTTATTGACAGCCACTTGCACACACGCCATACACATACAGAAACATGTGTGGGCAATTGGGAATGCTATTAATACACTTATAAGCACACACACACATGCCGCACACTCATAAAAACAAGTGGTGCGATGCTATTAATATGTTGAGAAACAGCAACGCAACTCAGTGTCCCGAAACACATGTGCACTTGCGTGATTACATACAATAACACAAGTGTTTACTGACAGGTGACACTAAAAATAAACCAGCACGGTTACATATACTGCAGCTCGCACAAAGAGCCACAGTGCTCCTTCAAAAGAAACAAATGGGCACTATTAATACATTGGCATCGACACACGCCAGCACTGATGCGCTGATACACGTGTACACGCACCAAAACCTCAACTGTCGCACAAGCAGATCCTACTTATGCAAACACAAAGACCTGCTGTGTACACTCAAAGGAAACAACTGCAAGCTATTAATATCTTGGCGCGTATAGGATGGACACACACAAGCACACACATACTGTATGGATGCACACATACGGAGATTGATACTCCAGCTGCTCGGAAGCAGAGGGACAGAATGTCCCCAACAGCTGTGGATTCCTCTAAACGTAAGGACGGGGGAGGGACGGAGAAAAGGACGGAGAGATAGGTGGTGGGCTGGGGGAACTGGTGATGATGGTCAGCATGGTGCTGTGTGTGTGTGTGATTGGCTATGTTAATACCATAGACTGTATATAAGAAGTGGACGTAGGGATGTCACAGTGAGGACATTTTCCCACCGGTTAATAAACTTGTGACAACACCGGTGTTACCGATTACACCGGACATTGTACAAGAAAAGATGGAGCTCAATTTATGTAGAGCACTTACTTTGATCTTTAACTTTAACTTCGGATGGCTGTGTGTCTGGCCTCTAAGCAGCTAAGTACAACAGAATGCTGAATAAGACATTTTCAGGCGACCAAAAAGGTTATAATTAACTTTCATGAACTGAAAACACACTGTGAAAGTGTTAAAGTTGTAAGACGAAGACACAAGCAACTCCCAGGCAGGACAACGACGTGGTAGCAACCTGTCAATCACAACGTAGCTGCACCCTAAAGCATCCCCTTCTTTATGGTCTATTTGACTCTAAATGGGACCATCATTTACTAAATGAACATCATGCTGTATTGAAGAAGACTTGAAACTAGTGATTGAGACCATAAACTCATGTTTACAATGTTTACCGAGGTAATAAATCAAGTGAGAAGTAGGGTCATTTTCTCATAGACTTCTATACAATCAGACTTCTTTTTGCAACCAGAGGAGTCGCCCCCTGCTGGCTGTTAGAAAGAATGCAAGTTTAAGGCACTTCAGCATTGGCTTCGCTACTCAGACCCGCATGTAGCCCAAGGGTTAATGCTCAGTGTCAGCCTGGTTGTAAACTTACTTGATTTACACTCAGCACAAGATGGCATGCGTGATAGCTTACTAGAAACAATATTAATAGTATCTGTTTATAGCTCACATTACATTTTGTCTCTGAACTCCTGCTCTTTCTGCTTTGTTGCTCATCTAACTTGCGCATCAACCTCAAGCCTGCTGCCAGTGTTTATGTATACAAATAGTAGCTAGCACTTAACCTGATGTGTGACTTCCAGAAGTAACTCCATCCAATACCACTATGCAGTTCGCTCTAACAATAAACAAAAGCACATTTTAGGGCCTCAGTGTGGATATAAATACTGCCGAAAGACATCTGTAACTCTCGAGCTGCAGAAATGAGCCATTGAACCAAAATAGCAGCTCGCTGCTTGCCTAAATGAACCAAGAGGATGTTATGGTGCAGACTAACTTTAGAAACAGGAAGTCACTGTTTCTTGTGTGTGTCTGTGTATGTGCGCAGGTGTGTGCGTGTGGGTGTGTGTGTGTATGTCAGTGCCTCTGTGTGTTGCTGCAGAAGGCGCAGAGAAAGAGGATGATGGTTGTGAAACGAATATGCTATTACAGAAACCAGAAGTTTGTCTCCTGCCTATTTTTAGCACAACAACGCTCAACTGAGAGAGAGACAGAAGCACGCACATAGATCTTATCTAGATGCAGTTCTCCTTATTTTTAAAACGTTCCAGATTTTCTCATATAAAAATAATTTCTTTCTTGTTTTAAAATATGCATCTTGCATTTTTTTAGAGCACAATTGATGGAAAGCAATCTCAGCTAAAAATACCTGCACCATTGCACTACTTTTTTGTAATGTGATGTTGAAACAAGTGCAAACTGTGCATGTCCTCTTCGAGTGAAGTCTTTGTAAGACAATAGGAAACAATCAGCAGCTTTTTAAGGGTCAAAGTGGAAGATACCTTGACTGTTTAGTTTGCGCTTTGAATGCATCATGTGGTGACTGAGCTGGTTTTGTGTCCAGTCATATAATGAGTCACACTGCCTAAAGTCACAGCTTCAGTTTCAGTGCGAAAAATTCAGCCAAACACATTTGTGTGGAAGAGTGACCTTTTTTCTTTAAAACAGCAGAACGATACCGAACATAAATACAAGTCAGTCAGTGTAGACCGTGTGTCTCTGGGGGGAGGTTTAGTGTCACATTGTTGAAACTGAGTAGAGTTCAGATATGTATTGTTGCTGCAGCCTGGTCTACGCTGTATTTTCAGTGTAAAAATATACCGCAGGTGTTTCTTTTCTGTTTAGATGAGAAGTGACTTCCTGATCATTTCCTTTCTCTCAGGGGAGCTGACTTGCTGTAAACGTGTGTGTGTGTGCGGGAGAGAGAGAGAGAGAGTGTATGCAGATTATTTGAGTCCCCACCACCACTAACACCACAGTCTTTCTGCTCCAGTGTTTGATTTCCTTTGAAAACACACAGACATTCTTCTGGTAATACATACTGTTCTGCTGCAACAGGTATTTCCTGTTGCACGTTTAACATTTTTTTTAATTACAGTAAAAAAAAAAAAAAGCATCCGGCGCCTTCAACTTAAACACTGACATATTGTTGAACCAGCTGAAAGTTGGGACAGGTTCAAATATTTCAGAGATTAAGTTCTGTCTAACATGACGTGTCATGGCTTTCTTGAGTTACCTGGCAAGGTAGGATTCCAGTGACGCAAGAAGCTTTTATTGCACGCATCATTTTCACAAGAAGCTTCAATCATGCGTCAGAGTTTAAGTTTTCACATAATATTTTAGTTTTTCTCTGTTACACACATACAGAAATACATGACAACACATGCCTCGTACAAATAGCGTTGTTATTATGAACTCTGTATTTGGTTATCAAGCAGGACAACAGAACTGAAAAACCACTTGGCTTAAACTGCACATTATTATCTTGTACTGTAAATAGTCCTGGTCTTATTAACTCCTCACGTGTTTTTTTTCATGTCATACTGTGCGTAAGTCTCACTTGACCTGCAGTAATAAGAGCGTGGGAGTGTTTTCTTCTTAAGAGGAATTCTGTCAACCCGAAACGCCTCCACAGACATGATTACCTCTCTCTCTGAGTCAGTGTTGCTGTTGGGAATGAGGGCTAAATAACGCTGCCTGGGTCCGCACAGCTTACTGTGTGGCTCCTGCAGGAGGGAAGTTCAGTGGGACTTGTATGGAGGTTTGTTTTGAGCTGTTTTTTTGAGCCGCAAAGTTAGATCTGATGATGTTGTCTGTGTTGTGGGCTTCATTTAAGCTCATGCACCTTTTGTGCTGGAGCTATTTTTAATTCTAATAGTAGACACTGAAGACCAAGCCGTCAAAACGCAGCGCTTAACTCTAGAAATACCATCTACTTGACTTATCTTTATCTGCTATTTTGGCATTATGATTTATCTTTTGTGTGCCTTATCACTGTAGTTGGTTTGATAATGTTATCTTCTGTTTGTTAACTCCCTGGATAACTCCCCAATCAAGTGAATAATTGTAATGCAAGTGTGTTTTTCTGAGATACTTTGATGTGAGAGGTAGTGTGTTACAGTGTTGTTATTCAGCAGAGTTATGCCAGTAAAGAAAAGTCCACTTACAGGAAATATGTGAGTAATGTTGAGTAATATTTTGGGTTGGAGTCACTCAGGCATACGGGTTCAGTAAATTTCCACGTCCTTCCCTCCCTCCCTCCCACTGTCCCTCTACCCCAGAGGGAGCAAGGTGTCTCCTTCCATACTGTATCTGTCTGAGCTTTTGTATCGGTACCGAAACATTCCTCACCACGTTTGTGGGTTTCGGGTGTCAGTCGCATTGACACGTCAAAAAACAGTATCAAGTTTATCTGTGAGCTTGCATATGTTTTTGTCTTGTTGTTATAGTGCATCACAAAAGTCCAGAAAATCCTAAGGCTGATGTTTCCAGTTATTGTTAGCCTTCCTGTTTGTGTTATGTTTCATAGGTCATACCGTCAGGCCCATATTATGCCATGTATGCTACAGTTAAAGGGGACCTATTATGCTTTTTTGCTTTTATTATGCACCTGAAAATAAGCCTAGTAGGTCCTCTTTAAAACATTTGAGATGAAAAGTAAGGTTGTTCTAGTCTAACTTATTTACAGTGGCCTTTGGATTGCATAAATGGATCAAAAACTTTTCGCACTCCCCTACACCTATAAAAAGACATCTGCCTTTCGTTAGGACACCGAAGCTTGGTTCAATTGTCTCACTCATGCTAAACTTAGCTTTTTATTTCTTTCATTTTAGTAAAACATGGAAGGGAGATGACAGATTGATGTACCTGACCCAAATGCCTTGACCACACAATGTTCAAATCCAACTCCCCACCCTGTTTCCTTCATTCTTTCTTTCTTTAGTGCCCCCTCCAACCCCAACACACACAAACATCCCTCTCTTTTGCTTTCCTGAATGCAGTGTTGGACAATGGCCAGTTCACTTGAGGCAGGAAGACTTGAATGAAATGAAATGTGACTGGTGAATGTGCAGAGTTCAAGTACAAGTACACATCTGGGCATACACTTATGCCAAATAAACTGAGTGCACTCTTGATCATGTTTATGTAAAGAACAAGCAGTAAATGGCACTCGGATTGTTCTTGGACTTTTTCTGTGACTATCTGTTAAAAACATGCTTCCCTTTGTGTTATCACATCTAAGATATTTGTACTACTTTTGATCCTCTTAATCTACAATGATGATATATCTTTAACCAGCATGCAGGACTTTAAAAAATAGTCACATATGAATACAGATACTCCAAAGAGACAAACAATACTCACCCCCTACATTGACACCCATAAGCATAGATAGTGATACTCTTCAACAAATTGATGTACTGTTTTCTCCCTCTCTCTCCTTCTGTAGTGGATGTGATCATCAGCAATCAGGCTTCATTATCCATACATGGGGAGCAGCCCATGGACCTAAGTGTGACCCAGAGGTTGTTACATCCCGGCCTAGATTCGGCCATGCTGGCCCCCCGCCCTCCCTTCTTCCTTGGACCTCAGCATTGCTCTCAGTTCTCCCCGCAGCACTTGCAGGTAAGGACCATCTTGTGTGTCAGTGTAGTTGGACGATGACAACGGAAAGCTTTAGCAGCACCAAGAATAACCAGCAGCAGTGTGAAAACATTGGCTAAATCTACAATTTATGTTGTTTTTTTACTTTTTTGCCAGTTTAAATAATCACAAATAAGCACCTTAATATTTCAGCATTCACTACAGAAACAGGAACTTAATATGACTGAGTATTCTCATGAAAGTTTGACCTTCGTCAATTCTTGCCACATCTGGCAACGTTCATCACCACATCAGCATTTCATTTGGATGAGGGTGAGATGCAGATGGACCAGCTGCTTTTGCCACAGGTCTTTACACAGGTTGATGATTGTTCAGCAGAAATAAGCAAGAACAGGGTGTGAGGTATGGGGGGGATTTCCCAAAAGCGCTGCAACGTGAGAACAGTCTATAGTGAAAACAACAATAAAATCATAAATGTCAATGCTCGCAGTTGTGTGACAATAGAGATGACACCGCGTCTTCGCTGAACATTCTGCTGCTCATATCAGTAATTGGACCAGGGGTTGCCTTCTTCCCTGACCAGAGATTTGCAGAGATGCGGCTAAAAGAGGGGCAAGAAGCTGCAGATGACCACTCGACAGGAAATCAGAAAAAGAAGACAGAAGTCTGTCATCAAAGCAGACTGTTTTCTTAGTCTGACAAGTAGATTGTAGCCTGGACAGTAGCCTATTTATTTTTATGTTAACACGTATGTATGTATTGCACACGCCTGGCCGAGTGGCGCTATCCATGGCACTGGAAGGGGGATTTGATTCTGGCATGTTAAATTAGCATTTAACCATTTTTTTTTTGTCCGCATGAGGAAAGGACAAGGCAAGAGAGTGAAAATATTGCGCTATTTGATAAATTAAATTTTAAAAATGGATTAAAACCTTCCTGCATATACAGTGGTTAAGTTCAAGTTCTGAAATAGTTTTATTAAAGTTTACAATAATGCTATAAATGTTACTTTAACAGCTGCAAGAGCTGCAGCTGCACTGTTGTTCATCATTTATTTTCATGAACAAAAGCATTTAAAAAACATCCCCCCACCCCCTGTTTTTTTCACAAATTGCACCCTGAGTAAGAAGCAGCTCAGGTTTCTGTAAACAGACCACATTGTCAGCATTAGATTCTGATCAGTGCTGATCAAGGATCAGCTGGTTGGTGCTGCACCTCTGGTGTTATATTTCTTTTGTGTAACATGAAGTCTTATTTAATGTGCAAATCTAGAGGCAATATTCAGTTACATAGAAATATTGGGGGGGGGTTGTCAGAAAATGTGGTGATAGCAATGTTTATCTCTTTTTGTGGAAATCTCACATGCACAGTGTTGATATCTCTTCATTTTTCTTCTTCTCAGTATAACATTGAACAAAGGCAAAGAGAGATGGAGCAGGAGAAAAGAGAAGGGCTGCAACAGCTGACACGAAAGAGCAAAAATGAGCAGAGTGAGTATCACGTGTTATTTTTTTCTCCTTACTGTAAAGTGCTTTCGTAGGTTCTCTGAAGGACCGGTTGGCTGTTGACGTGCTCTTCATCTGAGTCATAGCGCACTGTATGTTTCAATGAGAAAAACGGGGATTTCCAACATTGCTGTGATGTATTCTCAGATTCCAAGGAAATTTGTACTCATATCAAACAAACACACTTGTTTCAGGAAACACTTTGAGCTGTTTTTAGTTTTTACCATGCAGAGGAAATGAA
The DNA here is from genome assembly GCF_015220745.1 of Sebastes umbrosus. Classification (NCBI taxonomy): domain Eukaryota; kingdom Metazoa; phylum Chordata; class Actinopteri; order Perciformes; family Sebastidae; genus Sebastes; species Sebastes umbrosus. The sequence continues at coordinate 31,680,899 of NC_051269.1, read as the reverse complement.
GAGAGCTCAGAGGAAAGTGACAAATATCCTGGATTTTACTTCAGAAGTCTCCTGACTTCTTTTTGATACTACAGAAGTTATTTGTGAAGAAAAACTATTCACATTTTAAAACATTTTCTCATTATTTTATATTATCGACCCCACTGTTGGCTGTTTAGTCTACCTATTATATGTCTCCACAAGATCCCAATCACTGTCTTTTTTTTACTATTAGGTGCTGTAGCCAGTCCTCTGGTAAGGCAGAAACTTCGGGAACACATAATTATGAAGAGCCAGCCCACCCATGACAGGGTCACTCCCAACCACAGCAGTCCTACACCAGGATACAGGTGAGAGAGACAAACGGACAAACAAAGTACAAAGTAGACAGTGTGAACTGCAAACACTGCATAGTTTTCACAACAAATATGACTGTGGCACTTTATTGTTGTAAGAAAGGTCTTTTCCTCTTCTGGTTTTTATAAAAGTAAGAAAATAATGTTAAAATAACAAGATTTCTTTTTAATTGAACAAATCTCTTCATACCCGTTCATGAGTGAAACAGTCTATCCAATATGATTTTGGTTCCCTAGGCTCCCGGACATGTCCCCAAAGTCTTCAGCCTGTGAGGAGCGTAAAGACCTTGCCCTGCGCAGAACAGGTGAGACACCTCAGGTTGTTTGTGTCTGCGATGAGGGTTTCCCACCCTGAGGTTAAAGTCGTGAAGGTCACTGGTGATTTTCCCTTTCAGGTCTGTTCTGTTGCGGTGCGCTCTGTGTAATTTGAGTTAGACTCAAAGTCATCCGACTGCATAGCTTCAGTGGGATATTTTGTTTCGGTGCGATACTTTTCAGTGTCTCAGCAAACTGTCATTACGTTACATATTCTGGATTAGAGAATGTGAGGTAGAGAATGAACGTACACAGGAGTGTCCTTTCCAGTGAGACGGAGGAAACTCATTAAGCACCAGGCCTGCAGGGTCAGAGAGAGAGACCAAACAGTCATAAAAACAACAACGAGACACAAAGACCAAAGCAGTTACATAACTTTAAAGAAGGTATTTGTAAAATGAACCGTGTGAGAGTCCAGAGCAGGTCTCCCTCACCGTGTGAATGAGAGTGGGAGTGGTTTCGTCTTCCTGTACATCTCCGCGAGTACACAGACATTATTTATTTGCATTGCCCTAGAACCCTTAGATGCCAGCACACACACACACCCTCCAGTGCTGTTTTTGGCACGGCGACAACACAAAGCTGCCTTTTATCTGCTCTGAGCTAGCCACTGATTGATTGTTTTGTTTGGGCTTATTGGAGCCTGACCAATGTAAACATGGGACTTTTTATGCTATTGACCAGGGTTGAGGTATTTGCGTGGTTCAGCTATGTTGCTTCAACTTTTGTTATGGAAATTGAGTGCATCCTTCTGGTATGTGCATCACTGACTGAGAGCATTCTTGCTGATGTAGAAGATGTATTACATCAGTCAGTTTATGATTCAGTTTTGTGAGTTTGAAAGGTGTCTTTTAAAGCTTCAGTAGGCAGAATGTTTTTGGCATCATTGGGCAAAAACTCCATAATAACCTTTCAGCATATTGTAATTCAAGTGTTCTGAGAGACTTCTGCACCTCCTCATGGCTCTGTTTTCAGGATTTAAAGAATCTAGCCTGTGACGGGAGACTTTGGCCAATCACGGGTTATTTCAGAGAGAGCGTTCCTACTGAGCGTTCCTATTGGCTGTGCTCCGGCTGGTGGGCGGTGCTTAGTATTTCCTCAACAGATCTCAACATGGCTGCTGAGTCACCAACTTTGTTTGTTTTACAGCTAAACAGTACACTACAAGATGTTTCTGAAAACATTTGAGGCGAGAAATAGGCATCACAGTAACAGAATATTGATTCATATTTGATCAGCGCTGCCTAGTTTGGCAATATGATCAGAGTTTGCGAGTGATTGACAGCTGCTCAGAGACGGCAAGGCTCTGATTGGTTGTTTTCCTCCGGGCTGTGAAATCTTGCAGATGCCATTAGGAGCACCGGAGGAAACAGAGGCACATGATTGTTTTCAGATTACTTGTCTCATGCACTACTGTCAGGATATAGTAACCGTTTTATAAACATGACTTTTTGTAATCATATTTGCTCCGTTTCTACCCACTGGTGCTTTAATGAGACCATGTCTGTGTGTGTGCTTCTTCACGTATTCATTTGTGTATATTTGTGTGTGTGTGTGTGTAGTCTCTGAGCCCACTCTGAAGTGGAAGATAAAGAAGTTCATCAGCACAAGGCCAAACCCGCTGCGGCGTAAGATCAGCGCCCCTCCCGCTGTCAAGCACAGGACTGAAACTCTGGGTAAAGTATCTGCATTTAGCTGGAACACTCTCATGACCTTCTGTTTTATTTGCACCGCTCTTTTAGCTATTTCAAGTTAATGCTGCTTTGATATGCCATTTCTATATCTGTTACTTTGTGTATTTATGTAATTTCAACACATACTGTACTGACACAGTTTCATTAATTTTCCAATTGGATATGTGCATCTTTTGGTGCTGTATGAACACATCTGTTCTGACTGTGTTGGCTGTCATGACGTGATGTCTCAATTGTGTCACCCAGACTCGTCCCCCAGCAGCAGCAGCACCCCAGCATCAGGGTGCAGCTCACCCAACGACAGCCTCCATTCGGAAAACGGGCACCTCCCAGTGGCTCATGAGGTGAGCCCTGCTTCTATATTTACATTATACCTAAACACTTTCTTTACCAGATTTGAATCACTAGATAATTCTGATAAGTGCACTGAAATACTTAAAACTATTATACCAACTACCTCAGACAGAATTGTCATCACTGTCGAAGATGTTAGGAAAAGTTTTCGGTGTACAAATTCCAAGAAAGCTGCTGGACCGGATGAATGCAGCGCTTTCCTTCTGAAGAACTTTGCAACCGAGCTGGCACCAGTGTGGCAACCAGTCTTTCAGGCTTCTGTAGACACGCACACTGTACCTCTGTCATGGAAAACTGCGCACATAAAACCTTTACCCAAAATACCATGTCCTAAAGAACACAAGGATTTTAGACCAATAGCCCTTACCTCAGTGATTATGAAATCTCTAGAAAGAATTCTGCTCCAATATCTTGTCAGTACAACAAAAGACAAACTTGATCCATATCAATTTGCATATAAGTAGGGTTGTGGTACAGAAGACGCTGTTGCCACTCTGGTTCATATTATTACAAAACATTTAGACAAACCAAAAACCTATGCAAGAGCCCTTTTTCTAGACTTTTCATCAGCCTTCAATACAATACAGACAGACATATTGGTGTCAAAAATGGTCCAGCGGGAACTGAATCCCTATTTGATACACTGGTATGCCTCCTTTCTCACTAACAGAGTTCAAATTGTAAAAATAAATAAAACCCTTTCCACTGCCATCACGACCAACGTCGGGGCCCCTCAGGGTTGCGTGAGTTCAGCTATGCTTTTCACCTTTTACACCGATGACTGTCGTACAAATACACCAAATCAATACATCCTAAAGTATTCTGATGATACGGCTATAATATCCCTGTTAAGTCACTCGGACAACCCTGAGCTGTACCAACATGGCGTGAACAAAATGGTCGAGTGGAGTGACAGTAATGCTCTTCAGATTAACACAAAGAAAACGGAAGAAATTGTATTTGGTTCACCATCTGATTCTCATAAAGTTCCTATTGTTATTCATAACGAAAAAATCCTGCAGGTATTTTCATATAAATATTTGGGAGTAATGATTGATCATCTGTTATCTTGGAAAGACCACATTGAATTTGTCTGTAAAAAGACAAAACAAAGAATTTACTTTCTCCGCCGCCTCAGGTCTTTTGGGGCGAGTAAACAAATTCTTCTATTGTTTTTTACTTCTGTGATTATGAGTGTTCTACAGTATTGTTATACTATATGGTACAAGAATTTGTCATCTACTTTAAAGTCAAAACTGCTCCAACAAATGAAAATCTGCTCAAAGATTGTTGGTCAACCCCTTGAGAAACTCTATGAATCAGCCTATCATAATAACATCTTAAGGCTAGCTAACAACATCGTCTCTAACCCCAATCATGTTTTGAACAGTGAATACCAACTGTTACCATCGAATCGGAGATACAGGGTTCCACGATTTAATAAGGTTAGACTGAAGCACTCTTTTTTGCATCAGTCAATCCTTAAACTTAATATGGAGCCTAATCCCAGATCAAATGTGCGTTAAAGGGCCCTGAATATTGTCTTCTGTGATTGTAATGTTTAAATGTTTGTATCCTTGTTTATTGTCTTTGTCCTTTCTGTGATGTTGCAAACGGAGCTGCTGTTATGCAAAACAAATTTCAGACCTGTCTGACAATAAAGTATAAAGTATAAAGTAAGTACATTATAGCAATTTAGCAGACTTTCTTATACACATTAGCATCTGATGAGTGATTAGGGATCAGTGTCCTGTTTTATATTAGGGCTGTCTATCGTTTCAAATATTTAATCGTGTTTAATCACACAATTGTCCATAGTTAATTGCGATTAATCGCAAATTAATCACACATTTTGTAACTGTTCAAAATGTACCTTAAAGGGAGATTTGTCAAGTATTTTATACTCAGTGGGCAAATATGCTTACTCTATGCAAATGTATGTATATATTTATTATTAGAAATCAATTAACAACACAAAACAATGACAAATATTGTCCAGAAACCCTCACAGGTTCTGCATTTAGCATTAAAAATATACTCAAATCATAACATGGCAAACTGCAGCCCAACAGGCAACAACAGCTGTCAGTGTGTCAGTGTGCTGACTTGACTATGACTTGCCTCAAACTGCATGCGATTATCATAAAGTGGGCATGTCTGTAAAGGGGAGACTCGTAGGTACCCATAGAACCCATTTTCATTCACATGTCTTGAGGTCAGAGGTCAAGGAAACCCTTTTGAAAATGGCCATGGCTGTTTTTCCTCGCCAAAATTTAATGCAAGTTTGGAGCGTTTTATAAGCCTCCTTCGCGACAAGCTAGCATGACATGGCTGGTATCAGCGGATTCGAATTTCATTAATGCGTTAAACAAATTAGTGGCATTAAAACAAATTGTATCATTATTGCTTTAACTTTGACGGCCCTAATTGATGTAGATCCATTTTCTATCTACTATACCTACCATAATTTACTGGGTTACAACAGTAGAGTGGATTCATCAGTTTTTAACACACAAGTCTTGTATAATAGCTATTTTAATAAAATCAGACAGATGTTTTTGTGTTGGATGATGTAATCATTATCAGTATAGATAATCTCCTTAATGAATATTTATGTCTCATTCAGGCACAGAGGCTGCTGGCCCATTTCAGCTTGCCCTCCAACCCCACTGCCATGCCCAACATCACTGCTGGACTTCCTGCACAGGTGAGCAACGATACCCTCCGGGGCTCCCTTCAGAATCAATATGTAAATTGTTGACGTTTTAGTTCACAACCGAAAACTTGACAGATCACATGGATGCACACTCACGCTATGAATTTATGTGTATCTAAGACTGAGTGTCTAAAATAGTGCCTGCACACTTGAACACTTATAGAAACATGTGGTGTATTCAGGCTTTCACTTCCCTCTTGATCTCTGTGGTGCTTTCATATCTTCAATCAGTCATGTGGTAGTTTACTCACTTGATGACAATTTTAACATGTCTGTATCTATACATTGCAAACCGCCCATTAGGCCCTCGCCTTAAGCACTAACCCTCCATTTTGTTCATTTGTGGTAAGCTGCAACCACGACGAGGGCTCTAATTCCTAGTCATATCTCCGGCGTTTCTTACCATCATGTCTCCTCTCCTCACCCCTCTCCCCAGGCTGACCTGCGACTAGCCAGGCCGTTGGCAATATCTGCTCTGCATCAGGTCTACCTGCCTCTGGATGGAAGCAGCTCATCCCTGGGTCAGCACCTGCAGCCTGTGCTTATACTGGAACCACACACCGGACTGGTGCACACCCAGCTTGTCTCTCGTGAGTTGTGTAACTGAGAATGTGTTGTACAGCAGAAACTGAAATATCTCAATTTGCACATATACAGAAGACCTGCATTTGCAAGCGGAAGTGAAAACACATGCCACCTTCAATTGAAGATCTGACCTTTCTGCAGGCAATGCATAGTGGGATTTGTTAGAGAGGACACAGGTAGCTGGATGGCTCCCCTACTTTTTGCCAGCCAAGAAAATTCTGAACAATCAACAGTATGCATACCAACAGCTTATGTCACTTTGGGGTTATTTTGAAATCTACCATGAAAGATGACTCCTTGGAGTTAATGCAAGTCATCCTACGGCGGGGACACACTGCCCGCATGAGCAGTGCGTGACGGCAGCCTCGCTGAACTGCTGCGTGTCTCACGCGTGTGGCATCCACGCTGGCAGCATTTCTGCTGCTGCTGCTTGGCTGCTGCTGGGCTGCTGCTGCCAGTCCTTTCTTTCTTGAGTTTGCCTTTCATAATGGCCATTTCATTTCATTATAAATGTCATATAAATTTATTTTAGACAGAAAAAGGTTAAGTGTCATGTGCTCATTTGTAAATAATAGTAATAATCCACAATTAAAACCCGGTACTTTATTCATTCATGAAACCCTGCAAGTCACTGCATTTCCTACAACACTGTCCTGCAAATATTTCAGAATGAAAGCCTCGTGTTAACAAATGAAGGAATTCTGTCCACAAAAAAAAAAACGCTTGAAGGCTTTTCTTTGGAAATTAAAGCAGGAAGTGTTGATTTCTTTTTTTTTTGGCACACTCTTTACTCTAAAGCGATGTACAAATGAGGTACTATCCAAGCCACAGTAGATTAAATTGATAGCTTCTAATAAGGCAGATGTCATGAGCACCTTACCTACGGAGGGTAGAGTGAAAAACATCAAATCCCCGTACCTTGCTGTTGATGATTTAAATCAACGCAGCCTTTGGGTGATTTTGAATACGACAACTGACATGTTCACGTTCTGTTCGCCATTCCTAAATCCCAGAAACTGTTCAGTTGAGGAGGGGTGCTCTCCGCCATTAACACTGTGTTTGACCACCTGAGCCTCATAGACCTAGTGACAGTTCACGGGAGGCTGCTTTTAAGAGAGCTCGTCTTTCAAGGTGCTAATTGGGACACACCTCTGCCCACAGAGAAACTCGTAGTATGGCAGAGATGGCAGGACACACTGCAGGAACTCAGTAGGCTAAATGTTCCTCGCTGTTACACTTCAGGATTTAAAAGGCAGCAAACATTGAGCTTTATTTCTTTTTAGGATCAATTAAGGCAATATCTGCTCTCGAGTACCTCAAAGCAACTATTGCAGAGGGTCCTATCAAGGTCAGTTTGGTCCTTGGCACCGCCAAACTGGCACCTTTGACACATTACACAAGGTGCTATCCATGCAAGTGGTTCATGATTAGAGGGTGCAAAGAGAGTGATCGTTAGCCTTATCTATAAATGTGTGATGTGTAGGAAACTAGGTGGCAAAGTAACATCATTGGAAGAGAGTACAAGTGTTAGCAAACACATTCTGGCAAAGGTGGCACAGAGAATATTTGAGGGCTCTTCAAAGCAGCCAAATCTTAAAGAAGGCAACGTGTTGTTGATAAAAGATATACAAGCTAGAAGATGTGTGTGGTTGATGGGAAGGATAATTAAGGCTTTTTCAAACTAGGATGGTTTAGTAAGGGAAGGTGAAATCCCACCAACCCACTTACGTCGGACCTGTTTCCTGACGTCAACGGTAGTTTTAGGTACACAGGAACTGGTGGGTGAGACTATTGTGAAGTATACGCTTTTGTTTTGTTGTCCGTAATCAGGAAGTTATATAATTTGTGCTGGAAGTTTTTCACCTTGTTTGTTTGTCGCACATGTTTTGAGTTTGGTAAATCTATAGCCATTCTTCCTCAGTTCTCTTCTTGTACCAATGGCAGTGAGTAGATTTTGTTTATAAAAACATGTTGATTGATATTTGATGTATATATTAAAAGAAACTGTATTATTTCAGTACTATATTTTAATTTGTGGTGGTATGTTCAATTGCTTACCTGTACCTGTAAGAGAAGCATTTCCAAATGTATGTACTTATTTTTCTATTCTCTCTTCACTGTTTCCTTCATTGAAGTTCTACCAGTCACAACAAAAAGCCTGTATACTAAACAATAACAACACTCATAATTGACCTTTTTCCAGAGCAGACACTTTTACGTGTTTTTGCAGGAAAAGTGCAGGCGTATCTAATAAAATAACGACTGCATACTCTTTTAGGCGTGCAGGTTCAGGGTCCTGGTGTTAAGTAACACCTGCGCTCTTCCTGCTGAAATAAGTCAAAACGTCTGCTGTAAAAATGGCCTATTCATTTTAAATCAGAGTCTGTAGGTACATTGATGTCTTCTGTGTTGTGCTACAGGTCTTTTGCCTGAATGTTATAATATAAAAAGCACAAGGACGCCCTCTACTTGGCACTTGACAGTGATGCAGTTTCTCAAACAATACAGAAATATGCTCAAACAACATTATCATCAATGCACATTTTATTTTTGTATTATTATTTTGAACATGAAATACAGTTATAGTATATTTTACTCTGCACTTTACTTTCAATTTCTGAGCCAGATATGAATAATTGATCCAGATTATTATAATGTCACAATTATATCAGCTGTGCTCTTTTTTCTTTCTCCTACACCCTGTCATTCTCTTTCGATTTTACTTTACTCCTCTCCATTTTAAGTTATTTCTTTCTGCCCGTTTTTGTCATGTTTATCTCCATCCATTGTGCTTATTTATTTTTTCCTCCTCCACATGTACCCGTACCCCTCTACCCCCTCTTGTTCCATCTGCTCCCATCTTTTAACCTGTTCCTCTCTCTCCTCCTCTCTGCAGTTCATGGTTTGAGCTCCATTCCTCTGCAGCAGCAGCAGCCTCACCTGTCGTCCCCCACCAGAAGGGAAGGTGTAGTTACCTTGTCTTCCCACAGACCGCTGGAGCGAACACGCTCCGAGCCTCCGCCCTACAGCCACTCAAACATTTCTCTGCATGCCAACCGTCACTCACACATCCAGCACCAGCTGATCCAGCAATACCACAAGAGCGGGCTGGAGAGGTTCAAGCAGAACGCACACCTGAGCAAGGTGAGAGGGGGGCAGCGTGAAAGCAAGCATGTTGCATACAAATAAACAAACTAATACTGACAGTGATAGATATTTATGAGGTTTATTCTGTGGAGTCTTTATATACATATATGTTTGACTAAATATAAAAAATAACTTATTATCAGGCATAAACAAATTCATGTTAAAGAAAGCATTAGCAACATTAAAGGCACAATGAGAAGGATTTTCCTAAAAAACAATGTATAGACTCCTACAAAAGTAATCCCTCTCAATCATCACTTAAGACCCACTAGGAGTTTGTGTTTGTGGTGGTTTCTGTATCTGCAGATATTGCCCTATGTCTTTTCTTTTTTCTTTTGCTGTGTTCAGGACATTTCTGGGCGTCATCCTCTATAAAAATTGTAAGCATGCGTCCAAGACGAAGCTACGAAAATGCATCCAAAAAAATGCAAATATAGCGAGGCAAAACGTCACGCAGACGATGCTCGTTCTAAAATGAGAGTGAATCTTGGGTTGGCTTTCACCCGCTGGCGAGCACCGTAACCCTCGTTGAGCCAGGGAGGAGAGGCCAACAACTTTGAATGTTGTGTTTCCAAACCGCAACTGACAAATCCTACTTCTGCTTTTAAGACTTGATAACAGTGTAAAACCTGTACCTTATATTAGCTGACAAGCAAGTCCATTGAGAATCCTCGTCTGACACAGATCCCATCGGAGGACATGGACCTGGAGGAGATTGGATCAGGATCAGGTTCGGGGCCCGGGTCCGTGTGCGATTCAGAACCGGGCTCTGTGTGTGAGGACGGCTACCGCAGGAGACAGAGCACTGCCAGCACGGACTCAGTTTACGGAACGGAGTCCAATACCTCCTCACGGGACAGCTTGATCGAGATCTCACATTCACTCAATCAGGTACTGATATAACACTCACACACATGCAGAGCTTTCCAGGGGGAGGATTTTTTGCTTTTCCTTAAAAGAAAAGTTTTAAACTATTTATTTTTTTCTTTGACTAATGACAAAGTAAAAATTAAATAGTTTAAAATGTGCATCCCTAGTGCTTATGTACATGAATTCACTTGATTGAAGTATGTTTTTGACATTAGAGGGCGCTGTAGCTTTATTTATAGAAGATGAAAAGAGGGAGGGTTCCAGTATTGGGAAAGCATGCTTGGCAATGCTGTATTCTCTTTATCAATTGCTTGTTTTAGACAAGCAGTATTAAATTGACCAAATAATGAGTAGTTGCGAAGTACTGGAGAGAAGCATTCAACTTATGAGTATGTGGAAGTTTACTCCAGTTAGTCTTTGCCAGGCGCTGCTGCTGTTAAATGCTCCTTCATTCCCTGTTCTCCTCTTCACCCTCTGCCCTGGGAACCACAGAGGCAGGTGATCCTTCGATCAGGTCTCCAGCTGGACCCCCTGGGTGGGCCTGCCCTAATTTGGCCTCACCAGCCTCTGGTTCGGACACAGTCCTCCCCAGCCTCCACTTCCCTGCATCCTCCTCCTCCACATTCAGCCACAACCATACCTTCCCTGTCACTGTCCATCCCGGCTGCAGACGTCCAGCTACGCTTCACCACAGGTGAGGGACGCTTTTTTTTTTATCAGGAAAATGTGAAAAGAAGCCATGAATTACAATTCACATATGACTGGATCATGAAATACTGAAGAAGGAAAATGAGGCTTAGATGTGTGTTTGCATTTGTGTGTGTGTGTGTGTGTGTGTGTCTAGGTCTGGTTTATGATGCTCAGATGCAGAAGCACCAGTGTACCTGTGGGGACAACAGCCGCCACCCTGAGCATGCTGGGAGGGTCCAGAGCATCTGGTCCAGACTGCATGAAAGGGGTCTCAGGAGCCAGTGTGAGGTATGACACACACATACTAGCAGATCCATAACCCCAAAGTCAGTATTATATGCTTGCAGTATATATATATATACATATATATATATATTTGTGTCTCTGTGTGTGTATGTAGCGTATCCGCAGCAGGAAGGCCACTCTAGAAGAGCTGCAGTCGGTCCATTCAGAGAAACACGTGCTTCTGTTCGGCACCAACCCGCTCAACCGCCTCAAGCTGGACAATCGCAAGTTGGCTGGTAATATACTAATGAAAAACTAATAATAATACTGTAATAATATGATGATGATAATGATAAGAATATAAACATCCATGACAGTTGAATGACAGAAAAAAATCTTCTGCAGGAATCTTATCTCAACGGATTTTTGTGATGTTGCCATGCGGAGGAGTTGGGGTGAGTTGCACACACACAGGCACACACACCGTAAACCCCTTAAAAACACAAGTCATGTGGGAATCTTTCCACTTATCTAATTGCGTACAGCAAACATTACATGGCTGATTAGGCCTCATTACACAATTAAACTAATAATACTACAAATTGCTAATGCTATTGTTTTTGGCTAAGATACTTTTGAAACCCAATCAGAAATCAGAGGCTGTACAAAGGTGAGATGTGGAAGAGAGAGAGAGAAGAAGAAGGGAAGAAAGAGGGTACACATTGAGACTGGAGGGGTGCGTGCCAATGAAACTGGATTTTATTTAGAGGGAATGGGTAATGGCAAACAGGGAGTACAGAAGAATACATTGTGAAGGTAGTAGAACATAACAGTTGCCTATGAGAGAAGGAACAATGAAGAGGATATGAAAGAACCTAAAGACGTTTTTTGTTATCTGATGTGGCGAAACAGATAAAAATGCACATGAGAAATTGTTGTGAAGCACAATGAGAAGAGAGGAGGCAGATAAGAGAGAAGGAGAGGAGAGGAGGTAGGAGAAGAAGAAGGGGGCTGGGTGTTAGTTGATAAGACGACTGATCTGCCTGGATTTCCGGACCTTGGCTGCTCTGGTGAAGAGGGGTGATTGGAACAAGATGGCAACGTCTGCGATAAAAGAAATTCCTCTGATTTCATTGTTCCACCGCGGCACACCACCAATGTGCGTTTTGAAACATGGAGTAATGTTGAAACACAAGACGGGGTTTACAGAGAGAAGAGATGCAACAAAGAGAAAGTGGATGTTGGGAAAAAAAGAAGTCTCTCAGCAATTGTTAGTATCACAGAAGTTAAAGGCCCACCGTCGCTCGTTTAAAAACAAAAATATGTAATACACTACAAGAATACACAGCACTATAAGATGTCATTTATTATTTCAAAATAAAGGAAGTGCAGTCAAAATTCAACTTCAATAATCAACTATTTATTGGCCGACAGCAGCTGGACTAAAGGAAATGTGGTAAACTTGCTGACTGGTGATTTCCAGTGGGACTGTCAGGTAAAATTCTGCAAACTGGTCTGACTGGATTTCAGTAAATCTTGTTGAATCAGTCGAGTCTGAGTCCAGTTTTGATGAGTCTGAAACTTAATTGTAAAAATAAATAAATAAAAAGAAGTCTTTTTTTAATTATGTCTTCTATTAACATCTGTGGCTGACTTTTGAACTGACTTGACGCATCTCATCACTTTTGTACCGACAGGTGGACATCGATACAGTCTGGAATGAACTTCACACATCAGTAGCCTCCCGTATTGCTGCAGGATGTGTCACAGACCTGGCACTGAAGGTGGCACAAGGGGAGCTGAAGGTGTGTCTTTGTTGCAAAATACCATATCAGCAAATACTGTGTGTTTTCTCAGGAATTTCAGAGCTGCCTTGTAACAGGCTGTGGAGTAAACAACCATTATATACATGACAGTGTAGCTTTAGTAACTCCCCTGCTGTAGATCGCTGATGTCTGCGATGAACAGAGCTTAGAGATGTGAACTGTGGTGGTTGACCCCTGAGAGCTGAAAGGTGTTAAAGATTTTTGCTTTCCTCTCACAGAATGGCTTTGCAGTGGTGAGGCCTCCGGGACACCATGCAAACCACTCCTCCCCGCTGTAAGTACAGCAACACACATACACACACATACACACACACGCTCACACACACACATACCAGGAGCCAGGAGGTCTCTACAAAGTGTTTCAAAGGATTTATTACAGATCAGCTACACTAGAGCAAGAGAGAGAGAGAGAGAGAGAGCCTATGTCTCTCTGTCTTAATGTGTGTGTGTGTGTGTGTGCGTGTGTGTGTGTGTGTGTGTGTGTGTGTGTGTTTGTGTGATGTGTGCTACCTGACTGATGCCCGAGGCAATCTACCTCCTCCGCTCAGTTTCTTTTAAACTTTCAAGACACAGAGCACAGCACCTCAAAAGAAACTGTGCGTGTGTGTGTGTGTGTGTGTGTGTGTGTGTGTGTGTGTGTGTGTGTGTGTATTCGTGTGCATGGATTTGTGTCAGTCTTTGATAGGAGGCATTAGCCGAGTAACCACATTCAGCTGGGACTGTGCGTGTGTGCTCAGCAGTGCTTGTCACTGGTTATTTATGGGATGATAATGACTTTTCTTGATGAGCAGATTTAGATAGCATATATGATATACCGTCCACACACACACACACACACAACAGCACTCACAGTTTACGACCCGTGCTGACGCAGCCACTTCCAACATTCCTCCATTGTTTTTCATACATCAACACTTTTTTTTTCGCATACCTTTACTGTAGACAGCGAGTGTTGGGGGAACTGCTGCGCCAAGTTGTGAGTTCATTTTCTCTGAAATCATTTCACACGTCCCGCCAGCAATTCACTCTGTTATCATTTGGAATGTGGAGTGAATTTTACGATAAGCTGGGGTTTTCTGTTTGTCGCAAAATGTGTGGGTTCTGCATTTCTCGGGAGATTTTAGACTCAGCACAATGTTCTAATGTGAAAAGCCATTTTTTAGTTTGTCAGCACGGGGAAGATGAAATACAAAACAACTTGAAATGAAACATCCTCATTTCTCCAATATTTGCAGTTAATGTTTGCCTGGCAGGAGCTTCCCTCTACGACTTGCACATTAGTCAGTGCTGTGATTGTCCCAACCTGGACTGAATAGCCACCACATGACGCCACATAACTGGAGACATGTCTTTTAGACGAGGCTCCTAAGGTCCATATGGTGATTCTGTGATATTAATTTGCTGAAGATGTCCTAATAAAAACATGTGGCCGCCTCTCTTCCTGTCTGTTCGTCCACAGGGGCTTCTGTTTCTTCAACTCTGTGGCCATCGCCGCCAAGCAGCTCCAACACAAACTCAACGTCAGCAAGATCCTCATCGTGGACTGGGTGAGGAGGACCCACCGCATTGACCATCATCACTGGTCCACACACATGCACTGGCACACAAATGTATCGTGGGCACAAACAAGGTCCCAGAAGCAGAGCAGCCCTCTACAGTAGCGCTTGTATTTATCATTTATTTAATTAAGGCACTGTCATCTCTGGTCTCCATGTGAGATCTGAACTGTCACGTACTGTATGCTTAGAGTAGACACAGAGTCATATCAACACACAACCACACACACATGTGCAGATATTGATACACAGCCAGGTGGTCGTCTCTGTTCACCATGTGTGTGTACTGTATATGAGCCTGTACCATGTCTTTTGCACACTGTGCTCTCTGACTAATTACTGCATCAAACATGAATTACTACCTGCTTCATCAAAAAGCTTCAAAGATTGAAACACATTTGCCATTGACAGGGAAATGCCTTGCAGCTTTTACAGACCCTGCTCTGCATTTTGGGTCATATGTTTTATGTTTATTTCAGACGATAGAAGTTCTCTTTTGTGATTTGTGATCGTTTAAATTGTTTTGAAAAAAATCCATCAAGGTTTTAATTATGTGTGAAATACCTGCTTCGGTCCTCTGCAACTTCCTAACCTGTCATCCAATCATTGTCCAGGATGTTCACCATGGCAACGGCACCCAGGAAGCCTTCTATAACGACCCGAGCGTGCTGTACATCTCCCTGCATCGCTATGACGATGGCAACTTCTTTCCCGGTAGTGGACATCCCAGTGAGGTCGGTCGGCTTCCTCAGCAGTGTTGTGTTTTTCTGCTTTGTTTGCGTTGTCATGGTGTCAGCTGGTTGTTTGTGTGTGTTTGCGTGTACCTAGATTCTTCTGAACACAACAGAAACAACACATGAGAAACATTTCTACGTTACAACGCAGGTTCTCCATGTATAGTAGATGATCTGAGCAGAGAATACATAATCCATAATAATACGACCCATGTGAAGATAGATATGTTGGCATATACATATTTGTAATTATGTGATTCCAGTGGGACATTAGGGAGCTCAAGAGCCTTGTGTTGAGCATATACTTGTCAAAACGGGAAGAATGATTGTAACAATAAATCCCGGAATAATCTACATGATTTAAAGACCCAATTATAACGTCAATTTGGTCATGATGACGGATCAGAGTCTGCACTACACAGGGAAAAAATGGGACAGGTTAGAATGGATATGTTATCTTTCAGTGTACAGGGGTTTAGGGTTAAAAGATCTTTCCTACGATTGGGTTTCAGAGCTGTCACGGTTACATCAAACATATTTTACTTATACCACTAAGCAATATGATCCTAATTTTAGCTGCTTACAAGATAAATCTGAACACAAAGTGCTTGTCTTCGAGTTTAGTCTGAAAATGTCTTTTCAACGTCATTTAGAATGTATGTTGTAGTTTTAGTGTTTTTCCAGCTTAACGTAAATATGTCCGCTGTCATTCTTGTAACGTTTAGACTTATTCAACATGGAATTTCCAAATGCTGCAAATGTGTTTATCCAGTGAACTCGCCATATCACACTTGTGTATCTGCCGTAGGTTTCTTTCCCTAGCTCTAGTTTATCTATGAAACTTCAGGGCTTTGGATGTAAGAGCTTCACAACAGGATGTGTACAGTCAAATTGCATGCCTATGTTTGCATACAGGAAATTGAGATGCCTATGAATTCTGCCTGCGGTCTCACCAGAAACCAAGTGTGATGACTATCCGCAGTCAGATGAATTGACCCCAACCCACGGTGGCATTCGCAACCCATTCAATCCCCCACATCCCCTCCTCTTACTCTCCCATCCTCCCCCACAATAATGAGGATAAAATAGTCAATGTTTTCCCATAAAATCCCCCGATGAGGGACGGTACATAAAACGCTCTGCTGGCTTGGATGTGGCTTTGCCTTAAGTGGCCCCTCAACCTCTGTTGAGCTGTGTGGTAAACCTCTGGAGTCTCGCTGTCCCCCGTGTAGGTATATAACCCACCATGGGGTAGGGGTGTGATGTCATAGCCATAACACAGAGTGCCGAGTACCACACAGAAACCAGCGACGGCCTAATCCAGTCCAGCAACTCTTGAAACATGAAAGAGAGAAAGAGGACAGAGGAGTGCAAGAGACTTGGCACAATAGCAGGAATTGTGTCTGTGTGTGTGTTTGCGACTCTGTGTGTGTTTCCGTGTGCACATGCGCATGCATGCGGGTACATTACCAGTTGGCAAAGGACAGGAGGCCTCATGTGTTTTTAGTTTGCCCTGTGAACATCCCGTCCACTGAGAGAAGAATGGAGACAGACGCTCTGCGATGCTCATCAGCATTCTTTCAAACATCCTCTCACACCCATACACACACATTTATACACACACACACAAAGGAAATTACCACGCCTTGCTGCCAAGAGTATGTCAATCAACCTCCTCATCCTGCCCTCAAACTGACACATTGACTGATGGTGAAGGGCTTTGAGAGCAGCTAAATGGCTGCTAGCAGAACTACAAAGAGAAAGGCAGGAATCTTTAAACCTTCTTTCCAAGACCCGCGCCTCAGTTCACTCTCTGCCCCAAATATGTGAGGTCAAACTAAGAGAACCTCCGTCGACTCTGGCTGGCATTTTGGGAGTACACGTCAATCTCAATACAGCTAATAAAAACCCCAAAAAATCATTTACAGTATGTCATAAAACGTAAATGAGTAGTGTTGAGTAGTTCACTGTGTTTTATTTGACTTGTCATATATACTAAACCCACTAAATGTCTATATACAGAACACATAGTATACAGTCATTCCAGTTACATACATGTGATATATTTTCAATATATTAATACAACATTTTTACGAGATCAGGCAGCAATTTTCCAAATGTGAAATATTTCCCAGTATAGCTATAACGTAAAGCTTGGGAATCATAAACGGGTGTAGCTGTGTTGTGGCTCAGAGTGATTTATAAGGCCATTTGACAAATTGTATCAAAATCAAAATGGAGGGACAGAGGTGTTGAATTAATAGCCATCCGTCCTTCATTTAGGAATCATAATCACTCCCTGGTGTTGCCTTGAAGGATCTCAGTCGCTTTTTCCTCGTGTGGTGCAATGCAAGGTTTTGCAACAGCCGTGCTTATTTTCTGAACATTTGACACAAATCTGTCATCGTCACGCAGTTTCTCAACTTTCCCTGGGACTCATTAACTTTCATGACATTCACGGAGACTCTTTCTCACTCTTAGTCTCACCCTCTCTCTCTCGCTCTCTCTTTTTTTCCCTCCATCCAGGTGGGTGCAGGTGCAGGCGAGGGCTTCAATGTGAACGTAGGATGGACAGGGGGTTTGAACCCTCCCATGGGTGACGCCGAGTACCTGGCTGCATTCAGGTAAAGAATGACCTCAACCTGTCCCTATTAGCCACAGCATACTTCTTTTCATACTGTAGTACTCTGCAATTTATAATCTAAACTTAAAGGTACTCTATTTGATATTCAGAGCATTTATACCTGAGCAGAGAAAAATCGTCTCCCTCTGTGTGTGTTGTAATCCAAGCTTTTATCTGCTTGATTGATATCGCCGGGCCGGCTGCGCGTGCTTTTAGTGCATGTTCGTGCATATGAGCGTGCCCCACTGGCTAACTCACTGCCTGCACTGCTCTCATACAGCAGTTACAGCTGATAACGCCATCCCGACCATGGATGTATTAACTGGATACAGCGTTGGAGGCGGGCTCACTTTCATTCCTATGAAAGTTGCTCAGTGGCGCATGAAGACAAAATGGCTCGACTGCCGAGTGATAAAGTGCCCGGATCTTCCGGTGATCTTCCGCATCCATTGGGCCCATAGAGCTGGCGTAATAGCGTTTCCTTTAACTCCACATCCAGCCTCAGTTTGGGGCTCATTCATGGAGGAAGGAAAATGACTCTGGATCCGGCTGTTAGTACATTTTACAACTTTTAGGACCAAATGGTTTAAATAAGGGATATTCAAGTGTTCGAACTGGGAAGTTGATTTACCTCAAAAAGAGTTATATGCTGATTTACAGACGTCTCTCTCTCCCAATGTAAGTCTATGGGAAAAAGTATTTTCGGGCCCAATGGCATCACATGATGGACACGAAAGTTGTAATTCCACCATTTGGCCACTACGAAAATTTGCTTCAAATCCCAGCGCTCTTCCTGGAGGATTGGAACCGACCAGCGACGCCGTTGCGGAAGCGTAGCGTCCATCCTACGGTCCCCCCCCCCCGGTTAACACTGTTAGCTCTGTCAGCACTTTTGCCATAGTTTTCACTCTTAGCGCTGTTAGCACCTTTAGCTACGAGCCGCTGGCTCAGCCGTCGCCATGTTGAGAGCCGTGCGGAGGCATTAGAAATGCTCCTTTAAAGGTCCATACTGGTGTTTCTGCATGTTCAAGCCCATTTCCTACAAATTAGATATGCTTGCATACATTACGGTCTGTTGACCATTTACAAAAGCATAACATGGTTTTCATTTTGGTGAGTATGTTTCCCCACCTTCTAGGCTGTTCTGAGTTTCAGTTTGTGACACTGCTGTCAGTTCCATAATTGTCAAGGTCGTTATTCACATCACCTCAGGTATGCCGTCAGTGAAGTACTGTGATGTTGGTAGGCTAGTTTAGTTAATAAAAACACCAGATACACAATGATAGAAAACAGCCAGGTCAAGAAAAGGCAGAAAACATATTCAAGAGGAACAGGAAAGTGTGTTTTTTTTTGCCAATTAGAATGACAAGTGTGTGCAGCAGGAGGACAAACAACAAGCCATCATTGTTCTCCTGGTTGAAGATCACAGGAATGCAACACCTGTGAGACATACTTTTGAGTGTATTATTATGCAATTATACTGTAATGTTGGATCTCGTTCACCGCAGATGGATTACCTCTGGTATCTCAAGCAGATTTCATATCTGAGTCCTGATTTCCTCTGAAAAATGGTCTGCAGTAATCAACGTTTACGGTTTTTGCAGTGATATAAGCCACAACTTTCCGTTTATTATTGAGCTGGAAACAAAACCATACACGGATGTGTCGGTGAAACTAACCTTTGCTCTCACCGCAGTTTTCATTTCATTCAAGCTATATTTTCCTGAATGAATATACTTTGGTTCTGCTCTACACTGTAACAAACTCTGTCAGCAACACTGGCTTGCCACCAGATGATTAAACATTATGTGAGCTCCACACAGTTCTGCATGCTGCAGACTCAGTGGGTGGGCCCCTCGTCAAAGGAAAGATGCTAATGAGCTAACCCATACTGGTAAAAATCCATAGAGCCAATAGGCAGGCTCGGAAACACTAAGTCCAGTGTTTACTGGAGCTCTACATGCTAATTAAGAAACAACTGCTCTTTTCCTGAGCAGGCGTCTGGTTTTGGTATTTTTCATCCAGTTTGGGAAATGGCAAGTGTTTTCATGTGTAAAACTTCCTCAGTTAACCACAATGTAGTACTGTACCCTATTGTGCATTAGAAACTTTACCCTGTATCAACGCTCTGTGGAGAAGGAGCGTCCTGGTGGTCCGGTGGTTTGAGGCACATACCATATAGCTGTGATGTCCGGGGTGCATATCCGGGCTTAAGACCTTTGTCATGATAGGGAACAACCCCATGTTTTACTGCTTGTGTCAACTCTCTAATTAAGGCAACAAATTCCTCAATAAAAGTAAAATGTCATTGGACTTGGAAAACTGTAGCAAGACAAAAATGTATGAAACAGCACAGGAGGGATTTCTGTAAAAAGAAAAAACAGTGGATTTTGTTTGCCACCACCTTTCTCTGGACTAACTGGTGCAAATAAATGCATAACACGCTATGCAGACAAAATTTAACGCATCATGAATTCATGTTTATGCAATTAAGTATCTAGTCCGGTGCCAGTTCTGTAATTCAATTTGAATACATGATTTAGACGACGGGATGTTCCAGACTCTGTGTGTTTCACTTAGGGATGGAACAGAAAAACTAGCGGTTGTTGATGATGTGTGTCTCTGTTTTTGGGCGTGTGTGCTAGTGACAGGGGAAATATTGTGGTCGAGAGTGGCGGTGGGACTCCAGTACAATCAAGAGAAAGCTCAGCTGCGTTGAGATTAAGTGTCATGACATAGTGTGTGTGTATGTGTGGAGGATTACTAAGGTGGTCAGAATTTAAGGTCAGCGTAATCACCGGTAGCACCGCACACATAACGTCCTGTTTCAAAGGTAAAGCATATATATTTTGGCCCGTGCATTGCATGTATGTGTGCGTGCACATATTTTTCATGTGCATTTCTAGGTGGCTACTGACGAATGACAAACTATGAAAGAGAGGAGAGCAGAAGAGAGGAGAAGAAGTGGGGGGTGCATTGTTAGGGAATCCAAAGGCGGCGTAATTAGGCCCAATGGATCCCAGATGGCTGGCTGTCAGTGACGTGAGAAGAGGGACGAGCTCCTAATAGGAACCAGACGCACACAAACGCCTTTGAACTGCCGCTGAGAGAGAGCGAGAGAGAGAGAATGAGAGAGAGAGAATCAAACGCGGCATGGGCCGTGCGCTCTTGCTAAATAACTGGCAGCGGGAGACGAGAGGAAGTGAGGAGGAGAGCATAGAGGCGAGGAAAGTGGTCTCCCCTGAGTGGAGCATACAGTATGTGGGCGTCTCAGTCCAGATATGTCAAGGGTCTCATTTTTATCTACTTGTGTCACTTGCAAAAACAGAATCTTTTAAGTGTTTGCCACCTGCCCAAATTTGCTTTTTTTTTGTTTAAAATAAAAAAAACTTTATATATCCGGGAAAGGTTTGCAGAGCGCTCATGCTCCTTTTTTTCCAGCGGTGCTCTGCTTCACATTTAAACAGTTGCACACATTCACACCTGGCTGGGAGCTACCCCACCTTCTAGTGTTGGCCACTTACCAGGAGCGGATCGAGAACAGAGATCAAGCGCTTGGAACATGGCCTCCGATAATTTATCTTTCACCATTTTCAAATGGACGGAGTTTACAATGAAGTAAATGTTTGCAGTTAACAATCCAGGAAAAAAGTGTTCCAGTCGCAAATCAATCACCGAAACTATGCAGTGATTTGACTTTGATGGGTTTTTTTTAAACTTTACAGGCAACTTAAAATTCAATTTATTAAAATAACTAATCTGAATCAGTCTATTCTGATGTTAAATCCCTCAGTGACTTCCTCTCCCACATTATTATATTTTATACACCGTTCCAAGTTCTCATTTTTTCACAAACTAAGAACACCTGTTGAAAACATGATTTCTTAAATGTGCTATCTAATTTCAGCGAGGCCACAGGGCTTGAATGAATGTAACATAAGATGCAGAATTTTTGTTCACAGCATGTTGTTTCTTCTCTTCCTCTACAGAGCCGTGGTGATGCCCATCGCCCACGAGTTTTCCCCTGATGTGGTGCTGGTGTCCGCTGGCTTTGATGCTGTCGAAGGACATTTGTCATCGCTGGGAGGCTACAAGGTCACAGCCAAGTGTAAGCCTCAATCAGCTCCTCATTCACATACAGCACACAGTCACATTAACATGCTCTTACTCACAGACATGGATATGAATCAGTGTTAACATCACACAGAGTGCAGTCTGAAATCCATCTTACTTAGTTATATACTGTATTTCTATAATGATTTATCTGGTGTTGGTGAAGGTGAGTCATTGACCTCTACCTCATATGAACCTGCTTTTGTTTTCTTTTTATTCTTACCTCTGTTTAGAGCAGGGGTGCCCAAACTTTTTACCTTGGAGGGCCAAAACTGGAACTTAATGGTGGGCAACGGGCCAAAAGCAAACACCTATTGTATTGTATTTTTAAGATGCAAAATAGTACTCGGATTCCAAGTTCCCCTAATTGAATATTCGTTTAGCTTTTACATAGTTAACCCCTTAAAATCCACCTGCTGAATACGAGTGGGCTCATTTCCAGTCATACCCAATTTATGCAATTCCAAGACTGTTTAGGGACCTCAGTATGCAGAAATACTACATTTTTAGAGTAAGCGAAAATAACACATTTGTACTGCATTAAAAAAACTGCATGTTTTTGCCCCAAACTGCATGTGATTATCATAAAGTGGGCATGTCTGTAAAGGGGAGACTCGTGGGTACCCATAGAACCCATTTACATTCACATATCTTGAGGTCAGAGGTCAAGGGACCTCTTTGAAAATGGCCGTGCCACTTTTTCCTCGCCAAAATTTAGCCTAAATTTGGAGCGTTATTTAGCCCCCCTCCCGACCTGACATAGTTGGTACCAATGGATTCCTTAGGGTTTTCTAGTTTCATATGATACCAGTATCTTCACTCGTATCTCTGCAGGCCCCGCTTTGGGCAGCCCCGGTTTAGAGTTTTAGAGGTCTAGAAGTGTTGATGTGAGACATTAGCATCAGGTGAGAAGCACTGTGTAATGCACATGATCAAAACAATCCAAAACTTCCTGTTTTGGAAGTGCAATTTCGGAGAGAAGTGAAAGTTTGTTTGTGCACTGATTCGAGAAAATCTTTGTTTTCGGGAACTACTTTTTATTTTTAGATAAAATGTAGATCCGTAAATGATGAGCACAGGGACAAATCCCTGACCCGTCATTATCTAACTCAACCTCTCTTCCAGGTTTTGGCTTCCTGACCCGTCAGCTGATGTCACTGGCCGGGGGTCGGGTTGTCCTGGCTCTGGAGGGGGGACATGACCTCAAGGCCATCTGCGACGCCTCTGAAGCCTGCGTCAGCGCCTTGCTGGGCATGGAGGTGAGTACAGTACATGTGTGTGTTTCTGTAGAGATATACAGTACGTTCCATCCTCTAACCACTCGCTCTGTTGTGTCCCAGGTGGAGCCTCTGTCCCAGTCCGTGTTGGACCAGAAACCTTGTGAAAATGCTGTCAAGTCACTGCAGAGAGTCATCCAGGTCCAGGGTGAGAACTAACACCTCAACACAACCTGTAGCATCCGGAGCCCTCAGCAGCACGTCATTCAGAGGGTTTACAGCACTTTGGAAAATATATACATTACATTACATACACATTTCAGAGTTTTTTCTGTTGTGATGAGTCTTGGGTGCATCAACAAAGAAATCAGCCACATGTTGACACACACTTTTTTTATCCTGGAGGCCAATGGCGCAAAAAAATAAGAAATGTACTAAAACATTTGAACTAATTTGTCCTACATGTTTCCAGTTTTGAAAGCCTGCCGCTCACCTGCAAAGCTCAGCGTTGTTACCGACCCGCTACCCGCAAATTATCACTAAATCAGTTCCAGACCTGAGCCGGCCTGAAACCTTAATACTGTGTAAGACTCATAGCCTGACCAGTAGGCTTATTAAATATGCTCTGAGCTGGCTGCTGGGCAGTATATGATAAAACTGTAGAGTGCATAACAAGGAACTAAATAAATAATAATAAATAAATGATAAAACATGTTACACCTGCAGATTGTGCATGCAGGCAGAAACGCCCTCCACGTTTTCCGTAAATTATTTTCACTTGTGTTTCCACCTGAGCGGACCAACTCGATGGCACAGTTACACACTGATACCGCCCCAAAACCAAAACCAGGCGTAATGTTAGACACAGCTGGCACAGCGTGGACACCTTCATTAATTATTTTAATCTTCCGGCAGGACACTGGGATTTAATTTTTAATGGACTTTGTGTGTGGTGAGCTGTTGTGAAATATTCACAGTTTTTGTATGTTGGTGTTATTTGTAGAATAGCAGCAGACTATCAAATCTCCAAACCCAGTGTTTTATTATTTTGTCTCGAAATTTAAGGACTGTTTAAAGGTGTGTAGGTGTGTAGGATTTAGATTGCAACCAACTGAGTACCCCTCCGCTCAATCCTCCCTTCTAAGACTTCGGTAACGTGAGCCAACGAGTGCAAAACCGTGGTAACGTTGTTCACCTCGCTCAGAGGCCATCATTACCATAATAACCCTACCTTAGGAGCAACGGAAATCAGACGGCGGCTGGCGGTACCACGGTTTTACACTCCGCGGGTCACGTTTCCGCAGTTTCACAAGCGTGTCAGAGAACTACATTGGCCTTCAGGTAACGTGAAAACACGAAAGGCTCTCTCTAGTGCCACTGTTTGGTTTGTCCATTCTGGGCTACTGTAGAAACATGGCGGAGCAACATGGCGGACTCCGTGAAGAGGACCCGCTCCCTATGTAGATATAAAGGACTCATTATAAGCTAACGAAAACACAACAATTCTTAGTTTCAGGTGATTATACACTAATTAATAGTATATTCCTTTTCTGCCAATAGATCCTTCGAAATGCTACAAACTGTTCTTTTACGGACACAGAGGCATAAAGTAGTTTTTCTAGATAATATGGAGAGGAGGAGCAGAACCGCGTTCAGAATGTATTATTTTGCCGATATGAACCGTACAGTTTGCAGAATTACTGCAGCAACACCAGCTGCGTTTTCACTGTCAGTCACATTTTCTGTGTTGCTCCTCACCTTTCAATTCTTAAATAAGAAAATAATTTTCACAATCTAGATGAATGGAAACATTTTATTTTGATGTCTTTGGCCGTCCGTGGTGTTAATTAGGGGCTCAGTGATTTCTAGTATTTCGCACATCGGTGCTGATCCTTTATTCTTTTAGTAGTTCTACTAGTTGTTTGCAAGTGTTGGAAGCACTTACAAAACAAGTGTGTTTAATCTTCATCTGCTGTTTCAATTCTCCCTTTAAAGTTGTTGCCATCTTTCTTTGTTTAACCTTTCTCCTTCACTCTCACCTCCATCATCTGTCTCAGTTGCCTTTACTTTCTCACTGACTCTCTCCAAGATCAGTCATAAGCTGCTTTGGTTAATGTCACATACTTTTATTAGAAAGTCACAATAAATGTGAGGTGTAAATGTAAATACATTACTATCAACTGATTTTATTTTCCTAGGTGTTGGCTGAAGTACATACTTTTATTTGAAGATGAGATCAAAGAAATACACCTGCTACTGTTGCACCTGATAATAGTCATACCACCATGTTCACCGCCTTATGTACATGGGAGGATTTCAAGTCGAGTCAATTTTTATCAATATATCACGAAATGACACAGAGCTCAAGAAGAGCAACAGAGGAGGTCTGGTACGATTACAATTACCAGGATTTAGCAGGCAACATTTCAGGGTCGTCCAAAGAAACTTTTAAAATTTTGTCTTGGAAATGAAAACGTCTGCTTTGCAACTTTGCTACTGCTTCTATCATTTTATTTTAACATTTTCAGTTTGATGAAAAATTATAATTAATTCTGTCAATTTAGAGGAACATTTTTAAATTCTCAATCCACCGTTCAGCATCTTTTTTTTTTATTTCCATGCTCTATAACTTCGGTCTCTATATTTCTCCACTTAGCACTCTCCTCCCTCCGTCTCCTCATCCCTCCTGCTCTCTGACCACCTCTCCTCCTTTACATCCCTGTCTCCCATCCCTCCCTCCAGCCGTCCCACACACAGACAGACACACACACACACACACACACGGCCGCCCTGGCTCCAATTATCTTCAAACACTTCTCTGGCACACGACCTTCGCAACATCCCCTCCTGATTGCACACAAATGTTATCCCAACCAAATTAGATTAATTAAAAATATTTGCAAAGCCACAAGAATGTTAAGCCCATAATTTAGGCCCGGGGTGAAATATATGTGAGTTGCATGCGCGGCCAGAACACACACACGCTCTCATAGACGAACACATTTGCAAACACTGATTGATTTTACTTCCACTGTGTGTCACAGGACTCGAAACCTGGAGACCCTGAGAGAACAGATTGAGTTTGAGTTTATATTTGTGAAATTATCAACATGGATATTTAGACCGGGGGCTGTTTATACGACAGTCAGTGCTTACATTCAGATCAAACAGCTACAACTGGTGGATCAAACACCAAGTACTGCTTTTTAATAATGCAGTGCAGGCACTTTCCCTCAAGGAACCATGAATGAAAACAACAGTGGAATACTGAGGTCATTAATCGTCCTCTCTTCCCCCTCCTCTCCCTCTTTTTCATCTTCTTGCATCCTGCAGGTGAGTACTGGCAGAGCGTAAAGGATTCGGCCGCCACCGTGGATCTGTCCTACCTGCAGGCGCAGAGACGGCGGCTGAGACGAGACTCGGACAGCGAGGCCGTCATCGCCATCGCCTCGCTGTCGATGGGAGCTGTCGCTTCTGACAAGTAGGGACGACGTCATATTTAAAGGGATAGTTTGGATGTTTTGAAGTGGGGTTACATGAGGTACTTATCCATAGTCAGTGTATTACCTACAGTAGATGCCGGCGAGCAAAGCGTAATGGTCGGCACGGGGGCAAAGCAATGTACTGTTCTGGACGGGGGCAGCGGCAAAATATATTTTCGCCACCTAAAAGGATGGATCACCAAAAGAAACAATATTAGTTTAGTGTACGCTACATTTAGAGTATTAGAGCATAGATGAAGTGGTGAAAATATTCTAAATGTTGCGTACACTATAAACAGGTGTGCCTTTATTTTAGGTGGCTAAAATAAGTTTTTCTGCCGCCCCCGTCCACAGCAGTACGTTACTTTGCTCCCGTGCGGTAACTCCTGTCTGCTTCTCCAAACTGGGGTCATGCCAACTATCATCTACTGTAGGTAAAACACTGACTATGGATAAGTACCTCATACAACCGCACATTAAAACACCCGAACTCTCCCTTTAACATCTTCTGCTTTAGCACCATTACAATACGGAACTTTCATGTATTATAAAAATCTTTCTCTCTCGTTCATTCAGTGAACAGCCAGAAAAACTGACAGAGAAAGATGATTCCCTCTGAGGAAAGAGTCTCCTGACAGCTGCCTTTGACCAAGTCTCTATGGAAACACACACACACACACACACACGCACACACACACACACACAGAGAGCTATGCATTTGGACCATCACTGGAAGCAGATGTCCTCCTCAGTTCGACCACTGTATTCACTCCTCCACCTGCGTAACTACTGGCTCCAGTCTGACCACTCTGATGATTCAAACACACACTGAACATTCACCTGGGCAACATTCAATGCTCTCATGACGCCTCTACAGGCTTCTCCTGAAGGGGACATCGGCCTCTGAACGGAGAAAAAAGTTGAAAAGAAAGACAACCAGAGGCGAATTAATGAAGGATCTTCACTCTCTTGTAGCAACATAACGTAGCAGGAACACACACTTGACGAAGCACAGCTCTCCGCGACTTTAAATTCACCTTGTAAACGACTCCCACAAGAGCTGCGAGAGAGACCGTTGTAACCTTGAAGGCGGGGTCAAAGGTCACCCTGGGCTCACTGAAGCCAATCACTCCAAGCGGGGAAGGAGTCGTCCCCGCAGGACGTGCCGGTGAAGGAGAGCAGACACATCCTCCGCGTCCCACGATGATGATGTCATTTGTCTGAAGGTGACAAAGATCCAATGAAGGAAAAAAGATCAGGAGCTTCTGATCGTTTTGCACTGCACCGCTCCGTAATGTGAACTGGACAAGATGGAGGAAGACGCGGCCATGTTGACAATCAAACATCTTGTTTGTTCATGTTTTTTTAGTTTATTTGAATATTCATTCATTTGACCTTTGGCACACATTTTTGTGAATGTGAGCAGGAGTTTTTTTAAGAATCCAGTAAGAGTGAAGCTACAGATGCATGTGTTTCATATTGTTTTGTATGTCCACATATTTTCTTAAATCGTTTTTTCTTTCATAGCCTGTCGGGCGAGCATATGCGGCGAGAGTCTGCAGTTATTGTTATGGCTCCCCGGCAGATAAAAGAAGACACCGCAGCCTTTGATGAAGTGCGTCTTAAAAGTGTCGACATGCTGTAGTTTGCATCGGTGGCATTAGTCACAATGAAGAGCTAATACCTCCAGTCGTTGGAGCATCAATATCAGGGGAGGAAGAGATTCTTTACACGTCAGCAAAGACACAAATCGCCCATGATGCCTCAGTGCAGCTTGACCACTCAGAAATGATTGTATATGTGACGATGCAGATCACATTTTGGGTG
Organism: Sebastes umbrosus; assembly: GCF_015220745.1. Taxonomy (NCBI): domain Eukaryota; kingdom Metazoa; phylum Chordata; class Actinopteri; order Perciformes; family Sebastidae; genus Sebastes; species Sebastes umbrosus. The sequence continues at coordinate 31,652,590 of NC_051269.1, read as the reverse complement.
AGACTTAATGACAATCCCACGATTAAAGTGCACTTACGTTGCCCTCAGGACGAGAAGATCAGAACGACTTAAAATCTGAGCTCGGACCAGTGTTTCTACCTGTGGACGTACATTCCTGCTGTACTTTGTAAATTCATTGCAAACTCTTTCATAATAAGGACAAACTGACCTTCGTTCGTCATTGACGTAGCAGCGTTCTGTTTACTCTCTGCCGCGGGGACGTTTGGCTCCCCGGACCAAACAGCGACGTTTTAGCAGCAATAATACTGAGATAGTTGAATATCCACACAGTGCAATTGGACACAGGTTAAGCGAAACCAAAGTTTATGAGAACAATGTGCCGTCGCTGGACTGGCATGGCTTAAAGAACTTCAAAGACTTTGAAGAGTTTGTGAATGTTTCTTTTTTTTTTTTTTTTTATCCAAACAGTCGAACAGCACCAAAAGCACAGGACGGATATATAAACAAATTTCTCCAAAGAAAAAAAACTATTTATACATTCAGATTCCGTGTCTTTGAAGTGCTCTTTGCATGTCTAACACAATTATGACGGTGCTATGGATTATTCTTTTTTAAGTTTGCCTTTTTCTTTCTTTCTTTCTTTACGTTGTGTACGCAACTCAAAATGAAATCGAATCTTTAATGTAATGAAAATGTGAAAACAAGCTCCTTATCATGTAGGACAGTCCGAGTGTTTACGAGAACATTCACGACAGTGACCTGACATATCTAATGTCTTATCTTTTGTCTTATGCAAATGACTTATTTTTGTATTTGATCTCAAAAATGAACCCTGTGTGTACTTAGAGACCAAATTGTCAGCCTGTGTGCCTTGAATGCTGACCGACCTGTGTGAAGGTAGCCTTAACTAACTGGATCTTAATGAAAACTGCAGGCAAAGTCCAGTTTTCTCTTAACTGACTCTCTGACTAGTTTCTGTACAGTGTACATATTGACTTTGTGTTGTTTTTTTGTCTGCCTTTGTCTTTTCTACTATTTTTGTTTCCAGAAAAAAAAATCCTTAATAAAGGTAAATTATATACATTTGAATAAGATTGTTTATTTCTAATGGCATGCTCATTTTAACTTAAATATTGCATCATTTTATTTTAGCAAATTCACTTCTTCCTCTCATATCTGAATAAATGTCCGACACGTAATGCGCTATTCCTTTTGATTACCAAAATATTACACTTGTATACAGCATCAAGAAAACTTTTATTGTCCACAGGAGCTGACACAATAAAGATATCAAAAGCAAAATGCAAAACAATACAAAAGAAACAAACAGTAATTAGACTATCAAATGAATCCTCTACTTTATGGCTGGAATCACTTCTTCATCACTTTGGGCGCTTTTTTTTTTTTTTTTACAAGAAACCTTCTGCTTTGACTTTATTATTCAGTGAAAACGCTCGCAGCAGGTTTGCAAAGATATTTCTTACAGTAAAGCGGCAGGAAAAAAGACACGCAGATTGTCTTGCATTTTTAAAAAAATACAACTTTCTGCGACGCTCACTAATAACAGAAAAGCTGAAGTGGAAATCAACAGAAGTGGCTGAACTCTGATCAGTGGTTTAAGACATTTTTCCCATGGGCATTTTTCATTAAGTGTAATAATGCATGAGCAGAGTTAAAGTCATACAGTGTGCACACACCAAATTCACAAACAGATATAAAATACACAGAAAGCTATCCAGTTCCTACAGCACAACACAAGAGTAGAAGATCTGCATCAGATTCCTCGTGCTCCTCTTTTTCCCACAAGACGGGGCTTCGAGAGCCAGAGCGATTAGCTTATTAGCATTTTAGCTGTAAACATTCATTGGCTGTGACCGCCCTCTAACCATCACTGTGCCATTATCATTAGTCATCTTAATGTCTGTCTGGCAGTGAGTCATCCGATGCGAAGAGTCGGCTGGATGATGGTTATCACGGTGTTACCCAAAGGCACTCGAACCAGCAGCCATTTTGTTTCATTGTCAACGCAGGCCAGCTGTTTGTTTGTTTTTTTCCTTGTTTTCTTCATTCAAAATGTTCAGCGCTCGACTCTCAAGCAGCGTTTCAGAAACGCAGTCAGAGTCGAGCTGCAGGAATACATCTCAGTGTCATGAGTCGAGTCCAGAAAAAGAGAAAAAGAAAGATTAAAAAAAATGGGGGATTTTCTGGTGAGGCAGGAACACATTTTCTTCTTTGAGTGAATTTTCCATTTGTCGGTTTTCTGCAGAGAAAAAAACACAGAGACGAGTCAACGTTAAAAAACACTTTTTAAAGATAAGAAGACATTTCATTACTCGTGTGACATATTTGTGCAAAAACAAAAAAATGGAGCTCCACTGAAAGTCTTTTGCGTTGAGGTTATAAATCGTGTGTACAAACAAACAAACACTTCTGTTTAGTGGAAAGTGGAAAAATCCCTACAGCTCCTTTAACTTCTCCTCTCTTGTTTTAACAAGCAAACATTTCATCTGGAGCGCTCTCAGCTCACCCTAATTACAGTGTTGCTTTCCATGCTTCAAGAAAGACACACACAGAGAGAAGAAGAAGAAGAAGAAGAAGAAGAAGTCAGTAAGAGTTAGACGTATTTTTGTGGGCGTCACATGACTCTCATTACGCCATAAAAGCGTGAATGTGTAAATTGAAAGCTTTTCTTTGTCATGTAATGTGACAAAGTGCAGGGCGACCTCTAATCTGCTGTTTGCTTTTGAAGCTCACATTTATCCGTCTGGTTTTACAAAGAGATACTACTGACAATATTTAAAGTTGCAATCCTTATGATTTTCATGAAATCAGATTCCACGTTTGATGCTAATCGTGGTCGTCATTTTTTTTTTGCAGTTGCCATTCAATTAATGTACATTTATTTATCACCTCTCTATATTGTAGTTTTTAGTGTTAGTGGCGGAGTCCGCCACCTTTGCACTGGATTTAGACACGAGAGATTCACAGGAAACACTTGTTAAAGAAAACACATTTAAAGGTGGTTTTGGGGAGCATTTTTATTTCTTTTTGTATTTATTGACACTTTTATTTTAAATCGCACATAACGCATTCTGTTTCTGTGAATTATGCGTGTAATTGTTTGACAGATCCTGATGCATTTTGGACCCCAGTTATGTGGCGTAATGTTGCCTACGTGTCAAACCAGAAGTCATTCCTCCATCTACCCCTGCAGCTGTCTGAGCAAGGCGCATACAAATGCACAAGCACATATGCATGTAGCAGTCAAATGCACACACACTAAAACACACACACAACCCTCCCACCTGCGCTCGGCTCACAGTTTGGGTCTCTAAAAATAAAAATGACTATCAGAAGCCGCAACTTCTGGATGAGACTTTTAAAACGCAGATGAGCCGCAAAGGACTTTACATCTGGTCTCAGATCAGTCCGGAGTGAAAGCCAGAGATTTAATATGCACAGCAGAGCATCCAACAGCTGGTCAGTCCAAACTCTAAAACACACACACACACACACACACACATGGACGCAGCAGAGCCAGGGGTTCCGGTAGAGGAAAGAGCAGTGACAGGCGTTTTGATTATAGTATAAACAGAAGTATTGTTTTTTTTTCCAACTCAAACAGAACAATACTCTCATTCTGAGAGTCTCATCGTGAGCCAGACACCCACACGTCCTAAAATCATGCTCATCAAAATGTACAAAACTGTACAAAACTGTACAAAATGCTGTGCGTTCATGTTCGTGTTCGTGTATGTGTTTGCTGTATGTAGCAAATGAATCGCACATTTTTTTTATCTGTTCAAAATGTACCTTAAAGGGAGATTTTCAAGTATCTGATACTTTTATCAACATGGGAGTAGGCAAATATGCTGCTTTATGCAAATGTATGTATATATCTATTATTGAAAATTAATTAACAACACAAAACAATGACAAATATTGTCCAGAAACCCTCACAGGTACTGCATTTAGCATAAAACAATATGCTCAAATCATAACATGGCAACCTCAAGCCCAACAGCTGTCAGTGTGTCAGTGTGCTGACTTGACTATGACTTGCCCCAAACTGCATGTGATTATCATAAAGTGGGCATGACTGTAAAGGGGAGACTCATGGGTACCCATAGAACCCATTTTCATTCACATATCTTGAGGTCAGAGGTCAAGGGACCCCTTTGAGAATGTCCATGCCAGTTGTTGTATTTAACCTCGTTCCACAAGCTAGTATAACATGGTTTGTACCAATAGATTTCTTATGTTTTCTAGTTTCATATGATGCCAGTATCTTCACTCTAGCTTCAAAACTGAGCCCTTTACAACCTAAAACATGCATTAATGCATTAAAGAAATTAGTAGTGTAAAAACAAATTTGCGTTAACAAGTTATTATTACTTTAACTTTGACAGCCCTAATACTTTTTCGTGAAGTATACAGATGGTGTAAACCCTGGTTAAACCAATGATCTGGTTATTTTCTTAGTAAAAAAACTATGTTGAGTGGACAAAATATACAGGAAACAACTTTTATAATTATCTGCAATCCAATGCATCGACATGAATCACAGCTTCAAATCACTTCCCATGCAACATTATGTGTCCCAATTATTTTGTCCACCCCTTACATATCATCTACCATAGAGGAGATGACTTTTTAAACTTTCAGAAAAACTTAAAAAAGAGGCTTAAACTTTAATATTTTGATGACATTCTTGATATTTTTGACGTTCTGTGGATATTCACATATAAGAATGAAACACATGTCATTTAATGCATGTATACACACTGTTTTAAATGACACACACACACAGATGCATGCATGCAAACTCTGTCTCTGTTGTTTCTCTTCCTAAACCTCCTCATCTTTCCTAAACTTAGACATTCAGGCCTTGAATCTCCAGCACTTTTTGCGGCGGCCCCTGCAGAGCTGATGATAACAGGCAGAGCAGGCAAAGTGGTGGGTCATCATAACTACCGCGCTGCGTTCAAGGACGCTCCGCTACCACGTGAAAGGGGCCTTGGCATTCCACTGAGTGCAGCCCTCGACGTCTGCTGCTGCTGCTGCTGAGGCCACTGGAGGTTTAATAATAACGCTGAGTGGAACACCTGCAGTGTGCACATGGCCGGCGGCTGCATGTGTGTGTGTGTGTGTCTGGACAGTGTAATGTGTTGTATGTAGCCTGTGTAGTGGTACCTGCAGGACTGATTCCTGCACAGTGTGTAACTGTGTGAGTGTGTTTGAAAAACTGTCATCTAGCTGTTGTCATCTGCATCTCGTCACATTTCTGCCCCCATTTAGTGCTTATCTTCTATGTTGTCATTTTATTTTGAAGGACTTCCTGGCTGCCTTTTTTTTTCCCAGAAATGAAACTGTAAGTCTCATAAAACTAAAAGGTTGTGAGATAAAATCACCGAAACAACATCTGCAAGTGTATTCCTGTTTACTAATCTGCAGATGTGTTCACATAAACACACACACACACACACACACACACACACACACACACACACACACACTGCACAGGTAATTAAAGCTCACTACAAACACACACACATGTACATGCGCTGACACACACACACACACACACAGGCCCGTGTGCCTGACCCTAACCCTGCTACACACACCTTCCTAATACCTCACAACTGTTTCCAATCTAAAGGTTCCTGCTTGTCTGGGCCCCGGCGGGGCCTGATTGCACGATACAAGATCCTGAGGAGAGAGGGCAAGGCTGCAGGGGAGAGAGAGAGAGAGAGAAAGAGAGAGAGAGAGAGAGAGAGAGAGAGAGAGAGATGTGCCTCCACTTATTTCTCCCCACTCTCCCTTTCTTTCTTTCTTGCTCTCTTTCTTTCTTTCTTTCCCTCCTTTCATGCTGTACCTGTGCAGGAATCTGGTGTCTGTTAAACCGGTTGAAAAAAAGCAGACCCTGTGTGAAGTCGATCCGACAGATTCTGGAGGAAAACATTTGTCTTAAATACATCAGAGGTCTGTCAAACACAGGAGAGTTTAGATTACGGTGATGATAACGTGCTGTTCGTTCACTCTAGTCAATAAAGTAAAAACAACCAAAGTGCTTCAAAATCTTGGATATGTTTTACCTAAATTATTGTGTTATTTTTAATGTTATCTGTTGTGGACTTCAAGAGAGGTTTGTTCATACACTGGATGTGTTTGGACAGCATTTATAGACATTTATTTAAATTCTTTTCCTGAGCATTTTGATACTTTATCTGATTTTAAAATGATTATATGCATTTGTTTATAATTTGTTTATTTTTTTATAATTTCACGTGAAGCATATTGTATTGCAATCTTACATCAAAGATTCAGTACAAGCAATTTATTACATGTAAATTAGATCTGTGTTTGTTTTTGCTATATTTTTTTTAAATTACTTTTATAACAGGAAATATTTCTTGACATTGACATCTTTTATGCAAGAGTTGCACCCAAAATGGCAAAAATAATTTGCACAGAACAAACACTTTGATGACTTACTTTATGTTATCTGAGCTACGTAACATTTATTAACGAAATCAGTTTTATGTTACGACAAACATCTAAATGTCAGCCAATAATTAACAGCCTATTACTCTTTACAAAAAACGTAAAACAAAACAAAACATAACAAGAATAAAATAAGTTTAGCAGTTTTAGGGATCAGTGATCTTTTTTTGTAAAAACTGATGATTATGGATGCAGTTAAAGTTTGAACTAAACATTAAAACATCAGAATTAAATACCATAATTTGTATCATAATATAACTGACATGTTTTTCCAAAATGTTATTGTTAAACCTTGGAGAACAATTTTTGTATCTTTGTATTAAAAGAATTAAAAAATAAACAAAGTTTATTTCCTATTTATAAACCTGAATGCAAAGTTAAACAAACTAATAATCTAATAAGTATAGGCCTAAACAGAGGCCCACTCAGCTCATGTTGATGTGTTGTAATTTAGTCATTTGCACAGTTTATGATTCTATTGAGATTTTATATTAATTTATAAATACGTCAGTTTATGCACAGTTATAAATGTGCTTTAAAGAACAACTTTGCTTTAAGCTGTTTAGTCTGAAGATATTTGTGATCGAGCCTTTTCACAATATGCTGCATGTCTCACAATTATTTATAAAATTCAAAGTTTTATCTTTGCATTTATTTGAACAGGATATTTTAAGCACAGATTTTTTATTCCTGGACGTGTATTTTGTTTGTGACATGCATTTGCGGTATTTATTTGTTGAGCTGCAAATAATGTCCTAAAACACTCATTTTGAACATGGACAGAATCACCAGGACATGTGTGCTGATGACATGGTGAATACTGAAGTGTGGAGAGGAGTGTACACATGTGCATGTTGTATGTTTTCTGCATGCTGACTGTGTAAGTGTGTGTTTGTATATTTTGTCCATACCTGAAGGGGCTGCAGTGGAGCGTCTTGTTGCACTGGACTAAACTGAGGGACAGACAAGGGAGAGCAGTGGAGACATTGGAAGGGGGACATGCAAAGATCCAACTCTGGATGTTAATACTGGTGTAGAGATGGAGGGAAACCAGTATGGAGCAGGAATGTATGCAAAGGTTTGAGATGAAGAGGTTAAGATCAGACCAGAGGGGGAAGAATTCAGAGGGTCAGAGGTCAGGAAACGGGTGCAAACACAGACACAGGCGGTGGGGTGGAGATGTGGACACGAGAGGGTTTTAGGAGAGAATGGGGTCCTAGTGGCTGGCGGACATGGCCCAGGCCCCCTCCATCCTCCACACGGAGAAGGCGTAGCTCAGTCTTTCATGGGCCAGGTAGTTGCAGCTGGCCAGCTTGGCGTCCATCTCGTCGCTCTGCAGCACCTGGTAGAGGAAGTCGATGTAACGCGAGGCCAGCTTCAGGATCTGGATCTTGCTCAGCTTGTCTGAAGGTAGCGTGGGGATGATTTTGCGTAGAGAGGAGAAGGCGTCGTTCAGGGACTGAGTGCGTTGACGCTCCCGCACGTTGGCGATGACCCGCTGAGAGTGGAGGTCCTCGAAGGGCTGGTCCAGCCGGGGTCCCAGCGACGTCGGGGCCAACGACACCACCGTCGTGGGGCTCTTCTTCACCTTCTTCGGCCCGGTCGGCAGCAGGCTGTTGGGGCTGCCCGTGCTGCTCTCCTCCGCCTGGCCGAGGCTATCCTTCTTAGGGAAAGGGGAACGCTTTCGGTTTCCTCCTTGGAGGTTCTTCTTCGATCCTCTCTCCAGTTCCTCTTCGCTGGCCCCCAGACCTCCTTCGGGGGAGTTGGTGCAGGACACCTCTTCTCTCATTGTACTGTCCACAAACAACCTTTCAGCCTCCACTGCAAAGACGTGCTGCGATGCTCCTTTTCTGACAAGCTCGTGCAACAAAAGTCTTCTCTCTCGTTAAAAGAAAGTCACGGCTTCTGAAGCTCCATCGGGTTGCACGTCGCTCTGGCTCTCCTGTTTCCTGGTCACCTTGTTAAATTTCTCACTTTCACATTCCCCCTCTCAACCTGGCAGACAGAACAACAACAAACCATCTGACAGGCAGGTCCACCTCCGCCTCTTTTATACCCAAACACTAACTCGGGGCCTGCGGGCAGTTCTCTTTGGCTGAGCGGACTTCCAGAGGGCGTGGTCCGGCAAGATCCAGGCAGAGAAGCAGGAAGTTGTGCGTTAGCGGGGCGGGCGGTGGAGGAAGGGGGTAAGTGGACCTCTCAGCCAATAAGAAGCGCTGTGTCTAATGTTGCAGGGATGTCTGAAGCTTTATGGGTTCCAGATTTTGGGCTGGAGCATCAGTCCGCATGCACCCTCGTGTCTGCATTCTCGTTCGTCAACTCATTATTAGGACAGAAATAAATGTTTTATTTCTTACAGTCATCAGTGTGATATTATTATATTATGAACACACATTCTCAAAAGCTTTTTTTTCTACAACATAAAAGACATAAATCATGTGCACTGATGTAAAAGTTCTTCATTTTTTTTCTTTAAAATGAGTGAGAGTTCACACTAACATGGTTTTTATCACGCTGATAACCAGGCGCTATAAAAACAAATCCGTTAAATCCACGGGTCACAACGCGGGCCGAATCAAAGAAAATACTGCAGATGAAAAGACTGAAGGTTGGATTTATAGGTTAAACAATGCACGTTATGATGTGGACTTTATGTTTATAAAATGGTACACATTATAAATTTTACCATGACAGACCGTAAAGTCATGCAAACCCCCAACAAAAAGGATTTTGCAGAAATCTGTTTGTGGGAGAAAATGTGAGGTTGTGCAAGCACGCAATGCATCCTGGAAAAAATTTCATGAGAAGAGCTTATAATTGTCTCTGTAGATTTATTTTATATTTATTTTTACCTTTATTTAACCAGGCAAATTAATTAAGAATTCTTATTTACAAAGGCGGCCTTGCAAAAGGCAAAGCATCTTGAGGGAAGGGGTTAGGGGGTAAAAAATAAATATTAAAAGTTAAGTAGACACTGATGAACACTGAACTGCTAAAAAAACTCTCAAGACGTCCGTTATCTAACACATAACCAGTGCTTGGTTTAGAGCAGTGACGTCAGCTGCTCCCAGTCATCTATGTTCGGTTTCGAAGGACCCTGAATAAACCCTGACCTCAGTGGCCCAGTGACCTCAGTCTGCAGAGGTGAGAGAGCACCTAATTGTGCCATCCATGGCCTCGAGGCCGAGCCGACACATGTTCCACCTCCTCACCGCCAACCCATCTGGGTCTGCAGCCACTTAGAGACGTTCTCTACACGTTGGCAGTCGTGACACAGCAGACAGGTCTTCTTGAGAAAATGACTGCTCATGTTTTTTGTAGTACAACCCGTAATTTGGACAAATTACTTATCTTGCGCAAACCTACCTCCGAATTCGGTTTCCCAACATCGTGTCCGTTTATACCTTTTCATGCGTCACGACTTGAGTGACTCATGAGTGGATCACTGCAGAGAAATCTTGTGGGGAGTTTTCCGCTGCTCTAAGCTGCAGAAATTTGGTACTTTTTGATGACAGCATACTTAATGGCAGCCTTAACATTTCAACACCTCCAAAGGTTCTCTTTTTACAAGAGTTTCCAAAACTGATTTAGTCACTGTCCTGAGATGTTACATGAAGATGCACGGGACAAGACATTCAGAAACTTGTGTTATTTACTAACAGAAGTTTCCCGGGTTGCATCTAAACCTCATTTCATTCTTGACACGCCGCTTGACGGCTCCTACCCGACAATTTGGGTGTGATTGCCGCGGCGTTTGAAGGGCCGTGTGTGCAGAGAGCAGTTCAGAAGATTTTTGATGAGCCTCGTGATTGCGCTGGTTTACATTTCATTCAGAGAGAGAGACGTCGAACGGAAAGTAGCTCGATCCCAGTTGGGTTCAATCAACTCGGAAGAAAAAAAAAAAAAAAAGCTCATCTGGCCATCAAAGCGAGGCCATGGACAGAGACAGTGAATTATATGAGGTTGTATTTACATAACAGGCCAAGTCAACTCCAGGATTAACTGGTATTAGAATTGGGGCTTATTGGGAGCTCTGGTGGAGACAGTGGAGGGACAGGAAAGTCATTGTTGCCGAGGCTAATCTCGGGAGCTGCCGCTTACCTTTTAGCGAAAGCGTGGCTCCGTGCCACCATGATGGAAAAAATGAGCTAACGAAGCGAGTAGGCCTACAGGAATGTCGTGGCACATAGAAGAACAGAAGAAAAAGAGAGGGAGAGAGAATGGGAGAAGAATAAGAAAAGGGGAAAAAGAAAAGGAGAAGAAAGGAGAGGGAGAAGGGGGAAAAAAGTGAGGCTGTCCAAACAGAACCAGATGCAGGAGTGTGGAGGCTCGTTTGATCTCTGTCCTCATAGGCTGATTGATGTTGCACATTTCATTTCCTTGTCAGAGTCTTGACATAATGTTTCACTAAACACTCAGGCCCCGCTCTTGTCTTTGTTTTATTTCCACGGGGGGCGTGATTAACCCTTTCTGGAGCTGAAAATAGATCATACGCATATCAATATATATCAGTATATATTGGCTTACACGCACAGGGAGAGGCTTGGATATCAAAGAAGTATGCCGATGTATTGTCTGTTTCTGCCTCTACAACATATGGTTCGGTCCTGACTGAAATACTGCACTGAGGAGCGGCCATGTTGAAACTTTTTTGAAGTTCTCCAGGACAAAATGAAAAAAAAAGGAAAACAGATTCTTTATAATGCAGTCAATTCAATTACCGTCATACAGTAAAAAAAAAAGGTCGAAGCGCCGCGGTGACGTGCTCAGCTGGTAGGAGCGCAGCAGTGTGACCAATCATAAATGATGTGTTTGGAAATCCACGCTGGCTCGACAAAAGGAACTAATCATTAAATTCCTCCTCACCTTCACCCCGGGAGTTTCTTCACCCTCCTGGCTGCCGTTATTGATGTTTGCACACAGCGCACACTCTACACCCTCCTCCACCCCATAACCCACCCGTCCACGGCTCCATCCCTCCCGAGGAGCCTATAGTGGCACAAAGGCAGACATCTGGGACCCATTTCCCCCCTGGAGAAGCCCTTCCTGTGGGGTATCCACTTAGAGGGGTTCGGGAGGAGCGGAGTGGGGTGGGGGGATGAAGGGGTGAAGGTGCATGGTATGTGGGGGATGGTGGTGGTGGTGATGGGACTGGGCACTTTTTTTTTTTTTTGACAAGAGTTAGATGAGAAGATTGATATCACTCGCATGTCTGTGCGTTAAATATGAAGCTGGAGTCAGCAGCTGGTTAGCTTAACTTAGCATAAAGACTGTAAACGGGGGAAACTGCTAGCCTGGCTCTGTCCTAATGTACAGAATCAGCCTACCAGAACCTCTAAAGCTCATTAACACATGTTAACTCGTTTGTTTAATCCTCACAAAAAGTGTAAAAAAGACCAATTGTGTAGGTAGGTGGGTAGGCATCAATCTTCTCATCTAACTCCTGGCAAGAAAGTCAAGATAGATAGATAGATAGATCCCAAATTGGGTAATCCACAGGAACAGTAAATAAAATGTACATAATCAACACTAGAGAAATAGAATACACAATATAAAGAAAATATTAGAGTACACACATTAGAGTACACTATAAATATACCAGACTACTACAACTAGCATAACAAATATAAAATATAAACATAGAATAACATACTATTAGCAAAGTGTGCAAGTCACAATGTTTTGTTTTTAAATTAGAAATTAAATGAGGTTGTAAACTGATGTGCAAATTCAACATGTGCAAGGTTATTGCAGGAAAGATCCCTATTTTATTTTATTTTTTTCCCACTTCCTGTCCTCGTCTACCTCACTTCCCTTCCTCTCCTTTCCTCATCGCTGATTGGCTCTTGTTTCCACCCTTTGTCACCCCCTCGTTAACCAGATTAAGTTCACCTGCTCACTCCTTATTTAAAGACTGCACTCCCTTTCACTCACTCATCTAACCTTGACATGGGTAGGAGTTTCTTCTTTAGCTTACTCTTCAGTTCTTTCCTATATCCATGTTTAACTGAGAACTTTGTCTAGCATTATTTCTTAAAGATGTGCTGGTTTAATTTATTGTGTTCTCTTGTATTTGTTTTTTTTTTCAGATATCAACCCATGTGTGTCTTGTGCCCCTTTATATTAATTAATGCAACTACCTGAATTTTGAAGAAAAATAATGAACTGTTCAGAATGATAATTCCTGGCTTTTGCATTTTGTTGCAATGTCCATTTCCATACTGAACCTCCTAACAAAGATTATATAGGCTACAAAGCTGAGTTGGTAAAACTGTGTACACACAAAGGCACAGAAACCTGTTTATAGAGATTATAGCATATTAGTTATATGAGAGCTGCAGGAATGAGTCCTAAAACCCGGAAATAAGGTAGTATTTTAGCACTTCCGGTTCCCTCGTCTGGAAGTCAATGGGTTTTTAGTTGGATGCCTGAAATAAGGTCTGTGATTAACACAAGCTTAAGAGATTTTAATGTTTTGTTCTACAATATAAAATGCATCAATAAATACCCCACTCGTGAATTTTGAAGCCTTTGTGTCTTAAAAAAGGCGGTTGCTAACAAGTGGCTAAATGAGACTACTAAACATCTTCACACCTTACATGCCTTTATAGTTTCGTTGTGTATACTTGCGCTCATGCAACTGTGGTGTAGATCGTTTAGAGCCTAACTTTAGCATTTTACTTCTGGCGATTGCATTCACGCTTAAAAAAAAAATCATTTGTGAAGATTGTCTTGCTGAACAAAATGTGTATCATAAACATGTGTTTGCCACAGAGCTTATTTTCTGCAATAATCGAGGGAACCAGGGCGATGCTAACTTCCTGGTTGGCAAACAAAAATACGTCATCGCCGCAGCACTCTATTCTAATTTATATAAGCTACCATGGACAAGACGTCCTTAAAGGCCCTGAAAACCAATTTTCTAAATCAGCTTCTGACTATGTATGAAATTAAATTTTCTAACAAAGTTGGAGCAGTTTTTTGGTTATTTCACATCAGACATTTATTATTGTCTGCACTGTTTTTGTCCGTGCATGCAAAACAGCTTCATCAGGACTATGTGGTTGTGTTTGATCAGATTTGATTGACAGGCCTTGCAACACGAGCAAACAGCCCCACATCTGTCACATTTTGAGTCAAATACTTTGAATGGTGCTCAGATGTATTATCATTTTTTCCATATGAGCCCAGAACTCTTAATTAAATAGTTTGTTTAGTTGATTGTTGCTTATTCACTCATGAATATTTAAAGTTATAGAGGAATACGTAAAAGTTGTATAAAGTTTCAAGGGGCTTTAAAGTGCTCAGAAAAAATGGTAACCTCCATCTGCTGATGATCATGTGATACGATTGAAAGCACCAGAACAGCAACTAAATGGACCTTGAGGTGTTATGTCAGATGTTTAAATAGATACCTTTAACATATGTGGTTTTTCAAGTATAAAAGTGCAATCGTGCATTAAAAACACTTCCCTCCTGCGCTGCGTGCAAGCCTGTATTATTCTTGTTTAGCTGTGACTTATCTTCTCGTATTAGAGAGTAATTTATCATAATATTTAGTGCTCTAGCTTCCTTCAAATGTCCCTGCTTTCATGTGTAATTTAGCCAATATCCTGCTCTGGCTCTGATTACAGTGTTTAAGTGCCGGGGTTTCGTCCATGGCACATTGCAAACAGTCCCAGTGGAGCTCCCAGCTGAGCTGTAGATACGGCATGCTGGGCTGGTGTACGCCGAGCAGCAGGTTGGGCTGGATGAAGCCTCGTGTGGGATATCCAGAGAAAAAAGCAGTGCATGATGGGCAAGAGCAGACCTCCACTGTGTGTAGTTGAGAAACATTTCAGTATCAACATTTCTAACAAGGCACTCTTTATAAAGGTTACAAAGTTATAATCCATTTAAGGTGAATTCGGTAACTTTGAGCAAATTTTAAAGTTATTGTTATAAAATTGTCACTATATCCTGACAGAAGTGCATGAGATAGAAAGTTTGCTCCGGCCGGTGGGCGGTGCTCGGTATTGGATCACAAACTTTCTGATTTTACAGCTAAACAGCACACTACAAGATGTTTCTGAAAACATTTGAGGCGAGAAATAGGCATTACAGTAACAGAATATTGATTCATATTTGATCAGCGATGCCTAGTTTGACCGGGTTCGATCGGAGTTTGCGCGTTTTGCGAGCAGTGATTGAAAGCTGCCTTAGAGACAGCAAATGCCATTAGGAGCACTTTTTTTCACAGATTCTGTCTCATGCACTGTCAGGATATAGTGACCGTTTTATAAACATTTATTCTCATATTTGCTCAAAGTTACCAACTGCAGCTTTAATAAGAACAAGTTTGGGGTTGCCAGGTTGTGAGAAACCTTTCCCTTTGGTAATAATGTGGTTTTAAATGTAGGTAATCATTAATAAAAGCCCCTTTTCAGAACATAAGTGATCATATGGTCCAATCAGTCACAACCTGGCAACCCAAAAACATTTCTATGAGGCATTAGTAAGTTATTTAACTGTTGATAAAGTCATTAATTTCAACATATAAAGCCTTGAAAACAGGATGCCTAAGTTAAAAAAAGTGGTATCCAAGTTTGTTCATGAAGTTTGTCCAAACATACAAACAAGTGGTAGATATCAAATGAAATGTTTTTAAGATGTGAGGCTAGATGTGTGTGTGTGTGTGTGCATGTGGGAAAGCTTGCTTGAATGTTGCGTCACATCATGTCCATATGTGCAAGCAGCAGGTCATATGATCTCCATGTGCATGTGATAATGTGACACAGGGGCAACACAGAAAGAAAAAAAAAACAGCTGGACAGTCACTTCTATGTGGATGAAAAGGAATCAGTCTTTGTATTTCTATTAAAATCATCACCGTACATGACAAACTGAGAAAAAAAAACGTATTTAATTAAATAATGCTGACTCTCATCAGCTGTGCAGAGAGACGCTGACGTGATTGCGCACTACTATATATAGCAAACCATCACATGAAAGTCATTTACACGACTGAGTCAGCTATTCAAAATTCAACATAATAGGTGCAGTTTCTTTGTAAACACTAATAAGTGTCTCGGCGAGTCAGCAGATCAGAGCTGACCATGTTGCCGCTCAGGTTGGAAAATCCTGTTTCAGCGGGAACTTCAGAAATGAGGTTATCAAACCACAAGACTGCTGCTAATACAGGAGAACTTCTTGTAAAACGTGTGCACCTGAACGCTGACAGCAATATAGAGGTAACGTGATGAGACCCAATCACAGTATAAAACCATGCTTCCTTGTGATTGACAGGCCGTCTAGGAGTTGTCCTGTTTTCGTCTTACAACTTTAACCCTTTCACAGTGTGTTTTCAGTTCATGAAAATTAATTATAACTTATTTGGTTGCCTGAAAATAGGCTCGTTCAAGATGAGCCAGGCCTGTGTAAAATCGATCACCGGCGGTCGCCGCGCAATGCATGCCGGTCAGACTTGATCCCGACTTGCTCGGACGTCATGCGTCAACGATAACCTCACGAGGTCGAGGCGGCTTTTAGAGTCAGGCTCCACAGTTGCTCTCCACCGACTGCAAGACCCAGGGCATGATGGGAAACGCCTGGCTGTCGCCTGATCAAAGAGCTGATTGGCTCTTAGTTTTGACAACAAACACCACATGTTGTAGAAAATCAAAACTTTCTGTGTAATTGTAATATTTAACGCTAAATTGTAGACTATTAGTCTCATGTTGTGCAATGAAGGTTTCATCTGTTAACAAACATATCTCTTGTGTGGTTGATAATAATAATAATAATAATAATAATAATGAAGGTTATTTATAAAGCACTTATTAAAACGAGTGCTCATTACAAAGTGCTTTACAAGGCGGACATAAAAAGAATAAAGGATAGAATCCAACGCCAGATACACGCACATTTCCACATATATTTATAGACAAATATAAATAAATCTCAACGTGGTCTGCAAACTACAAGTAGCCTATAGATCGGATCTAACAGTATAACTACTTTCTCAAACTTCCTGTAAATTCTTTGAAGACGGCTGGAAACTGTCCGTCTTGACCGCAGCTTTCTGTCATCACCCTCCTCTGCTGTCGCCTGATCTCATCTACTCTTCAGGCGAGGCGCAGTTCATCTCGAACGAGCGTAAAGTCTTATTCTTATTCAGCGTTCAGTTTTACTTAGCTCCACCCTCTCATGTCACTTCTGGTTGCAAAAAAAACAAGATGGTGACGGCCAAAATGTGGAACTCAAGGCTTCTAAACGGCAGTCCACAAAGCAATGGGTGACGTCACGGTGACTACGTCCACTTTTAGTCTATGTGTTAAACCCGTATATTCACACCAATGCAAAAGAAGGCCACGGATAGAGAAGGAAATTAAAACCACAACCATCAGGTAAATGTGGATCAGATCCTCTCTTGTTTTGACATTAGGGTACGATGTTCTCTCTTCTCCATCCTCAGCTGCAGTAAATCTGAATATCTTTATACTGCGAACCACCTTTTGGACTCTCTACAAACACGGCTCCTTGTTCAAAAACCAAGAAACGCACCCCACAAATCAGTCTTGAAACATTATGTCTTCAGATAAGGAGCCCGTCAGGGAGTCAACCGCTGCCGTCTCCAATCTCACACTTCAAATAGTGGTTACTGGAAGCGGTGTCAACCTGGGATCTCCTGGATTAGGCACTATCACGCACCCACTCCTGTCAAACTCGCAGTGAAGCACTGTCTGTAAGGTAGGGAGGAATGCTGCGTTTCTACAACAGAGCTATTGCATTAGAAACATCAACAGGGCCAGCTTCAAAGGGGGTGCGCCTTCACATTGAATCAATCCCCACTTCCATTAGATTAAATTCAGCAAAAGTTACATTGCGCTAACGTTTCTTTATGGTTTCTCAAATCCCTCGCTCTGGTTCTGGTTCCCCCTGTGAAGCCACTTCAAACGGCCTCTGCCATGGCATATCCCTTTGTGCTCTAAAACAGCAAATATGTGTCTCTCTAAAATGTTTCAGATGCGAGCTCGCAGTGGTCCCAGAGGCACAGGCAGCATTGCAGCACAGAAAACACAAGAAGAAAAGACAATAGCTGAGTGTAGAGGGTAGGGCATGTGCTGTTAGCGCGCAGGTCTGCAGGGAGAGTTTGAATGAGTGATGAGAGAATATGATAAAGATAATACCGAGACAAACAGAGGAGAGGAGAAAGCAGATAGTGTGGGAGAAATGCTGCAGCAGTAAATCAGTGTGGTAATAAGGAGGGACGGGAGGGAGAGGGGGGCTGCAGAGGTCTAGAAACATATGTTTCAGTTTGTAAATAAAACAGTAAATTGCTATGGATATTGCTTAAATATCTGTGGGCTTTGTACCTCGTTTTTGCGGAAGTTCCTCGGAAATCATCCTGGGACTGCCTTCTTAAAATGCCAAAGCGGCTTCTTAATGTCAAAGAGGCCATCTGGTTCTCGACCAATTCAAGATGTTTGCTTTTCATTTAGCGTTTTTCCTCCTGACGCTTCTTTTTTTAGATCAAATGCTTCATTTTTTTGGTATCATTAATACCAATGTTCATAATTTCACAATGTTGTTGTGAGCCTGCACGCATCACAGACATCAGCTGTGAATCCCCGTTCACCCTCTATCACTGGTGGAAAGTAACTAAGTACTTTTACTCAAGTACAATTTTGAGGTACTTGTACTTTACTCGTACTTCCATTTTTATGCTAATTTATACCTCCACCCCACCGCATCTCAGAGGGAAGTATTAAAATGTTTTACTCCACTATAGACAAATATAGTTGTTGGTTACTTTGAAGATCAACATTTTATATACAAAATACATGATCAACCTATAAAATATGATGCATTGTTCTATTTTAAACTACCCAATAGCTTTTAAAGTAAATAATACTGTCAAAGTTAACGAGATAATAATGCAAATTTGTTTTAATGCCACTAATTTCTTTAACACAAAATGTGATTTTACAATTGTAGCAGGCTCAGTTTTAAAGCTAGATTGGTACCAACCATGTCATACTAGCTTGTCGCGTAGGAGGATAAATAACGCTCCAAACTTGCGCTAAATTTTGGCGAGGAAAAACTGTCATGTCCATGTTCAAAGGGGTCCCTTGACCTCTGACCTCAAGATATGTGAATGAAAGATGGTTCTATGGATACCCACGAGTCTCCTCTTTACAGACATGCCCACTTTATGATAATCACTTGCAGTTGGGGGCAAGTCATAGTCAAGTCAGCACACTGACACACTGACAGCTGTTGTTGACTGTTGGGCTGCAGTTTGCCATGTTATGATTTGAGCATGTTTTTTATGCAAAATTCAGTACCTGTGAGGGTTTCTGGACAATATTTGTCATTGTTTTGTGTTAAATGATTTCCAATAATAAATACATACATACATTTGCATAAAGCAGCATATTTGTCCACTCCCATGATGATAAGAGTACAAAATACTTGACAAATCTCCCTTTGAGGTACATTTTGAACAGCAATTAATTTGCAATTAATCGCAATGGACCATCATGCAGTTAATCACGATTGAACAATAAAATGCTGCTTGTGCATCTGTACTAATAATCCAGTAATATAATATATTCTGCCACCTAACAAGTACTTCTCCTTCTGATACTTTTAATACAGTGTGTGCTTATATATTATATTATACACTTGTTCTTCCACTGAAGTAAAATTATGAGTACAGGACTTTTAATAGTGGGATATTGTTACTTAAGTAAAATATCACAATACTCTTTCCATCACTGCCATTAATAAACTAATGATACAATGCAAAAACCCAACACAGAATAAAAAAAAAAATCGAATTACTGACAAAAGTAATGCTGAATGCTCACAGTGACCCTGATGAAGACCTATGTTGGTCGCAACGCATTGGTAATTTTAAACAATTATTGCCATGTAAAATAAAGGCATTTTAATTTTGTTCAAACACTACAGTGTGCCTTGGATTATTTTTGAGGGAGACTTGCATTTTGTACTTTTTTCCAGCCATGCAATGAGCCCTTCATAAGACTGAATGAGCCCAATACACCTGAAGGATCCAAACAGCACCTGTATGTGATTACCACAAAAAATACCCAGCAGCACTTCTTCTCCATTGTCTTACTGACAAAGTACTTTGGTAGGATGAAAATACTATTTTTTGAATTAAGCTAAAGTACAGACGTATTAGCAATAAAATGTAATGTAAGTATCAAGTTTTTATCAAGATAAAGTCCTCATTATGCAGAATGGCCCTTCAGTATTGTAACATGATCATGATTATTTATGCATTAATATATGAGCAGTACTTTAATGTTGTGATACTAATTGAACTACTTCATATACTGTTAGGTAGTTTTATCTATAGCAATGTATCATATCTTTAAAAAGCGATCATATGTTTCTTATGTAAATTCTGAATATGAAATGTAGTGAAGCAAAAAAGTACATTTCCCTCTGAGATGTAGTGGTGTAGAAGTATAGAGTAGAAATACCAAACTAAAGATCAAGTAGTATTTGAATAGATGTACATGTGACTACTCATCTTGATGTGTCAGCGACATAAACAGGTTTGAGAGGAGACGGGTGGATGCTCATAAAGATGCGGTGTGTTTTCCTGACATCATCTGCTGTAAAGGTGCATGTGTGCAGTATGAAAGGAAGGATTTCCCCTCCAGGTTGTTTGTTGTATAGATTCTGATTCAGCTGCTGCTGCTGCTCTTTAGTATGTAATTATACAG
Organism: Sebastes umbrosus; assembly: GCF_015220745.1. Taxonomy (NCBI): domain Eukaryota; kingdom Metazoa; phylum Chordata; class Actinopteri; order Perciformes; family Sebastidae; genus Sebastes; species Sebastes umbrosus. The sequence continues at coordinate 31,632,386 of NC_051269.1, read as the reverse complement.
GATGTTTAGGACGCTGGTGTTATTTGAATGTATAAACTCTTGTTTCCAGTCTCACCGCACTCTGCCAGACTGCCAGTCAACACTTGAGACAACTTCCTTCCTTGATTTGGGTAGAAAGGAGTCCCATAATTGAATAAAACGAGACCCCTCCCTCTCTTTACATACCACACAAACACACACACACACACACATTCAGGTTTTTACAGGCTGGTGTATAAAGTTAATAGGACGCATTTGGTTCCAAAGCCCCCAGCTTGCTCAGTGGAAAGTGAGCCGGATTGTTTTTCAGTTTCTTAATGTCGAAGTTTATAACGGCCAGATAAAAAATGTTGCCATGGCGATTTAACCACAACATCGCAATTACCTTGATGCAATGAGACTCTGGGGGCTTACAAACAAACCAGCGTAATGCAATTAAGATATAAGTACCACCAAAAAAATGTCCTTAAATCACAGAGGAAGGATGCAGGAAAGCAACAAAGAGGGTGAAATAATGATAGTGGCTTCTTAAGGATCAAAGTTACTGATACTTATTATAGTCAATAATGAAAAATGCAGATTCACTTTCCTTTAAAACAGCTGCAGGATTCAAGAGACACATTTCTGCACCAGATATTGTCCAGCGCATGAATAACTTATAGTGCATCAAACACTGATAGCGCTGTAATATTTCAGTCACATATTTTTCACATCAACTTCAAAGTCCTGCTATCAAGCAGCTGCCTTAACAAAATCATACACTAAAAAAATTCTCTGCACCCAAACCCCCATAAACTTTTCCTTTGAGGGACAAAATAAAAATGTGGATGGATGGAATAATTGCCTGACTTCAAAGTGCAGCTTATTGACCTGCATTTACTGTTGCGATTGCAATGCTGTGGGGTGTTTTTCCCTTCATAAATGTGGCTCTGACGGGGGTGGGTGGGAAAAGGTGGTTTGTTCCCTCTCATGGTGCAAATCCCCACTCTAATGCCCAACAGTGACCCTCCTTGACCCTCCAGGTTTAGTAGGAAGAAGGATGTGTAGCACCTTCAATCTGCCTCTATGACACTCTCTCGTGTTACATAAAAAGCCGCAAAGCTTATGAAGAAAATAATAAATCGTCTTAAATGCTTTGGAGGAACAGAAACTTTAAAAAACATATTCCTTAAAAAAAAGGAACAGTTGTTATTCACGCAGATGCACAGGGGATGTCAAAAAACATATTTTATTAACTCTCAGACACACTCATACAAACACACAATGTCATTCTTCATTTCTAACATGTACAGAGATAAAGGAAAATGCAGAAAAATAATCTCCTTAAGCAACAATATAAGCGTCATAAATTGGTTCAGATGAGGACGATGCAACGTATAAAGCGACATGGATGCGCATTAGTGGTGTCACTACTGTCGTGAATTAAAAACCATGACTGAGGCCCCCGCGTTCACATTTACACTCACTTCCGTTCGTCACACTGATAAAAAATAATACAAAAATCATTCTTTACGTTAAAAATGCCCCTTCACGGTTCACAAATACATCAAACCAGGACATGTGGTGCTTATTACATGAAAGCATTCTCGTTGATGCTGCAGGATTTCGGGTGACCTGCCCTCTGCAAGACCCCCGATGCACATGTATATGGAACTGATGCATTGTGATGTGCAGATTTCATCACTTGACCGCTGCATGTGCAGCTTGTGCAACTCTTCATCATTCATTAAACCAGCAAATATTAAATATAATACAAAGATGTAAGTCAAGCGCACATTACCGTACATGGTTGTTTAACTGTTGGAAGGGTGGCGCCCTCTAGTGGCTACAGCGTGAAACTGCAACTGATAATCACCACTGAGGAGGGCGATTCCCTTCACTGAGTCATGAAAAGTATTACCATATTTTGGATTTATGTTGTCATGAAGAAATTGTGCAGATGCATGACTAAGCAGGGTGCTGAGGAAGTGAAAATCCTTCAAGGATCATATAAAATAGGGCTGGATTTGTCTGTAAAGTGGCCAAGTCAGCAACAAACCCTGCACACGTAATAAAAAAAGGAGGAGGAGGTGGTTTGGGCCAAGAAGGCGAAGGAGTAACCAGGATCAGGGTGTTCATCCACAACACAAAGTATTTCTCCTATGATTCCTCTTAAAATGTCCTCCATCACCTGTCAGGCTGGGAAGCCAGCGCAGCGAGCGTACTCCAAAGTCTGTGTCATCACTGCGGGATGTTTAAGGGCCCTTAGAAGTCACTGAGGATGCTGATGTCAGCGAACTCTTTGCGGTAGCGGTGAGCGGACAAGGTGAGCAGGAAGGACCACTTGAGGCTCATGAAGCTCCACACGCAGGACAGGTAAAGACTCCGAGGGTTAGTCAGGGCTGTGGGAGGGACAGACACAGACCGTGGACATTAATCTGCTGCTATAATAGTCACCACTCCTGCAAAGGCCTCGACACAAGATGTTGGAACACGGCTGTGGGGATTTGCTCCCATTCAGCCACACGAGCATCAGTGAGGTCGGCCAATGTCATTTTAAGAATTACACTTAAAGGTCCCATATTATAAAAAAGTTAGATTTTCATGTTTTTTTATTATAAAGGAGGCTTAAGTCCTATATAAATACTGTGAAAGTATCGAAACACTCAATCCACAGGGAAATACACACAGCCCATATTCAGAAACTCTGCATTTGAAACAAGCTGTCAGGATTTCTGCCCATTCGTGATGTCACGAATATACAATATTTAGACCCTTGACACAATTTTAAACGTAAACATTCTAAATGTGTCCCAGTTTATTCCTGGTTGCAGTGTATGTGAATGTCATCAGCTGACAGGAAATACACATGGACCCAAGCTGTTGCCTAGCAACGCAATTCTGTTGCAATTCCGTCAAAATGCGCTAAAACGGAGCGTTTCAGACAGAGGGTAAATACAGGTATATTCAGGCAGACAGTATGAGGAAAATAAAGGTTTTTTTGAGCATTAGAGCATGTAAACATGTTCTAGTAGACACACAAAATAGAAGTATGAACCTGAAAATTAGCATGATTTGGGACCTTTAAGTAAGCTTTAAAGATCCAATTTAGGAGTAAAATAGTTCCCTGAAAGTGACAAATTAGATGCATTTATCAAGCGACTTACTGCGAAGTGAGTGACCTTTGAGAAAATAAATGGAAATGGACTGAAATGGAAACAAAAAGGAAACCAAACTGGAGCAGGAAAGAAATCTGTTTGCGTTTTACTGTTTTACTGCAGCCATCTTGACTCTTTATCAACTTAAGACACCTCTTGAGCTCTGTTAAATTCAAGAGAATTTTTAACTTGATAGAAATGTGATGAACAGCTTTTATTCTTACGTTTGCAAGTAGAAATAAAAGTGAAGGGTTTTTATTTTTATCTTTCACTCGCGTCCATTTTTAGCCGTTTGATATAATGCAGCCCAAACTGTGAAAAATCAACCAAAAAAAAGGATGAAACAGTGAGAGCAATATTTCCATTAATAGTAACCTCGAGGAATGAAAATGCACTGCATGTTGCATTTTGTCTAAAAGGAATGACACTTTATGCCATTTTCTTATATGGAGAAACTTGCTCCACCAATTTCCCTCAGGACTTTCAAAGGGCATTCTGGGAATTGTAGGAAATCTGCACATGAAGTAAACCTAAAAGAGTCGGGTTGAGGCGGTGGCAGAGACCACATCCTCCACCGGGACTCTCCTTGTTCTGCATTTTTTAGTATCTTTGTTTATTGTGATTATTTACATTATTGCATGCTTAAATGCTGAAATACAGCAGTAAACATCAACTGTAACATAAATATCTTTTGTGTTTGATCCCTCTTTTGTGAGCCACTTTAGGTCTCCGCCAAAACATTTCATTTGCGAATTGAAATTTACACCCACATTTGTTTGTGTGTTCTGTGTGATTGATGTAGAAGAACTTACACTCCTTGTTGCTGATGGCAACAGACAGGAAAGTGATGAAGGCCACGACTGCTACCACAGAGAAGAAGACCCCGATGATGAAGAAGAACTTGAGGCCCTTCAGCCAGGTCCTCCAGTAGTCCTGCAGGTACATGACGTGAGTGATCAGGGTCCAAAGAGCCAGCACACCTGAGGGACAAACACAACAGACACCTTTCACAAAACTAAATCACACTGTTTTGACCTAATAACCACAAATTGGTACAAAATGTCTTTGCACAGCTAGCATTTTTTGATTGTTATTTTACAGACAGCCATTGTTTCTATGTTACAGTGAAGATTAATTTATAGAAATGCTTTACTTTTTTCTCTTTGTTAGTGTTGCATTATAATAATGCAGTTGCAATAAGAGCCAGAACGTTCTGAATAATCCAAACATTCAAATTCTTATTTTATGTTATTTCATAACAAACCCTTAAAAGTGGCAGTAGGCAGTATATTTTTGGCATCATTGGGCAAAAATTGCATAACAACCTTTCAGCATATTGTAATTCAAGTGTTCTGAGAGAAAACTAGACTTCTGCACCTCCTCATGGCTCTGTTTTCAGGCTTTAGAAAATCTAGTCCGTGACGGCAAACTTTGACCAATCACAGGTCATTTCAGAGAAAGAGCGTTCCTATTGGCTGTGCGGTGCTTGGCGTTCCTTCTCAACATGACTGCCGGGTCACAAACTTTTTCATTTTACAGCTAAACCGTGCACTACGAGATGATTCTGAAAACATTTGAGGCAAGAAATAGACATTAACGTAACATAATAGTGATTCATATTTGATCAGCTCTGCCTAGTTTGACTGTTTGGTCGGAGTTTGCGAGTGATTGACAGCCAAATAATATGTAGACGTGGAGGTCATGAAAACGTTAATGAGAATGTTAGTTTCGTGTTTTAAAAGCCTGATTTTCAAACCCTTGATGTCGTAGTTTCATTGAATTCACCAACACGGAAAACTTTTTTGTAAATCTGAGAAAGTTTTAAATCTCTGCAAGTCTCATATATTACTGAAATTAATGTGAACTAGTGGCAGCGTCTACATCTAATATCTGATGGTGTGCTTGTAAAGTATACAGCAGGCTACAACAACGCTGATGCTAGCTGCTCATATGTAACAGCCGTTGACCTGAGTTTGAATGGTGATGAACTTCTGGTGGTATGAGGAGTGAGTGTGCATTTTCAGACAGATTATGACACAGCAGGTTGCCAATTGCTGAGTTAATGAATCACACTTCTCACTTCATGTTCCCCTTTTTTGTTTTTTTACAGCAACAGTGAATCTCTGCCACGTGTAACAGTTAACCCAACTCATGCCGGGATATCAGGGAACGAGGTTGACTTCATGTATGCAGGTCACTAATCTTAGTTGTGCGAAAGAATGAGGACAATGCCCAGACGAGTCAGTTTGATCTTTGGGAACATGTATTATCACACTAAAACGGATGCCAGTACAATCTATGTACAGATGAGTGCAGAGGTTGTAGATAATATGGACTTGTAAAACTTAACAGAGGCTCAAAGGTCAGATCCATGGAAACAACATTTAAATTAATACCAAACATTTGCCTTCAGTTTTATGCAATTCAGCACTGGTTTCTATTCATCTAAGCTTAATATAAAAATCAACTTGCAGACACACGAATGAATAACCAACAGCTGCCTGAAAGGTGGGGGGAAAAAAACACTATTCAAAAATGTGAAACACCAGAACATGTTTTGAAAAAATGGTGTAAATTAATATTAAGTACAGACAATTTATATGTGGGATGACATATAGATGCAAAACACTGATAAGGCCCTTTAAATATTTCCTATTATAACATTTTATAACCTATGAATAACTGCCACAATAGCTCACTGATTTTGTAAAGTGTGACCTATGTTTGAAACCTGTCAGATAAATGAAAATAAAAGGTTGCAGATTAGCAAAACTATACAACTACTGTACAATACTTCAATCAATACAATAGCGTAGCAATAAACAAAATTTTGCAATATACAAATCTTAACAATACACCAAAATGTGCAATAAAGAAGAACTTGACAATAAACAAAAAAATAGCAATAAACAAAAACTTTGCAATAAAAAAATAATTTGCAATATACAAAAACTTAGTAATATACAGAAATTAGCAATAAACAAAAATTTGCAATTAACAACAAATTTGCAATATACAACAACTTAGTAATATACAAAAATGTGCAATAAAAAAAAATTAGCAATAAAAAACTATTTGCATTAAACAAAAAATGTGCAATAAATATATTAGCAATATACAAAAACTTAGTAATATACAAAATTAGCAATAAACAAAAAATAGCAATAAACATAAATTATCAATATACAAAAATTAGCAAAAAAACAAAAATTAGCAATAAATATATATTAGCAATATAAAAAAATTTGCAACAAAAAAAACGTTGCAATGGATAAAAATGTGCAATATACAAAACTTTGCAATATACCAAAAAAAAGCAATAAACAACAAATTAGCAATATAAAAATTTGCTTTAAACAGAATTTTGCAATAGCCTAAAAAATAAGAGAATTGTTTACTGTACTTATATGTATGTGACATTAAAACAATAATAATAATTTGACTTGATATATATGCTGTTTATGAGTTGACATCCCTGCCCTTCAAAAACAAGTTTGACCTGTGATCTCTGTGTAACTATAGAGGCTCATTTCACAACCACTAGTATGTTTAGTAACTAGGACTTCATCTTCATCACTCAGTGTTTTAGCTGAAGGCTGGAATAAAAACATGTCAGGAAGGACCCCTCTGTGTGGTTTATTATAACACAGCTATAAATAAAAAAGCCTGTATTGTTGCAGACAGACAGAGCCAGTGTTTACTGTACCTGACAGTCCTCCCATGGCTGCAGTCCACGGCTGTCTGAACGCGATGTTCCACACCAGGAAAGCAGAGAAGCCGAACAGCACACCAATACAGGCATAGCCGACACTAATGTGGGTTTTATTCACAGCCATTCTCACTAAACACAATAAAACAAAGGTGGTAGGACAGCTGGTGCAGGAGCTGGACGAGACGACGATGTGAGAGGCTGTGAATGTGTGTGTGTGTGTGTGAGAGAGAGAGTGAGAGAGACAGGGAGAGAGAGAGAGCAGCAAGCTGATACATTTAAAACAAACTGCATCCGGTTAATCTGCTAACGAGCCCAAGAGGACACAATGTATCAAAGTGTGTGTTTACTGCTGACTAATGGTTGTTGATAAGTGTGAAACATGACTCAGCGTTTCTGAGGAGAATTGTTATCTTTTTTTTTCTGTCCAGCTGCTAAAAAAAACTTCAGTTACGTCATCTGATAATAACCAAAGAAGATGCTGCAGCTGCTTCATCACACAGTGAGCGACCACAGCGCCTCCTGCAGCAGCAGAGGACACACAACACAACACTCATCTGCTTTAATACACTGGTAAAGTATGAGTTTCTCTCCATGCGTTTCTTAAACTTATATAATAAATAATAAATAATAGTCGTAAATAATCGTACATATAATGGTGATAGCTTAATGCTTTTTTTCCAACTTGTGATATGGTACTATAAACATGCAAACAAATCAACTGAAGTATTATACGACGGAGTATTAGGGCCACATTGAGGGGGGGATGAGATTTCAAGAATAAAGTCATAATATTACGAGAAAAAAAGTAATAATTTCATGAGAATAAAGTCTTACTATTTCAAGAAATAAATCGTAATATTATGAGAGTAAAGTCATAACTTTACGAGAATTTTTTTTAATATTATAAGAATAAAGTTGTAAAATTATAAGAATAAAGTCATAACTTTACGAGAAAAAAAAGTAGTAATATAACGAGAATAAATTCATAACTTTACGAGAAAAAAAATCGTAATTTAATGAGAATAAAGTCCTACTATTTCAAGAAAGAAGTCGTAATATCATGAGAATAAAGTCATAACTTTATGAGAAAAAAGTCCTAATATTCAAGAATAAAGTCATAACTTTATGAAAAAAAAGTCGTAATTTAATGAGAATAAAATCATACTATTTCAAGAAAAAAGTCATAAAATTCCGAGAATAAAGTCATAACTTTACGAGGAAAATAAATCGTAATATTACGAGAATAAAGTCATAACTTTATGAGAAAAAAGTCGTAATATTACGAGAATAAAATCATAACTTTACGAGAAAAAAGTCATAATATTACCAGAATAAAGTCATAACTTTACGAGAAAAGAAGTCGTAATATTACGAGAATAAGGTCTTAATTTTATGTGAATAAAGTCATAATATTACGAGAATAAAGTCATAGGTTTACGAGAAAAAAATCGTAATATTATGAGAATAAAGTCATACGTTTACGAGAAAAAAAAGTCATAATATTATGAGAATAAAGTCATACGTTTACGAGAAAAAAAGTCATAATATTATGAGAATAAAGTCAGAGGTTTACGAGAAAAAAAGTTGTAATATTATAAGAATAAAGTCATAATTACGAGAAAAAAGTTGTAATATTATAAGAATAAAGTTGTAAAATTATAAGAATAAAGTCATAACTTTACGAGAAAAAAAGTAGTAATATAACGAGAATAAATTCATAACTTTACGAGAAAAAAAGTCGTAATTTAATGAGAATAAAGTCCTACTATTTCAAGAAAGAAGTCGTAATATCATGAGAATAAAGTCATAACTTTATGAGAAAAAAGTCCTAATATTCAAGAATAAAGTCATAACTTTATGAGAAAAAAGTCGTAATTTAATGAGAATAAAATCATACTATTTCAAGAAAAAAGTCATAAAATTCCGAGAATAAAGTCATAACTTTACGAGGAAAATAAATCGTAATATTACGAGAATAAAGTCATAACTTTATGAGAAAAAAGTCGTAATATTACGAGAATAAAATCATAACTTTACGAGAAAAAATGTCATAATATTACCAGAATAAAGTCATAACTTTACGAGAAAAGAAGTCGTAATATTACGAGAATAAAGTCTTAATTTTATGTGAATAAAGTCATAATATTACGAGAATAAAGTCATAGGTTTACGAGAAAAAAATCGTAATATTATGAGAATAAAGTCATACGTTTACGAGAAAAAAAAGTCATAATATTATGAGAATAAAGTCATACGTTTACGAGAAAAAAAGTCATAATATTATGAGAATAAAGTCAGAGGTTTACGAGAAAAAAAGTTGTAATATTATAAGAATAAAGTCATAATTACGAGAAAAAAGTTGTAATATTATGAGAATAAAGTCATAATTACGAGAAAAAAAATCGTAATATTATGAGAATAAAGTCATAAGTTTACGAAAAAAAAGTCGTAATATTACGAGCACTATAATTATTTGAAATGTTGAATATTTTGAATTTCTAGTATATTATATTATATTGCCTGTATACTAGATGGATAGATAGACGTTTGATCCCGAAGGAAATTCAAGTTTCCAGCATCACAGTTCCATAGTGCAAAACATGTTAGTAAAAAGGCAGTAGAAAAGTAAGTAGTGCAAAGTACAAAAAAAATATACCAGATATAAAAATACAAGGAGTTGAAGAAAATTGTTAAAACTGAATATAGTGCAGGGTAACAGCTGTGCTACACGACTATTAAAAAAAGTGAATATAGTGCAGAAGAGACTCTTAAAAATGAGTATAGTGCATTATTATCTGTCCTGCAGATATTATTTTATACTATATAATTATTATATAATAAGGTTATGGAGGGAGTCATGGTAAGAGCATTGTATTGTAGGGTACAAATCCACTTCTAGTTGATAGTTGCTGAACATCCTGAGGGGGGCGCTCATGTAACAAGTTGAACGCAAAACGCTTAAAACTAAAGAAGAAGAATTTCCCCACCGGAAGTTGTTGTTTTTCATCTTCCTGTTGTGTTTTTTGAGGTTCTGCGCGCGCCCTCCGCAGCAGCCGTCATCGAGAAGTCCAACTCAGAAACATTTATAGTTTTATACAGTTGGCGTTAACATTATTGTTGAAGATGTCGGACCCCAAACTGCAGAGCTTCCGGAGCTTTCTAACGGAGCGGTTCACCAGCGTTGCCATGGAGATCTTTGAAGAACTAGAGAGTATAGTGGGGACTTACTACGAGGAGAACAAACGGCTGAGGAGCGTGCTGCACACCGTGCTCAACCCAGAGCTCAAGCTCACCAAGATAGGTCGGTCACCTTTAGGTTAACTCTACACAGACTTACAGTTACTAGATATAACTTATAGCTTCAAGTAAGTTACAGCAAAGTGAAGTTAACGTATTAACGAATCAGCCTGAAAACGAGTTAAAGGGACTATTTGTAACTTTCAGAAATGCTTCTTAACAGCGACCCCTGTGGCCGTCAAGTCAACGAAAGTCAGCGTCGGGCTTGCTCGCTCTCAATATACCTGAACGAGCATCACTCAAAACAGTGAGGCGACACACGTCAGCTAAAACCACAATATCACTCTATATTTCAGCTGCTTGGCAGTAATGTTAGCTGACCAGACGAAGGTCTCTCCATGAACATGATTTAGATCTGATCCTAGTGTTGGCTTTTCCTGCCTCAGCGCAGGCTGAAGCAGCGGGGCTCTGCAGCGTGTCTCCCTGCTCTCTCCGCCCGCAGCCGGAGAGAGCAGAGGAGACACCGGCACCCGGTCGGTAACGAGAAGACAACGTAAATCTCTGTAGAGCTCCGTCACTTCACAAGACACGGAAAACCTCTGTTGGTCTGGAGGAGCTGCAGCAGTTATTTCTGCACAAACGTCCCCTGTGCATTCACTAGATATTCTCAGAGCTAAACTAACTCTTCTGCAGTGTGTAGTGAGCGCGCGTTCACGTCTAGGGGTGGAGCGAGCTGAGCTGTCTGAGTGAAGGCGAGCAGGCAGAGGGGGAGGGTACAGCGGCTACACGCGAACGCGCATATGCGAGCGCGCATGTGTGCCGACCCGCTACATTTATGCGCGTACAAAGTTACAAATAGTCCCTTTAACGTTAGCTAGCTAAACTAACAAACACAATAAACCGTGTAACGCGCAGTCTAAGTTAGCCTATGGTCATATATTTACACGCTGTATTAGCTTTAACTTTACGACAAAAAAGTCCTAATATTACGAGAATAAAGTCATAACTTTACGAGAATTAAGTCATAACTTTATGAGGAAAAAAAACGTAATTTAATGAGAATAAAGTCATACTATTTCAAGAAAAAAGTCGTAAAATTACGATAGTCATAACTTTACGAGAAAATATGTCTTAGTATTATGAGAATAAAGTCGTAATTTAATGAGAAAAAAGTCATAACTTTACGAGAAAATATGTCTTAGTATTATGAGAATAAAGTCGTAATTTAATGAGAATAAAGTCATAACTTTACGAGAAAATACGTCGTAATATTACGAGAATAAAGTCATAACTTTATAAGAAGCCAATGCTGAAGTGCCTCAAACTTGCATTCTTTCTAACAGCCAGCAGGGGGCGACTCCTCTGGTTGCAAAAATAAGTCTGATTGTATAGAAGTCTATGAGAAAATGACCCTACTTCTCACTTGATTTATTACTTATTTATGGTCTCAATTGCTAGTTTCAAGTCTTCTTTAGTACGACATGATGTTCATTTAGTAAATTATGGTCCCATTTAGAGTAAAATAGACCATAAAGCAGGGTACGCTAGGGCGCATCCAAACCTGAGTGCAATAAAAGATCTGGCCATGATCAAGCGAAGAATAGAGAAGAGCAAAATTGTCTCCCTTGACATCTGTCCTACAACTTTTGTTTTCTGGTGTGTAAGAAGAATTACAGCTTCAAGGGGCCAGTACTGTTGTTATATACTTATTATACCCAAAGTGAAGCAAGAGATGTTTAGTTAATAAGTGTTTTCCTTTTTTTCCCTACAATAGATGTTCACCCATACACTGGAGCAACCACAGACGTCAAAGAGCTAATCACTATGGTGGAAATATCAGAGCCGGTTTCTAAAAAGCTTAAAGAAGAGCAAATTGAATATGACATAAGTTTGGACTCAGAACAACAACAACAAGGGCTGGGGGAAGCTGATAACTTTATTACCCCAGATTGTGTGAAAAATGACCCAAAAGAAGAAGACGTAAGTTGGGACTCAGAACAACAACAACAAGGGCTCGGGGCAGCTAATAACTTTATTACCCAGGATTGTGTGAAAAATGACCCAGAAGAAGATGACGTAAAGATGCCCTGCATCACCAACTCATTCCACATTAAAATGGCTGAGTTCAACCCCAACTCTTCAGGCACCCTCACAGCTGATGAAGATGACGACCGTTTAGAATCGGACTCGGATGCAGATTCCCGACAGCTATCCAGGAGCGAAGAAAGCTCAAGTGAAAGCCAGGACCCTCAAAAACATGATACAAAGTCAAAGAAAAGCTTAACGGTAAGTTTGTTTCCATGCCCTAACAGAATAATAATAATAATAATAACTTGATTTATATAGCACTTTTCAACACTGCTGTTGCAAAGTGCTTCACAACCAAGGAAAAATAAAAGAAATCAGGAGGTAGATACAAGATCACAGTAGGCAAATAAAAATAACACATAAAACAGCAGAAGTAAAAACAATGAAGAGATAAGATAAGCAACAGATAAAATAAAAATAAAAAAAGCCAATCGGTAAAAGTGAGTCTTGAGAGATGATTTTAAAAAGGCAGTGAGTTTCTGAGGTGAAGTTCCTTCCTATTCCACAGGGTTGGAGCCTTAACAGCAAAACCCCATAGATCAAAAGTATTTTATGAATAAATCTGACTGACGTATGCGACGATATCTAAACAATAAATGGCTTACATAAGTGTGGGTCACCAGTCCGTCATCAAATGCTGCCACATCTTTGATTTTGGAGCACTGTTGTGCGTACTGGGGCAGAACAATTTTCTAGTTGAAAGCAAAATAATGTAATTTTGCAAATTACTTTATTTATCCTGATTTTAGTGCTATATAAATAAGCATTATTGTTAGGCTTTTACTAGGTATGATCGTGTTAAAAGTAATTAAGTAATTGTTTATTGTTAAAAGCAGAAAACAGAAAGGCAATGGGGCGCAGTGTTTTTTTCCAGCTGAGATGCTTAGGTTGCATCTGATTGCTATGAGCAATATGGCAAATATTAATTTGATTTGGAAAAAAAGTATATTTGATTTGATTAAATATCAAGCGAATATAGCGGTTGTGACGGTTGCTTGTCACGCTCTGCAGTTGGCTTGTCAATACTGCGGTTATTGCGAGAGCTCTAGTTTGGGCTACTATTGGGTGGATGTTAGTTCTGAAATTATAAAGCAACTCATTGATCAGTCGATGGCCAAAAAGTATCAATCCCAATTTTCTTTTACATGCAAAAGACTGAATATTGGCTGATAACAACCACACAAATGTGAAGAGTTTTAAATTGAATGGATCTGATGTTCAGGCTAAGTAAGTATTTTTAAGACATTGCTATCTTGTGCAAATAGTGCTTTGCATTCCACGTTTGTGTGTATAGTTTGTTGCAGATTTAAACTGTGTCCCAAAAAAAACTGGATGCATTTTTAATGCAGATTTCGAGCAATGTGTTAGTCCTGGAAAATTATAAAATGGAGCAAAATGTTCCGGAGAAAAAGTCATACCAGATGGGTTTTCAATGTGCAACTTTATGTTAACGTTACAATGTGACCTGTCATAGTTGGTCCAGGCCCCCTTCATATATTTTTGTCCAGTGTTCATGGACAAGCTGGAGATCATATTGGATCACATTTTCAGTGTTTAATTGATAATTGCTTCCACTCTGAAACCACACAGTTATATCAATACTCGTCTGAAATTTAGCAAACTTAATTTCTGAAATTTGCATAAACAGTTCTCAAGCCAAGAAATCCAGAATCGTCTCTTCTGGCTCACTTAACACTAGAACGGCCATGACGGTCATTTTATGATCGTTTTTAAATTTATTTGTGCAATTTATCTGCGCCATTCTATTTTTATCTTGCGCGCGGTAAATGTTGCATTTTTGTTGCTAAGCAACAGCCTTTGTAAATAAATGAGAAATATGACTGCTGCTTTGAAGATGCTTCAGGACTTGGACAGCGACAATTCTGATGGAGGGGAGCTATCGGAGGTGGAAAGTGACAACGACGGCAACCTTTCCTGGGTCTATGAAAACTCGTCATCCTCATCCGAGAGTGATTCGGAGTACATACTGCAGAAAAAGAGGCGTCCACTTTCACCGGAGACTACGGTCCCGGATGTTCCGTTCACCGCTGATGTTCCAGGTGAGCCCCGGTGTCCTGTGCTGCCTTGTGCTGAAGCCTGTGCTGTTGGCCCACCAGCTCTTGGGCCAAGTGAAGGGCTCAGCCCGCCTTTGGAGTCATCTAGGCCCAATGCGGCTGTGGAAAAGGGGAAGGATGGGACGGTGTGGACGCTCCTTCAACCAACTAAACGTCCAGGTATAAGGCAGAGCCAAAATGTCCTGACAGAAGCTGCTGGCCCCACAGCGCGCGCAAAGCGCAATGTCGAAGATGCACACACAGCCTTCTTGTGTTTGTTTGACGTTGGCATGCTGGAGCACATCAGGGACTGCACTGTGGATGAGGCACATCGGCACAGTGGTGACAGCTCATGGGACCTGACAGTGGCTGAGCTGAAAGCCTTCATAGCCCTTTTATATATCCGTGGAGCTAAAGGGGCAAAATACATGGATCTGAGCAGCCTGTGGTCGGAAAAATGGGGCTTCCTGTTTTTCAAGGAAACCATGTCCAGAAATCGTTTCAGGGAGATAATGAGATTCCTGCGGTTTGATATAAAGAAGACCCGGCGTGCGCGTCTACAGGATGACAAGTTTGCCCTGGTGTCGGCCACTTGGAACAAGTTCGTTCAGAACAGCATAGCCTGCTATAAGCCCGGTGCCAACATCACTATAGATGAACAGTTGTTACCCTGCAAGACCCGATGCAGGTTTACACAGTACACGGGGAATAAACCTGATAACTATGGCATAAAGTTTTGGCTGGCTGTGGATGTCCAGTCAAAATACATGCTAAACGGGGCTCCGTATCTGGGAAAGGAGGATACACGGAGCAGAGGTCAGCTCATGGGAGAGAGTGTGGTGCTGAAACTGGCGGAGCCGTTCCTGGGAAAGGGAAGAAATATTACCACCGACAATTTCTTCACCTCTCTCAAACTGGCAACCGCCTTACAGGCCAAGAAGACCAGCCTGGTTGGCACCCTGAGGAAAACAAACTGTGAGTTGCCCCCCTCTGCTAAAGTGCAAGCGGAACTGTTCCACACAAAGGTGCTGAAATGTGCTGATGCAACGCTCACCATCTACCAGGGAAAGCCAAGGGAGAATGTGTGCATTCTGAGCTCCATGCACACAAGTGTGGGCATCACCGAAGGGCAGAGGGCAAAGCCAGAGTCAGTGAGGTATTATAATGACACTAAGTACGGAGTGGATGTCTTGGATCAGATGGCAAGGGCATACTCCGTAAAAGGCGCCACACGTAGATGGCCAGTGGCTGTCTTTTATAACATCCTCGACCTGGCCGGGATCAATGCCCACGTTCTCTTCAAGGAGTGCACCGGCAGCAAACTGCCTCGGACAAAGTTCATGCAGCAACTGGCAGAGGAGCTGAGAGCAGAGTTCATGGAGGGAAAAATGGCAGCATGGCAGTCGACACAAGGTCCTGGTCAGCAGCAGACACCAAAACGGAGGCAGTGCCAGGTTCGGAAAAGGTGCAACAACAACAAAACCTCCGACACCTGCTTCAATTGTCAAAGACCTGTGTGTGGAAACTGTGTGGGGAGAAGAAAGGTGACTTGCTTTGACTGTGACTAGCCATGCACGCTATTGATGTAATTATTTATTATAAAATTTGGATTGTATGATTGTTCTATAGCCTAAACTTAGTTCTTGGTTCTTTCTTTTGTTTTAGATTAGCTCGTTTCCAGCTTTTTAGATTTTTTTTTGTTTTATAACATATTTGTTAAAATAGAATGTTTCATCATCAAATAAGATACTTTATTATCGTTAATTTTTTTTTTTTTTCTGAGTTACATTGAATAAATTTCTCTACAGAAAAAATACTGGTGTGAATATATGAAGTAATTACGGTTTACTACATTTGATGATGTAAATATTGATAAATGTATGATTAAACTTGTTCAAACGTATATTTTTGTATTATTCCGTTTTTTTAAATATATTCTTACAATAAATGCATTAATCTCTCAATTTGCTATCTATCGTGAGAGATTATAGAGTTTGGATTGAAGCAATCAAAATGACCGCTTATGGCAATTCTAGTAGTTATGCAATTCTGGCACTTCTAGTGTTAAGCCTGACTAACTAACTCAGTATAACTTGAGGCTTTCTCCTCAAACTCTTCCCTGGTTTCATTGTCAGCATAAACCAACCGAACTCTTACTCTATCAAATAAGACTGCTACAAAAAGATATAGGTTCTAGGTCTGAAGATCAACTGGAAATATCCTGGAAAATGATTATATAAAAAAACTGGGAAAACATCTTGATGCCCTTACAGCACGCCTCCAGCCAGTTTTACTTCCTGTTTGGTTATGTTTGGTTAATGTTCTTTCTCAAACAGAGACTGGGGTTGTGGTTAATATTCAGACGTAATTCGTTACCATGGCAACCATATTGCATCGTTTTTCAACCCAGTTTAGATGAAACCAGTTTAGATGAATTTACTGTTTATCAGACCATAAATGAGACATGAATTAGCACAACACACTGACTCTCTCACTCACTCGCTTCTTCACCGTCTCCTCCTGGCGAGGCGGCCGTCTGGCTGCTTCTGCATCGAGGAGCCGCACCGCCGCACGCCGGCCACAGCGCACCGGACGACGGATAGACATGTTGCAGGGGTCCGCTGTCCGCTCCCCGTTGTTTGGACCTGTTAGAGGCCTGCAAACCTCCGGTATCGGCTGCTTTCCTTTAATTTATCTCCTGGAGGAGACGATAATGAATTGCAAGTGAGAGAAACAGTCAGTGTGTTGCGCTAATTCTGCCGGTGGGATTTAGTGTAATTCACTGTGTTGATTGCGCCTGTTCACCGCACATACAAATGACATTGTGAAAATAAACAACACACTAAAGTAACGTGGATGAAAATAAAAATAAATTGAAAACCTGGTGTTAGCTAATGCAATAAGTTGGGCTGGCTAACTACACCTAACTAGCTAACTAACTAGAGAGGAAAAACTGATATATATAAACAGATATAACGCTCTGCTGCTGCTCAGACGCCAACGAGCATCAGTGCGCCTGCGCAAGCTTGGAGGATGACGTATGACTTGCAGCTTCTACTCTAGTCATACGTCATCTTCTCATTTTAGCAACAACCTTCTTTTTTTTAACCTTGAGCACAAAATTAAGCTATTTGTCAAAAGTTGTTTTGTCAGTGTGGCTAATCAACTTAGTCAGGAAATGACTCATAGATATGGAATATCATAGAAATGCCAAAATGCAGTGGAGGGAGGCTTTAATGACTAGTAAAGAATGTTTTGTCCACATTGCAACCCTGGTTTGTTTTTAACAGCTGAAGCATGAAATAATGAGTTTTTCTTTTCTTACTACACAATGAAGAAGCCAAAGTGGTCCCTGCAAAAAACCATGCTAGAGTTACCAAGGTAAGAATGGAGACACTCTGAACGACTACACTTTTATATGTATTATTATATTAATTTATTATATAGCTAATGATATTAACGTGTTTAATACAGGATGAAACCCCACCAATCTTACATTCCTGACCCAGCTGAGTGCCAGTCCTTTTTGGCAAAGCTCACTGAAGCCTTCAAGGATTTTCCAGATGACCAGAAGCCTCTGATAACCAAAATGGGCCTCACGGAAAAGGTGGAATTAGTGGACTGTGCTTTTGGTAAAGTCCCTAAAGGTTGCCCCCTGTCCTACCAGTGCCCTGTGCCATCAGATCGGGATTACAAGATTCATGACGACGCTCCCTTTCGACCGCTGCTTCCCCTGGCTCATCACAGACTCAAGCCCATGTTGGCTTTTCCTACCCTCAGTGCCAAGGAGCAGGAACACGTGAACATCATGCAGATCAACTGGGAGGCAGCGCGCAGTCTGGAGCACTCAACACGTGGACGCAAGGACGCCATAGAGGAGCTGCGGAATCTGCGCTTGACCAACCGTTTCAGGGAGATCTGCAAGCTCAAACCGGGAAGGAGCAATGCGGAGCACCTGATATTCAAGATACAGAGAGGACTACCCAGTAGCAAGACGGCACAGATGGAGGAGGAAATGAAAACCGAAGCTCTTCGGGAATACTGTAAACATTTGAGTGTCAACTGGTCCCCCTGCGGTTTGGTTGTCCATCCGAATGCTCCGTGGCTGGGGGCACTGCCCGACGGGTTGGTGTACGACCCTAAGGAGACGCCCAATTTTGGGCTGGTGCACGTCAAATGCATCGGGTTCCAGAGCTTCATCGAGTGCAAGTTCCTGTTCTGCCGGGACGGAGTCTTGCAACTGAAGAGGACCCACAAGCACTATTGGCACATCCAAGGAGAGATGATGGTGACGGGCACGGAGTGGTGCGATCTGTTGGTGTTTTCCAGAGAAGACATACTGGTTCAACGCATCTACCGAGACACGGCTATTATCAAGGTCATGAAGAAGAAGTTGGATGATTTCTTTTTCTATTACTACTTGCCATGTCTGTTTTAAACTGATGTCATGGCTTGAGCATCATCACACTGCTGTCATACACTACTTGCTGTTCCATCTTTATATACACTCTGTTTTTAACAGATTGCAAACTACTTGAATGTGATATATTTTTTCTGACCACTAATGTTTTACTTGCTTTATTAAATATCTTTCTTATTAGTTTCATTCAATCTAGTCAACAGGAAGTTTGTGATTTGAGTTATGTTCTGTAATTTGTATATTTTCATTAGCCATATACACATTTTTGATCTTTTGTATTTTCTTTTACTTTGAAATGACTGTTGAGACAGCCGGATCCTGCAATTCGAAACTGAAGTTGAGTTTATATTTTCCATGTTTACCCTTCTTACTACTCTCCAAAGGTGCCCTGTTCTAGGGCTGCACCTACTGTAAAGAGTCTGTTATATTATTGATTTAACCTTCTGATCATTTAATCGATTGTTCTGTTAATCATTTAGTCTACAAAATGTTAGAAAATAGTGAAACATGTCTACCTCAGTGTCCTAGAGCCCGAGCTCACATTGATTATGTCTGATACTATCATACAAGATAATGAAAACCAGCAAATACAGACATTTGAGAAGCTGGAACATGTGAACATAATTGTCATTTTTCCTCAAAAAATGACATACATGGCTGATTGATTACTAAAATTGTTGATTTATTTTTTTTCGTCAATTTGTAAACTAATTGTTTGAGCGTTCTTTCTCATGTTGGTTGGGTTAAGTTTTTAATCACATAAGAGGCATTACAGGTTCAAATGTTGGCATAAATGGGAAATTTCAAGAGAAAACACAGTAAGTGGTAACTGATACAGAACACGGCTTTAAGTTGAAAGTTTGAATGTTGAAAAATAAAAAATATTAAATAAAACTTACATTTTATTTCTCCTTTCAATGCTTACACTTTACTTACACTTCAAGTCCTTTCAGGTTGTAACCTTTGAAGAATAGCAAAAAAACACTTACACCTCTTATTCAGCTCCTCTGCGGAGGGTTATGAGGGTCTTAACACGCACACACACACATACAAATCTAGTTGGCCTCTGAGGAAGTCGGACAACACAATTAATCAAAGGACTGTTTTCTGGATGAATCATTTTGTCCATAAATTATCAGAAAATTTGTGAAAATTCCATTTGCCAGTCATAAACTTTTACAGCCTGTGGTGATGTTTTCAAATTGCATGTTTTATTTGACTGCCAATTCAAAGAATAGAGATATTAAGTTAACTATCATATATTACAAAGAAAAACATCAAATTATCCCATTTGAGAAGCTGGAACTAGTGAATGTTTGCCATTTTTCCCCGGGAGAAATCAGAAATGATTTTCTGTAATTTTTAAGTTTAAGTACTTTATAAATACTATTAAACTATCAAAACGCTCAATATATGGAGAAATATACACAGCCCATATTCAGAAATTGCGCGTTTGAAACAAGCCGTTAGGATTTCTGTCCATTTGTGATGTCACAAATCTACAAAATTTAGACCCATTACACGGTTTGAACACACAAAACGGTGTGTCTTTGTCTGATGGAAGGAATGATGCTGCATGCACAAACAAACATGCAAGACAATTGTCATTTCATGTAAACAAAGCTGTAGCCTACAATGCTGGCAGAGACAAGATTAGAAACTACAACATATATGATCACAAATGTAGAACTAAACTCTTTGAGTAGTGGTGTGGTGGTGGAAAGTAAGCACATTTACTTGAGTAATTCTAAGGCAACTGTACCTTAAAGGTCCCATACTGTAAAAAGGGACATTTTCATAGCTTTTATATTATAAAGCAGGTTTAAGTGCTTTTATAAATACTGTGAAAGTATCAAAACGCTCAATATACAGAGAAATACACAGCCCGAATTCAGAGATGTGCATTTGCAACAAGCCGTTAGGATTTTTGTCCATTTGTGATGTCACAAATCTACAAAATTTAGACCCATTACACGGTTTGAAACGTAAACATTCTAAATGTGTCCCAGTTTATTTCCTGTTGCAGTGGATGTGAATGACATCAGCTGACAGGGAAATAAACATGGACCCCAAACTGTTGCCAAGCAACACAATTCCATTGTAATTCCGTTGAAATGCACTAAAACTATTAAACTATCAAAACGCTCAATATACGGAGAAATATACACAGCCCATATTCAGAAATTGCGCGCTTGAAACAAGCCGTCAGGATTTCTGTCCATTTGTGATATCACAAATCTACAAAATGTAGACCCATTACACGGTTTGAAACGTAAACATTCTAAATGTGTCCCAGTTTATTTCCTGTTGCAGTGAATGTGAATGACATCAGCTGACAGGGAAATAAACATGGACCCCAAACTGTTGCCTAGCAACACAATTCCATTGTAATTCTGTTGAAATGCACTAAAACAGAGCGTTTCAGACAGAGGGTAAATACAGGTATATTCAGGCAGACAGTACGAGGAAAATAAAGTGTTTTTTGAACATTAAAGCAGGTAAACATGTTCTAATAGAAACACAAAATAAAAGTATGAACCTGGAAATGAGCACCATATGGGACCTTTAATGCACATTTTGAACAGACAAAAAATTAGGAAGGGAAACCACTACTATTGGCTAAATACAAAACAGCACTACAACACACACCAAAAGAGGGCAGTAAGGCACTTTTTCATTCACTAGCTGCCACAACTATGAAGATGAAGAAGAGGAGGAAGAGGAGGAAGAGGAGGGGGGCAGGCAGCTGCCTGGTGACGGCCGGAGTGAACCGCTCCCCCAGCAGCCGTCAGTCTGAACCAACAGAAGACATTACCGGAGACAGCTCGGTGTCAATACAGTAGTAACGTTTACTGTTACCGGGAGACACGTTTTTTACAACTTTGAGTAGTCGGTAACGTTAATCCTGGAAACCGTTATCGTTGGTGATGATGTGAAACTGACTGTTGCTTCGAGTTTCAGCGTTAAAGTAACGTAACGTCAGCTCACTGTAACATTAGTGGTGTCTAGCAGAGCAACAGCTACACTAGAGGTAACCTCAGTGTTTACGGTCACGTCGAGGAAACAACCCAGCAGGTGGCCAGGGTACTCGGTAAAGATGGGTGACATAAACCCATCGACATCTCATCCATATCAATCGGAGGTAAGTGTTTTTATATAGCGTTAACTGTGTTTCAGTGAGTAGTAAGCAGACATCAACAAGCTAACGACGTTGATGGAGGCTGCTGTCACCACAACACGGTGTAGCTGCTGTTAGCTTCAGTTAGCTTACTGTGTGCTACATGTTGTCATTATGTTAGACATTAAATAAGTTAACAGACAAGCTTAGTTCAACCTGGCACTACTATATAAGTTGTGTGTAAAGAATGAGTCGTTATCTTTACTTGTAGATGGTACTTTTTGTAAGATGATGCTAAAGTTAGCTCACTGTGTGCTACATGTTGTCATCATGTTACCTACTGGCTGCAGACATTAACATGAGTTACACACATTCAGACAAGCTTAGTTCAGACTGGCACTACTATATAAGTTAAAGAATCATTACTTGTACAGATTGTACTTTGTAAGATGTGTTGATGCTAAAGTTAGCTCAAGAAAGAAAACATCCCAGCATGCTAACATGATAGTTTGCTCACTAAGCATCACATCATCTGCTTTAATGGTCAGGTAAACAGTTTGCTAACACTTTATGCCTTGTTATGACTCTTTGACTCTTCAATTGGACTTGATTTGTTGCTTCATAGTTTTGTTTAGCTACAGTAGGTAAAGTCCACCAACACGGTGTAGCAGCTGCTGTTAGCTCACTGTGTGCTACATGTTGTCATCATGTTATCTACTGGCTGCAGACATTAACATGAGTTACACACATTCAGACAAGCTTAGTTCAACCTGTCACTGCTATATAAGTTAAAGAATCAGGGTCATTACTTGTACAGATGGTACTTTCTATTTTATTCTAACGTTTTTATCTATTTTGTTATTATACTGTTTGACTTGCACCAACATAACCAAAGCAAGTTCCCAGTGTAAATCTCTTACACCTGGCAATAAACACAATTCTGATTCTGATTGTAAGATGTGTTGATGCTAAAGATAGCTTAATGTCTCATCGAAAAGAAAACAGTCCTTCATGCTAACATTAATGTTTGCTTTACTAAGCATCATCTGCTTTAATGGTCAGGTAACAGTTTGCTAACACTTTATATGTCTTTATGACTCTTTGACAGTCTTCAATTTCGACTTGATTTGTTGCTTCATAGTTGTGTTTTGCTCCAGTAGTTAAACTCCACCAACAGCAACAGCAGCTATCTTCTTAGCATTAGTTACTTATTCAAGATTCAAGATTCAAGATGATTTGGTTATACAGGTACAATCGTGTGAAATGCTTTTTTGCTGGGAAGCTCCATTAAAATAATAAGTTAAATTACAACTATATAAGGAAATACTTTGCACAAGGGCATATTAAGAACATATACATTAAGAACATATACTGTATATACAGTATAAGATGTATTTTTGTGTGAGAAGGT
Source organism: Sebastes umbrosus (assembly GCF_015220745.1). Classification (NCBI taxonomy): domain Eukaryota; kingdom Metazoa; phylum Chordata; class Actinopteri; order Perciformes; family Sebastidae; genus Sebastes; species Sebastes umbrosus. Next base: position 31,609,230 of record NC_051269.1, on the reverse strand, counting down.
GTCTGTGTACGAGTTATCTATTAAAAAGTCTGATGGTTTGGGGGAAAAACTGTTCCTCAGTCTGCTGGTGAGAGTCCCTGGGGGTCCTGTATCTTCTACTGTCTTATTTAGCCAGCTATTAGCCATCCGACATAGCTAATATTATCTGTCGTGTCTGTTTAGTTGGTTAATCACTGGGGGCTGGTTGGTAGGGAGATTCCTCTGACGAGTCCAGAGAGACATCAGGTGTAATGTCAGGATGTGTAGTTTTGATGCAGCTACTAATGTTTCATTGACTGTTACTGTTTTACAGGCTTTCAGTCCGCCATACAGGAGGAGGAGGACAGTAGAGGACTTTAACAAGTTTTGCACTTTCGTCTTGGCCTATGCTGGTTACATCCCATACCCCCAAGAGGTGAGTTAAATGTGCCTGTAGAGACTCTTTATCTTCACGTCATCTTTTTAATGTTAATGTTTTATCCATCTACATTTAGTTACCTCTAAGGGACTGTTGTATGTAGTTACTGTATGTTTCCACATGTAAACAAAGTCAGATAAACAGCTGAGAAAAATGTCCTGGTATAGAGTAGAAAAACCTAAAGAAATCAAAATACACGGGGCGGCAAGTAAAAAATCTATCATAAGAAGGTGGCTAAATCCAGTACCACCTACACTGGATGATTGGTATGGAATAATCTTTGAAATATTTCAAATGGAAGAGTTGACTTACTCTTTGAGGATCCAAAAGGGCACATTTTATCAGATTTGGAATAAATGAATCGAATTTATAACCCCAATAAGAGCAGACTTTGTATGACTCCAATGACTTTCTTTTCCTCTCTTCTTGCTGAGAATACTAAGAATGTAATGTAAGCTCCCTTGGCTATAATGTATATAGTTATATCTTTAATAGAGTGTGAGATAGGCATATGTAAGAAAGCTAAATGTAACCGCTGATAGTTTGATGGAGAAGTTTGCATGGGCATGTAGGCTGTATATGTGCGTCAGAAAAGATACATACTACTGTTTATTCACACAAAAGTATGTTGAACGATAGTACACTTGTTGAGTATGTAGTGCATAAGATGTGATTTCCGACTAAGCCTTTACATTTACAAAGAATCTGAATGGACTGTTTGCCCTCTGGGAAAATCGTTGGATGGATTTAAAAGGAAGCGCATGTTTAAAACATTTTGCATAAATCCTGCATATCTGTTGTGATTGACATTGATCAGTCTAGACTTTGTGTTGGAGGATGTCATTATCTGGAAAGGCGTAGTGAAACTACTGACATACTGTCTATAAGTACATATCGTTTATTTAATCTTAAATTGTGTCAACTCTGTAATTTGGATACAAGATGTTGAGTTCTCTTTTGCTCATTGAAATGCGTCTTCCGTTTAAGGACAGGGAGGCAGATAGCGAGACAATGAGATTATCTTAAACTGATTCTTTTGTCACTGTAGTTTCTCTGGCTCCAAATATTTATTTTAGTTTCAGCACGCCCTCTGCAAAGAATGAACCCTTTGCTTAACATTTGGCAAGAATACTTTCTTTGCACACAAGATTTCAGTTGTGGCTCAGTTATTAGTGTAACACATGGCTTCATGGCCTACTGCCTAGTTTGCTGGATCGGTCCGGATATATTACATTTAGATCCTCCTTCTCCTACACTGCTTTTTGTCACTTTAACTCCTGGTCACACTGTTCATCAATTCTTAATCATGTTCATTTATTATGGTTGAAAACATTGGTTATAATAAAAGCATAGTAATTAAAACATGCACCTCCACTTCCCAAAACATTGAATCCCTATACTGTTGTCAAGGGAGGCTGCTTTTACAGTGTTGGATTTAGTATCTGTTGTTGCACACACCATTTTTTTCCAAACTCCAACAAGTAAGACCCTCTAGGTGGCAGGGATGTTCTGGTAAAGTTTTCATAACCTTCGTAGCTTCATCAAAGATTGTGGTCATACCCTCCAGTTCTGCGACTATGGCAAAAACATTGCTTGAATATTGATGAATGATTTTTACTATAGTCATTTTCTTTCAAACCAAAAACAAAGTATGACAGATTTAGATTCTGACTCATTTTGTTCAAGTTGTGGTTGTTCCTTCGAAGATATTTCTGTCACCGTGTCGCTCTTTTGTTTCCCTCTAACACGTGCTAGATTTGTTTTTGCTTCAGCCCTCCTTTGTCTGTGCACATTTCGTCACTTTGTGCAAGGCTGTCTTATCATTTGTTGATACATAATGATAGTTTTATGCACCAGAGCTCCTTGCTAATGCAAATATAGCTACCTTGTTGTCATGTTAGAATAAGAGCTCATAGAGGTCTGAATTACAGTTGTAAAATTTAATAATATGATAAATACAATTTTGGGTGTAAAAACCCAATTTTGGTGGCCTCTGGTGCATTCTAATGACACTACTCCATCATATACACTGTAAAGGAGAATTAGGCTTCTTGTGTGTTTTAGCCCACACAGTCTGTAAATAGATATTCAAATTTAAAACAACGGAGGCTAGTGGTCGCAAAATGTACACCGTAGCAAATCGCAACTTTTCCATCAAAACTATTTTATTAGGATCAAAAATGTATACAATAAAGTAACCAGCTGTTCTTAAATGAATATTCGGCTACTTTATTATTTTTTATTATAATATTATTATTATTTGGCCGGCAGCCGGCGCTTATGAAAGGCTCTGACTTTAGCATTGCCTGCAGTCTGATTGCTGCTCACTCTTTTGAAATGGATTCATAACACCACAGTGAGGACACAGTGATATTCATTCAGTTAATGCCAATTAAAATGATAATCAAAGACCAAATCCTTGTAGTCGGAAGCTGCACCTTACCCACACAGACCTCTAAACTGGTACAGTATATCATAATCATTGGTACAAATGCAATGTATTGATTGGTAATGGGGGATATTACAGGATATGGTCATCTTATTGTTGAGTGGATGTTTGCACTCACTGACCCCTTTTTCTCCCATTTATTGTTCCAGGACTCTCCACTGCGCAGTAGTTCCAGTCCTCCCAACAGTACAGGCAGCACAGCTGACAGTGATGGCTGGACCCCCGGACCCCCAGCCTCCTGCCCCCAGCGCCCTCCAAAGGTCCCGCAGGACAGGAGCAGGAAACGTCCACAGCCCGGACCCACAATGTCCAGTCACGCCAAGGACGACGTAAGTTGAATTGATGTCACATCATTAGCGTATTATGTTCACCTTCCTCCCTTTAACCCTTCAAAAACAGATCTCCCACAGATGTTTAAATCAGTCTAAAATAAAAACCACAACAGCCAGAGCATATTATTTCTTTATAGCAGACCGTTGCTATGTATTACACACCGTTGCTATGGCTGCAGTTCTGATGTCGGACTCTGGCGGACGCTTTTTGTGTCAAATTATTGATTTCTTAAGTAAGTAGCCGTGTAATAAGCGGGATAATGTACAGCTAGCCAGCCACTCGCTGTACATTATCCCTTACTTAATGACTGACATAACCTTGTAGCTTTGGTTGTACAGATTTTAGGGATATGAAGCATTTGAAGATACTCCAAGAAATGCCATCGCAATAAGCAAAAATACCAATGTAGGCACTGGCGGACCATTTCTATTGCAGAGTTCAAAGGGTTAAACATACTTGCCCCTTTTTCTCTTTTGCAGCACACGATCACCACCTTGCACCCAGATGACCGCAGGAAAGCTGACAAGCTGAAGAAGAAGAAAAGGAGAAAGGAGAGGGAGCATGCGGCTGGTGAGGAAAGTGGGGTTCAGCAGGCCCACTCGGCCGTCCCAGAGCTGCCGTACCCCGTCGCCTTTGGTGGCCGAACGATCAAAGAAGAGCCTGAAGATGATATCAGCATTCCCCTCCACCCGCAGAGTCTGCATAGTCCAGCCCCCTGCAAGGAGGAGCCCAGTGAGGAGCGTCGAAACTGGGACGGTCAAGACATGGAAGAAGGGGTGGTGAAGGTACAGAAGGTGGAGGGCCTTGCAGGAAACAGAACGGTGTTCCGCCAGGGAAAACAAGTGGTGTTCAGAGACGAAGATGGATCAGGAGAGGACGAGGACATCATGGTGGACTCAGGTAAGGTTTCTTATTGGTGCATATATTTATGGCTGCAACTAACGATTATTCATTGTAGATTAATCTGTTGATAATTTTCTCCGCAAATCAATTAGTTGTTTGGTCTATAAAATGTCGATCAGTGTTTCCCAAAGCCCAAAATGACGTCCTCGAAAGTCTTGTTTTGTCCACAACTCAAAGATATTCAGTTTACTGTCACAGAGGAGTAAAGAAGTTGGTTAGATAGTCAGAAACTTTACTGTCCACAATCAACATGAGTTACAAATAAGACAATAGTAAGAAACGGTAAAAACAAAAAACATTGGAGGAGCTTGGAGTTCAATCATATACAGTCAAATACAGTTTCGTAGGCCTGTTACAAATGTACAATTTGCAAAATCCAATGTGCAAATTCAGCACAGGGTGGGGGTGAGGAGGTTGCCCTGTAAGCTACAATTAACTACATGTTTAATAATTTAAATGCGCTGGGGACAAATGATTTCTTATTGACAATTTTGGTAGCTCGTGGCAATCTAAAGCGCCTTCCTGAGGGGAGCAATTCAAATTGTGGGTACAATGGATGGGACGGGTCACCTGTTATGTCAAGAGCTTTCTTTTTGGTATTCAGTACACACCTGCTGCTTAGTTGCACCTGTGGTTTCCCTGTAATTTTCCTGGCTGTGTTAACCGCTCTTGACAGTTTCTGTTTACATTTGATATTCACATGTCTGTACCAAGCGACCATGTTAAAGGACAAGATGCTTTCCACCAGAAACCAGAAACTATTCACATTTAAGAGGCTGGAATCAGAGAATTTTGACTTTTTTTTAACCTTAAAAAATTGCTCAACCTGATTAATCGATTATCAAAATGTAATAGTCGACGACTAGTCAATCAATCCTTGCAGCTCAACATATATTGCATTGTTACAAGTTTGACAAAGTGACCAAGCTTAACTCGCCGTGTGCTCTCTCCTGTCCTCTCAGACGACGACTCGTGGGACCTGGTGACGTGTTTCTGCATGAAGCCGTTTGCGGGCCGGGCCATGATCGAGTGCAACAAGTGTAACACCTGGATCCACCTGTCGTGCGCTAAGATCCGCAAGAACCACGTGCCAGAGACATACGTGTGCCAGAGCTGCCGAGAGTCGCACGGAACCCTCGATGCCCGCCGCTCCTACCGCCCGCGCATAGGCCCGCGCAAGCATCTGCTAGAATGACCCCAGGTACGAACCCTGAACTCTGACCCCCCCTTCCACTCCTGCTTCCCCTTCACCTGCTGGACTGACCCTTCCTCAAATTCAGGTCTTGCACCCTTCAGTCTCTGTCCTTCTTGGTCAGCCATGAACTCACATTTTCTACGAACACTTTGGTGGACCTATCCCTACAGCCCTTATCCCATTTGAAAACAGTTTGAGTGCTATTTTAGATTTACTTAAGGTTTGTTCCTGCTTCCCTACAGACTCTGTGCGTAAGGCAATCACTGAATGGATGTCTGTCTGTAGATGACATTAGCATAGCAGCAAACCTCTACTGTTGGTGTCTCGTGAACACTGGAAACATTTGAACTGCCATATTGAGAGAGAGAGAGAATACCCTCACAACTGCCACCCACTATGGTGCATGCTGGGATTTGTGGGAAAGACAGTTTGCACTTTTTTTTAAAGAATCCATATGACCTTTCTGTCATAGGGCCAGGTATGTCTTTCTGATTAAACTGGATTTCTCTTACACGCGTCTTGTTACACGATTAACCGTTAAAAATGAGAAAACAAGTTAAGCCTTGTGTTAATTGCTTCAGATGGTGCTATAGTATTAAGCTGAGGTATAATCCAATATAACAAAGATGTAGGATAAGCGACTAGAGTCTGCATCCGCTTTCATGTTTGTTGTTCTGTTTTTGTTATTGAAGACATTGTGAAAGAATATCATTGAGGCTTGAAGCCCGTACGACCGAACCAAGCGCTTGTTCCTCTCCCTTCTACTTCACAAACCGTCTTCCAGCCTCCGCTACTCCTCTGAATCAAGATGTTTCTTGGCCACACATGAAGCTTTCACACAATTTACTCCTCATGTTTAAACAGTGTTCCTTTTTCACCAGAGTTCTGTTTCTGATGATTTTTTTTTTTCATAATAAATAACTTGTTATTTCACAGATTTAAAAAAATAAATAAATTAAAAAAGAAAAAAAAAAAGCACCACATAACCGACAAGATTCAGATGACAGAGTTTTCAGTAAAGGTGTTTTCTTTTGCCTCTGCTCAGTTGTTTTAGCTGCATTTTATGACCGGATTGAACAGTGGTATTGTTCTTTACTTTTATTTTCCAAGTCATTATTTATATTCATTAACCGTTTCATGCTCATGACAGAGTCTTCAGAGACAAGTATATTAATGGAAGGGAACTCCTATGGCCGTCCTGTTTAAGTATCAACAGATAAAAAGCTATCTTAACTGGAATAGTGTTGTTAGAAAGATTCTCTCAAGAGTCCGGTTGAAATTATGCATGTGAGTGTGTGTTTGTTTCGATGGTTGACACTGCGAGGGTGTTGGTAATGCATGTGCTGCTATGGCTCGACTAAAGCTCCATGGTTTTTGGTCTTTTGTAAGACAGAGAAATGGATATCTGCAAAGATCCGTGGGCAGGGTCGGTTTGTTTTGTTTGTCTCTGAAGGGTCGGATCAGAAGAAGAACTCTGTCTCTAATCACCTCTCACTAACGTTTTCACAGCAGTATTCAGCAGCGGGGTTTAGATGTTTTACCCTAAAACTTGCTGGAAATTGGATTCTAAGCTTTGTTATTCATGTGCCATCTGCTGTTGTTTCTGATTATATAAAAGCCATACTGTAGTGACAGATTTTAGACTCAGAACCTTTATATTAGTCCAGGATGGGATTTTACAATGCAGAATCAATGACTTGACAACGACTAAAACACACAATGAATGTTTGGTATGTTAAGAACACACGACTTTCTAAGAGTTCAAAGTGGTTAAGCTCATCTCTGCACTCTTGTCTTCTGGTATTTACAAGTGTTGGTTCACTGGTTCGTACCAAGCAATCGCCAGATCTTAAAAAAAACATCAGGTCGTGATGTTTTTAAGACGTTTCAAGACCTAAAATTATTTGCTGTCTCTCAGGGCGTTCATGTCCTGAAGAGAACCTGAAGCGACGTCTTCAGGCATTTCTAATTTTAGTCTGCGTCTTTAAGACATCAGTGGAATTAATGTTAGCAATGCTCATTGTGATACAGCTCGTTTATTCTGATCTTGGGTTAATCCTATCCCCTTATTGAGAAAGCGTTGTCTGTTCTGTGGTGCAAACTGTTTCTGTGAAACTATTGTAAACTATTGTAAATAAAGAGTTACCATTTTAACTTGTTGCTTTTTGTCTTTTTAAAGGTACAGTGTGTAGGATATGTCGACATCAAATGGTGTGTTTGCAGATTGCAACCAACTAAGTACCCCTCCGCTCACTCCTCCCTTTCCGAGAGTGCTGCGGTAACATGAGCCGCTGAATGCAAAACCAACGTCGTTCGCCTCGCTCAGAGGCCATCCTTACCATAATAACACTACTTTAGGAGCAACGGAAGTCAGACGGTGGCTCACGTTCCCGCAGTTTCCCAAGCGTGTCACTGAACTACGGTGGCCTTTAGGTAACGTAAAAACGCGAAAGGCTTTGCCATTCCGTGCTTTCTTAATTTTGGCATTTAGTCTTAGTCTTAAAATAAAAATGCATATTAGTTTTAACCACATTTTAGTCATTTTTACCCTTCATAGTTTTAGTCTAGTTTAGTCTAGTTTTAGTCGACGAAAAGTCATTCTATTTTAGTCAAAATACTTTCTCTCTTAATTTTGTAATCTTTTTTTTTATTTAATCTTAGTCATGTTTAGTAACCACATTATATTGAACATTTCTGTTATTTTAGTCAAACTTATTTCACATAAAAATGTTTCTTATCTGATGAAAACACAGGTTGAATGATTAAGAATGCAGCTTTGCAGTTAGTTTGAATCCTCCTGACATGCACTCATTAATGATGCGCGGTTCAGTTTCACCCATCCATCTGTTATGAGAGCCAACCCGCCCACCAAACATGTAAAAATATGCGTTACTCAACCACCCGAACCCGACCCAGCCTGCAAACCGCCAACTTTATGCATTATAGTAGCACGATTGTCAGGATTGAGGTGTGGGAGAAGGACCGAGACAAACTGAGCGCCGCCGCCGCAGTGTGTGTGTGTGAGTGTGTTTTGAGACAGAGAGAGGGGAAGAGATGGTGGAAGGTGACAAAATAAAGAGATTTTGGTTAATTTGGAAAAGTTTTTATGTTTTTAAACTACATTTTAGTTTCGTCTTTTTTCGTCAATGATATTGAATGTTTGATATTGTCACCGTCAGTGTTTAATGACGTCGGTGCCGTCTCATCGTAGTCATGGGAATAAAGGTCGTCGAAGAACAAATTTCGTCATAGTTTTCGTTAACGAAATTAACACTGGTTCTGGGCTACTGTAGAAACATGGCGGACTACGTGAAGAGGACACGCTCCCTATGTAGATATGAAGGACTCATTCTAAGCTAACAAAAACGCAACGATTCTTGGTTTCAGGTGATTATACACTAATGAAAACATAGTTATGAATATTATATTCCATTTCCCCCAAAATGTTACATACTGTTCCTTTAATACACAGTGCATGTTTTTTTTTTTAAACTGGCTGGTCCATCTGCAATGCTCTGGAAATCAAACAACAATGTGATCGCTTCATGTTTATTGTTGTCTTTACAGGACAGAGAACACAGGCTCCTCAACCATACATACGGTACATTTACACACTAGTGAGGGTCAGTTTGAAGAGGGGCTGGAGTGTAACAGCAGGGAGCAGTCTCTCTGCTGGCCTCATGGTGGCACTAGAGCAGAGATGACCAGCTGACCTGTCAAAATACTTTACAACACACTTAAAAACAGACGAGAGAAGACAAATACTACAAACAGAATCAGTGCAAAATGGCTGCTGTAATAGTGACCCCGACGCAAGACTATATCTCACTGTAGAGACGGACATCCTTCCAACTAAATACCAAAACGTATCCATCTCAAAGCTTAAAGGTTTTATTATTGAGCCTACCAACACCTTGCAGGTCAAACACAGTAATGGGAAAAAAACTAAATGAATCATGGAGGGCACCGTATAAAGTCCACCAGACTAGTTGTAACTTCTTAGAGGTAAACTCTTTAATTAGAGGCTCCACTTCCATGAAACCTAACCTCCACTTTTGTGCAATATATTACCTTTTGCATTCAATAAAATACTTTTGTATCCTACCGTAGTAGTTTCTATAGTGTTTTCAGGGATTCCCCCGAAGCCCATAACGGGGTCTCCCAACAAAATGAGGAATAACTTAATAACTCTCGCCTTTTGCCTTCGTAGTTACAGAGTCAATCCACAAATAGGGTTTATGTGAATTGAAAGTATGATGCGCACTTCTGTGCAGCAACACCTATCTGTATCTGAGCAGAAAGTGCATCATAGGATATTAGATTTCCCCATGTCAACCTCACCGCTCTGATAAGAAAATGTCTACATTAAAGGTGAATCATTGTTTGGATTAAAAGACAGCCAAGTGACGAGCACTGTTTTAGCAACTTATACATTATCATGTATAAAATGTGACATGGCATTAGCAGATTCAATATTTAAATAAAAAGAAGAGGGACAGAGAACATCAAAATTAAAATATATGGCACAGGACTGGTGTACAAACTGAACAAAGTCAAACTAATAAATGTGCCATAATCTGTAAAATGTTTTTAGTGTGGCTCAATTCGGCTCCAGTCACAAGCTGTCACAGTTTCAGCAGCAAACACGACCTTGATGAGGGAAAGTGTTGACCAACGCCCTCTACTGGTCGCATCACAACCACAAAATCTTAATTCATATCTCCATTTTTTTGCAAAATTATCACAAATCCATTTTCCCCCAGTAGCTACTGTTATCTGCGGCGTAGGGCCTGGATGTACAGCAGTGACGTACAAACTATAACATTCAGTTATTAAAAATCATTGTAAGAAAATTCTGCTGGGCTGCAACTGCACAGCGAAAAAAATCAATAAAACACTGACGCAAATCAAATCGAAGAGGAACTTCTGCCTATAAATTGCAGCCTGCCGTGAATTATTTATAAAATCTGTATGAAGAATTCAAGCCCGTCTCTCCTTCGGTTGGATCGCTACCATCAAAGGGCATCTTCATCACTTTCCCTCCTCCCGACTTCCACATCCCAACCCTCACAGATATCAGTTTTGAGCACCAGTTTACACATGAGCAGCAGCCGTGTCACTAAAAGGCATAATAAATTAGACACACATTTCAACATAAACATGGTGATCAATCCTCAGTCCTGGCCCGCCTCCGGCTCACTGAGACATGATTCTGCATAGTAGTACTCTAAACATGGTGTAACGTTATTAGATTCAAACCTACCAGGGTGATACACATACAGGACAAAAGACGACGATGATATGGGATAAAATTACAGCTCATTTGTATATACTTGACATATGAAATGTCAAGAAACATCTTTATGTGCACTTTTAGCTCATAGTTGACAGGAATGGTTCCACCACGTCCGCGGTGACCATCAGCCCCCTCTGTGTAGTGCATATATAAAACTATGTTCAGGGCCAGTGTCTGATCTCCTGCAGCAGGCAGATATTTGAGCAGCCCTGTCAGGCGTAGCAGACTAGAGACACAAAGGGTGACACCTTGTAGAAACTCTGAGCTGACTCCTGTATTCTGCTGAACCTCGGAGACGGCCCGCGGGAGAGGGAGGAGTGGAGGAACTCGATAAACAGATTCACTAATAACCATGACAGAAGAGGACCAGAGGAGAGAAACAGACTTATTGTTGACGTGTCTCCTTCCATTCTTGGGTTCTCCTGTTTTACACAAAGTCTGTTTTATCCGCATCTTTGCCCTCTGGTGCTACAACAGCGTTGGGCTCCTAGGACTCGGCCTCAATTCTGTGAGCTGAAAAGACAAAATACATATAATTTCAACATGGTTGCAGGCTGTTACAGTAGTAGTGTGCAGCTATATTATAAAAACAATAGGTTTTAGTTAAAGAGGCTGTCATACTAACATTGCTTGGGTATCCGTAGCGACTCGATGTCTGCAGAGATGACTTGGTGCATGACACCTCTGAACTGGTACAGTAACTTGAGACTCTTCTCCTCGCCTACACAGGGGTCGTAGAAGCCTGGTAACCCCGCCTGCACACAGATGAACGATGCATATGCATGCATGCAGATTTGTGGATAATCAAATGAGCACACTGACATGTAAGTAAACACACACACACACATACACACACTCACCTTAGAGGCCTCGGTGAGGATGAGTTTGGAGTCCTTGACCAGGCACTGCAGAGGCACAGTGACGTCGATGACCTTTGCTTTCTCCTGCTTCTGGCTGGTGTCTGACACAAACTTTCCATACCAGGCATTCAGGATGATCAGACCTAGACAGTAACATACAGTGTTTAGTGTTTTCATTAGCGGGCATGGCAAGCTGTTTTAACATTTAATCGAACCACACTCCCTATCTGTAATTACATTTAAGATTTCTCCCCTAGTCGAAACTGTATTCTCACTACTCCGAATGGTAATTAAAGATCCACAATAACATTCTTACTAGTAGAAATTGTATTTCAAGATATCTATAACTTTGATTGTACTAGTGAATACTAAATGTAAGTTATCTTTAAATCTTCAAAAATTATAAGAGGCCGTTTTGACATTTAAGAGCGAGACTGGATATGTATTGCAGATATCTGTAATTCTTCCTACTTACACTAGCTAACACCAACATTTCAGATATCCACAGTGACATTTTTCTAACCACAATTGTCATTTTAGATATCCATGTTATTCTTCGTAGGATAAAATGACGTCACTTTTGCCATTGATGTGTATTGGGCTTTCTATTTCAGATGTTCACAATTGCATTTTTGATATCCAGAGAGAATATTCTAGATATCTGCAATAGATTTCTTAATTGGAAGAACTCCCATTTCAGATATCTACAATCTACTTGTTACTAGTCATAACTGAAGTGAGCCATTTTGGCATTTCATTATCTTTTTGGATGTCCAGGAAAGATATCCACAAGACATTTGTGGATATCTGCAATTGCACCATTTCTAGTCATAATTCTAATTGTAAATATCTGAAATTGCATTTTTACTAGTCTAAACGCCAATTGTGGATATCCGTAATGATATTTTTACTAGTCACAATGTATTTTGGATATTCAAAATTACATTATGGATATCTGGAATGTTTTTTTCATTTTGGATATCTGAAATTAAAATGATGAATAGTAACAATTAGATTGTAGATATCTGAAATAGGAGCTTTTCCTAGTAAGAATTCTATTGCAGATATCCAGAATGATCATTCTAGATATTAAAAATTGCAATTGTGCAACATCATTGGCAAAAGTGACGTCAGAATGATGTTGTGGATATCTAACATGACAGCTGTGGATTGGAAGAATGTCATTGTGGAGATCTGAAATATTCATTTTGACAAGTTAGACTTGTTAAAACGGCTTGCCACAGTATGGGTGTGTATATGTAAATTATATATAAATTATGACGCTCAGTTTAAAACAGAGAGCAGTACAAGCGGATTGGAATAATGCACAGGATGTGACAGACATGAGGAGTACACAATTATGTGCTATTGTGTGAATAACACATACTTCTTGGACAGAGCTTCCAGAAGGTGCTGTGAACACACCACATCATAGAGTGACTCTTCAAATAATCACATGCACCCTCTACACAAATATAACAGGAAATCCATTAGCACACTGAAAATTATAGTCTTGGTTTACGCCTGTGTACACTCAGACTTACAAGCTTAACCTATGTAAACACTGCGGCGCGGAGATGGGCTGCATCATCCGAACTTGCTTCACAGCGGTAGGTGAACTTAGAAAAACAGCTACAGTATATCACGCAGCTAACGCAACCACGAGAAATGTGTTTGAATTACACATTTGGAGTTTTACCAAGTTTTGGGCTGCAAACTTAAAAAAAAAGGTTCTCAGTTTTTCACCCTGGTGTATCGTCTGTGTGTGTCTGTATGTGTGTGTGTGTGTTTCCTCACCCATCTTGGATTCTTCCCCTTCTATGATTCTCCTCACAGACTCCTGCATCAGCAGAACCTGCAGAGGAGCCGAGGGAGAAAGAGGAGGAAGACGAGGAGGAGGAGGAGGAGAACGAAATAGAATAGGATAGAAGAGTTTCAGACGAGATGAGGAGAACTGAACCTAGAAACAATGATCAATGATCCCCCCCCCCCCTCCGCCACACACACAACGAATAACTGTGTATTTGCATGTGAAGACTCACAGCAGACTCTGCCTCGTGCTTCTTCTTGGCGATGTCTGTGGCCGAGCTCTTCCTCTGCAGCTCCAGATCTCTGAGAAGCACAAAGCAGACATCAACAATCACCCACTGGGATTCACTGTTGAGGCTCTCTGTGATGACAGCGCCAGTGTGGAAGAACCCCCCCCCCGGTAGTATTAATGACACCCATAATCAAAAAAGTTGCATCTCTGCCCAACTGTGTAGTTCCCTTCAGCTGATGGACATTAAGTTTCATAATCAAACTAAATTATGTTAATAGCTTAAGGTGCAGCTCGCAGAATTTGGTGAATTTGGTACACTGTTAAAGTTTGTGTCAGAGGTTATGAGGACGGGAGATGTACTGACTGCTCTTTCTGTGCATGTGTATAGGGGATGATGATCAGTCTGTGGATGGCCATGTAGAGCAGCACGGGTCCCACGGTGGCGTAGAAGACAGCACTGGGCAGCAGCTGATCCGTTAGGTGAACTGGAAACAGGTATGTCTGACTGGCGCGCGACAACCTGCACGGCAACACACACACATACATTAGATAACGATGCAGGGAGATAAGGACCAACGAGAGGATGAGATCATATTTTGGGGTTGGCCAGTACTTGATCTTGAGTGTGACTCCCTGAGGGACCCCGATGCTGACAGTGGCTGACAGGACACTGTGTCGGCTGATCTTCCTCTCTGCTCCATATTCCACCACGGTACCAAACCAGCCTGTCCTGGAGAGGGAGGAACACGAAGATGAACATGAGAGACCAGGAGAGTTACTGTAGGCAGCTACTAAAGGCAATAACACGGGCAGAGTAGGACAGAGCCATTACAACCAGAGATTAAAATGTTAAAATGTGAAGGTCAGGCCTATTCAATTTATTTTTTAAAAGGGCCAGATTTGAAAAACAGTGAAGTGGCAAGGGGGTTGGACATTTATATTTCTTATCTGGTCTGCAAAGCTAGGAATTTAAATGTGAAAACAATACACATTTTTAATCTTAGATTATTGTTTTAATAAACACAATGTTGCATTTAACATCTTTTGTATTCAGTTTGACTCTCTTAAATTCCTTCTTCTTAAACAACCTTTTTAACAAAATAAATATTTCTGTGTTAACAAGACATAACTAATGATTGGGCTAATTAGCCTACTAACAAAATGATGATCTTCTAATAATCAAACATGTAAACACTCATAAACTTTGTGTTATGTTAGCAGATTATTTAAATAAATACACAATGATATTGTTTTTAACAGTCCGTAAAAGCATCAATAGTGTGAGTGCTAACGTTGATGACGGGAATAAACTCTCTTGTTAGAAGAAAATATTATTTTTTTAATACTTTTTCAGATTTATAAATGATCAAAGGGCCAGTTTGAGGTTGTTAAAGAGCCGGATTTGGTCCACAGGCCGCCATATACAGCTAATGTTGTATATTTTCTGTCTTCTATTGTTAAATTTAATTTAAAATTCATGTCTGTATTTTTGAATGTTTTATGTTTATGAATGTTTAATTCTTTTTATATTTTCTTACTATATTGTATAACTGCTTTATATCTCCTGCAGCTCTTTTAATGCTACTTGTGTCCTGTCATTGTCTTTTATTTTCCTAACTCTGGAAAGCACTTTGTGTTTCTTTTTTGAAAATTTGCTCTATAAATAACATAATATTGATAGAAATTACAAACTACAAAATTTGAAGTGCAGTCCCAAGTTAATGAAATCAGTCATTTGTAGGTCACATAATTAAATGGTTTATATATTGCAGGACGTTTGATATGTAAGGCCATAAAGCTTAAAGTTCTCATGTTTAGTTCACTAATGATCACAAAACAATATATTTTTGATCTTGACATTACTAGGATTTGAAAAGACAAACTACTTTCTTGTAATTATGAAGTATTCACAATGTTAAAACAAAGCTTGTTATATCACAATCATTTCTTGCAATAACAGGAAAATTAAATTAAAAAACACTTTAAATCCTTCTAGTCACTTAAAGAATAATTTAATACCAGGCAGAAAAGCAGCATTTTCAGCTGGTGTTAAGTTGCTTTGATGAGGAAATTCTATCAACCAATCAATATATTATAATTTTATTTTTGCATTGTCATGTTTTTGCACATTGCCTGACTGGTAAATCATTTGATTTACAGAAAATAAGTCCTTTGAGACACGATGGGCAGACAGACGTACTTCACAGAGCCTTTCACTTTGGTCTGGTCCTCATCCTGGAACTTGAACTGGTAGCTCATCATCAGGTAGGAGTGAGGCACACCCAGCTGGAAGAGGAAGTAATACAGGATGCATGTTAGTAGTGAAACAATAGCAAATCTCAGGGTTAAGTATGTCAAATTTCAGTTACATTACAAACTGTATTCACCATATTGCCAGCAGGTAGCTGTGTACTGTATATGTCTGCCTACCTATATGCTTATGTGTGTGTGTGTGTACCTGCAGAGCTAGAGTAAAGTGGCTGCTCTTTGTGTCTCGGACCAGGCTGGTGGTCATGGCGCTGTTGGGCCCCCAGCGCCACTGCAGGTAACCCATGGTGTTCTGGTCCAGGTGGCGCGCCGTCATCAGAGAACAGCTCGGCCGCAAACCTCGAGGAGAAAACTGCAAACCGCACTGGGCTGTCAGGAAACTGGACAGAGGGGACATAAAAGAGAGGACATTAAAAAGAACGGCGTACATATGTTAATACAGTAGTCCCCTATATCAAACAATCAGGCCTTACCACCGTGAAGTGATGTTGCGAAACACCTTTAACCCAACGAGAGGTCCGAGTATGTCTCCTGCACCCAACTCCACCTGCAGAGATGAATGCACATGTGATTGCTGACAGGCAAGTCTGTGCCAAATTTACTACAACAATCTTTATTATCCCATCCTAACATTTAACACATGCACTTTGTAGTTTGTGTGTATGTGTGTGTACCTCTCCCCAGCCCTTGGCTGACGTAACCCTCCGTACGGTCATGTTAATGTTGCCCCCTCCGTTCCCATTGTGCGTAGAGAGCGAACCAGACAGCACTGCCGTGTCAGAGTTCGTCAAAGGAGCCTGAAGAAAGACAGGAAAGTTGCGCCTGATAAAAACAGAGAATACTACAGCAACCCTGGTTTAGGTAATGCGAAGTGAGTCTGCGTTTTGTTGTACCTCTATGGACTGGGAAATATGCATCTTGTTGATTTCAATATGAGGAAATCCTCCTCCTGGCATCTCTTCAAAGTCCTCATCATAGCGGTCAAACAGGTCCGTTGCATCCACACCCACGCTGATGGTGCCCTGAATAATGAGGGAGTAGGAAGGGGGAGAGACTGACAGAATTAATTAAGAGAGAAGAGAAAGGGTGAGGGACATAATGTAATGAATGTGAAAACCATCCACAGTCAAAATCGATTCGTGTTACACAATGTATTTAGCAATATCTGCATAAAAGTGGCGTCCCACACAAGAAACACAGTGAAAGCAGTGAAGTTGACGGATGAATGTGGTGCAGTTTTGACTGAGAAAACCTTGGGGTTAGTTCTTTGCTGCAGTCTCCGCTCTTCTCTTTCTCTCTGCAGCCTTTCGTACTCCTCTCGGATTTCTACTGGAGTTCTCTTCCTCTCCACCACCTACACAGCATCACCACCATAAGGTATCGGCAATGAAGATATGTTAATGTAAAGTATGTATAATGTAGCAGAAAAACACCCTCAAGTCTAAAACTAAGAAAAAGTTTATGTTAGAAAGAATACATACCTCCCAGCCTTCCACCTCCAACCCTTTCTTCCCAAAGAGGTCATAGATGGCTCTGGAGTGAGCATCACTGAGCACTGAGGGGAAAGAGGGCAAATTACGGATCAATTTATGTAGGTGTATTGAGTTCTGTCTCGATTTTTAGTTTTGTGCTTTGAATGGCATTTTTGGCAATAAAACGTTGAACTAAATTATTTAAATTCCAATTGGTGTATACCTGCGAGCGTGCTTACCTTCATATGCCTGGTGCACCTGGGTGAAAAGCTGTTCAGCCTGGCTTTTCAACTCTGGGTCTCGATGTTTGTCAGGATGGTAGAGCATACACAGCCTCCGATATGACGCCTTTAGCTCCTCCAATGTAGCCTGTGGCAAGAGAGAGAGGACAGGTCTCACTCCTGAGTAGGGCTGCAACTAACAATTATTTTCATTTCATCTGCCAAATACTTTGTTGATTGTTCTGTAAAATGCCAGAAAAGTTGAAGTCTTCAAATTGATATTTTTTTTTACCAATCATTATATAAGACACATTATATATAGACTCCTTCAGCGACAGGCTGCTCCACCCAAAGTGTGTGAAGGAGCGCTATTGCAGGTCCTTCCTTCCTGCAGCTGTCAGACTCCACAACCAGCACTGCTCCCAGTAGACCACATACACACCAAAAAACTGACAAGAACTGCACTTTACTGTACACCAACTGTCTATCACTACTACTCAGGTGTAACTCATACTGTGCAATATCATTTTCCACTTGTGCAATTTTGTTAATAGTCTATTTATTGTCAATACTGTATATACTGCTCCTATTTTTATACTTCCTTCTATTTAAATGGTTCATATTTTGTTACACTTTGTTTAGCTCTTTTTTTTTTTTTTTTTACTGTGTTAGCTGATGCTTCTTGTTTTTTGCACTATCCCCTTTGCTGCTGTACACTGCAAATTTCCCCACTGTGGGACTAATAAAGGAATATCTTATTTTATTTTATCTTAACCAGAAAAACTTTTCCTACAGAAACATGCAGGAAAAAAGGTAGAAAGTAGTATCTCAACTAAAATACATATATAACAACATGTTGAAGTTCTGCAAATGAGTAGGCTAGTTTTAATACTTAAGTAGCCTACATTCTGGTAATTAAATAATAATGATTAAATATAATATTAATAATTTACTTGATGAAGTATTTTTTTTACATGGTAACCTATTGCTACTTTTGCAGATCTGAGTTACTTCTTCAATTCCTGCAACAAAGCTGGATTAACAATAAGGCAAAGCAAACTGGGCAACTAATAAAGCAATATCTTATCTTATCTTATCTTAAAGTAGGAAATCTTCACATTTAAGAGGCAGCAATTTTTGTTGCATCTTTGCTTATTTATTATCACAATTATTGAAGCATCCTATTTTTTTTTTTAAAGAAATTGAAAACAGCTACCAGTACACTGACATTAAACAAGGAATTTAAGTGTGACAACATGCATCCTGTTAGGCTTATGGTGTCTGCCAACATTACTACCTTAATGTTACCTAACCTTATCCAATTGAATGTCTAAGCATTAAGTCCTACAGTCAGGCCTCTCCCTCTACTTTATATAGAGAACTGAGATTTAAGAAGGTGCACATCGATTCAGACATATTATTTTTTGCAAAACACCCACTTCAAAGTGCAAAACACTGCATGCATTCAAGTAAAGTAGATGCAGAAATATGATGCTTTTCATGCATCCTCTGCAGCATCAACCTCCACAGGGATGATGGTGCTCATGAAGGAGGAGGATGGAGGATGATGCACCGACTGCAGACTATAGGTTTCTCAATGGAAATCTACCCGGCTAAAAGGTCCCGTCACCATTCGGCGTCACTGCACAAACTGAATAAACCCTGTACCTCTTTCCTGACGTTGAGTAGAGAGTAGTAGTCCTGGTTATCAGACTCAAAATCATCATCTAAGGACGCCATGTTTGCCTTTTGCTATAGTCCCGCCCACCGCTCCAGTGTTCTGGACGCTGATTGGCTAGTCACATGAGAAGGGCGGAAGTAGTTCTTGAAGCTGATTGGCTAGTCACATGAGGAGGGCGGAAGTAGTTCTGTCGTCCTCTGCTGGTTGTGTTTTGAGTTTTTTGAGCTCAGCGCCAAACAAAGATTTAATAACTCCACCACAGCCCCATACAAGAAGAAAGTGGAGTGTCTTTTCGTTGTAGAAGGTATTGTATTTGTCAGTGTGTGTGTAAAAATAAGAGTTATTCCCTTTCTTTGTCCTCTGACAGCCACCGTTGAGCTAGCTGTCGTCTAGGTAACGAACATTCTCAATGCTGATTAGTGATGGGAATTCCGGCTCTTTTTAGTGAGCCAGATCATTTGGCTCAGCTCACCAAGAAGAGCCGGATCTTTCGGCTCCCAAACGGCTCTTCATTTTACCACTTCTGCCTTTTATAATTCAGACAAATTTAGCTGTTTTTACATATGATTAGTATGTGTGCACATATATCACTTAAATTATTCAATATAATTATACTAAACCTTATAATTTCCAGCTCTCATCGTTCACTTAAAAGAGCCGACTCGTTCGCGAACGACACATCACTAATGCTGATATGCTGAACAACCTTCATTTACAACACAGCTGTTTAGATACACTTAACTTCTATCCTAGCTTTTATTTTTAGCTTGTTTTTATTTTCTAATCTTTAATGTTTTTATGTTTTTATGTTTTTATAACTGTTTAAATTATATCTTAATGTTCTTTTGCACTTTGTCGCAATGTTCTTGAATGTTTATGTAAAGCACTTTGAATTGCCCTGTTGTTGAAATGTGCTATACAAATAAAGCTGGCTTGCCTTGTCTTGCCTTGCCTTGCCTTGCAAAAAATACTTCATCAAGTAAATTATTATTATTATATTTAATTATTATTTAATTACCAAAATGTAGGCTACTTAAGTATTAAAACTACTCATTTGCAGAAGTTCAACATGTTGTTATATATGTACTTTACTTGAGGTACTACTTTCTACCTTTTTTCCGGCATGTTTCTCTGTAGGAAATTTTTTCTGGTTAAGATAAGATATTCCTTTATTAGTCCCACAGTGGGGAAATTTGCAGTGTACAGCAGCAAAGGGGATAGTGCAAAAAACAAGATGCATCAGCTAACACTGTAAAAAAAAAAAGAGCTAAACAAAGTGTAACAAAATATGAACCATTTAAATAGAAGGAAGTATAAAAATAGGAGCAGTATATACAGTATTGACAATAAACAGACTATTAACAAAATTGCACAAGTGGAAAATGATATTGCACAGTGAGAATTAAATTAAATTCCACCTGAAAATATTGCACAGTATGAATTACACCTGAGTAGTAATAATGATATTGCACAGTCAGTATACAGTAAAGTGCAGTTATTGTAAGTATTTGTTGTGGAAGTGTAATGTTACTCCACTACATTGATCTGACAGCTTTTATTTAGCCTATTTTTACAAACAAAAAACATTAGGGCCTAGTTTATAAAATAATATGGGTGGAACAAACAGTATGAAATTAGTTTCCTCACGACCAGCTACAACGTTAAAATGCTGCTCACATGTTAATGCATCAGTTATGATAATTCAGAAACATAATAAATGATAATACTGACAGGAGCGATACATATTGCTGATAATACTTAATATGTACTTGTACTTACTTGAATGCAGGACTTTTTCCTGTAATGGAGTATTCTATTTTTGTTTTTGTATTTTATTATTTTATAAAGGATCTATAAACTTCATATCATACGTCATATTATTGGATTATTATTACTGGTGCATCAACATAAGCATTTTAATTTTGGCAGTCATATAGTTAGCATTTTTTTGGATGAAATTTACAGTATTGTCTTGTTATGAATAAAATCAACTTCAGAGCTAGAATGAGTTACAGCACAGAATATTTGCAGTAGACCAGTTTATTAGACCATTCTTAAAGGTCCCATGCCATGCTCATTTTCAGGTTCATACTTGTATTTTGGGTTTCTACTAGAACATGTTTACCTGCTTTAATGTTTAAAAAAACCCTTTATTTTCCTCATACTGTCTGCTTGAATATACCTGCATTTACCGTCTGTCTGAAACGCTCCGTTTTAGTACATTTTAATGGAATTGCAACATAATTGTGTTGCTAGGCAACAGCTTGGGTCCATGTTTACTTCCTGTCAGCTGATGTCATTCACATACACTGCAACAGGAAATAAACTGGGACACATTTAGAATGTTTACGTTTAAAACCGTGTAATGGTCTAAATATTGTCTATTTGTGACATCACAAATGGACAGAAATTCTAACGGCTTGTTTCAAATGCACAATTTCTGAATTCGGGCTGTGTATTTCTCTGTATATTGAGCGTTTTGATACTTTCACAGTATTTATAAAAGCACTTAAACCTGCTTTATAATATAAAAGCCATGAAAATGTCACTTTTTACAGTATGGGACCTTTAAGGTACAGTTGCCTTAGAATTATTCAAGTAAATGTTTGGCATGCATCATCATTCCTCCCATCAGACAAAGACACACCGTTTTGTGGATTTAAATTAAATAGATCTTTGTTTTTTTTTTGCTAGGATGTTCCTCATTGTCATTCATCAAGCTTACAGCACAGAATATTTGCTGTACACCAGTTTATTAGACCATTCTTAATTGGCAAGGTACAGTTGCCTTAAAATTATAACTACTCAAGTAAATGTACTTACTTTCCACCACCACACCACTACTCAAAGAGTTTAGTTCTATATTTGTGTTCATATATGTTATACAGTAGTTTTTAATCGTGTCTCTGCCAGCATAGTAAGCTACAGCTTTGTTTATATGAAATGACAATTGTCTTGCACGTTTGTGCATCATTCCTTGCATCAGACAAAGACACACCGTTTTGTGGGTTTAAATTACATCGATCTTTGTTTTTTTTTTGCTAGGATGTTCCTCATTGTCATTCATCATGCTTGAACTCTGTCGATGCCAAGAGCCTTGTGTGCCTGCCTCTGCACTCCGAGGCTATATGCGCAGAGCATATACGTACACTGAAGACGAACCATTCAAAAGCTTAGTTTTCCGTGAAGCGTGTCTACGGAGAGGATTGTCTCTGTCAAACACAAGGCTTTGGTGCAAAGGCGATATTCTACCCCGAGGCAACAGAGTGACAGTGTGGGTTTGAAACAAGCGCATAATGGTCCCGGTTGAACCCCCTACTACTATTTAGAGGAGGAATAGCCGGGGATGAAACGGTGGAATTATAAACAGCACCATCAGTGAGAATATTGTGACAGGCTCGTTAAAGAGAAAAACTTATAATACACAGCAAGGATATTCCCTGCTATATAGAGCCACAAATACGCAACAAGGGGAGGTTTTTCATTTCATCCTATATAAGTTTTCACCTGACCTATACCATCACTTCAACTCAATAACACGGCTCAAAGACAGCAGGTATAGTGAGTGAGTGCGCGCAGCCTGTGTGTGTGTATAGGCGCGTGTAGAGCTGTCCTTTCAGCACCACCAGCTACAGCACCACGAAGCCAATGACAGCAACTAGAAACACACTACACTGTAAAAAAAAACATTTTTTTTACAGCTTTTTTCAAGAAATTTTAAATTTTTTGTCTGTATTTCAAAATGACAGAATTTTTTTTTTTTTAAATTACATGTTTCATTTGTGAGTTATATGTAAATGGTCTTAGATTTACAGTATTTTTTGTAATCACAATCGTAATTATCTGTATTTAAGCTTTTCTTGATCATTTTTAAAGATAATTATTCTGTTTTTTAGAGGTTTATGACTCTATTTTAACACTTAATTTATGATAGAAGAAAAGGATTTCATGGAATTCTAAATATATATTTCTTGTTAAAATACAGATTTCTTTTGCAAAACTTCTGAGAGTTAATGTAAATTTGTGCTTTTGCAACGTAAAATTACATGTTTCATTTGTGATTTATATTTAAATGGTCTTAGATTTACGGTGTATGACTATTCTAACAATAAATATATTTTAAAAGTAAAATATTTATTGTAAAATTACAGTAAAAAAGGCTAATTATATAAAGATAATTACTGTTTTAGTTTTTTTACAGTTTATTTATGTTAATTAACGGACAGAATTTTTCCGTTTTTTAACAGACATTTTCTGGCGCCCCTGCTGCCGGAAAATTTCTGTTATTTTACACTATTTTTTTTACAGTGTACTACTTCCTCATAACATTGCACCTTGAACTTTGACCTTCTCTCCATGTATCCCCTGCACAAAGGATTGTGGGTCAGAATAGCCAGAAAAGCATGCTGGCTTGCATACTATGCAAAATGTGACCGGGTGTAGTAGGACATCCTGGTATTTTTTGGCATACTGCATTTGACATATTATGTATTTGGACATACTAAATCTTTTTCTGGCATAGTAAATAGTAGGGTAGTATGAGTATTGGAACGCACAGTACGTACTAAAGGCACAATGTTATGCATACTGCATGCAACACTACACAGCTGCAGTATGTACTAAAAGTAAAAAGAAAAAGTATGTGATTTGGAACGCACCCTAGATCCCGCATCTTTAGATTCAAGAGGGGTTTCAATTAGCCTTTATTACTGTAATATTACAAGAAATATTTTACTTTTAACATATATTTATTGTTAGAATAGTCATACACCGTAAATCTAAGACCATTTACATATAAATCACAAATGAAACATGTAATTTTACGTTGCAAAAGCCCAAATTTACATTAACTCTCAGAAGTTTTGCAAAAAAAATCTGTATTTTTACAAGAAATATTTTTAGAAATCCTTTTCTTCTAACATAAATTAATTGTTCAAATAGAGTCATAAACATCTAAAAAACAGAATAATTATCTTTAAAAATAATCAAGAAAAGCTTAAATACAGATAATTACGATTGTGATTACAAAAAATACTGTAAATCTAAGACCATTTACATATAACTCACAAATGAAACAAGTAATTTTTACATTTTTTTTCTGTCATTTTGAAATACATACAAAAAATGTGTACGTACTAAAGGCACAATGTTCTGCATACTGCATGCAACACTACACAGCTGCAGTACTTACTAAAAGCAAAAAGGAAAAAGTATGCAATTTGTAACGCACCCAAAGACTTGGATGCGGGATCTAGGGTGCGTTCCAAATCACATACTTTTTCTTTTTACTTTTAGTACATACTGCAGCTGCGTAGTGTTGCATGCAGTATGCATAACATTGTGCCTTTAGTACGTATTGTGCGTTCCAATACCCATACTACCCTACTATTTAGCATGCCAGAAAAAGATTTAGTATGTCCCAATACATAATATGTCAAATGCAGTATGCCAAAAATACCAGGATGTCCTACACTGTAAAAAAACAAGAATATGCGATTTGCGATTTGGAACGCAGCCTTTGTCATTTAGATTCAGGAGGGGGTTCATAATTTATGGCGAGACTACGACCTTAACATCGCCTTTTTTTGTCAACACTCCGGCTGGATTTTGCATGTGCAGAAACGGATGGAGCGCGGCGCGTTTTGGATGTGTGCGTAATGTTGGAAAAAAGGTGTGTGTGTGTGTGTGAGAGAGAGAGAAGACGATGATGAGCATGATGATGATGCTGTGGGAGGCTGTCAAGGTGTCCTCGAATACAGACGTCGTTCAGTGACGTGAGAGAGAGAGAGAGAGAGAGAGAGAGAGAGAGAGAGAGAGAGAGAGAGTGCGCGTAAACGCCAAAAGGTGGGCGGTGCCAAACGGGAACAAACGGAAGGATGGAGAGTTCCGCGAGTCACCATCACGGATCCCCGGTGTCACTCCTCACCTCGTGGACCAATAGCATCTCTGAACGAGGCAGGCTCGCCCCCCCCCCCCCCACACCCCCTCTTCATCCTCAGCCCCGCCCCCCTCCTTGAGCTGTCCTCTCTGTGCACGCGCGTGGTCCTCCCCCTCCCCACCCCCCCACCCCACCTCTCCATCCTCTCCTCCTCTCTACATCCCCCCCCCCCCCCCCCCCTCTCCACCACCACCACCACCACCTCCACCACCACTAGGTCGAGTCGAGGAGGAGGAGGAGGAGGAAGAGGAAGAGGAGGAGGAGGAGGAGGGATGAGGCGCGCGGCGGAGGGGAAATGGCTGCCGAAAACAAGCCGGAAGGTAAGAAGAGAAATAAGGGGTTTTTATATTATTTGGAGATGGCAGAGTCCTGGTTCAAGACGAGGCAGATGAAGGGATGGAGGCATAGAAAAGAGAGGAGAGAGGGCTTTCCCTTTTCTTCTTCTTCTAGCCCCGTCCTGGAAAACACACGGACGCTGGTGCTGATGCTGAACCAGCGACTGTGTGTGTTGGAGGAGAGAGAGCACGGTTAACCGACAGGACAGGCAAAATAAATAACGATGAAGGAGAGTTGTCCCGTCGGTAAGGAGGCTCTGAGTGTGAGGGGTTAGTTTTTCCACCGTCCGATGCTTTGCCAGCGTTTCCCCCCCTGCCTGAGCAGCTGCTTTATGAGTGCTTTAGAAAGCGTTCAGCATAAAAGGGGATGGGGATGAGAGTGGTGGTTCATGCTGAAGGAATTCAGATGCTTTCTGTGCCTCTCTCTGTGTGTGTGTGTGTGTTTATGTGTCTCTCTTTAAGCCTTAAAATACATTTTCATTTCACTGACATGCACCTCCCCAGACCATCTGTGCATTTTATGTAGTCATAACCTAAATGTTAGTGTGTGTTTATGTTTGTGTCCATTTGATGTGTTGCTAAGGCATTGAAGGTGAGAATCTGGCTGCATTTAGGGAGAGGGGGGGTGGTTGGGGGGGGGGGGAGGTGGTGTGTATATGTGTGTCAGTTTTAGGTCATGTATGAATTACATTTTTTTAATTTACTCCCTCGGCTAAACTCTCGGGGGTCATCATTGTCACACACACACACACAGCCACCATTTCATTCATTCCGGCCGTTATTCATTCTTTCATGAATTATTTAAGAGATGACCACAATCACCATGGCGATATAATCTCCCATCTCAACTCATAGGTTAATGAAATCTTTATTTCTTACTCAGTAAGTGTTTGACATTTGTTTATAAACACCCCCCCCCCCCCCCTCTCCTGGTTTCAACCCGCTCTTAAGTATTGCTTTCCTTGCCCATACTGACATCACACATTCCCAGTCAAGCCAATAAATGTGTTGTTATGGACGACAACGCAGTTCCTCCGCAACTTAAAGAGCTAAACTGACACACCGCACTGACGACATCGCATTTTATTACCAGACTATTCTGATGTCTTCCTCAGCAAAGTGATACTGAAAATAACAGGAGGAGGCTTTAACGCTGTCTCCACTAGGGAGCGATGCTGAGAAAGATTTCTTTAAACGGGCAGTTTTTTGGGGGATAACTTGAGCTACACAAGTAGTATCATACACTTGAGAAAGCGCACATGTCCAGGTGTGCAGCAGATAAAGTTAGACACGCATACATAAGAGCGTGCAGGCGAGCACGCAGAGTGCAGCCAGAGGCAAAGGGAAGGCCGTGGGTTGAGAGTCCCGTTGCGTGAAAAGACTGTAGATGAGACAGATGGCCCATGGGCAGATCAGCAGGCACTGAACCACATAAATATAAAACCATCCCCCTGCCCATACTGCACTGTACCTACACACACAACCACACATCCACAGTATGATGGGTTTTTTGTCAGCTGCCCCCTCTGTGTTACGTGTAGAGACGATGTAATAATTTACGAGCCTCAGCCCCGTGCTGAATGGAAGCCAAATGAATCGCAGGGGCGACGAAGGCAGGATCTCTCCATCCACTGGCAGATGTGCGTGGCGCTGATCAGCAGCAGAGAGTACACCAGTGGGCATGAGAACAACATCCACCATATAGCCTGGAAGACCATCTCCCTCTGCGCTGGTTGGTCTACTTTGTATCATAGCAACAGTGGTCAGGGAAACAGAGAAATGATGAGAGAGAAGAGAAACTAAAGCTGGGTACAAGTTAGTCACACACATGGAGGCAGTGTATCTACTGTGGCCAATCGATCAGGGGACACAATGGAGGCAAGTTAGTGGATCAAAAAATGGATCAGCCCACATGCAGATCACTTGGAGTTTTGTTTTCTGGGCTTTAGAGGAGGGAGAATGACGTGAGGTGCCAGGGAAACCAAAACCTGGAGCGTCGCCTAATTATGTTGTCTCTTTCTCCCTCTTTTGTAGGACTGAAGAAGATAAGAAATCCAGAGCGAATGGTCAGGATTGCCGTTGGTTACACCGGACACACCCCTCCCAAGAGTGACGACACTGACGCCAACAGTAAGAGACACACAAACACTCTCTTCACACTGTTTGGGCGTGCGTGCGCCAACATTTGTCTGTGGCACAGGGTGACTCTGGGAGCAAGTATAAAAGCCTTCTGGCAGAATGATGTGATGCGGGAACTGACTGAGGTCTCCTTCTCATCTGCTCTGTAACGGATCACACTTACACACACACACACACTCACACGTACACAAAACAAACACACACTGTGTCTCTGTGCTGAGGCGTCATTCCAATTCAGCTCTGTTACACATCATGTTTATTCATGCATGCCAGTACAGTATTAGCGGGCACACACGCACACACACACACATTATTGCACATAGAGAAGGCACGGCTTACTTTGGCTATCAGGAGTTTATTGTCACACCTAATCTGTACACATGCATTATGTATCTATAATCCTCAATGGGCCTGGTTAAACTACAAGTGAGATGGAGTGTGTAATCTGGGGTCGCCGCCTGGTCGTGTACGACTGTGTCCCGGGCATGTGTGTGTGTGATTGCTGCGGTGTGTTAGAGGGACTATAAAGGCAATGATTGCTTTGATTGGTTATTGATTTCTGAGGACATGACGCAGATGCATGTCTCTGCTTCTGCTGTGTGTGTGTGTGTGTGTGTTAGGGGGACAAATTGGAGGAAAATAAACAGATGTGAGGAGGAGCAGACAGACATGCTGCTTAGCGAGGTGGTGGTGGGGGTTATTATGGGTATAGCAGAGGAAGATACCCCCTCTATAAACCCCTTTCTCTTTTCAAAAGGAGCAGTTGGCATCAAACGTAGGGGCGTAAGAAAATATCAATACACATGAGTATCGCATTATTATGTGTTGTGATATTGTATTGAGTTACACTAAATTTTGGCGAGGAAAAGCACACCCACTCTATGATAATCCCATGCAGTTTTGAGAAGAAAACACCTTGCAGTTTTTTGGCATTCAATAGGATACGAATGTGTTATTTTTTCTTATTCTAAAATGTTGTGTTTCTGGTGTGTTCTTTATACTATGACAATTTTTCCTAAAATTACATTTTAAAAAATCTCAATATATCGCTTTGCAATATATTATATCATTACCCCTGTATCATGATACGTATTGTATAGGGCTGTGTATTGGCAGGAATCTGGCGATACTATACGTATCCCAATACAGGAGTAACGATTCAATATATTGCAATTTTTTTCAAATCTAATTTTAGGAAAACTGTCACTATAAAAATACACTATATGAAGTCATACCCAATTTATGCAATTTTAAGACTGTTCAGGGACCCCAGTATACAGAGATATTCAAATACACCATTTTAGAATAGGCAAAAATAACTCATTTATACTGCATTCAAAAAACTGCATGTGATTATTAGAAAGTGGGCATGTCTGTAAAGGGGAGACGCGTGGGTACCCATAGAACCCATTTTCATTCATATATCTTGAGGTCAGAGGTCAAGGAACCCCTTTGAAAATGGCCATGCCAATTTTTCCTCGCCAAAATTTAGCGTAAGTTTGGAACATTATTTAGCCTCCATCCCGAGATGCAAGTATGACATGGTTGGTACCAACGGATTCCTTAGGTTTTCTAGTTTCATATGAGGCCAATAACCTTCTCTCTAGCTTTAAAACTAAGTCCGCTACATCCTCCGAAAGACAGAACAGTGGCCGGCGTGCCGTCGGATTTTTAAGAGGTTAATTAAAAATCGATACAGCGTTTTGGAGAATCGATACAGTATCGCAAAACATAATATCGCGATACTCATGTGTATCGATATTTTCTTACACCCCTAGTATCGTATTGCCAGATTCTTGCCAATACACAGCCGTACTCATACCTGCATCAAATCCTCTTATTTTGAGGGATGAGCGTAAACAAGACTGTCATGAAATAGCAAATAAAGAATTAAGAGAAAAACAATAGAATAGAACAGAGAGTTCTGTTTGGGATGGCTGTTTAATATGAGCTGAGACTTCCCGAGCCTATCCCTGTCTCCTATCTGTTCTCACGTCCCAGCTGGAGGATTACTGGAGGAAAAGTTTATCAGCAGAATGATAAAATTAGCATGCACGCCCATCTCTCTATCCCTCCCTCCCCCTCCACCCCTCCGCCCCCTGCTCTCCCTCTTTCTCTCGTCTCTCCCTCCCTCTTCCTGCACTCTCGCTCATCCCATGCTATGCTCCCCCCTTTTCTTCTCCCTGCCCCGGCCCTCCCTCCCATCCCTCTATCTAGCTGCTGTGCAATGAGCCTTTCTTTCTGTCACATTAATTTCATCCCGAAAAGGGGGGAAAATGTGAAAATTTCCCCTGACGCCTCCTAATATCAGTAGGGGGAGAGTTAAGAGTTGCATTTGGAGCGTTTTTCTCTCTCTTTACTGGGGAGAGTTTTATAATTAACTGACAGCCATCTCACAAGGGCATTGGCTTGTTTCTGTGTTAAATATGGAGATGACAGTTTTATGAGGTAAAATATTCATCAGTCGGAGGCCGCTCTTCTGTGTGATTCCAGTCTAAATTATGGCATCTGATAGGCGACCAAAACAATGTTTCACTTTGGTCGATCATTTTCACTTTTTAGCTCGTATACCTCTATATGACTTAACGAGCCAGCAGCTCCACATTAGCATTCAGGCTCTGTCACTTGGACTCTTTTTACTAGATTAGCGAGTGAGTGAGTGATCTATGTACAGCCAGAAATGTGTGGCGTACTGCTGAGGGACTCACATGAAGCAATGCAGGTATTGAAACTGCTTTATTATTTCAAATATAAATGTGAACAGCACTGGATTTACATATTTAGATGTGTTTTCCCAGGGTCCCAGACTGGTTCGTGCTCCTGGATAGCCAGAAACAGAAGAGAAGTTTTTTGCCCCATGTCACACCACAGTATAGCTCCACCGAGAGCCATTCGGAACAGATGGAAAAGACGATTGCGACAGTACCCAGGCTGAATTTTTTAAAACAGGGACGCATTCGCTGGTTCAGGATTGTTAGAAATACAAGATACAACCCTTTGGGGTGTAAAAGCTCATCAGCATTCAACAAATCTGCAAAGTTGGTCTTCCATTCCTCGTCAGCGGGGAGAGTGAATGTGAGGATAGGTTAAGATGACGGCCGTGTCCGTGAAGGTGTGCTTTGAAAGGGATTTTCGGTACCAAGGTCACTGGTAAAAAACGCCACTCTGGGACAAATACTGTGATGTCTGCGCTTTGATCGGCAGGCGCTGTGTGTGTATGTGTTTGCGTGTGTGCGCGGGTGTTTGTGTGTGCGCCCCGTACGCATGTGCGACGGGCTTGTTTGATGTGGTGGTTCTGGTACATTTCAAAGGCGAGGCTCTGATGAGAATTCTTCAGAACAGCAGGGGGAGGGGAGGGGGTTATAGCCAGGAGGGGTGGGGTCTAAACGCTGATTGGCATTCATAGCAGAGAGGCTGGAGTGCTGCTAAAAAAGAAATTAGGCTTTAACTAAGCTGCACCATTCAGCTGTTTAACTAAGCTGCTGCACCGTTCAGCTGTTTGAAATTTTGTCTTCTCAGGCCTTCTATTAATAAATGCATAATTGATTAGGGGGGAGCATACGTGCCTGAACACACTTCCTACTGACACAAACACACACACATGCTCAGACGTGAGCACACACACATGGACCCCACTCCTGTCCTGCTACAGTACTTTTCTCTCTTTGTGTTACCTCGTTCCGTCGCTTGTCCTTGCAACATTCTTACTTTCTAAATCTTCTCTCTCTCTCTCTCTCTCTCCCTCTAAGTTGCTTTTTTCTTCATTAACTGTCTCTCTCTGGCTCATTGTCTTCCTGCCTCTCTCTGTCTCCCGCTCTGACCCTCCCACCCCACCTATCTCTCTTTTTCTCTCGCTCTGTCGTCTGCCCTCAGGTAGAGTATAATTCCTATCTTCCCAGGGGAGTCATGAATGGACGCCCTCTACTCAAATGCTTATCAATAACCTTTGAGTGCTTGCTCTCTTTGACTTCTGAGCGGCACACCCGTTGGGCACACACTCACAAACAGGCACACACACACACACCAGGGGCTCTAGCTTTGTGTGGACGCTATGCGCCGGTGAAGTAGTACTTTCCTGAGGCGCGGTGGGATTTTTTTTTTTCTCACCTGCATCTATTCAGTATTTTGGTGATTCTCCGAGCTCCGCAGTGGGAGGAGAGGCGCAGTAGGGGCACTTTCACTGGTAATCCAGCAGCACCATGTCGTTTTGGTAGTAGTTCACAGGGCTGGGCCTAATATATTGATATTATATCGATATTGCAATGAGACTAGATATCGTCTTGGATTTTGGATATCGTAATATGGCATAATTTTTGTCTTTTCCTGGTTTTACAGGCTGCATTACAATTAAGTGATGTAATTTTCTGAATTTACCAGACTGCTCTAGCTGTTCTATTATTTGCCTTTACCCATTCTATCCACATTAATGATGATTATTTATAAAAACCTCATTGTGTAAATATTTTGTAAAAACACCAATGATCAACCGTACAATATCGTTGCAATATTGATATCGAGGTATTTGGTAAAAAATATTGTGATATTTAATTTTCTCCACATCACCCAGCCCTAGTGGGACTCTCATAGGTCTCTCCAAAATTACAAAAAACGCTATTATTCATGTTTTGTTGCCTGTTTTGCTGCATTACACTGAAAAAAAAACATATTTTTGTCAATTAAAGGATAAGGTGCAGTATATTTTTTGTCATTGTCAATGTCAACAAATCCCATGAAAAAATCAACAATGTGTTAGTCATCTCTCAATATTGAAATACTTCTTTGTCCTGTTTGTGGTTTTAATCTTTAAATACGGGTCACAAATTGATAGTTAAGGTCAAAGGTCCTGTGTGTAGGATCTGGCGGTATTTAGCGATGAGGCGAGGAGACTGCAACCAACTGAAGCCTCTCCTGTGTGCTAAGCATGTTGGAGAGCTAGGGTGGCCGACACGAAAACGCGAATGGCCCTCTCTAGAGCCATTTGTTGTAAGAGCAGAGTGCGTAGAGTGTGTGTGTATGTGGGAAGTGAGTGGTGAAGCAAGAGAGAGAGAGCGGCGGCGACGGGAGCGAGTAACGTTATCTACTCCGGCCCAAGCAGGAAAAGTTGACAGAGTTTGGTTTGTCCATTTTGGGCTACTTTAGAAACATGGCGTACTCCGTGGAGAGGGGACCCGCTCCCTATGTAGATATAAACGGCTCATTCTAAGGTAACGAAAACACAACGATTCTTATTTTCAGGTGATTATACAGTAAAGAAACAAACTTATTGATATTGTAATCCATTTCTGCCAATAGATCCCCTAATTGTTACACACTGGTCCTTTAAAAACAATAGTAAGTAGTGCATTTATTGGGGACTATTTTCCGCCGTGGATTTGGTGCTCTAGTGCCGTGATTCTCAAAGTCCGGGGACCCCCAAGAGTCTGTGGTACTCTGCCAGGGGGTCCGTGAAAAGTTTTCAAATTATCGTAATGTCTATTTTTTTTAAAGGCTTCATAGTTCTATGAATAGTATTTTCATTTTTCTAATCAAACAAAACTATAACTCTTAGAATCTCCAAATACGTTGAATATGTCTATTGTCTTTTTAATACATTTCTCTGGTGTTGTTCACATAACTAAGACTATAGTTAAAAATGATTCCAGGGGACATACATTAGGGGGTCCCTGGTATATTCTCTATCTTGTAAGGGATCCTTGGTTGAAAAAAGATTGAGAACATCTGCTCTAGTGAGTATTTACAGCAGCAGGATGGTGGTTTGTAGGATTTACTCAAAATAAACTGCTGTACCCATGTTCATTGTAATGGAGGAAAAAGGCACCCAGTGCAACGGTGTGGCTCACTGATGTGAAAAACTAACAGTTTTTGGACAACAATAGAGGTTTATGGCAGAGAGAGGAGTAAGCTGCATTAGGCTTTGGCTACACAGGGAATACTTCTTTGGATCAATCATTGTTGATTTTGGTCTTTTTATGGGATTTGTTGATAAAAAAAAAAAATTGAATATCACCAGACTTCATTTGAGGCAATAATGCCGAGAATGTAAAGGTTACTGACTGATTTTTACCGACTTACGTTACCTCACCTGTGATTAGCGTTTGGATCATTATGATTCTAAATAGCTCCCAGGAATCTCAGTATTGTCCAGAAACATGATTTATTTAAACTTCAAACTAAACATCACCGGCCTGTAGCAACATTTGGGCAGCTATATATTTGCACTTGTGACTCTCCAGCTCCCGTACAAGAATATTAGTTTCCTCTCAGGAGGAGCTAGTCTGAGTCTCTACTCCATTACCAAACCGTCTGTACAACACTGTGGGGAGAGTGTTGCTTTTAAAGGGGATAAGAGATACCCATGTGATTGGCCATGATTGTTACAAACCCCAAATGCACTGATAATGTATGATAATGGATTCTTCTTAATCTAAATCTGTTTCCGGGTGGGCCCCAGGTGCTCTGTGCACCTCCACCTGCTATCCAAAAACGCTGTAAGTGCGCTGCCACTCCCTCTGCGCTCTTAAATATTGTTTTTACCCTGTACATTGATAGCCAAAGGACGAGTAAGGTCATCAACCTTTCTCGTGAATCACACATAATTGAAGAAGATATAATAAGACACACTTACATAAAGATGACGTTGAAATATTAAACATAGTTTTGGTGCAATTTTATTGGCTTTATCCCATTTCATTCAATAGGAATAAATAAATAACAGGGCCAAACAAAGTATAAGCCTGACATCTCTTCACTGCAAATACTCAGCTGTATTTCTGATGAATCAGAAAATACCAGAAAGTTATCACAAATCAAGTTCTGGATGGAACAAAATGAATTAGCTCGTGTCCTTCATCGGCCTGAACAAATCAATGTGCAAATTCTCTTACTTAAGGTCACATCAGCCATTAAAAATGCTACACAATAAAAGTGTGTATAAAGATGATTTTATTCATCCAGATCCCAGAGATGCTGCTTTTTGGTATTCACCTCACACAATGTGTCTGTGTCTGATGAGAAATCTCTCTCCTCTTCCTACTCATCCCTCATTTATCTTCCTTTATCTTCACCCCCTCTCCGCCCTCGCCTCCCCTTCCGCTCCAGATGAGCCGGGCCAGTTGAAGATCTACCTTCCTAAGAAGCTGCTAGAGTGTCTACCCAAATGTTCCTCTCTGCCCAAGGAGCGCCATCGCTGGAACACCAACGAGGTGAGACACACTCAAGAGGGAAATATCCGTGGCAGTGAGATGAACTCAGTGTTTTTTTCTTGCTGGTGACTCATCTCTAGCTAATGTCACATTGAGAGATGAAGAGGAGGTAAACAAACACAATGGCAGCTTTTCATTATGGGACCCTAAAACTGTGACACGAGGAAATAAAAAAAAAAAACAGCAACCCAAGCTTAAAGCCAAAAAGTCCCACTGCCTATACATCCCATTTGGTGTGTTGCTGTCTATTTCGCTTTGTAATCCAAACAACTCTGGGTTAAGGCGTAGGAATCAGGGGCTCCAGGGTCTAAAACTATATACGGCTTAGAGGCTAAGAAACGAGAAATGAGGTTACAGATTGAATGTTTCCACTGCTGGTTTCTACTGGGTTCAAAAACCCTATGGTCAGTAGGATAAAGATTGTTATCTGAACCTCACATTGTTGCTATGCAACCATAGAAAGCTGTAAAATGTGTGGCACATTTCTGCTCATAGCTTTTTTTTTTTTTTTTTTTTGTTTCTTTGTGTTATGTGTGAAAACGATGCTCTAGATTTGTTGTGTAATGTTGTCCTACAAAACAAAAAAATAGAGGAAAAAATGAAAAGCTGTCTGTGAGGTATAAACAACAAAAGCAGTGACCATGCACCCAGAGGATTTGATCATAAAAGCCAGTTAAGTTAAAGTAACTTAAGGGCTTTTTTTGCACTTCACTTTAGTCAATGTTAACCACATTTAGAACTTTTAGTGACGGTTTCACACAAACTCATGGCTACCACTCATTAATCCAGGGCTGACTTTGCTCTGCTCTGCTCTGGGCCAAAATTAGCATCATATTTGCCGCATGAACAATAGATAACTTAAACTGTGCTGCCGGCTAAGTGGTACAATGTGAAATGAGGCCAAATTAGGTTGGGGCAAGTCTTTACTCATGGCCAGAGATAACCCCGAGCTAAACATTCGGGGTGCGAAAAGCTTTTCAGAGTTGCATGTTGTTCCAGACTTAAGCTGTTAGCTTAGGGAAGTGTTTGATGGGTGGAAATGGATGCAGGCATTTATCGTCAATAGCTCCTTGTTTATGCATTGCACAGCTCACCACTGGTGGTTTGCTCCATCCATTGTGATGTTGTTGGCCTCTGCTGAGACATTTTCTCCATGTGCAGGCTGTGCACTCCATTATGGATGTGTG
The DNA here is from genome assembly GCF_015220745.1 of Sebastes umbrosus. NCBI lineage: Eukaryota > Metazoa > Chordata > Actinopteri > Perciformes > Sebastidae > Sebastes > Sebastes umbrosus. The sequence continues at coordinate 31,573,313 of NC_051269.1, read as the reverse complement.
TTTGTGTGTTTGTGTTATTGATTACCAAGTCCAGCATTATTATGCAATGCAAAGCTGATTTGGCCTGTGGTTTTTCTCTCAGGAAAGTCATTACATTTTTCATGCAATCCATCTCAATGAAGGTCATACTGGGAGTTAAGCACGGCGCCTACTGAATAGTGTGCTCACATGAATAGGCAGTGCGTGTGTGCGTGTGTGTGTGTGTGTGTGTGTGTGTACGGTTCAGAACAACGTGACCGCTGCCGGTTAGGGACTTCCACACATCAGCCTAACCAAGAGCAATTGTGCACAAGGCGCAGGGACTAGACCAAAGCACCTTGTTGCTGCCCCCTCTCCTGCCCTCTCCCTCTTTCCCTCCATCAGTTTCCCTTCCAACTTCCCATCTAGTCCTCTCTATCTTTATCTTTCATTTCCTCTCCTCCTCCCCCCCTCTCTCTTTCTCTTCATTGCTCTCTCTCTCTCTGATGAGGAGGTACAGGCTCAGTTCAGAGGGAGGTTGGGTGTCCCTTAGCGGATTCCTTCAAAGCTCCTCTTCCACCCAGGCATAAAGTTTCCTGCATACTTAAACACTCCATTGTGTCTGCTGCTCCTCTTGCTTGGTGCTGGGGAGCCGTGTGTATGCTCGCTGGGCCTCTTGTGCATGTATGTTTTTCAGACTGCGTATATGTGTGAGTGTGTCTGTGCACAGCACCAGATTATTGCGGTCGATTATTTTGTAGCTGCTGCAACAAAATAATTGATTTTTTTTTCTTTCTGCGCGTGTTGATTTTTATCTGTCTCTGTATTGCAGACATCGCAGGAAGTGTAGCAGTTTTCATCAGCCGCTTATTGAAAATTGAAATCATCATTGGTCATCACATTTTTGACACATGTACGTCCACTATAGATTGAGTGGCGCAACGCAGTTTTTATACGTGAGACTCCGAGACCAATCGGCTGTCAAGTCGGCTGTCAAATCTGAAGCTTTCAATTTATTTATTCAGTCGCATCCCCTCAACGTGTGTGTGTGTGTGTGCGTGTGTGTGTTTGTTTGTGTTGAAATATAATATCTTTCTGGTCTAAATGTTGCTCATGAAGTGTGGTGATGTGTTATCGACAAATGGTGTGTTGAGAACGCCCAGTAATTATTCGGTGTGTAGACACACTTGTGTGTCTGCGTTTTGGGTGTGCGTGTACATTTGTGCCTTTTGTGGGACTTTTCATAGAATCCTTCATTTACATACGCTTATGCATGAGGATATCAAAAATTGGTTTTGCGTTCGTCATCCACACTGTTGTCTGCATGTAGAATTAGGATTATCCTTTATGTGTGTGTGTGTGTGAATAAGGAGGAGAGTGTGATAGATAAAGAGATTACCATTCTGTGTTTGGATGAGGAGGCCTCTGATTAAGTCAGACCCAATCTTTACACGTCTTCATCTGATATGTCCTTATTCTCACCTTTTTCTTGGCATGCTGTCTGTGCAAGCATGCATGGGTATCTGTGTGCATGTGTGTGTGTGTGTGTGCGTGCGTTTTCTTGCCCGTGTGTGCGCGATTGCATATGATCCACTGATATCTGTTTTGTCACGCATGGCTCCCCCCGACACCTTGGCCTCCCACGAGCACTGAGCTGTGACCCCATACATTTTTACTCCATCCACTTCTCCTCCTCCTCTCTGTCCTTTCCTCTCTTCCTTCCCTCTCGTCCTCCCTCTCTCACTCTCTCTCTCTCTTTTGTGTATCTACTGATGTGTGAAATTATTCTGGGATGGAGGGATGGATTCCTCCCTGAAGGGCTGAGCGGAGGCGTGAGCCTTTTGTTCAATAATAGATTGGGGGTGTATGTGTATCTGTCCATGGTAATAGACTATAGACTAGTTTTAGATAACAAACCACACTCAGGTGGACAGACTGATGGTAGAGCAGCCTGTTTTATCCATCCACCGGGAATGACTTGTTGTTTGGTTTCAGCAAATTCTATGGAGCGCTGAAATAAGGAGGCTATCAAACTTTTTTCAAAAGTAGACAAAGGCGAACTTTAGAGTCTGGTTCCGGGTATCAAGCTCATGAAAAGATATGATTACTCTTGTGGGGACCCTCGACATCCTGACTCATATATTAAGAAGCCAGACTGAGTGGAATACTGAGTTAAACCTCCTTTCCAAAGCCTTAAAACTATGAAACGTGCACTCCCACACTATGCGACTGTGCACGCCGTCGCATGATCTAATGTGCATTTTAAAGGCTTCTACTTCAGAGCGGCCCCCCCACTACGATTCAAATGACGCAATTGTCAAACGGGTCGGTACAGACTTCAGTACATCACACAGACGACAGCCGTCTGTGCCACAATGCCTCTGCATGTGAGAGTGCTCCACATGTCGCTCAGCTGTACGGGTGCAGAAAAGAAAGCGTTAGAAGACGGCGTTATTCTGGTATTAATGATATGAAATAATATGATATGAAACATGCAGCGTTTTATTGTCTGTTCTCGTCATGCAGTGATATATTGGCGGCTGTGTGTGGTGTGAAGGCAGCTAGTTGACAGTTCACACACGCTCATGTCTGGCTGTACCGCCGCATGACGCTAACATGATTGTTTGAATGAGAAGCAGATCAAAAAGGCATATACATTTTAGACCACTGCCCCATCTGCCTCCTGTGTGTGTGTGTGTGTGAGTGTGCATCAAGGGTAGGTGTTGCCATGGTAACAGATTGGGTGTGTGTGCGTGCGTGTCCCTGTTAATGGTATGATCGATGTTGCATGTTTGACACAGACGCTGTTCATGATTGTTCAGTACATCGAAGGTGATAAGAGAGTCTTGACATAGTCAGTACGTCTGCTTGCTTGCGATGCCAAACATGCACAAAAGAAAAAAGAATTGGTGAAGGACAAAAGCTCTTAATCTCAGGTAAAATTGTCACTCACACACACCTGTGCGTGCTGTGGCGTCTCCGCTTGTGTGAGCGCCAATTTCTAGCCCAAACAAAGCTCTCTCTCTCTGCGTGCATATGTCTCTGTCTATGAGTGTGTGTGTTTAATTTATTATTCATGACATTATTGTTGTTTGTGAGCCATTAAATAGATACATTGAATTAAATATGCATGCATTGTATTCCTACGTTTCTTCGTGGAGATATTTTCCCCACAAATGAGGCATAAGAATTGTCTGGAGAAGTTACACAGGAGGGACGGCGTTAAATGTCAGCCGCCAGACTACGTGAAAAAATACTATGGATCCATTATGGAAACCCAGAGCGATACAGTTAGCAGACGGCCAAGTTGCAGGCCTCTATGCTTCATTTATACTGTGGTGAAGGGTGCCCTTGATTTATGAATTTGATGTGTGAATTGCTAATGTCCAGCTCGCGCTGGCGTGGGGCCGGGAGAGGCTGACACTCTCCATTTTGTCTGCTGTGTCAGAACAAAGACAAAAGTAACACGTCTTTGGAAACTTACCACGAGTTTCATTTCTTAAAATGAATCGTGTGTGCCGTTCATACATTTGTTGGATAATGCGTGTTTGCGAGAGACTTGGTGTATCCGTGTCAGTGTGTGTGTGTAAGTGTGTGTTGCCTATGGCTATAACCTCTCCAGTTGACATTGAGCTCTGTGCTGTTGCCGTTTACCAGAGTAAAGCATGGTTTAATGAGGGGGCAAAGAAGCCAGCACACACACACTCTCCCTCACACACACTCACACGGGCTTGCACACATGTATCTACACACACAGACATGCACACACGCGATACCAAAGGGGTGTTTCACAGCTCCTTGTGTTTGATTCCTATTCTTTTATTTTTAATCATTCCTCTGTCTTTTGGGTTGAGAGATATTTTATGTTTGGAGAGCGCCAAGTTATAATCACTAATTAGTCCTCCAGGCTCTCTCTCTCCCTCCCTCTCTCTCTTTTTCTCCTCCTCTTTGTCTATCTCTCCATCTCTCTCTGAGCCAAGCATAGCCCAATTAACACCCAACGTCATTTTGAGTCTGTTGTGACTTCCATTTCCGCTCCAACTCCAGACGTCCGTATATACGGTCCTGCTGACCAAACTGGCAACCGAATGTGCAGCAATGCAAAGAATTAATTAGATTCATTCTATTCATGAATGTAATTTCCTTGTCGATACATGTAATTATCCAGCAAGCTTTTCATTTGCAAATTGGGCCGCGCATGGTAAATTGGACATGTGCGTGTGTGTGTGGATGCCTCACAGATTGTTGGGATCAGTATTTCAGCGGGTTTCAGTCATGCAGATATTTCACCATACACAAGTTCACAAAGGGGGCTGAGATTAACCAGGTTTTACAAGTCTAGTCAGGGAAAGCCAGGTGTCTGAGGTAGGTGTTAGTGTCTCCTCTCCTCTCCTCTCTCCTCTCCTCTCCTCTCCTCTCCTCCTACCCAACTGGAAGCCCCACATTTTCATCCTGTTCTATTTTCTCCACGCCGCCACAGACCCACTATTTATCTTGCCCACTATAATTTGACACAAAATATTGTTAACTGGAGACACAGAAATATATTAAACAGTGGGAATGTGTGACTATGAGTGTGGGGGTGCTGTGTATGTGCCTGAGCTCGTTTGTGTGTGCGTGTGTGTGTTTGAGTGTGTCTTTGTGTTTTAACTTCCAAGCCCAACCAAAACGAAGTGAATGACCAGCAGTGTCTGCTGTAATAAGGAGCCGGGCTGTGCCGTGGAGACAATACTTTTTGTATCCTTAAATGTCCCCACATAGAACCTCTGTAATATCTGAGTCCTGTGTAAATTAGATTTAATTCATTGGAGACAGATAAAGCATTAAAATGTGTATGTGTGCGCATGTGCACGCACACACAGACGGTCCTTGTACTCCTATTTTGAGTGCTTGCATTTCATGCGTAGAGCTTTATCCAGACAACTTTCTAACTTTATTTAACTTTGATAACTTTCTGCTCCTCAGACTTTGCAAGGGCTTCATGAGTCAAGTATATTTTACAGCAGCACAAGCACAATTTTGCATGTTTACATCCCCAAATAACAGTGAGATGTCAACAAAACATCACGCTGTAAATCAAGCACCACAGGTGCAGGAACCCTATTGATTTTTTCTTTCGCGTCTTCATTTTCTGACTTAATAACATTCAGAGCTTAGAGACTTGTAAAAGAATATGCCTAGTTCAGGATTTCGGAAACCCAATACATATTTCATACTCTCTGCTCATGTTTTACGAAGGTAGGTTTCATTCAAACATCTTTTTTTGTTTTTTATTCTGCACATGCAGTCCCAGCCTGTCGCCTTGGGTTTGATGCAAATAATGTCGCACATGTCCAACAATACTTAAAGAAGAAAAAATAATGTCATGATATCTGGAAGTCTTTCTCACAATATTTGTACGATTGTTTAAAGGAACAGTGTGTAACGTTTCAGGAGATCTATTAGCAGAAATAGAATATAATATTCATAACTATGTTTTCATTAGTGTATAATCACCTGAAACTAAGAATTATTTTGTTTTCATTAGCTTAGAATGAGCCCTTCATATCTACATAGGGAGCGGGTCCTCTTCACGGAGTCTACCATATTGCTCCGCCATGTTTCTACAGTATCCCAGAACAAACACTGGCTCCAGAGAGAGCCTTTCACGTTTTTACGTTATCTGAAGGCCACGGTAGTTCTCAGTTACGCTTGTGAAACTGGTAACGTGAGCTGCAGAGTGCAAAACCGTGGTACCGCCTGCCGCCGTCTCCTTTAGGAGATGACTTCTGTTGCTCCTAAAGTAGTGTTATTATGGTAAGGCGAACGGTGTTACCACGGTTTTGCACTCGGCGGTCCATGTTATCGCAGTCTTGGAAAGGGAGGAGTGAGTGGAAGGGTACTCAGTTGGTTGCAGTATGCAACCACACCACTAGATGTTGCCTTCACACTGTACATTTAATTCTAAGTCTGGGTATGTACTTGTATTGTCTGCAGGTGTAAAACACAGGTAGCTCTACAATGATGCTCACTTTTTTTACGCATGCTTATGCTCCCATTCTGTGTCAGTCTCCAGGTGCACAATTGTTTAACAATATTTTACTGTAAAGATTAATATGATCAGTATGCACTGAGCATATCTGTGGACACCTAAGAGCGCATCGGTTCTAGATGAGTCGTTTGAGAGGTATTTACAGACGATACTGATTCATTGTTGTGTAAGGATTACAGAGTTGTCCACCAGCAGCAGTGGGCGGGAGCTGCTACAACAGCTTTTCCTTTATGTCACATATTTTGCGGATATATTTAAAATCTCTCTGACTACTCAGTCAGATACTATAACAAGCATTATACCAAACATCTTTGAATATTTAACAGTAACTTGTGAATTGTAGCCTACCCCTCAAAATACTTTTACTCAACATAAATTCAGTGTGCATTTCACTGGTTTCATTTCTGCATCAGTAGCATATGTGTTTATTTTTTATTTTTTGCTGTTGCCGGCATAATGTTGATTCAGTCTCTACATAATTTTTCCACACTGCATATTTGGACAGATTATAGTTATGACTCTCTTATTTCTAGTGCGACATAATATTTATATGCTTGAAGTTAGAGAAACCACAATTCGCACAAATAATTGGGATGTTATCCGATGAGTACACCCGTGTGTTTTCCATACAAATTTGCTTCTGTAAATCTTACACATAGCGTTATTAAAGGGATAGTTTGGTGTTTTGGGGTTGTATGAGGTACTTATCTATTGTCAGTGTATACAGTAGTCACAACCCCAGTCTTGAGAATCAGACAGGAGTACCGACACAGGAGCAAAGCAATGTACTGTTGTGGACGGGGCCTGCAGCAAAACGTATTTTAGCCACCTAAAACAAGACTCGGCCAAAACCGAGTATATGGCTGGACCGTGTACGGTTAGTCTGTGAATTTGTGGCTAAATTGTTATACAAATAATCAGTGGTCATGTCTATAATGTTAAATCCAGCAATAAAGTCTGCCAAGTCCAGCGAGGACACAAGGGGACGCGCTCAACTGGCAGTTCAAGTGGTGACGTGTCCTATTGTCGAATGCACCTGATTGGTCCCTGGTTTTCTGCCTGCCGTTTCAAACAGGAGACCACATGGCAGCCTGCTTGTAAACTTTCTGTTATTCCGTCTAAACAATCCAGCAAAATCTACTTCTGAAAACATTTTAAGCGAGAAATAGGCTATGCCACTGCTGAATCTCGATTAATTTTACAACTACATCATCTAGTTTGACAGCTTGGTCCAAGTTTCGTGAGCTGGACGCGTCGCGCTGGATGGGCTCATTTGCTTAAAGGACTGTTCCCCGCCTTTTTTCAAAGAGTAACGGCCAATGAGGAAACTCAACACTCAACCGACCAATCGTGTGACCTCATCACTCAGTGAGTCACTCAGTGACAGACTTTTGCGTTTGTAGGGCCGGCCCTCTGCGGTCGAGCCAAAAATACACTATATTCATAATAATTTCACCATTTTATCTTGCCGTCAGACAGCCCTTTCAGACGGGGAACTGAACTGAAAGTGAAACTAATCTATGCTCTCTTCAAAGCCAACAGACTCAGTTGACAAAAAAGTATAGATAAGTTTCACTTTCAGTTCAGTTCGCCATTGGTAATACACTGACTTAGGGCTACAACTAATGATTATTTTCATTGTTGATTAATGTGTCGGTTATTTTCTCGATTAATCGATGAGTTGTTTGGTCTCAAAAATGTCAGAAAAATGGTGAAAAAATGTTGATCAGTGTTTCCTAAAGCCCAAGATGACGTCCTCAAATGTCTTGTTTTGTCCACAACTCAAAGATATTCAATTTACTGTCATAGAGGAGTAAAGAAATCAGAAAATATTCACATTTAAGACGCTGGAATCAGAGAATTTTCACTTTTTTTTAATTAAAACATGACTTGAATTAATCGATTATCAAAGTAGTTGGCAATTAATTTAATAGTTGACAACTCATCAATTAATTGTTGCAGCTCTACACTGACTAGGGATAAGTACCTCATACAACCCCACTACAGAACCCCCGAACTATCCCTTTAACTGCCTTGTCCTACTTCATGGCTAATCCAGACAGTTAAGACGTACAAACATTTGTACAAGACACAAAAATAAAGTTCTTGGCAGACAGTTTGTGCAAAACCAACTACTTGATACTAAAGCAAGCAAACTTCAGACCTATTTGCAGAGGGGCTACAAAAAGTGAATCAGACCACATTTGTTTGTGTTCTATAAAGTTGCTATGAGTTCAAATTGTCAGTTTTGTGGATATCGCATGGATCTGAGTTCGTTGGCCTCACAGGCTTCAACCCACTAATGGCCACTTGAAGGCTGCATCTCTATTTTTAATTAAAACTGGTAAGATTATGTGGTCGTTTAATTGCAAAATCAATGTTATTTATTGCTGGGCAAAAACACAATATACAGATAAAAAAATGTCAGCTTCCCTTGCTGTTTCAAACCACTTTGATTTCTTTCCACTCATATCAATCCACCCTCTGTACATTTGATGTGATGTGCATATGGGGAGCAGTATATATATGAATATTTAGCAGTAAATGTGAATTATCAACCACAGAGTTGGTTAATGTTTAACATTCACTGGTAGCATTTCTCAAGGTAAATCTGTTAATCTCCGTGTTTCCCGGTTAATGAGTAGAGAAGTCATATTATCATGGAGCTCTCCTGCCGTGTTTACTGCACACTGTGAACAGTGTTCATCAACTCGTATTTGGCCTCATGGAGTTTTGTTTCACAATTAAAGACTTTAATTTTGAGGCAGCGTTGCTGAAATTCACACGTTTTTTATACATAGATTGTGAGCGCATGAAATGTTGCTCAAAAATATAGAATAAACGACGCGTGAACTTCTTGCTCATCGGACATGTAATGATAACTTAAAGTGCATCTCATCTGCCTTTCATATTTTAAAAGTGCCATAAAATTGCTTCAGATTGCGTCAATCCTCATCCAGTGATGACACTATGATGCAGGTCAAATGTGCTGGCATGTACGAAAACACATACATTTTAAACTTTTCCCCTTTTTTCTGATGTTATAATGCTACTCAATCGTATCTCCCGTGTCTCACAGATCTCGGTTTATTACAGGAGCCTTGCCAAAGGGGTAAATTGGCCGCCTACATAATATCCACAAAAAAAAACATAGTGAGGGAACTGCGAGTCTCACGATGCTGCGACTAGCATTTTCCACTAACATTATCCTGGAAATGTACACATTCACAAGATTTACCCTAGGAGATGTATACATTTACCGGTAAATATACCGCTTCCCCGCATTTACCATAATAGACATAGGGTGAGACGTTGTGTGCAGGCAGTGTGTGTGTGTCTGTGTGTGTATTCCACTCAGGAGACCACAGTGTGTGTCCAGCGTTTCTCCTCCCAAACTGCAGCTCTATCCAGCCTCACACATTTCCCCATCTCCCTGTCTTTACCCTCTTCCTCCTCCCTCCTCCTCCTCCTCCTCCTCCCACCCTGCTGATGTATGGAATGTCTACTCTCATATGGAGTGTGTTTGTAAAAGTCACGGTAATCAAATTTCACTGATTCCTGGAGGATTAAACAAGGTGGCATTTGTGTGCGCGTACGCGAGTGTGCGTGTTCCGTCTCCGTGCATACACAGTATTAGCTGTGTACTAAGTTGTGTATTGTAATGCAGCTGTGTCATTAGTCTAAGACCGGCTCAGCTGTAATATATCATCCATCATCTTGTACTCCAAGGAGGCAACTATATAAGGGATACTGATACCGCATTTGCATACTGACAGTGCATATATTTAATTGTTTGAATGTACAGTACGAAGCGGCGGTGGGTGGTGGAGGGGGTGATGAACACTTAATAGGAAAGGGAGAACATCTCACTTGTTTCTTGGCCAAGTGACAGAGATTGAGAATAGTGTTCTTTCCATGCCTTCGGGTGTTTGACGGTGAAAGTTTTTGTTAACAATATCACGGTCTTCTTTCAAAATTCCTCTGTAATACTTGGAGCAAAATCACTCCGTCCCAAACATGTGATTGTTAGTAGAAGTTAGGGCTCAGGAACGTCTGGAGGGAATTTCTTCAAATTTGGCACAAACGTCCACTTGGACTCAAAGATTTTGAAGGTCAAAGGTCAAGGTCACTGTGACCTCATGTTCATCCCATTGTCGTGAGCGCGATATCTCGGGAATGCTTTGAGGGATTTGGCACAAACGTCCACTCTGACGCAAGGATGAACTGATTAGATTTTGCTGGTCAAAGGTCAAGGACACTGTGACCTCACGTCCGTCCTATTCTCATGAAAGCAATATGTCAGGAACGTCCAGAGGGAATTTGTCAAATTTAGCACAAACGTCCACTCTGACGCAAGGATGAACTGATTAGATTTTGCTGGTCAAAGGTCAAGGACACTGTGACCTCACGTCCGTCCTATTCTCATGAAAGCAATATGTCAGGAACGTCCAGAGGGAATTTGTCAAATTTAGCACAAACGTCCACTCTGACTCGAGGATGAACTGATTAGATTTTGCCGGTCAAAGGTCAAGGTCACTGTGACCTCACGTCCGTCCCATTCTCCTGATATCTCTGGAACGCCTCGAGGGAATTTCGTCAAATTTGGCACAAATGTCCACTTGGACTCAAGGATGACATAAACACTTTTTTGGCCATAACTCAAGAAACCATATGATAATTATGACAATTTCACAAACATGTCTAACAGGATAAAATGATGAAGTGATGATATTTTGGACAGACATGGATGTATACTGTAACTCGACTGGGTGGCGGAGGCATACCACCGTGAGGCGGTAATTCTGGTTTAAAATCTAATTTTAGGAAAAAGTATAAAGAACACACCACCATATGCATAAAATCTGAGTAAAAAAAGTTTACTTTTTTATGCAATCAGAACAGTGGGATCTGCATTTGCATTTATCACAGTTGCTGTAACATCCAACATCAGAGCACTACTTTGAGAGGGCACATACGCTGAGAAGGAGCATATTTTTGCAAATAAAATAAAGTATTGACTGAGTTGATCTTTGCATGTAAACTACTGATTAAAAATGGATACAGTTTTTGAGAATCAATACAGAATCACAAAACACAATATTGCGATATAGCATTTTCTTACACCCTTAGTGTAAGTGTTGGCTCCTTACTCCAACAAACAGGAAAAACATGGCAACAGCAAGTTTTCCCAGCCCAAAAGGGAGTATTACCTAGTGTTAAGCCTAACTGCATAATTGCCTATTGTTGGCAGCATATACTGTATGTCTTGTCTGGCAGTATGTTTGTATATATGTAGCTTGCCAGCTCGCAAGTCTTAACATTGTCCAATACACAACATCAGCATCACTTTCTCAGTGAGGCAGTAAGCTCCAGTCTCTGTCTGCTCGAAGGTGTCACTGCATGTTGGAACTAGAAAGTCACAGTCCATTACAGTTCATATGAGGTGGAAAGTTACCAGGACAGCCCGGCAGGCAATGACCGATGTCTGTCTCCTCCTCAGTCTCTAAAAGTGCATTAAGGTAGAGCAATTATTAAATGGCTTTGCCACAACGATAAATTTATACATTTAATGGATGAAAACAAACCAGATTTAGTAAAATGTCTCCCAAAGGTCATGATAGTTTTTAGAGCTGCAACGATAAATCAATTAGTTGTCAACTATTAAATTAAGCGCCAACTATTTTGATAGTTGATTAATCGGTTTTAGTAATTTTTTAAGAATAGAAAGCATGGCTGTTAACATTAACGCAAATTTGTTTTAACGCCACCAATTTCTTTAACGCATTAACGCAACTTTAGGTTTTTAGGTTGTGGCGGGCTCAGTAGTTAGTTAAAGCTAGAGTGAAGATACTGGTATCATATGAAACTAAAAAACCTAATGAATCCATTGGTACCCACCATGTCATAGTAGCTTGTCGGTATGAAGGTAAAATTTCGCTCCAAACGTACACTAAATTTTGGCGAGGAAAAACTGGCATGGCCATTTTCAAAGGGGTCCCTTGACCTCTGACCTCAAGATATGTGAATGAAAATGGGTTCTACGGGTACCCACGAGTCTCCCCTTTACATACATGCCCACTTTATGATAATCACATGCAGTTTTTGTTAAGTCATAGTCAAGTCAGCACGCTGACACACTGACAGCTGTTGTTGCCTGTTGGGCTGCAGTTTGCCATGTTATGATTTGAGCATATTTTTTATGCTAAATGCAGTACCTGTGAGGGTTTCTGGACAATATTTGTCATTGTTTTGTGTTGTTAATTGATTTCCAGTAATAAATATATACATACATTTGAATAAAGCAAGCATATTTGCCCACTCCCATGTTGATACTATTATTAAATACTTGGCAAATCAATGTGCGATTAATTTGTGATTAACTATGGACATTCATGCGATTAAACATGATTAAATATTTTAATCGATTGACAACCCTTATAAAAAGTCAAAATTCTCTGATTCCAGCTTCTTAAATGTGAATAATTTCTTTACTCCTCTATGACAGTAAACTGAATATCTTTTGAGTTGTGGACAAAACAAGACATTTGAGAACGTCATCTTGGGATTTGGGAAATACTGAACGCTTTTTTCCCTATTTTATAGACCAAACAACTAATCGATTAATTACAAAAACAATCCAACTGTCGCAGATGAATCGACAATGAAAATAATCCTTAGTTGCAGCCCTAATAGTTTCCATATAGGCAACGAACGATCATACAAATGGAAATGGCTGCTGTGAAATCTAAACTGTATTGGTTATGTTTCTCATCTCCCCCTGTTTTTTTTATTTATATACATGTATCTTACATTATATAGAAGTTTAAAGATAGCTAACATACCGTGTGCACCCACTGCATGAGTCACAGTGCTTGAAGAGAGGGTGATGACACCGGGCTCTACCTTGTACAGTGTGTACATCATCACTGTAAATATACTGTAGCCACGGTGAAGAGGAGCCCCTTTGGATCTATTGATACCTCTATACCGTACACTCATGCACTATTAATGGCATAGCACATGTTCATCACATATGATCACTTACAGCCTCTCACTGTTTATGTATTCTATTAGCTATGGATGAGTAATGTACAGTCTTTGACGCAAGCGAAAGTGAAATTTTAAGATGGATTGCTTTACATCAAGCTGAACTCAAAACGAAACAAATCCATACTTTTGTTTTTTTTTACCACAAGATGTAATAAAGAAGTTCCAGACACTGCCCAAATTGTGCTGACTCCTGATTTGTGGTTATGACTCTGTTCAAGTCAAAAAGAAAATGAGTAAACCCTATCTGGGATTTCGAAAATAATGTATTTAGCCAAAGAACAAAAAAAAGCATTTTAATCAAGTGCAGTCGCAGTGAAAGTGAATTCTGTGGGGAAGGGGTTAAATTAGATTCTGCATTTTCTTTTCTGTTGCTTGTGGTATTGTTTAATTGTCAGTAATCAATGGCAGTTGGCCAAGTGAAAGCGTATAATTTTGTCAGCTTTTAAAGAGCGTTATTTATGAGCAAGAGGTGAAGTATACTCAGTCACTCCTCGACTCCCCAAAGCTCCAGCTGGCAATCATCAGAATTGGGAATGCATTTGGGACTCCTTTATTAAACCATGTGAAAGGTATATCACATTTTGCAATACCCTGAAAGAGTGAGTGCAAAGCCCATAATAACAGTTTATTCAGGTCTACAGCCCAAGGCTTCGTCCTAGGCAGAGACAGATCAAACTGCACAACAGTGGAAGTCAGTCTCCGGAGCAGGGTTGATAACCTTTAATGTTTACTTTTGCTTATGATTGTTTTAACTCCACCTGCCCGTCTCCCAGTATGAAGCCTCCAGGTCTGGTGTCGGTAGGAAAGATAAACCATGGGATTGCAGACAATTTGTACATTTGTAAATTGATGCTTGTCTTTGGCAGTTTGTTTTTGAGGCTTGAGGAGAGTTAAATATGCATGACTTCAACATGGGTGGCTCCAAGTCTTTTCCAAAACAACAAACAAATGACATGAAATCTTTATTTGGCGGAGACAAACAGAATTCTGAATTGATTTTTTTTAGAAAGAGGACTCCACGTGAGCTCCAGCAGTTAACTAGATTTGTTTGTTTCTTCTGAAATGGAGCTGCGGTGATATTTACCGAGAGCGTGCACGCGCGTACCGAGCAGACGCACAGACATACACGCACGCGTGTGCTCCCATCTTTAGTCGGTTGAGGGGGGGAGACAAACCTAAAGATCGCCACGGAGACCCATCTTTCAAATTTATTCATTAAACTCCCAAATGCTCCCCTTAACGAATGTAATTAGAATATGGTAATGAGAGAGGGCTGAACCAGGGAGTGTTGTAATACGCTTAGCAGCACAGAGGGAGAGGAGAAGAGAGAGACAGACAGAAAGAGAGGGAAATAGAGTAAGGGAGTTAAAGGAGAGCGAAATAGAGAGACTGACTGACAGGGTGCCAATTTATGTCTTGTTGTAAACAAGTATTTATGCCAATGAGAGGTGGCACACACTATTTCTATTTCTCTCTCTCTCTCTCTCTCTCTCTCTCCCACTACGTCTCTATCTCTATCTGTCTCTCTCCCTCTCCTTAGCATACCAAACCTCCTCAATAACAATAACATCAACAATAGCAGAGCAGAGACGAGCCTCGGAGGGCAGAATGACTCACAGTGAGATGAGGCATCAGGGGTTAACACAACCACTGGAGACTCCTTCATTGAGACACCCCCCTCAGCCTCTCTCTCTCTCTCTCTCTCTCTCTCTGTCTTCTTCTTCCACCTCCCACTGGCAAACACACACATTCGTCATTAGAGATTTCAAATATACCTCTGTGTGTATGTGTGTGTGTGTGTTCACCCTTTCTTGGGTAACTTGAGTTGAGTTTTTGAGGACTCTGACAGGCTTTATCTCAGACGCCCTAGCGCGACGGGGGTCCTGGCATTGTGTTTGACACCACACACCTGTTGCCGTCTTTGATGTGTTCGCCCCCCTGCCGAGAGAGAGGGGGCCGTCTCCTCAAATGCAAATACGAGGCAGGAGGAAGAGGACAGGTAAGGTGCGCAAGAGAGTGGAAGTCTTAGAAAAAATATGATTGATGTTCCCTCAGTGGATTGGGGCTGACTCTTCCTTACTCTCGGGTCTCTGCTAAAAAGTTTGTGCTACTTTCCATACTGCGAGTGTGTGCGTGTGGAGCCACCTTCACCATTTGGACTTCTATATATTGGCGAGAGGGAGATGAGAGGGAAATGAGACAGGAAAAAAAAAAGGGAAGTGGGTGAGCGAGAGGGGGGAGAAAGTAAAGAGGTCAAACCAAAAGGAGAGGGAGTGAAGGAGAGGGGAGAGTGACTATTTCATTATAAAGCCGTCACTCACATGGGCAGCAGCAGCCGCCACATAGACTCTTTGGAGACCAACCCTCTCTGGGTCTGTGTGTGTGTGTGTGTATGTGTACACTCATTCATGTGTGTGCATCCTACCTTGCATTTGACATGGGATGTATTTTTGTGACCATGTATGTCCGATGGTGTGCGCGCGTGTGAATGTGTGTATGAACTCTGTTGCAGCGTGACAGAGATAGATGTAGCGCACGTCTCTCTCCCAGCCAGGTGACAGGGGCGGGTCCCCTCTGAAGGTCAGACCTTGTCCTCCAATGATACACCAGCACTAAATGTGTGTGTGCGTGTGTGTGCACCAATCTGTTGTCCACGCAGCATGTGTCACCGAGAGAACAAGAGGAGAGACAGAGAAAGCCAGGACAAGTTTTATATTTATTTTTTCACACGAGCGACTTTGTGTATTAATAGACGGCCCATTTGTATGCATGTGTGTACAAGTCTTTTATGTCCACGGGCGTGCATGTGTGTGTTGCCCAGTGTGTGATGAGGTGTTTATATGATAAACACAAGGCAAGCTTGAGAGGAATTCTGATCAGGGGCTTTGCAACAGTTGTTATGGAAACAGCATTAAGCAGTTGTATTAGCCAGTGGAGGTAATATAAAGGCTGTTGAAAGTAACACACAGTGGGGAGCGAGGCAGTTTGGGAATATAATACAAACTACACATTATTGCTCCGGTTTACAATAGACTTGATGAAATTTTATTGTGTGGCTAGAACGGAACAAAATTATCCTTGTCGTAACTCATTGTTTAGCTTGCGTTCTGTGGAGAGCTACACATTTTAATTAGCCAGGTTAGAGGAACATAGTGCAAACAAGACATTATTGGGCTGGTTTACAACAGGCGTCACATCATTTACGTCAGCGTAAAGCTGCACACAGCTGTCTCTTTATTCAGCTTTCTCTTTGCAACACTATCTTAAAGGGATAGTTTGGGTGTTTTGAAGTGGAGTTGTATGAGGTACTTATCCATAGTCAGTGTATTACTTTACAGTAGATGACGGTCGGCACGCCTCCAGTTTGGAGAAGCAGACAGCAGTACCAGCAAGGAAGCAAAGCAATACATTGCGGTGGACGGGGCCGGCAGAAAAATGTATTTTAGCCACCTAAAAGAAAGACCTAAAAAAATCAATATCAGTTTAAGTGTATGCTATACAATCTATGTGTCTGACCGGGAACTGAAGCTGCTATCTCTGCTATCGCCAAAGCAACCAGACTCCATTGAAAAAAACTGTAATTTTACCTTGCAGAACATGGGAGTTGCTGGGTTACCGCTGCCTCGATCGGTTAGTTTGTTTGTGTTATTGTCTAACTTTGGTTAGTTTGGATTCACCAAACTCACACAATAACACAAACAAACTAATCGATCGAGGCAGCGGTAACCCAGCAACCCCCGTGTTCTGCAAGGTAAAATTACAAGTTTTTTCAATAGAGTTTGGAGGCATTGGCAGGAGCATAGATGGATACAACAGCTTTAGTCCCCCGTTGGAAAGGGCTGTCCGACGGCAAGGTAAAACAGTGAAAATACTCTCAATATAGCGTACACTTAAACTGATATTGATTTTTTTTAGGTGAGTCTTTCTTTTAGGTGGCTAAAATACATTTTGCTGCCAGCCCCGTCCACAGCAGTACATTGCTTTGCTCTCGTGCAGTAACTCCCGTCATCTACTGTAGGTAACACACTGACTATGGATAAGTACCCCACTTCAAAACACCCGAACAATCCCTTTAAGTTGGAGTCTTCAGTAAAGCAGCCATTGCTCCATGACATTGGGGATTTTAGAGGTCACTCAGGCCTGTTCAGATATTACAGGCCGTGATTCTGACAGATCGGCCCTGTCACATTTCTGGCAACAACTGCGGACAATGACATGCCTACAGACACCTCTCGATTCTTTATTACAGTGCAAATCAAATTGTATATACATTTAGCATAACATTGTCATTGTTGTGCTTCATTTACATGATGAAGGAGACGTGTTTAAAAATAGACCACGATCAATAAAATGTGGGTTGAACAAATGGCTGAGATAGTGCTCGGGATCAAAATAAAACCCACAGAGAAGCCTGTAGTCTGCAAAAAAATAATAACAAAAAAAGCCTCCCCAAAAAAAACAGGAGGCAATTTTGGATAGAGTGTCTATCAACGTCAGACACTGACAGGGTTGTTCTGGGAAGGAGAGAACCGGTGGAGGTGCTCAGGAACAAATTACAGCATCAGCAGACCTCCCCTGGTAATGCTAATGCAGTTCTCTCCCCCATATATGTATACAAGACTTTACCACGCTCAAGGAGAAAGGCAGATTCTGTTAGTCGAAAAGGACACTTCAACTCGCTGCCCGCCAAAATAAACTGCTCGATGCCAAACGATTTCCGTGGCGAGAACCGGCGACAGCCTTCATTTGAGGCAGTTCGAATGGATGTGACAGTTCCAGTTTACAGACAACTCTGTTTTCCCCCAGATCTCTGTCGGGGTGATGCTCATCATTAGACTTCAAAACGTGCACGCACACACACACATACATTGCACACACACACACACACACACTAGCCTGTAGCTAAACCCTATAACGGAATCTCCCTGGGGAAAGCTCCTGGATAAGTCTGTTGCAGTGTAGGAGACCCCCCACCCCCTCCTCCTCTCCCCTCCTCTCCTTTCCCTCCTCTGGAAATCTCCCTGAGGCCTGTGTGAGTGCATGTGAATTTGTGCGTATGTGTGTGTGTGTCTGTCTGTCTGCTTTTCTGTACATGCCACCAGTTTCTTGGAGGGAGATGGTCTCAGTGATGCGTGAGTGGGAGGCTGATTTCCCCAACTGCATCGCTCGCTCCAATCTAACTTCCCACTCATGCTCTCTGCTTTGTTAGATATTTCTTAAGTAACTCTCTCTCTCTCTCTCTCTCTCTCTCTCTCTCTCTCTCTCTCTCTCACTTTCTCTCTCTCACACACACACAGACAGTCAGGAATAGATGTGTGTTGGGAAAAGTGTGTGTGTCTTTCAGCTGGGCCTGTCGTAATGTATTATTACATAGACTCACACAGACATGCAGAACGTCTGGGTTTCTAGAGTAGATCCCCGGAGAAAGATACTTGTGCCTGCTCTGCGTCTGGCATGGCTAACACACACACACACACACACACACACACACACACACACACATGCACACACACTCACAGTATTCCTAAAGGGTCAGTGTGTCGCCAGGCATGCTCAAAGCGCTCTATCACTGGTTTCCATTGGGACAATAACTGTGACTTCCTGAGGATCGACCTTCACCATCTCACTTCTGTCACTCTTCACATGGGCGTGTGTGTGTGTGCCGGCGAGGGAGGGGAGCAGCAGTGTGTGTCTGCAGCGAGAGTGTGTATATGTGTGTGTGTGTGTGGGTGTGTTGCAGAGTGTGTGTGTCAGGCTGCCATTTCAGCTGACTCCTCTGTTTCTGGCTTTTTAATGGCTCTTATGGGGCAGGCCTTTAATTGCAAGTCTCTCTCCCTCCTTCTTAATCCTCCCATCCTTCTGTCTCTCCCAGCCCCTCGTCTCCTCTCTTCTTCTCCTCTCTCCTCCCGCCTCCCACTGGCTGACAGTCACTAGGGGAGCCCGAGTGCCTGGCCGGGGCTGTGGAGGCCGTATAGGATATTGACTTGCTGCGGAGTGGTTTGGGAGGAGGAGAGGTGGCTGCCTGTCACAGCTAATGAATAGATGCATAAATGAATGAGGCACTCCTTTTGTGTGTGTGTGCTGTTGTGCCGCGCTATGGCTAAAAAAGTTTTATGTGCCTCAGACAGACCGACATTAACAGTGGCCAGCTTGATAGTGCTAATTATTAAGGGGTGTGATGACAGTTCCTCCCCCACACACACGTGTGTATTAACACACATATATATGCAGGATGAGGCAGCGGGGGGTTGGGATGTGAGGGATACTTTAGAAAAACCCAATCCAGTTAAGTGCTAGCACCCTCCAGCTGCTCTTTCCATCTCTTTCTTTCCCTCTCCCTCTTTGTCCCTCCATCTCGTTGTCTGATCGGTGTGAAGCCGGAGTGCTCTCACGCCAAACTGGGACAAATACCTAAAAACGCACACACACACACACACACATAGAAAGAGGAAGAGCAGGTCTGGAGAGGAGACTGTTGATCTGAGGGGGCAGATGAAGGAGTGCTTGGAGTGTTGATGCCTTCTTCACTATTGCTTTGTGCCACATTTCAAACTCTGATTGCCTTAAGAGGACAATTTACATTTCATAGTCTTTTCACAACAAGTGGGTGAGATGGGAGTCAGGGACGGGGGGGGGAGAGAATGATGTTTCAAGGAGGAAGCCAGGGGTGAGAGAGTTCACCTAGCAAAGGGAAAAGGCGGTGTTGCGTGAGCATCAAAAAAGCAGGAGATACAAACAATAGTTTCTTTTGACTGTGTGTCTCTGTCTTGTGTGTATGGACGTTTTGTTTTGCCTTGCTCTCGCTAGAATGCACCTGTATGATTTGAACTTTCTTTCTTTTTTTTTCCCTTATTGGATTCATGTGAGTGTGGAAGAAGAATAGAAATAGTGTGGAGAACTGAGGAGATGAAAAGAGAGCCGGAGGAATTAAGAATCAAGTTAGGAGCCGGCTTTATCTGACGGGAAACTGTGAAACTGCAAAGTACAAGAAAACTTTTCCTATCAGCGCACTCTCTCAGCTAGTGTATGGGTCTGCACCCCGCGTGTGTGTTTATATGGCGTGTGTGTGTGTATTTAGGAGATAGCTTTTCCTCCCCAGTGGAGGGAGACATCGGTGTGTCGGTGAGCGTGATTGGTTGTTGGCCCTGAGGGTCCGTCCTCTATATCTGTCTCCTGACTGGCTGCTCTGTGACCAATCAGGCGCCTGGACCTCACCGTGGCAATCAGATAGTGACACACTCTCTGTGGGCATCGGCAGGTCATCTGGAAATACCTGTTATGTTTTATCTCCCGGTGACACACACACACACACACACACACACACCAATATAACCTTTCTGTCTTGTCTTTGTCTCTCTAGGAGATTGCTGCATATCTCATCACTTTTGAGAAACATGATGAGTGGCTGACGACATCGCCAAAAACCAGGTGAGGAGAGTGCACACACACACACGCCCACGTACAAACACAGTATCGCTCAATCAGCCACGTTGGTTTAATCCCAGTGACTGAGTGCCTGTGTTTGATTAAAAAATTAGTGATGTACGTCGGCTGTCTCCAAAGGCTCCTGCTGAACGGCCTACTCTACATGTAGAGAACGCTCCAGAACATGGCTGGACTGTAAAGCACATAGTCAGCTGGAAATGGAGTATTAATGAATGTAAATGTATTAGGATAAGTGATGTATAATTCAGACGTAGGAAGGTGAGTGGGGGTTTAAAGGGAGGGGGAGTATGTGTATTTAAAATGGGGTGTGAACAGGGATTCACATGCCAGAACTGAATATTCATCGATCCGACTGAACCATAGGTAGCTCTTTTCCTAGAGTGGGGAGAGGTTATAATCAGGAAGGAAGGAGGGAAAGAAAAAAATAAGAAAGACTTATTTAAAGGGCTATTTGAATTATTGATAAATCACCTTATTGGCATTTACTTTAGTTAATACTGGGGCTGTCAATCGATAAAAATATTTAATCATGATTAATCGCACATTCTACATCTGTTCAAAATGTACCTTAAAGGGAGATTTGTCAAGTATTTAATACTCTTATCAACATGGGAGTGGGCAAATATGCTTGCTTTATGCAAATATACGTATATATCTATTATTGGAAAGCAATTAACTACACAAAACAATAACAAATACTGTCCAGAAACCCTCACAGGTACTGCACTTAGCATAAAAAATATGCTCAAATCATAACATGGCAAACTCAAGCCCAACAGGCAACAACAGCTGTCAGTATGTCAGTGTGCTGACTTGACTATGACTTGCCCCAAAACTGCATGTGATTATCATAAAGTGGGCATCTCTGTAAAGGGGAGACTCGTGGGTATCCATAGAACCCATTTTCATTCACATATCTTGAGGTCAGAGGTCAAGGGATCCCTTTGAAAATGGCCATGACAGTTTTTTCTCGCCAAAACTTAGCGTAAGTTTGGAGCGTTATTTAGCCTCCTACACAACAAACTAGTATGACATGATACCAGTATCATCACGCAAGTTGTGTTAATGAGTTAAAGAAATTAGTGGCATTAAAACAACTTTGAATGTGTTATTATAGTGTTTGACAGCCCCTAGTTAATACAGATGAAGGTATGATAAAAAAGAGAAAGAAAAAAAAGAAGAGGGAAAGAAAAAGTAAAGTGAGTGAAGAGGTCACCTCATGGCCCCATTTCTGATTACTGACACCGCTGGAAGCCCGAGGTGATGCCTCCGCGCTCCCATTGTGCGGAGCTGAAGGACTCTTCTCAGGAGCGGCCTTAGGCCAGCAGCACAGTTTATGTTGTGGATGGATTTCTCATTGATTGGTTGTGCTGCCGTATAGCCTCAGCCTCCCGGCAGCAACAGCAGCCGCAGCAGTCATATTGGTGTTATTGAGCAGCAGTTAGATATAATCCCATTTACACATGACACGAGGCACGATTAGAACAGATTACACCTAATCCCATCAGATGGAAAGGAGCTCAGCAAACGGAGCGAGGGACATTTATGTGTGTGTGTGTGTGTGTGGTTAGGCATATGTGCGCATGCGTTTGCACACTTGTGGGGGGGGGCAATATTAAGATAACAATCAATGACCTTCATTTCTCCCTTCACTGAAATACCTCATCAGTTCAAAGTAATGACTGTTACCTCCTCTCACTTCTCTCATCTACTCCTCCTTCTCTCCTCCCTTTACCGGACTCACTCACTCGCCCACTCCGTCTCTTTATCTTGCCGTCTCCCCCCCCCATCCCTCCTCCTCCCCTTGCCTTCTCTGTTTTCGCTCTGCTACACTGTGGAACGGTGGAAAAGCTTTTTATATCCCACACATCACAGCCCAGTTACAATCAATAGCATTTATGTCTGCTTGAATCGGAGGGTTTTGCGAGGAACACGGGCATCGTCCACGTGCACGTATTTCCCACCCGCACACACACACACACACATCTGATCTCATCCATCTTCTCCATAACATAATTAGAATCAGCAGCTCTGAGATGACTCACACTGCTCGAGACGGAGACTAAACTCGGCTTTGATCGGAGGGTGGGGGTCTCCACTCCGCTAAGAAACTGGCAGGCTCACCCCAAAACAGAGCAGATTTAAGGTGTCAAAGAAAATCAGCTCAAAGTAAATTCAATTTCACTACACACAGTGTTCAGAGTAAATTGCAATCATCTCAGTCCATATAGATGTGTCTACATCAAATTCTAGCAGAGGAGAGAGGAGGGGAGGAGAGAATGGGAGAGGAAAGGAGATAAGGGTGGAGGAGAGGAGATAAGGGTAGAGGAGAGGAGAGAAGAGGAGAGGAGATAAGGGTAGAGAAGAGGAGAGAACAGGAGAGGAGAAAAGGGAAGGGAAGAGGAGAGAATGGGAGAGGAAAGGAGATAAGGGGAGAGGAGTGAATGGAAGAGAAGAGGAGAGAAGAGAAAAGGAGAGAAGGGGAGAGGAGAGAATTGGAGAGGAAAGGAGAGGAGAGAAGGGGAGAGGAGAGGAGATAAGGGTGGAGGAGAGGAGATAAGGGTAGAGGAGAGGAGAGAAGAGGAGAGGAGATAAGGGTAGAGAAGAGGAGAGAACAGGAGAGGAGAAAAGGGAAGGGAAGAGGAGAGAATGGGAGAGGAAAGGAGATAAGGGGAGAGGAGTGAATGGAAGAGAAGAGGAGAGAAGAGAAAAGGAGAGAAGGGGAGAGGAGAGGAGATAAGGGAAGAGGAGAGAAGGGAAGAAGAGAGGAGAGAAGGAGAGGAGAAAAGAGAAGGAGAGAGGAGAGAAGGAGAGAGGAGAGAACGGGAGAGGAGAGGAGATAAAGGGAGAAGAGATGAGGAGAGGAGAAGAGGGGAGGGGAGAGGAGATCAGGTTAGAGGTGAGGAGAAAAGGGGAGAGGAGAGAAGGGGAGAAGAGATGAGAGGAGAGGAAAGGAGAGAAGGGGAGAAAAGATGAGGAGAGGAGATAAGAGGAGAGGAGAAGAGGGGAGAAGAGAGAAGGAGAGAGGAGTGAACGGGAGAGGAGAGGAAAGGTGAGGAGAGGAGAGGAGAAAAGGGGAGAGGAGAGGAGAGAAGGGGAAAGGTGAGGAGAGGAGAGGGGAGAAGGGGAGAAGAGATGAGGAGAGGAGAGGAGAGGAGAGGAGAGGAGAGGAGAGGAGAGACAATAAAAGAAACAGAGGTTAGGAGGACAATAGAAGGAATAGACAAGATGAGAAGATGTGGATAGGTGTAAAGGAGTGGAGAATTGAGGTACTGAAGAAGCAGTAAATAGAAAATAAAGAGATGCTGTGATAAGCGGGATAAAGACTGGAGGTTGAGGGAGAAGAGGAGGGCAGGAAAAGGAGAGAGGAGGTGTGTAAACGTGTGTGTGGTTGTGTGCATACATGACTGTGCGTGAGAGAGAGAGAGAGAGCACTTGTGAGTATGTGTTAGTTTATTGATTGTTAACGTGCCTGTTCTCTTTCTGTTGTCATGAGATAAGGCAGAGGAGCATTTTTCCTCCACCTACACACTCGCAAACACTTACACACACACCTGTCTTTAACGTTTTAGAAGTGTAATGATTGATTGCCGAGCAGCAGGTTTGACATTGAGCTCAAAGAACACACGGCAGTAGGTCCTGCCATCTCTGATATCGCTGTAGCATCTCTGTCTCGCTACATGTATGGCTCCTGGTGTGTGTTTGTGTGTGCGCAGGCATGTTTTTCCCACCAGGTGTATGTGGAATGGGAGCTTAGAGGCCAATGTTCCTGTTGTGCTGATAAATCACCCTACTAAAATATTAACATGTAGGAGTGTGAGGCTACGTACGAGAGGGGAGGGGCGGCATGGGACCAGCTAACTTGACTGTGGGAGAATAACATTGATTCACATTGTCGGTATTTGTGAATCAGCAATGCGGGAGAATTTTTATACCTGACATGACAGCATGAAAATCATTTCTGTTCAGTTTCTATGGAGTTGAATTGTCAGTTTTAAAGACTGCACACTACACTTATTCTGTACAATCAAAATGATTCAACACTATCAGCCCCTTAACATCTGGCAATAATGCATTTTGAGTGATCAGATTGCGATCAGATAGTGCTTGACCACATGAAAGTACATTTTTTAATCTGTTCAAAATGTACCTTAAAGGGAGATTTGTCAAGTCTTTAATACTCTTATCAACATGGGAGTGGGCAAATATGCTGCTTTATGCGAATTTATGTATATATTTATTATTGAAAATCAATTAACAACACAAAACAATGACAAATATTGTCCAGAAACCCTCACAGGTACTGCAATTAGCATAAATAAATATGCTCAAATCATAACATAGCAAACTCAAGCCCAACAGGCAACAACAGCTGTCAGTGTGTCAGTGTGCTGACTTGACTGACTTGCTCCAAACTGCATGTTATTATCATAAAGTGGGCATGTCTGTAAAGGGGAGACTCGTAGGTACCCAGAGATCCCATTTTCATTCACATATCTTGAGGTCAGAGATCAATGGACCCCTTTGAAAATGGCCATGCCAGTTTTTATTCCCCAACATTTAGTGCAAGTTTGGAGGGTTATTTAGCCTCCTTCCCAACAAGCTAGCATAACATGGTTGGTACCAATGGATACCTGGTTTTCTAGTTTCATATGATGCCAGTACCTTCACTCTAACTTTAAAACTGAGCCTGCTACAAGCTAAAAATCACTACATTTTGTTGCATTAATGCATTAAAGAAATTAGTGGCGTTAAAACGAATTTGCATTAATGCGTTATTATTGCGGTAACTTTGACAGCCGCAGTGTATATGCACCCAAAACGCATTGAGGACGGATTGTGATCTGATCGGCCAAACCCCCTCTGGAGGTAGTCAAGGACGCATTGTGACCACAAGTGTAAATTCAAATGCATTTTCAAACTACATACAACAACTACGTGGGCAGAAATACGTAATGCTAGGGCTGTCCCGAGTACGATTAGTTGGGCTCCAGAGCTTCGGCAGTAATTAAGCACAAGGCTTTCATCCGCTGTTCATGTCCAGTGTGTCACGTTACAATCAGCTGTTTGTTCGTGTCTCGTGTTCACAACGTTCAGTGTCCTTTTCACTGTTTAAACAGTGAAGCAGTTTTAAGCCCAACCGTGTTGTTTTTTCCTAAGCCTAACTAAAGTGGTGTTAATGACTGAACCTATAGCGATTTTAATTCACAGCATTAAGCATGTGTTTACTGTGACCAAAAAGTGGCGCCGAGCAGTCTGTCAAAGCATCAGTATGTGACGAGTTGGGATGAGAACTCCTTGCGTCATCCCTCTGCGTGTGCGAGTGTAGACATACCTCAAAGTCACGTTTGCAGGCCCTCTTCCACTAAACGGTGGTGTTTTGAGGCTGATGTGTCTGCTCATTTCGCACCGCCGGTCTGGCGGTGCCGGGCTGCAAGCCGGTGCGTAGGCAGCTTTCCTCTCAGCCCTTTCAGACAGAATGATCGGATCTCAATTGGATATCAATGTGGACACTGGAGACACATATTAATACTAAGTGTAAAGGTTAAATTCAATTGCAGTTATTTTTATATTCATATCTATTCATATTTATATAGATCATATCTAGACACAGTGGTGGAATGTATCTAAGTACATTTACTCAAGTACCATACTTAAGCTCAATTTTGAGGTACTTGTACTTCACTTAAGAATTTTCATTTTAGGCTACTTTATACTTATACTCCACTACATTTCATGCAAAACATAATCAACAAATAAATGATGATATATTATTATAGATTAAGCTACCAAGTATATAAAATTATTAAAATGAGCTCCACCGTTACCAGCTGCAACGTTAAAATGATGAACACATTAATGCATCAATAATTATAATCCGATATTATACTATATATTATTCTGAAATGAGCCCTTCTGCATAATGACTACTTTTACTTTTGGTACTTTAAGTGTATTTTGATGTTAGTACTGTAATACAGCAGTGGTGGCCTAAAGGTTAGAGAAGCGAGCTTGAGACCGGAAGCGAGCTTGAGACCGGAAGCGAGCTTGAGACCGGAAGGTCGCCGGTTCATTGGGGAAAGTGAAAAAGCAGCGTTTGCCCCTCCCTCATTACCACCACTGAGGTGCCCTTGAGCAAGGCACTTAACCCCATCCGCTCCAGTGGAGTTGCTCAGTGACCAGCAGGTCAGACTGTGGTTGTACTGGGCAGCTTCCAGGTGTGGATGTGTAACTGTGTGAATGTGATCAGGGTGTTCCTGAAAAAGAGAGCATTGCTCTCAGTGAATCTCCCCCTGAATAAATAAAGGTAAAAAAAAAAAAAATACTATTGTACTTTTACTTAAGTAAAGTTTTGAATCCATGACTTTTACTTGTAGCAGAGTATTTCTACACTGTGGTATTTCTACTTTTACTTGATTAAAATATCTGAGCACTTCTTCCACCACTGTCTAGATACAATCTGGATATGAGACGCGTTTAGTGTAAAGGGGGTCTATATGTGTCACTTTCTGTCTGGCTAACTCTTCATCCTTTCCTCCATCAGGCCTCAAAATGGCTCTATGATCCTCTACAACCGTAAGAAGGTGAAGTACAGGAAAGATGGCTACTGCTGGAAGAAAAGGAAAGACGGGAAGACCACCAGAGAGGATCACATGAAGCTCAAAGTCCAGGGAGTAGAGGTGAGAGGCTGCGATGGAAAAAACAAGTCGATGATCTTGTTTGGCACTACCAATGGTTTCACTGCCAATCTTACTTACTAACTTACTCTCCTTTACTCCCGAGGAGACACATACGTGTAACACAAAATGTACACACAAACACACATGCTGATGCTGCAGGCCAACGTGTTACCTGAGAGCGAGTGGTGCCCCTCTTTCTTTACCTCCCTCCCTCCCTGCTCGTGGCCCTCTCTCCCTTCCTCTCTCTGTCTCCCTCTCTCTCCCTTTCTGAAGGATAAGAGTGTGTTTGGCCTGAGGCCAGGAATGATGTCAATGCCTCCTTCAGCAGAACAGAGAGGGGTATCGATCCAGTCTCAAGGCAGCGTCTGTGCGTGAGAGAGTGTGTGTGTGTGTGAGTGTGTTCGAGTCACATCAGCCAGCTCGAAAATTGATTATTCAGCAGGAATATACCAAGAGGTGAGAGGAGTGAGCATGCATGTGTCAGAAACAGAAAGAATGAGGTAGAAGGGAGAGCGAAGGAGAGACAGCGAGGGGGCACATGGATGTTTGCAGAGGGCTCAATAGTTTTGCATTAAGGGTGAGCAGGAGACGGGCGAAAGAGACACGGAGGTAAAGGGAATAATTGAGATCAAGTATTCCCATCTGCACCTCTATTATTCACGACCCCACACACTCACATTGACATTCATCTCACATGCAATTTTCTGCAATCGTGCATGAATACACATACTCACGCACGCACATATACAAAGTGTTTCTCTCCCCGGTAGCTGCTCTGTAATTGTTTGTGTCACGTCTTCCCAGGACCCCCCAAAGCAAGCACAAGCAAGCGGTGTGTAGAGCAGGGGGACGGGGACGAGGGAATGAGCAGAGCAGCGAGATGAGCAGAGGGAGTGAAGGAGGATGGGGAGACGCAGGAAGCAGGAGAGAAAAACATAACCCTGGATGGAGAGCCTCCTCATATCGAATGGAAATATATGGAAATGCACTCTGCCTTTGGCAAAACACACTTTAGATAGAGGGCGGGCTACTTCTGAGAAGAGGCAAAAATGGCGAGAAAATATAAGTGTGCACGAGTGTTCATGAGACAGAAAACAGGACAAGTTGCAAGTGTTGATTATATACGGCCTGATTGATCAGCATTTGTGTTTGTGTGTGCAATTTTTGTCTTTAAACACAACCGAATTATGTGTGTATGTGTGGGATCCTATGGGATTTGAATGCATATGCAGTGATGATCTTGATAGAAAGCTTTTCTGGCATCATTTCACCCTTCCTTTGTCAAACACCACAACACACACTCTTCATTAGGAACAGGTATCGAACCTCAATACTATTCCACTTTCCATAGCACATAATATCAAAAACTCTCAAGAAAGTGGGACCTGGTTTTAACAGCTTGTTCAGACTCTTAGTTTTGTTGACTTTTCTTTGATCAGATATTTACTTATTTAAAGCAGGGTCAGTGTTGATCTTGAGAAACTAGCAAGAGTATGCTAGATTTTTTTTTAAAATGATCTAACCGAAAAATCGAGTCCAGTGTTGCCAACTCTTTTTCAATGAAAGTAGCTAACAGCATTAGCTCCAAAAGTCCCTAAATCTAGCGAGAAAGCATTGAGAAACACTGACAGTCTGTCACTTCGGGCCTCCCTCCAAAGCCACTCCCCCACAATTATCATAATGAACATAAACAACAAACGTGGTTATTACTCACAGCTGTCAAGCTAGCAGCTTGTGCAAGACTCCGGTGACGTGCAATGAGTGCACGGGCAGAGTAGGTACAGTAAGTAGACAGGTAGACAGTCCCGCTCCAGCCACAGATACCTTTATGTTATTTTTTTTGTCAGCGCATTTTATATATTGATTGCTGTTGGGACGTAATGAGAATTTCAACAAATATAAAAAAAAAAAATTCTAAAATCTTTACCAACCATACCTTTAAATCAGAATTTAGCTCATTTTAGAGTTAAACTTGCAGTAGGCAGAATGTTTTTGGCATCATTGGGATAAAAATTCCATAATAAACTTTCAGCATATTGTATTTCAAGTGTTCTGAGAGAAAACTAGACTTCACCTCCTCATGGCTCTGTTTTCAGGAGAGAGTGATCCTATTGAGCGTTCCTATTGGCTGTTCATCCAACGGAGGCAGCTGTCAGTAACTTGTGAACTCCGATCAAACGGTCAAACTAGGCAGCGCTGATCGAATATGAATCAGTATTCTGTTACTGTAATGCTTATTTCTCTCCTCAAATGTTTTCAGAATCATCTTGTAGTGTACTGTTTAGCTGTAAAATTAGAAAGTTTCTTCAACTGATCTCAACATGGCTGTCGGGTCAAAACTTTCTCATTTTACAAATAAACAGTACACTACAAGATGATTCTGAAAACATTTTATTCAAGAAACAGGCATTACCGTAACAGAATATTGATTCATATTCAATCAGCGCTGTCTAGTTTCACCGTTTGATCATTGACAGCTGCTCAGAGACGGCAAGGCTCCAGCTCGGCTCTGATTGGTTGTTTTCCTCCGGGCTGTGAAATCTTGCAGATGCCGTTAGGAGCACCGGAGGACACAGAGGCACATGTTGTTTTTCAGATTACCTGTCTCATGCGCTACTGTCAGGATATAGTGTGTAGCGTTTTATAAAAATAACTTTTTTTAATAATATTTGCTCCATTCCTACCCTCTGCAGCTTTAAGTTCTTGTGCAGTTGCCTTGCGTTACACACTGATGCATTTAAGAAGTTCAGCTTACTTTGTTAAATTAAAAAAGGCTCTGTAGCAAAGCATTTCAATATTCTTGAACTTAAGGTGTCAAAATAAAAGTATAGTTTTGGTATGTTTCAGAAACTCGGTTACTGTATTGGCACCGGTATCGAAACATTTCATACCGCACTGAACACAGATATTACAGACACTCTGAAGTGGTATAACTCTGTAAATCCACCTCTGCAATCATACATTTTGGTCTATTTTCACACCCACACACACGTATACACTATTTTGTATGTATGTAGGCATCCTCTGCTGGATGGAGTCCATACTGAACTTCCTCTTCATCTTGTCCACCTTGACACTCTGTACTTTTCCTCGCTTTCTCCTCCTCCTCTTCTTTGTCCCCTTCACTGTTACTGATCTCTCTTGCAGTGTCTGTGAGCTGACGACAGTGTGACTTTTTGTGAATTCCAAGTGGGTTATGTCTCGTCTTGCTGAGGCAGTAAATTTCACAATCTCTTGTGCTGTAATTGTCAACATCAGATTTATGGTATTTTAGAAAAGACATTAGGAAAAAACGCATACAGCATGTTTGCAATTTAGTTTTAGCACCGCAATCAATACAGCCTAAGTGGGTATAACCTAAGTTCTCCTCTCCTGTTCTCTCATTTACTGTCCTCTCCTCCTCTCCTCCTTTTTCACTTTTTGTCTTGCTTCCTCCCTTTTTTTCTTTTCTCGTTTTACCCCTGCAATCTCCTCTCCTCTCCTCTCCTCTCTTCTCCTCTCCTCTCCTCTCCTCTCTCTAGTGTCTGTATGGCTGCTACGTCCACTCCTCCATCATCCCCACCTTCCATCGTAGATGCTATTGGCTGCTGCAGGTAAGCCCACCCCCCTTCCCCACCTTGCCTTTTCTCACACAGTTATACACGTACAAAAACAAGACTTGGACAGCATTTATAGTAGGGGTGGGAATCACCAGAGGCCCCACGATACGATATTATCATGTTGCTTAACTCACGCTACGATCTTATTGTGATTTTAAATATTTTGCGAGTATTGCGATAAGACATATTGGGATTTATTACCTTCTTTCAACTGCAAGTTATGCAGTTTGTCAACATCTGTTTTATCTGATGAGAAACAGTTTTCACTCTGTTCAATCTCAGAGTTTTCATTCACATATCTGGAGGTCAGAGGTCAAGGGACCCCTTTGAAAATGGCCATGACAGTTTTTCCTCACCAAAATTTAGCGCAAGTTTGAGGCATTATTTAGCCTCCTTCGCGACAAGCTTGTATGACATGGTTGGTACCGATGGATTCTTTAGATTTTTTAGTTTCATATGATACCAGTATCTTCACTCTAGCTTTAAAAAATGGGCATGCTACAACCTAAAAATGACAAGTTGCGTTAGTGACATACAGTACTTAAAACAAATTTGCATTAATTAAAGCTATTAAGTTTTTCCTCGCCAACATTTTGCGCAAATTTGGAGCGTTATTTAGCGTTCTTCCTGACAAGCTAAAATGTCATGGTTGGTACCAATCGATTCCTTTGGTTAGTTTCATATCATACCAGTATCTTCACTCTAGCTTTAAGACTGAGCCCGCTACAACCTCTGAAAGACAGAATAAAAGCCGGGCACGCCATCAGATTGTTAAGAGGTTAAATAGTTCATATAATAAAGGATTGATACGTCTGACGTATTTGTATCAACACAATATTGCCACCCCAAAAATCACAATACCGTGTTGTATCAATTTTCCCCCCAGCCCTAATGTAAAGTGTGGTGATACTTTATTAGTTGTCATATATGGCAGCATATCTTTGTCGTTTCAGGACGTTTTCCTCTCACATTATGACCATCTTGTGACATTTATTTCAGCTATGTTGAGGCTTTATTCCCCATTTCACACAAAACTGAGCAACCAGAATATATATTAGCAGTGTTACACAAAGTTTTTCCTGTTAAACTGTCCATTTCCAAAACAGAACACTAAGCCAAACCATTAACCAGCAATAAACATCATCCTCCTCTAAATTAATGAGGCAGACATAGTGAAAATACTATCACAAAGCTGGGGTCATAATAAAGCTGGATGTTGTTTGGCTGAGTGGACACACACACAGTTAGACCACCCACTAGAATATGCCAAGTCTTGTATAATGCTAACATACAGTGCAGAATAATAAAAAACATTTCTTTGCCAGAAGTTGAGTGCAACTTTCGAGAGCACAGTGTGTTGTCGAAAACCCTGACTCTCGATGCTTATAGCGAGCATCAAGGACTCAGGCGCTACTCTCTATGTGGTCCTCTCCAAGAAAACACCCTGAAGCTACAAGCAACACACACACACAACATGCTCACACCAACACACACACATGCACAGGTGTCCCCTGTGTATAAAAGCATGTTGTTTTTCATAGAGATGTTGGACTCACTCTACTGCTCATGTGAAAGACAACAGAGAGCAAGAGTTACACACACACACACACACCAACATGTCCCTTCCTCTATTGGCCATGCAAGACGTGGTCACCAGGACCTCATCTTCTCGAGATGACAGGTTACATGATGAATCTTAAAAATGCATTTACACTTACACTGCCTCTCTCTCTTCATCTCTCTCTGTTCATTTCAAAGAAAAATATTGAATACCCAGCGTTGTTCATTTAAAATATGGAAATGCATACATATTTATGTATTCTTCGGCAGAATATTCCTGCATAATTTGTCACTGGAAATTTACAAGGACATTCCAGCCACCGGCCGTAAATTGAATATGCCCTAACCCAATATATTTTCTTTTTCAGCATGCCTAAACTAGTTTGATTCCTGCTGTCTGGAATTATGAAGGGAAAATTCCACTTGCTTTATCTGTAAAGTGCCATTTTTCTGCTCTTTGCGCCGATATCAAAACACATCAGTGGATGTGATCATAAATCAGTCTGTGAGTGCTGTTGCATTGCACAGTGTGGTGCTGAAGCAGCCCACTGTGCCATCCTCTTTTGGAGAGAAAAGTGTTCCACCTCAGCAGGTCCTCCCCCTCACCTGAGTCTGTCTACTGAATCTTTCATCAAGAGGAGCTTCTCTCCCTCTCGCTCTCCTCACACACACACACACACACACGCACGCACGCACACACACGCAGAGATGCACGTGAATGCACCTGTTGAATCATTCATAGGGTGGAAATTCCATAGGTCTGCTGGTGGCCTACAGTATAGTGAGAACTACTCTGAACTGCACGCACGCACACACACACACACACACACACACACACACAAACACACATGTAGACACTTCCGCAGCCTCTGCAGGGTCAGAGAGAGAGTGATGAGTGGGCTTGAACTGCTAAATCTTTTATGGGCAGGTGAGAGAATCTCATCTGACACGCTATGTCCAACCTCCTTTCTGACCTCCACGTTCTCTCCCGCTTTCCTTCTCCATTCCTCCCCTCCCTCTGTAAATAGACTCTATATCATTTTATTCCCTCGCTCCCATATGTCGGTAAGAACATGACGATGAATTAATAAATAATGGCTAAGCTAACACCATGTATCTGTGTGTCCCTGTGCCGTAGAACCCAGACATCGTGCTGGTGCACTACCTGAATGTACCGGCAGTGGACGATAGCGGGAAGCCGTGCGGTCCCGTCCTCTGCTCCATCAACACAGACAGGAAGGAGTGGGCCAAGTGGAGCAAGGAGGAGCTCATTGGACAACTCAAACCCATGTGTGAGTTATAGCTTTACCGTCATTTCAGCGCCTCATCACCTCCCTCATACTCTCATGTTTCAGCCCCCGTCACACTTTTCCTAAACCTGGGGATATGAGTCAACCCGGGTCAATAAAAATACCACCTGTCACGGTGCAGCAAGTCTCAAAATTAATCTGTAGGAAACCTCTAAAACACAGGTAATTTGGTTCACTGGCTTGCTTTAGGCTTTGTAAACAACTTGGCAGCAGAACGGGGCACAGTCTGGAGCTGTGCCATTATTTATCAGATGAGACAACAGGTGATTTCAGCAGTTCAGGCGAGATGCTATGAAAATTTCTCTCTTGCATCAAGGGAAAATATCTAATCTCAGCAGTATTTATTTAGCACAAACTTCTTATTGAGATATTGGTGTGGGTAAAGATAAATCAGTTAGCCAAAATGCAACCGCAGGACATGCCAAAAAGCTGTGTTCAGGCGTTAAAGGGATAGTTTGGGTGTTTTGAAAGTGGGGTTTTATGAGGTACCATAGTCGGTGTATTACTAAAGGTAGGATATCGATTTATTTAGGTGAGCCTTTCTTTTAGGTGGCTACAAAATGTTTTGCTGATGGCCCATCAATGGCACCATATTGCTTTGCTCCTTTCTGTCTGTTTTCGCCAAGCTGGGGGTGTGCTAACCGTCATCCACTGTAGGCAATACACTGACTATGGATAAGTACCTCACAGAGTCCCACTTCAAAACACCCAAACTCTCCCAGTGGCTTTATTTACTTACTTACAAAGTAGTGATATATTTTAAGACAACACTGTTTGTTAAAAAGCCACCTTCTGAAGAGACGTTCTTACCATTCAGCCAGGCTTTATACCGATTTAGATTTTAATGTTTTTGATGACTCCGACAGTCAGCGCTATGCTGCCACCTAGAGGCAGACACACATTTCACCCAAGGAAGGGAGGGATAGAGGGAAAGAAGACAGAGGTGCTAGAAATATCCAGCATGTATTATTCATAAATGAGCATCAGGGAGTAGATAACTTCAGTACACACACACACACACACACACTTACCTAATCTCACCCCTCTTTTGATCTGGTTTGGAAGGGCAAATAAGGACAGCTGCCCAAAACTAAGTGGCTTGTTGACTTAAGCAGCACCTCACTTCTCAATCTCCCCACTGAATCATATTCCCTCTCGCTCTTCTACCTGCCCTAATTTGCTCTCACAAAACAGCACTCTGCTTTTTTTTTTTTCTCTCCGAGCACTTCTCTCTTGATCACTGATTTGATCCTTCTGTGGTCATAGGGGGTTTTAGGGGCATTAGGTCTCAGACACTTCAACTGTTTGGTATTTGTTATTTCACTGTGAAAATGCATCAGCTAAATCCCCCAAAATGTAAATGGAGACATCTAATTTAGAGGGGAATACCTTCAGATTTAGTTAGAATTGAAATGTCTTGCAAAAGAAGCAAATTGCATCTTTTGCATGCATATATGTATTTAAAGTTTTTGAACACTCAAGCAGTGTTATCAGAGTATTCTTTATCTCAGATTTCAGTGTACATTCTGAACACTGGAGGGCGCTGTTACACACTATCAAGGTATTTGTGAGGTATTGCTACATTGCTGTTAAAGATTGACCCGAGCAAATGAAGGGACAGAAAATTAATAGGCATTGTCTTACATGCTGTTTCCTTTGTTTTGAACGTCTCTTCCGACAGGTGCTGGAAGCAGCCTGCATCAGAAATGTTCCAGTGTCAAGCAGCGCATCATCTCATCCAAGCAGGAGTCGGGGGCAGCAGCAGGAGGTGGAGCTGCAGCGGGCACGGGCGTAGCGGCGGGCCAGAGGGCCGAGGAAGCAGATGGCACAGAGGTCCAGAACAGCGATGTGTCAGAGGGCCAGACAGAGCCCAGTCCTGCAGGGGGCCGGAGCAGAGCAGGGGGAGGAGAGAGGAGGAATGGCAGGATAACCAAACCCTCCCTTCTCCCACAGAGCAGCATGGAAGTGTCCTCATCCACCTCCACCAACCAGGTGGAGGTCCCTGACACCACCCAGAGCTCCCCATTGTCAATCACCAGCGACATGGCTGACAGCCCCGCTCTCGCCATCGGGGCTGGCTTGTCACAGAGCACAGCTGTGTTCATGTCTGAGGTCACCACGCTGACTGGGGATTCGGTTTACTCTGCCGGCCACACCCACCTGCTGGCATCCACCCATGAGAGCGCCACCGCTGGCATCCTGTTGGCTGTTGCCCCTGAAAACCAGAGGTTTGCGGCGTTCCCCGGCGGCGTGGGTTTAGGGGAGGCAGGAGAGTTGGTTCTATCCAGCTCTCTAGACACCAGTGGAGGAGTCAGCCTTCCCGAGACCACCATGACCTTTGACCCTGATTGCTTCCTCAACAATCCCAAGCAGGGCCAGACGTATGGAGGAGGTGGAGGCAAGGCTGAGGGGTGTAACGGCGACGACGGACGACTCCACTGCTCCGCTAACGGCTTCCTCTACAACCAGGCCCTTGTCAACAACATCAAGACAGAACCTGTACCCCTGGAGCCGCCGCTGGCCCCTCAGAGCAGCTACGTAGGAGAAGGGACAGGCCTCAGCCCCAGCACCACCCTGGAGCAGATGGACTTCAGTGCTGTGATGTCATCAGCATGTGTCCCGAGTCTGTCCCAGCCTGCACACCACCCCTCCCCCAGCCTCTTCCTCCAGGCCTCCCCCCAGGCAACCCAGCCCTCACAGCTGCAGACCAATGGTACTGAGGCAACCCAGGAATCAGGCGAGGCCCAGGCTTACATAGGCCTGCCCACGGTGCCAACAGACCCTCCAGTCACCAATGGAGACCCGCATGCACACCTCCACCAAGCCAGCCCAGACCAGCAGGGCCTGTGTGGAAGGAACGGACAAGGAGCGGCGGTGGGCTCTTTTCCTCTAACACCACAGGATACGACCGGCGACCAGTCAGGCAGCAGGGGACATCGAGAGGTCGGGGGCTTAGACAAGCCTTCTGAGAACGGAGGGGAGTTGCTACTCAAGCCTGGGGATCCTCACGAGGCCTACACGAGTGTTGACACCGAGCACTACCTGCAACCCACAGATGACAATGGAGGAGGAGAGGAGGGCGGAGGGGTTGGTGGAGGAGGAGGAGGAGGAGGAGGGGGCAATGAGATTCTCTGTAATGGTGTAAGCTTGTCAGGGGCCAGCAATTCAGTAGTGGCCAGTCCTCAGTCAATAGCTGCTGGTGCGAGCATCGAGGGGGCGCTCTACAGCTCTCCTCTCCCTCAGCAAGGTGGGGGGGTGTCAGCTACAACAGCTGGGGCAGGAGCGGCCATCAGTCTGGAAGGCTTTGAAGCTTCGTTTGGAAGCCAGTTCTCTGATCTCATCAATGATTTCATCTCAGTCGAGGGGTCCGGAGGCGGGGTGGGGGCAGCTGTAACTGGGGTTCTGATGCCCCAGGAAGGGGCAGCAGGAGAAGAGCAAGGCACAGGAGCAGGCCACCTGCAGGGCTCGGAGGTGGAGCAGGGAGCTCTGGGACTGCTCCAGGAGACTGGGAGGCTGTTTGGTGTGACAGACTACTCCCCAGAGTGGTCTTATCCAGAGGTTAGTAAACCCTACATGATTATCATTCATTATTTATTCATCATTGTTCCCTGCAGGAAAATCAGTCCCTCCGCCACATGATTGACGGTGGCTTGTACTGATGTTAAACGCTGAAATCACGCTCAGCACAATTTGTACTAAGACCGCCAGCCTGGCTGTGTGGTCATTAAGGAGCCAGAATATCTCAGACTCAGCTGATTGGATTTTGATGAAATTTCAATATTACACTGATTACCCTGGGTGGCTTCATTAATTTACCCATGTACCACTTATAATATCTCAGACACCAGCTCTGTCATTGGATTATGATGAAACTTGTGGAAACATAGCATCTTACCACCATCATAAAAAAAAACAAGTTGTATAAAGGCTCTTTAATAACTAACCGTAATGTGCACATATTCAGCTAATACTTTTCTGCAGCTTTCTTCCAGGATCATCAGAGTTACATCATACTGATTACTCCACAGTTTTGAGTTTCCTGAAAAAGCAACACAGTTTCACTCCAAAGGCTCAAAGGGTGATGGCATAATTTTTAGAATTTACTAAAAAAGGAGCGCTGCAAGCAAATGCCAAAAAAACAACCTACCAAATGCTGGTAAATGGCTTTGAAATCAAAACTGTTTTGTTGTTGTATACTCGCTCCTTCATGACTGTGGGGGGACAATATGTTGTTTTTGTTTTATTTTTAGCTACACCAGAGAAAACACATGGCAGTGTTGTTCAGATGGTTCAAACAACTTGGATGTAAGGAGCAGCACGGCCTCTAGGGGCTGCTGCCAGGCCTTTTAGGCTTATAGATGTGTCATTAGCAAAATAATAGCCACTTTGTAAATGGGGCAATTTATAATATAATAGAAAACAAAACATTTAGGTCATTTTGTGTCTGAGGTGTGCTTTTGCAACAGATGGAATCAGGATATTTGATCGAAACGCAGAATGACGTACTGTGCACACATTTGCAAACACATGCTACACAAGACAGTATGCATATGTGTGTATGATATTAGACTGAGGCCTCTGTTTGTATGTCGCAGGGTGGAGTGAAGGTGCTGATCACAGGCCCGTGGTTGGAGTCGAGCAGTGAGTACAGCTGTCTCTTTGACCACATCAGTGTCCCTGCTGCCCTCATCCAGCCCGGGGTGCTGC
The DNA here is from genome assembly GCF_015220745.1 of Sebastes umbrosus. NCBI lineage: Eukaryota > Metazoa > Chordata > Actinopteri > Perciformes > Sebastidae > Sebastes > Sebastes umbrosus. Next base: position 31,534,972 of record NC_051269.1, on the reverse strand, counting down.
GCTGCTACTGCCCAGGTAACCAACCTGCTATATGCACGCAATCTCACACAACACACACACTCCTCTTCAACTCCTTGAGGGTGCGGTGATCTCGGCCGACTCTACTGTCTTTCAGTCTGTAGCAAACTTCAAGATCTTTTTTTTTTTAATCAATTCTTGAGTGGAGTGGTTCAATTTAGCACCAAATCTGTGTAACAAATGGTATCAACAACTTATGAGACATAAGTGACCATGGGAATGGCCGTCCGTCATATACTTCTGTCATAATGTTCTAAGCCCTTACACACTCTCACAATTTATTGCATGAATGAATGAATTATCTTTTTTAGGGCTGTCAAAGTTACGCAAATTCATTTTAAATACTGTATGTCACTAATTTTTTTAACACATTAACGCAACTTGTGATTTTTAGGGGGTAGCAGTGTAGCTCAGTTTTAAAGCTAGATTGAAGATACTGGTATCATATGAAACTAGAAAAACCTAAAGAATCCATTGGTACCAACCTTGTTATACTAGCTTGTTGCGAAGGAGGCTAAATAGCGCCCCAAACTTGCTTTAAATTTTGGTGAGGAAAAACTGTCATGGACATTTTCAAAGGGGTCCCTTGACCTCTGACCTCAAAATATGTGAATGAAAATGCATTCTATGGGTACCCACGAGTCTCCCCTTTACAGACATGCCCACTTTATGATAATAACATGCAGTTTTGGGGCAAGTCATAGTCAAATCAGCACACTGACAGCTGTTGTTGCCTGTTGGACTTCAGTTTGCCATGTTATGATTTGAGCATATTTTTTATGTTAAATGCAGTACCTGTGAGGGTTTCTGGACAATAGTTGTCATTGTTTTGTGTTGTTAATTGATTTCCAATAATAAATATATACATACATTTGCATAAAGCAAGCATATTTGCCCACTCCCATGTTGATAAGAGTATTAAATACTTGACAAACCTCCCTTTAAGGTACATTTTGAACAGATAAAAAATATGCAATAATTTGCGATTAATAACGATTAACTATGGACAAACATGCGATTAATCGCGATTAAATAATTTAATCGATTGACAACCCTAATTTCTTTATTTCTGATTTATGACTAGAACAACTTTACACATTTCTGAGCTTCAAATTAATCTCCAGGTTCCCAGCTTTCAGATGATGTACACCACTTCCATGTGACGTCTACTGTTGACCTTCTATCTCCCCTTAAAGACCTCCTGTCCACCCTAAAAAACACAACAATGGGTCTATGGTAAAGGGGTGGAATGGAACACTTTCTTTTACTTTAAACTTAACCCAGCCGTCACCCCACTAATCCCTGTAATAAGCAGTTTCTAGCACAAAAGTTTTTCTTCAGCACACAAAGAAAGAGTCTAACAATGTCGTCTGCACACCCTTATCGGGAGATGCAGTCCCTTTTATACAAGAAGATAAGAACAACACAAAAAAAGAACATTGTGTGGAGGGACACTCTCTGGCAGGAACGCAATAAACGCAGCTCTGCTTAGAAATGTTTTTTGGATGGTGTACTGTAGTAAGTGATACATGAGTCACATCCTGCTACCTTAAATGTGATCAGGGGATAACTGTAAGGCACACATGGGCAAAACCAAATTAAATTATTCTCTGGCAAGAGATCTGCCTCAGCACTCTGTCAGTGTTACTAATTCCTTACCTGTTTCCAGCCCATGACACAGGACTGGTGATGCTGCAGGTAGCTATGGGTGGTGAGGTCATCTCTTCCTCTGTGGTGTTTGAATACAAGGCACGTGACCTTCCTGCCCTGCCATCTTCTCAGCACGACTGGCTGTCCCTCGATGGTGAGAGCATTTGTTTGTTTGTTTTTTACTACACAGGGATGCACAGCCGCACTCTTAGTCTTATTATTTGCTCAATAAAGAGCATAAACAATGAGCCTTGTTCATAACTGCTTCATTGTGTGCCTGGAGTGTTGCATGTGTGCATTTTAGGGCTGTCAAAGTTAACGTGATAATAACGCGTTTAACGCAAATTTGTTTTCACGCCACTTATATTTTTAACACATTAATGCAACTTGTGATTTTTAGGTTGTAGCAGGCTCATTTTTTTAAAGCTCGAGTGAAGATACAGGCATCATATCAAACTAGAAAACCTAAGGAATCCATCGGTACCAACTATGTGATATTAGCTTGTTGAGAAGAACGCTAAATAACGCTCCAAACTTAAGTTAAATTTTGGCGAGGAAAAACTGGCATGTGGCCATTTTCACAGGGGTCCCTTGACCTCTGACCTCAAGATATGTGAATGAAAATGGGTTCTATGGATACCCACGAGTCTCCCCTTTACAGACATGCCCACTTTATGATAATCACATGCAGTTTGGGGCAAGTCATAGTCAAGTCAGCACACTGACACACTGACAGCTGTTGTTGCCTGTTGGGCTGCAGTTTGCCATGTTATGATTTGAGCATTTATGCTAAATGCAGTACCTGTGAGGGTTTCTGGACAATATCTCATTGTTTTGTGTTGTTAATTGATTTCCAATAATAAAATATATACATACATTTGCTTAAAGCAAGCATATTTACCCACTGCCATGTTGATAAGACAGAGAGAAATCTCCCTTTAAAGGGACTGTTTGAAAGAATCAGAAATGCTTGTTAACAGCGACACCTGTGGCCGTTAAGCGTTAAGTCAACGAAAGTCAGCGTCGGGCTTGCTCTAAATAGACATGAACGAGGCGACGCACGTCAGCTAAAACCACAATCTCCCTCTATATTTCATATATTGCGCGCATGCACGTGAGGTGGAGCGAGCTAAGTGAAGGCAGGCAGGCAGAGGAGCAGAGACTACGGTCCTGGAGACCAAAGCTACGGTCTCCCCCGCGTCCTCCGACCGCGGCCAACACTGTTTTGCAAGACGGGCTTCACTAGACATAACTTTGGTGCTTCTGTGTAGTTTGTGTTGGAGTCTTGTCTGAACAGCGTAGCCACACGCGAGCGAGCATTTGCAAGCGCGCATGGGACACCGCCCCGGGTGATTTATACGTGTAAGAAGTTACAAACAGTCCCTTTAAGGTACATTTTGAAAAGATAAAAAATGTGCGATAATTTGAGATTAATCGTGATTAACTATTTTAATCAATTGACAGCCCTAGAGCATCTTTTTTAAAAATTTTAACGTATTGTATGTTTAAGGTCATGCGCTTGATTGACTATATTTTTACCCTGAAAAGTTGAACCCCAACATACAAAATGCATCCTTTATTTATTCTTTATTTTTACTTTTTGTGAAGCCTTTACACATATAGCCCTCTGCCATTTTTGATCTGTTGAAACTTTGAGAGAACCTGTTGATATGTGTGTGTTTGTCACTATGCTGCTCTTTTTTCTTCGATGCATCCGTGGCTGTCTGTTTGTCTACAGCCACAGATGTACTGACCAGTATGGTGTCGTAGCTGCGGGATTTTTTGGCTGAATTGTGTTCTTTTGTACCTGGGATGAAGCTGTTGTTTTGTTTTCTATTCTCGTCCTGGCACTGCTTGCAAATAAATGAAAAAAAAATAAATCCAAGCTCTTAAACTGTTTTGACACCTGTTCTGTGAAAAGAGTACTGCACCTTTTCATCTTCACAGTCCCCATCCATAAAGGCGTTGTCATGTTGGACTTATTATGGAGTCTACTGTGATTGCATATTGGGGAGGAATCTGAATACTTTTGTTAGAGCTGTAGAAGTAGTGACATTTCAATGATAACTGAATCAAATACAAGATGTTAGAGGACAATTAAATGTTCTTTGAGTCAGCTCTGGGTGGGGGGGTTTGGTTTGGTTTGGTTTGGTTGCATATATCTGCACAGCACCCGGGGGGGATTTAGCTTCTTTCTCTGTGCAAGCAAATATATCTCGTGATGCAATTGCAATAAATTCAAATTCAAAAAAGATAAATCCAAGCTCTTAAACAGTTTTCACACCTGTTCTGTGAAAAGTATACTGCACCTTTTCATCTTCACAGTTCCCATCCATAAAGGCGTTGTCATGTTGGACTTATTATGGAGTCTACTGTGATTGCATATTGGGGAGGAATCTGAATACTTTTGTTAGAGCTGTAGAAGTAGTGACATTTCAATGATAACTGAATCAAATACAAGATGTTAGAGGACAATTAAATGTTCTTTGAGTCAGCTCTGGGTGGGTGGGTTTGGTTTGGTTTGATTTGGTTTGGTTTGGTTGCATATATCTGCACAGCACCCGGGGGGGGATTTAGCTTCTTTCTCTGTGCAAGCAAATATATCTCGTGATGCAATTGCAATAAATTCAAATTCAAAAAAGATAAATCCAAGCTCTTAAACAGTTTTCACACCTGTTCTGTGAAAAGTGTACTGCACCTTTTCATCTTCACAGTTCCCATCCATAAAGGCGTTGTCATGTTGGACTTATTATGGAGTCTACTGTGAGTGCATATTGGGGGAGGAATCTGAATACTTTTGTTAGAGCTGTAGAAGTAGTGACATTTCAATGATAACTGAATCAAATGCAAGATGTTAGAGGACAGTTAAATGTTCTTTGAGTCAGCTTTGGTGGAGGGTTTGGTTGCATATATCTGCACAGCACCCCGGGGGGGATTTAACTTCTATGTGTGCAAATATATCTCGTGATGCAATTGCGGCTTGGAAACACACAGGTCCCCATTCATAAAGGCATTGTCATGTTGGACTTGTTTAGATCAAAATCATTTATTATGGAGTCTACTGTGAGTGCATATTGGGGGAGGAATCTGAATACTTTTGTTAGAGCTGTAGAAGTAGTGACATTTCAATGATAACTGAATCAAATACAAGATGTTAGAGGACAATTAAATGTCCTTTGAGTCAGCTCATGGGGGGTTTGGTTTGATTTGGTTGCATATATCTGCACAGCACCTGGGGGGGGGGGGATTAAGCTTCTTTCTGTGTGTGCAAATATATCTCGTGATGCAATTGCAGCTTGTAAACGCACGGGTCTCCTCATAGAGGCATGTCCTGGGTTACTCTGTGTTCGCCCCCGTCTCTGCGTTGCGCAATGCGGCAATGCGGCTCCACACAGTCACAGCAGGCTGTGTGCTGTTTGCAGGAGTGAAGGGCAAGGACATTGTGGCACAGAATTGACAGTCAAAAAAAAAATGGTTTGGCACCACTGGCAATGTTGCTGTGGAGCCTATATATAGAGAAGCTCTTGCCTTTGACTTTGCATGGGTATCTTTTGTTTGGCCTCAAAAATGCGCATCAGAGACGCACACTGCATGCCTGCTGGTAAAAATAGTCCAGAGAGAGACAAGATCATTTAAAGTAAATAATGCGTCAGCACACGACTTTGTCACATGTCATTGCTCCAGTTTAGTTTGTGTTGGAGTCTATTGTTGTACCCGATGACGACCGAAAGCCTCCTGCAGCTCAGAGTCTGGCGGGCGGATTTGAAGCGTGTCTGCTCTCATAGACACAACGTGGAGTCTCTCTCTCCATCTCTCCATCTCTCTCTCTCTCTCTCTCTCTCTCTCTCTGCACTTAGTTGTGTTTTGCTCGATCGGAGTAGCAACGTGTGACTCGCACACGCTTCAAACTAAACGGGGTTTGTTGAGCAGAAGCGGGAACAAAGCGAGCAGCAGCAGCAGGTAGAGAGAGAGAGAGAGATTCGCTGTTTGGGTTCGTAGATTATTTTGATTTTTAAACAGATGTTAACTTTGCATTGGGCATCCAGATGTGTTGTTGTTGTTGTTTGTAGTTTTTTTTTTTGTCATGCTGCTGTATAGATGGACATAAATGTGTCTCTACATTTCATCTTCTTATAGCTGTAAAAAAAAAAACACTTTTGTATTTCAGTCCAGATGTTTGTGGTTACACATGTGCTGCTGTCGATTTCAGACAAAGGGGAGGGAAGAAATGCCACAAGTCCTCACGTTGTTTGCACGCTAGAGATGTTGTGGACAGCTTGTTTTTACGTTGCAGATTATAGAAGCTTGTTTTTAGCCTTACAGTACATGTTGACCTGTTCACTTTCAGCACCACCAGGAGTGGACAGCTCCACTCAACTCCATAACAACAGATGAAGGGAGGCTAATAGAGGCCCAGATAATAATAACAGGCCTGTAGGCACAGACATGTGGGCATGTTGTTGATCACCCAGGAGCTTAAATACATAATGTACTCTGTGTTGTAGTTGTTCATGTTTACTACTGAAAGTTTCTTTGTGTGGACCCTGTGCCAAAAGTGTGTGTTTGCTAGAGCTGCAACGATTAATCGACTAGTCCTCAACTATTTTGATAATCGATTAATCAGTATTTTCTGATTTTTTTACTCCTCTATGAGAGTAAACTGAATATCTTTGAGTTGTGGACAAAACATGACATTTGAGGACTTCATCTTGGGCTTTGGGAAACACTGATCAACATTTTTCACCATTTTCTGACATTTTATACACGGAAAACTAACCGATTAATCGAGAAAGTAATCAACATATTAATCGACTTAAAATAATCGTGAGTTGCAGCCCTAGTGTTTACCCGATGAATACTTTTCCAATTGACTTAAATTAAAGAACAGAATATGTTCGAGTCAAACGAAATTCACATGGATGTGAATATATGGAGAACTATTGATGTGCATGTAACAAAAAATGACTTGAAATTTACATTTATTTATTTATTTATACATTTATTTATTTGCAAATACACTGGGATTTGTATTAAAGCCACTAGTTTTAGGAGTACCAACTGTAAACAGATTTTTACAAATTAATTTAAACCACTTTCATTAAAGTTTTGATGAATATTTAATAATAATTTAATAGAATATGAAAGGTAAAATAGAAAAAATTCTATATTAAGAACGTAAACACTGATCTGATTTAAATTAAAGGTGCTATTGTTAACATTCAGCCACTAGATGTCACAAACATTGCCAGGCACTTACCGTCAATCTCAGCCATTTATCCGTTTCTTCCACACTAACTCACAACATAGAGATACTATTGGCTCTCAAGCCTTGTTAGAAGTGGTCAGATATCTTTCACAGAGATAAACAAAACATTAATATTTGACCTATCAAAATTTTTTAAATGATTAATACACAATCATAATATATATTTTTTAGCTGTGTGGATGTATTATTTAAAAAATAAATAAATAGTCATCTCGATAAAAATGTTATCAATAAGACCTTTAAATGTAGTGTTACACCGCTACTTATTGTTACCTTTGCAAACACTGGTTTGTCTCACTAGTCTGCTTTAAAAACAAAGGGGGGTTGCAATGCAGTCATCTGTTTATCAGAGTCTGGTGATGTCACTTCTAACTGTGTTGTGGTTGGTCAGCGGTGAGAGCCTCATTCATTGGAAAAGAATCCATGGAAACAAAGCATTATGGGAGGTGGGACCCTAAACAGAGCGGGAAAAGTGTTAAAAGCTGGTCAGTAAATCCACCGGTACCCAGTACAACTACAAGTACTCATGAAACAAACTTTGAAAAGCCTCGAATTTGTATTCAAGAGCAGGAATATAAGTGATCTGTTATCCTTTATAGAAGCTGGAGTGTGTCACCAGAATACTTATGCAGTGTTTTACTGGTCAATTATAACCTATTTACTTAATTAATACACTCAAAAACAGTTAATAAAATAATGTCTTAAATTTGCATTTAAATTATGTAGTTGAAAAACTATTAGTGAAGATATAATTGCATGCTATTGACATGATAAAAAAATTAATAAATGTTTTTAATTAAATCCTAAAATTACTTTTGAAGGAGTTTCCAGAGTTCCCGTGGCCTTTCTTGTATTCCTCTTCATCCTTCATAACACCAGCCCTGCAGCATCTAGACTCAAGTAGCATGAATGGCAGGTGGATAAGTGAGTTGTAAAATGGAAAATGACATGAAGACGCAGTAAATAAATAAATTAAAAAGAGCTTGTTTTTGTTAAAATTCAATAATTCACTTGTCAGTTTAGGCGGGTAATTAAACGACAATGTCATCCCTATTTAATTGCCTAATTTCAATGAATAATTTTCAGCTTTTTAATGATATTTCACTGTATCAGTTAATTAAGTTATTATAATTAACCATTAAAAAAAACATCCTCATAGCAGATGCCAATTCCCGTAGTCTTCTCAATTATCTTTTTTTTGTTTGAAAATGCATGTCTGCAAGCATTACATGCTTTTTATGTGACCAGAAATCGACTCCGCTTTTCCTTTTTGTGTGTTTTTATGCAGCTGTATTTGTGTGTTTGTGTTTGCAGATGGGTGAAGACGGCTGCTCTTTATGTGTTAACATAGTGGAGTGTTTTGCTTTGTGTCTGTATTTCCAGAAAACTCTGCTCTTCCTCTGATTGGCAGAGTGGAGAGGGAGGAGCCCGAGCTTCCCGTGTCACTCTCGTGGCTCCACCCTTTCACCTCAGTTCATGTGCTGCAGACAGAAAGAAAGAAAAATAGGAGTGAAATGAGAGGAGAGAAAAATAGAGAGACTGAGTGAGAGAGCAGCAGGTGGGATGACATAATGTGCACTGCAGCAAAACTGCAGCAGCACTGAAACAAAGGGTCACACACACGCTCGGCCATAAAAAAACCCTACAATTGTTGTTTGATGTATACTCTTTCACACACACACACACACGCAAACGCACACGCACGCGCACACAGAGTTTTATTGGTTCCCAAGTTCCCATTGTTGGTAAGGGGATTTATTGGATTGCAGTCCTGATTTATTCCGCAGTATTGAGCCCCTCAAAGAAGAGCTTCTCTCACTAAGCCTCTCTAAGTAGGATTTACTAAAACACAATATTGATTTGCTTAAATGCAACAAACAAGTAGCCGATGCTTACAGCTCTCTGTGTCCCACCTTCATTCCTGTAGATACCCAGTTCAGGATGTCCATCCTGGAGCGTCTGGAGCAGATGGAACAGAGGATGGCTGAGATAACCAATCAGAACCCCGGCTCAGAAACCATGGCAACCAAGGGCGGAGGAGTGGAGGGAGGAGGAGGAGCCACTGATCAGCAGTCTCAAGTAAGGCAGAGAAGAATTGATTTAGCTTAAGTGAAATTTTTCCTTTACAGCTACACAATCTGAAACAGAGAGCAGTGATTTGTTTTAGTCATAAATGTTTAATTAAATCAAGTCTTCAAAACTGTGTTTGAGTCACTGAGATTAAATTTGAAGACTGCGTGATGATGGTCTAATGGTTTAAACTCCTACAGATCAGGCCTTTCCACAGTTTTTGGAATTCAGAAAGAAATACTGTACAACAGGGGTCTGCAACTACATTTGTCCAATTTTTCTAAGCACACACTGTGGGGGCCGGACTTTAAAATAAAAAATAAAAAATGACATTTGTATATCTAATTGGCCTGTCATTGTTTAATATTTTCTTATCTCTTATTTTCTTACAAAATTAATGTAATATTCATTAGCCAATATCAGTTTGAACAGACGGTTAAAAACATGTGAAATTCATAATGTAATAATAATAATAATGTAATAATCTTGCACATGTTGAATTTTGCACTGGTACATTTGCACATTTACTACCTCAATTATTTTTTATTAAAGAACAAAACATTGTAACTTGCACACTTTGCTAATGTATATAATGGGTTATTCTATGTTTATAATTTAGATTTTGTTTATGCTAGTTGTAGTAGTCAGGTATATTTATAGTGTATTCCAATATTCTTTATATTTTGTATTCTATAGATATGTTTCTTTAGTGTTGACATGTACATTTTATGTACTGTTCCTTGATTGAATTACCAGAAAACATGCTATATTGTGATATATATCGTTAGCGAGATATAAAATGACCTATATCAGGATAGAAGATTATGGCCATATTGCCCAGCCCGAAGCGTAAGCCTGCTGCAGTACACTGACCTCTGGCTCTTAAGGACTCAGAGGCTCTGTGAATTCTTTCTTGGTAAAACCAGCTTTTGTGAAACCTTGAAAGAAGTTTATAAAATTCAGCAAAAACGTTGTCCTGGAAACCCTTTTTATCTCCAATCTTCCAGATTTCCACCGATCAAGGTTCATTCGAGGGTCGTGTTGTGGTGGTGTGTGAGAAGATGATGTCTCAGCCATGCTGGGCTTCATCCAATCAGCTCGTCCACAGCAAGAACTCCAGAGGAATGACCTTACTGCATCTGGCTGCAGCTCAGGGCTACGCAGGGCTCATTCAGACACTCATTCGCTGGCGGTGAGTAACACACAAACACAACACACCATTCATTGTGATCGCACAGACCGTCTTTTTTCACTTTTGTTGTCTTGCTCTGCAGCACAAAACACGCCGACAGTATTGACCTTGAGCTGGAGGTGGATCCTCTCAACGTAGACCACTTCTCCTGTACTCCATTGGTGAGTGATGAATATTTCTGAATGGTGTTGGTGGAGTGTGTCTTTCTTTGCCTGTCCGTATGTGATCTGTGTTTTCCTTTGGCCTCCTCAGATGTGGGCATGTGCCCTGGGCCACACTGAGGCAGCATTGGTGCTTTACCAGTGGGACCCAAGAGCTCTGGTTATTCCTGATTCGCTGGGACGCTTGCCGCTTAACATCGCCCGATCCCGGGGCCACACTCGATTGGCTGAGCTCTTGGAGCAGCTGCAACAGACTCCTCAAGCTCAGGGCCAGCCTGCTGACACTTGGATGGACAGGTGGAGAGGAGAGTCACAGACCAGCGGAATAAGCAACAGCCCTACCCCAAACCCCAACTCAGGTGGGAAATCCCGCTGTCTTGTGGTTTATCACCACCAGGGATGAATTTGTCTCATTTTAAAGGGTCATTTCACCCAAAACACAAAACAAATCCCACTTCCCCAGGTTTGTGGTTTTAGTTTAATTTGCAGAGGTTTTGAAATATCCGCCACTGAGACTTCATATACAGCGGGTTAGCTTAGCTTAGCAGAAAGACTGGAAACCAGTGGGCTACCTCCGGATCTGAAGGTGAAGCCAATGAGGAAGGGCCTTAAGCTTGCATTCTTTCTAACAGCCAGCAGGGGGCGACTCCTCTGGTTGCAAAAAGAAGTCTGATTGTATAGAAGTCTATGAGGAAATTACCCTACTTCTCACTTGATTTATTACCTCAGTAAACATTGTAAACATGAGTTTATGGTCTCAATCACTAGTTTCAAGTCTTCTTCAATACAGCGTGAAGTTCATTTAGTAAATTATGGTCCCATTTAGAGTCAAATAGACCATAAAGCAGGGGATGATTTAGAGCGTGGCTAACTTGTGATTGACAGGTCGCTACCACAGCGTTGTCCAGTCTGGGAGTTGTCCATGTTTTCATCTTACAACTTTAACAATTTCACAGTGTGTTTTCAGATCATAAAAGTTAATTATAACCTTTTTGATCATCTAAAAATGTTGTTAAGTATTCGGTTGTACCTAGCTCCACCCTCTTCAAAACCGTAGTCCACAAACCAATGGGTGACGTCACGGTGACTACGTCCACTTCTTACACACAGTCTATGCTGGAAACAGCTAGCCTCACTCTGCCTAAAGGTAACAAAATCGCCTACCAGGACCTCTAAAGCTCACTAATTAATATTATTATCTCTCGTTTGTTTAAACTGAAGTGTGAAAACATCAATTCAACATTTTACGGGGATTATGTGCTGGACGATTTCTTGGTTGGGAGCAGTAACTTCCTGGAGTCTCAGCTGGTTCCCTGTTTCTAGCCTTTGTGCTAAGCTAAGCTAAACGGCTGCTGGCTTTAGCGACATATTTACAGACGGATGTGAGAGTGGCATAAATTTTCTCATCTAACTGGGCAAAAAAAGAAAATAAGTGTATTTACCAAAATGTCGAACTACTCCTTTGAAAATTATATTTGAATAACTTAACAACAATGTGTCTTTCCAGTTACTCAGGATATTCTACACACCTCTCACACCAAATGATCACCATTGCTAACTATTTCTTGGTGTAAGTGAGAATATATCATGTACAGTATTGGGGGTGAACTGACCTTTTTATAAGTTAACATATCCAGCGTGGTAGGAATCTGTGTTGCCACTTGCTCTTATTTTCCAACATCTTTGTTTCCCCAGAGCTGAGGAGAGCCCGGACAGAGAGCCAGCCAGACAACCAGAACCCGAGCTGGAGCCAAACGGGACACAGAGCCCAACAGGGAACCCAGGGAGAACAGGGAGGCCCACCCCCAGCCAAGAGACTCAAACCCAGCCCCGACACCCAGCAACAGCTAGCTAACTCAACCCCCGGCGCCAACACCCTCACATCCCTCCTCAACTCGTCCCCCAGTCCCAACCCTCCACGCTCTCTCCTCCCCAACACCCTACAAACTCAACCCTCCAACCTCAGCTGTCAGAACGCTCCTCCTGCCAGCTCCAGCCCTAACCGGCCTCAGCTCCCCAGCGCTCCATTCTCCCACCTGCAGGCCAGGATAGGGGGGTCTGGAGGGGGCACCAGGTGGAGTCTGAGACAGACTCTGGGGCAGCGTAGCCTAGCCAGGAGGATTCTGGGAAAAGAACGACTGGCCATTCACCTGCGCCAAAGAGTGCTGTCTGACAGGGGAGAGGAGACAGAGCTGCTGACCTATCAGGATAACACAGAGGACCTGCAGGTAGGGGGAGCAGATTGTGAGGGGCAGTTTTGATCTTGCTCCTTAAACCAAAACTGAACTTTTTGTACTGTATGTGATGGACAATGTATTCAGCTTGCTTGCATGTGTGCCATGTTTGTGATAAAATACATGAAACAATACATTAAAAAAACTATGAAAACAACTCTCCCCAAACTTTGACCCTCAGTGTGAATAAGGGAAAACTCCCATGATACCTCATTAGGTTAAAACAAATACAAAACCTCAGTAAGGGCCGAAGATTAAATGTTCACAACAAACTTGAACATAAACAGATAATAAGTGAAAATCAGGATTTTACATATCTACTGTACCCGAACATTGTCTACAGTACATTGATCTTGTCACCATAAGGCCCCGATCAGACAGAGCGTTTTTTGCAGTTTGCTGTGTCTTTTCATTTCATATGTTGCTAGGCAACCACCGAATCAGTGTTAACGTTACCTTATTACAAACCATGAACTTTAAATTAATTCAAACAACTTACCTGAAATCTCAAGTACTAATAACTAATTTGCCTCCTGCTGTTTTGTGTTCCGATCATGGTAACTACGGTTGGTAAATTCATATAGCTCCGGGTATCCAGCAAAAGTCACCACAATGCTTTGAGTTGAATTTTTTCAACTCGAGGCATTCAGGGCGCTCCTTTAAAAACGCGAGGCGCATGGAGCGGATAAATGCGAGGTGCTCAGCAACGCAAAAGCAGCAACGCAAAAGCAGCTCGCAAAACGCTTCAATCTCATTGAAAACTAGAATAGCACTCGGAGAGGGCAGACCTCCGCCCCCCTCTCCGTTCAGCTTGCGCCATCATCCACGTGTATTTTTGTTTATGTTGAGATCAGCTGTACATAGCAAGCAGCGTAAAACACTTCATTCAAACTGGACAGAAACAAAATAAAACTCACCTAAACCGTCGTCGTTACTCTTTCCAACAATCACCAAGTGTGCTTTGGTCAAACTCAACTGTAATTTCACAATTTAGAGTTTAATGTGAAAAAACGCTGATTCCCCCCCGCCCCCCGCTCTCTCTCTGTCTCTCTCTCTGAAGGAAGAAGGCAGGGTCATGCGTCATCAACGCATCATCAGTTACACTGCGCATGTGTTATACCCAGAGGTCTTAATGTTCTGGCTGATCGTAATGCTTAAAAAAATCCCTGAATCTGGACCACGATCCAGATCACGACCAAAATCGAATGGATTGTTCATTGTGGCACAACCCACTCCTCCAAAAAATGTCATTCAATTCCATTGCGGACTTTTGGAGTAATCCTCCAACGGACAACCAACCAACAAACCAACGCCGGTGAAAACATAACCTTCTTCCTAGGCTGCTAAAACACACTCTGTCTGATTGGGGCCTAAGAAGGGCGCCTGGTGCAGGGGCATCAGTGTTATCTTCACTACTCAGTTCCTACACAAGCAGACACTAATACAAATGATCAAGTGTACTTATGAGAAAAGGGAAAAAAGGGCACACATACTATATTGATCATTGTCAAGAACAAGAACCTAACTGGTTAAACCTGACATTAAAGTTATAGATTCCCTCTTAGTTAGTATGTGTACAACAATGAGCTTGGCCAAATGATGATAAAGACAAAAAGGCTTTTAGTTTGAATTTAGCCATTTGTAGTGCTTGTCACAACTAGAAATTGTCTTTAAAGAAAGAGATTGCAGTAATAAAAGCTCTGATGCCTCCATTTTTTAAAGATAATTAGCCACCAGTGGAAGACATGTTTCTGTATACTCTATGATGGAATTAAATCTGATAAAAAGGACAGTGCAAGCCCATCTAACTATTAGAGGTACCCTGATGTCACATCTAGCATGACAAGGGGGCTCATGAGAGGATAGAAGATGTATTACTTGATCAAACCTAGTTGGTTTGGTCAAGACTCTGGCCAAACTGGTCATGTGTTTTGTATGAGCAAAACACATTTAATGTATACAGCATATGCATACAGGGAACACCACAGAACAGAAAGTTTAAAAAATCAAGTGATGATAATGCACAGTTCAATGTGCAGGAAACTTAAATACATTTTCCCACCTATAAGTATAAAAAGTACCTTAAACCATTAAGTACACAGAGTCGAGTGTCATCAGTATAGGCATGGAAATAAATGCCAAAATTAAAGATAATATTTAATTTTGAAGGCAGCAGGTGTCTTGAAATGTGTAAGTAACGCCTGCTCTGCGTGTCTTGCAGATGGACATTACGATGCTAGCTGATCACATCATGGAGGCTTCGACTGGTAGGCTCAAGCAGGAGGCTATGGAGACTGAAACAGACTCCGGGAAGGTGGGGATCAGCAGTGACGTCAGGTTACTGTCTGGTTACCTCGGCGAGGTGGAGAGGTGAGTCAAAGCATTGCTGATTTTACCACATTTACTTGACCTAACTCATCAAATTTTATTTTTTTTTTACCATAAAACTTTTGCTCTGCTCTCTGCTTTTCTCCAGGTTTTTAAACTCCAAGTCCCAGACTCCTAGCCCCAAACCAAACTCTCTCTCAGGGCCTGAGGATCAGCAGAGTCCTCAGGCTAAGCAAGCCCCTTCCTCCCTCTTCGACTGGACCTCCTTCCTCTGTGCAGCTATGAAAGAGGAGAGGTTGAAAACTGACTCCTGTCTATCCATGACTGACGCGGAGCAGGGGGAGCTGTATGAGACCATCAGGCATGCTCTGCACTCCCTCAGAAAACACAAGGTAGGCCTACAGTATGCCTCCACTGCTTTGGAAGTTTGACCCCAGAGATTGTAAAATAATCTGATGCATTTTGTGCACTGTGTTTTGGCATTTGTTCATATTATCTTCTTCTCTTATTTCCATCTTTCATGAATCACAATCACTTGAAAAAGCTTAAAATAACCACGAACCATTAAACATATACAAACTCTTCATGTCTCACCCCCTTAGGGTCCCATTCAGGAACAACGCAAAGAGATTGCAGCAGTGATTCAGCGCTGCTATAAGAGATACAAGCAGGTAAGAGTTAACAGCACACGGCTAGCATCAACCCACTACTTGCTTTTATGTCAAGCTGACCTACAGTTAAGTACTGAATTAGATAATAGCATTAATGGTTGTGTTCCTTCCATAAATTTGGGATAAAATTACATAAAGCATTTTTTGATGACTAAAACCTATTTTGTGCATTAGCAGTTGATTTTCAGTGAACTGAAAAATATAAACAAGGCTTGTCCCCGTCCTGAGCTACAGTTCTTTCCTTTAATGGTATTAACTTTTTTATCTTTTTAATAGCTACTAATCTATAATGAAGCCACGCGGCTTAGTCGTGTCTTTCACTATGTGCCTCTATATTGAAGTTTAAAGCACCAAAGTGGTCATGAATTTTGTTAATTGTAGAAGGTTTTTATTCACATTCAAGTCAGTTTTAATCACACGTTTTTGTTTTTCAGACAGCTTGACGTGATCTATCATGGACATTTACTAACAAATCAATTAAGTGTACAAGCTCCTATCCCTTAGAGACCCACTTAGACCCGTGTTTGTCTTTTTTAGGGGGGTACAGAGGGTCTTGGGTGTATAAGGGCTTAGAACATGACGGAAGGGTTTACAACACGCTGCTTCTGTCTTCTCTCTCAGTATGCACTTTATAAGAGGATGACCCTGGCAGCCATCCTGATCCAGAGTCGTTTCCGGAGTTTCCATGAGCAGAGGAAGTTCCAACAGAGTCGTAGAGCAGCGGTCCTCATCCAGCAATACTACCGCTCCTATAGACACTCCCTTGGGTACCTCACTCTCTCTCTCACACACACACACAAAGGGCATAATTATGCAAAAGATTTCTTCTAACTCCTGTGTGTCTTCGCCTACAGCAGCCTCCTCACGAAAAAACAGAACCAGGCTGCTCGCAAGATCCTGAGATTCCTGCTCCGATGCCGCCACAGGTGAGGCAAAAAAAACTCCTCACGCACCCTCCAGCACCACATCCAAACACACACACACACACACACACACACACTTACAGCCCACTGCCGCACATGCGCTCTCTACATTGGTGCTAATAGTTGGTGTTGTTTTGCTGTTCCTGTGAAGCCCCTTGATGGACGATAGGCCTCTGAAGCGGGTGAGTCTCCTCTCTCTCTTCTGTCTTTCCCTCTCTCCTGGTGGCTGATGCCTGTTTGCATGTCAGCGGAGGGAGGGGGAGAGGAGATCCTGGATTATCATCCTTCCCTCTGGCTCTCTCTCTCTCTCTCTTCTTCCCTCCCTATCTCCCTGTCTCTCTCTCTCTCTCTCTGTCTCTCACCGAGGACTGCTGAATGATGTCTCTGCATGACTGATTGACAGATAGATAGAGGAGCGATTCTTGCATATGGTCTTCATGGGGGCATGTTCTGACTGACATCACTAGACTTTTAAGTGTCTTGCTTGGCCTGCCAGTCTCTTTTTTTGTGCCTTGATGGGTGGGGAGGATTACAGGATGGGAGTGTGTGTGTGTGTGTGTGTGTGTGTGTGTGCGTGTGTGTGTGTGTGTGTGTGCTGAGCGGGAATTGCAGGGGGTTTGCTGAATACTTTTCTTGTTGCTCTGAGTATGGCCTTTGGATATAAAAGTGGAAAGAGAAAACGCATGACATACAAATCTCTCTCTGAGTGTGTCTCTAATGTGTGTTTGTTTTTTCCCCAGGGCCAGAGAGCAGAGAAAGGCCAGGGGTCCTGAGAGCCCACCGCCAGACCCCACACACAACCCCCTCAGCCTGTGAGCAATCTATAAACCCTCCCCGCCCTCCATCTTCTCCTTTTTCCTTTCTTCCATCCTCCCTTCCCTTTTCCATTCCCCCAACCCCTCCTCCCGCCCCTTTCCGTTCCTCTCCTCCCTCCCTTCTCTCTCACCCTCTCTCCCCTCTTCTCTCAAGAGAGGAAAAAAAAAAAAAACTCTTCCCAGACAGACTGAGGACAGGATAGGTGTCCATCATGGCAGCTCAGACAGACAGACTGCTGGGTAGAGCCCAGGGACCTGGCTCTGCCCACAGCACTGATCCTCCTCCACAGTTTCACTGGGAGGCCATCACATTAACCTCATGGCATTCTTTGCACTCTTCATGGGTATGTTTCTTTGCAAGAGCAAGTCAGACGAGACGGCACGTGGAAGCGCCTGACGACGACATCCCGATGTGCTCCGGCGATGGTGAACAGCTCAAGATAAAGGCTACTTTGACATGCAGAAAAATATACGAAACCTTTTTGCGTTTTGTATCCAAACAGTAATCCATGAAAGAATAAGAAAAACATAAACCAAAAAACTCACTTCTATGTTGCATTTGCATGCAAGGTTTTTTCGCTTATTCCTCCTCTCCATCATCCTGAAGAGCTATAGACGCAAAACCATTCTGCTGATTCAGTATCTCACAATATCACCAACCACTCGGACTCACAGGCTTACAAACCTATTAATCAGTCACCCGATCAAAAGGGGAGGAACTGCACTTGAATGTAAGAGGGGCATTGTTAGATAAGGGTTTGGGGTCTGAATAACGATGTCTTAATTTGTTACATGGACTTTGTATGGAGTCGTTCTCAGAGGCAGCACTTTGCTCGCCTGACGTGGTGTGTCCGTGTTTGTTCAATTCAATGCATGTGTTTGAGCCACGAGCTCCTGCATGCTTGCCAAACTGCTTTAGTGTTGTTTCTTTTGTATTTCTATGTGTAGTTGTGTCTCACTTACGTCCTCATCAACTTATCCTTGCCCTGTGTAATGTGAACTGTGTAAGGACAAATGACTTATTTTGGGTGCTTTTTTTAAAAACTTTATTTATTTAAGGGTCTAATTATTTATTTAATTGGCTCAAGAGTGGTTCGGCTTGAGACTGGTTTTCCCCCCTTGTGTGGTAAAATATGACATGTTCCAATGGTTAAATGTCTCTGTTAGTTTGTTCTTTGCGTGAACCTCTAAATCCTAACTGTGGTTTTGAGGAGAGAGTCACATACCATTGCCTTGACTTCTTCTTGACTCTGAGAGGTCTCTATGCTTGCTCTGTACAGGACATGGGTCCTATACCTGCCCCTATACAGGGCATTGGTCCCCATATTAGCCCATACGGGCGATCAAATCCATATTTTGGACTATTGCATATTCCTGTATATAAACTGACGAGGTAAGGGGATACGAGGACCCTGAAACTTTTTCATAAGAGGACTGTATTTAAGATTATAAATTATTTTACTCCCATAATGAGAACTTAAGACAGAGACCTGGGTACACAGGATGGCTGTATTGCTTGTAAATAATGTAGATATTACAAACGGAGTAATGTGCATGAGATTTAAGACAAAGAAACAGCAAAAAGAACATGTTAGTGGCTATGGACTGTGAGAGGATTTTAACCGCTTCACTTTAAGAGTATCCAGTATAAGTGTTACTGAAAAGAACATTTTGTTAAAAGCATGCAACTGAAAAATCTAATGTTAGAATTATAAGTGGGAAAACAAAGTTAGCTGAAACGATGATCTTTCAGACAAAAACATTTACACTTTGCGCTTTTGTTTCTTGGCTAGCAAAAATTAAACCCTTTTTGCCAGTAGTGCCAATTATTATGAATGCTATTTTTGCCTAACAATATGTTATGTTGGGGAAACCAACACCCAAAAGATATCAGTAGGATCCACAGAGGCAACACACACAGACAATAGAAGAGATCTAGTAGTAGCTCAACCATAAACATGTTCTGAGGTTTGTCTAAAGGCAGACGACGACGATAATGCAAGTATGATACTAATGGTGATGAAAATCGTTTTAATATGAATGCAATGAATGATGGAAGAGGGCGTTACATTCTTTACAGTGTGGTTGTGCTAGCCTTCAGCAACATACTAGCTTTTATTAAGACCATTAATCACACCTACAGCGGATCCAGCCTGGCCTCCAGTCAAAGCTTTCCATCTTCAAACAGAATGTCTCCGCCCCGCCTCCCGCTTTTTACATATCATTTGATTTCTTTTTCTCCATATCGTCACTGCCATTTATGATACGACGTGTACTTTAGACTTCTGGAAAGCTCTGTTTAGAAAGTGCCTGCTCAATAACAGAAAAGCTAATATCAGGAAATATCTATTGTATGTCCTCCAAAAAAAAGGTCGCCAGTTACCTGTTTATTTTCCTAAATTGTGTGTTAAAAACTTGACAGTGTTAAACTTGATCCGAAGTTGGAAAGCTCTAATTTGTCGGTGGTGTGAATGGATGCTCGTGGCCTGATTGATGCTATGTGTTGCTTTATGAGACAACCCGGTAATTACAGTATCACTTTAATGCCCCACTTGTGTGTCAGTTTTGCAGTATTAGAACAAGAAATCAACCATAGAAATCAGCCTCTGTGTATGAAAGGCACTGTCACACGAGTCTATTCAGTGTCGCTGTTGGGAGGAAGATGTGTCTTCTTGCAGGGACTTGCTTTGTCTGTCTTTCCTTAAAAACAAATGTACTTGCAGCTTTTAAACAAAAGTGTAACCCAACAGTTTTCCAGAGGACAAAATAGCCGTCACTTTCTTTCTTTCTTTCTTTCTTTCTTTCTCTTTCACTCACTCTCTCATATACATACAGCGTACAAAATGTACACATTCAGAAACAGCCACACTCTTTCTCTCTGTGCTTATGTCTTTGGGAACAATTAAATCTCTCCCTTAGATTTTACTCAGGGTTGAAGAACAGGGAGATGGTATGTGGAGTGTGATGATGGCCGACAAAGTCGTACCGCTACTGGCGACTGTGTACATTTGTGTACGCATTATGTATGTGTACATATTTGTGTATGTTAGGGATACTCCAGTTGTTCATTCACTATTTAAAATTTTCAAATCATGTTCTCGATCGACGCGTTCTTTCTGAATGTGATGTTTGCTTCATCCAAACTGTGTTTGCATCACTTTTTCTACGAGAAAAAAAACTCCAAATCCCGTATTTTATAGTATTTTGTTTGATTATAAAACTAAATTGAAAGCAAGTGATATTTCCATTTATATACTTGCTCTTGTCTTAAACGCACAAGATTCTTGATACAAATAATTCTTAAATAAAAATAGGTAACGGCCACGCATTCACCTCGATTTTCTTAATTAAAAAAAAAAAAAAGCTGTAAGAGATAGTATACTGAAATATTTACAATTGGATGATCTCTATTATATGTGTTTCACATGTTTTCATCATACTGAGAGACAGCCATGGTTAGGACGGCACTGTCAGGAGCCTTCATGTTACGCTATCACTTGAACCTCCTCTTAAAACTGCTCCCTCCTCTCACATCAGCACAACTCAACGTCACAACAAACACAGCTTTGGACTCCTTTATATAATATAAATATATATATATATATATGCACACACAGACTAATATACATCCAAATGCTTGCGCTTATCAACACAAACATACACACACAAATGAAACTAGACACACAGATTGCAGATAATCCATCAATATGTTCATGTTTTTGGAGAGGACGGTGACTGTAAAAAGAGTATGTAGAGTAGAAAAAAGTAAAAAATTAAACAAAATAAAGAAATATTGCCATAGTAGACAGCTGGTAGACATGCGCAGAGATGGCCTCTGTTCTCATAAATTCGCCTAGGAATGAATGGTATAACCTTTCAGGCCTTGTTTTGAGAGGGTGTGGCCAAACACCACATTGCATGCTAGAATGGTAGACCCTTATAGATAATCTATGGCTAGACCTCTCCTTGCCTTCCTCTTCTTTCACCCTGTCTTACTTCTCTCTCTCTCTCTCTCTCTCTCTCTCTCTCTCTCTCTCTATCTCTCTATCTCTCTTTCTTACTCTCTCTCTCTCTCTCATTTCCTGCTGTATTCCCACCTTGCCTGCTGTTGTGTTCTCCATGCCTATCTCAGTCTTTCATTCCTCTTTTATTTTGTTTTTTTGTAGCCTAGTTTTTACTTTGTTTGTTTTACAAACGTGCATGCACAAGCATCACTAAATTGTTGATGTTTTTAAAAAGAATATTTTGTTGCTGAGGCCATGCAAAGTGTTTTGAATATTGCCCTTATATGTGGAAAATGTCTTCTGAATGCTTTACATAATTTCTGCTGTAAAATGAAATCAGAATAAAAAGAAAATTTGCACTTTAACTTATTTTTTTTGCCTGATATTTATTTCTCCCGTGGTTCTTAAAGAGAGACTTGTAAGTCGTTGTGTTTTTCTTATTTCATATTCTAAACACAAAGTTGGATCCATTGTATTTATCACGCTCCTGAATCCACTCTGATACTTTAAAACACGTCTTTTCATTTCTATATAATATGTTAACCGGTCATTTAATATTTTCTACATTAATTTACAGACATGGGAAGTTAAAGCTATTGGTTGATAGTTCCCTGGATTAGTGCATTTTCCTGGTTTGTGGACACTTTACCTTCTCACATACTTTACTATATAGTTCAAGTAAGATATCATTAGATGTCGTTTTCCAAAGAGCACGACTCAGTTCTGTATTTGTAAGCGGAATACTTGATAAGTTGTTGGTATTTCCATTTCATGATAATATTTCTTCCTCATTTTCAGTTATTGTAGCTTCTCTCCCTCTTTGTTCCTCCTCACTAATGTTATCTCAGCTTTGAACTTTAACAAATGTTTGTGCCAGCATCTCAATTTGTTCTTCCTCTGTTACAGTTATAATTTCACCATTAACTAAGATTGAATATCTATATATTCCCTCCTGATCCCATTCATTCTTCTATCAGTCCCCACATCTTATCCATTTCTGTCTCTCTTCCCACTGATTTATAACATTTCCTCCAAAAAATATCCTCCCTTTTAGCATTTTTAACTGTTTCCCTTAGGCGACATTAGCTTGCATCCTTTTATATTCAATAAGATTCTGGAAATTATTAATTATTTTAATCACTTTAAAGGCTCTATTTTGAGGCTTTATTGCTTTTCACACTCCCTTGTCCACGGTACACATTTTGGTAACATTTCCTTTTTATGCCTTCCTACCTTTCTTTCTTGGAATTTCTTTGAATCTTGCAGCACCGAAAATTGCTTCACAAACAGAATCATTTAACTCTTTTACATTTTGATTTTTGCATTTCCTGATCGCACATTTTCTTAAATATCTCCTGATCCGATCTGTTGAAAGACCATCTATCTGGTCCTTTTGTATCATATTCTTCTAGTCTTCAGTTAGAATAGGATAGTGGTCAGTTCCTACTGTTGTTTCGTAAACAATTTCCTGGTAAGACTACTGACACTTAAATAAGATTGATTGCTGATTCTGTACAATTCCTAATGTTATTTATTGTGCCTCTTCTATCTTTTAGGCATACTGATGTTTTCATCTGCATCAGTTCTTCAATCACCGTTCAATTCTCATCATTACAGTGACCTCAAAGTGCATTAAAATCTCCACAGAAAATAACTTTTCCATCTGAGCAAGTTCATCATATATATTTCTAATCAAAGCCTTCCTACAGGATTGTAAAATTTTACTATTTTGATATTATCATCTTTTTCCCATACTTCTATTATTAGGCTATAAATTCCAGATCTGTCAAAGGTCAAAGGTCAACTTTATTATCTGTCCCTTTTCTCAAAACTCTATATTGTATTCACAGTTTCACAAATATTATACATCCTCCCCCACTGCCCTCTCCTCTTTCTCTGCTGACATTATCACAAACTTTTATTACAGACTGTTTCTTGAATAATTAATTGTGACTGTGCTGACCTCCGCAGTTACAACAATTCGTGCAAACTCTTCAAATCTGTTATCTCCTCCACCCTTGCCACATTTTGGATATCCCTAACAGATAGTTGTATGTCCATACCTCCATGTTTGTTTGTTTTGTTTGTATACACATAAATACACACACATACATACACATACATACACATACATACACATACATACACACACATACACACACATACATACATATATACAAAAATAGAAAAAATAAATAAATAATAATAAAAATAATAATGATAATAATTAATAAATAAATACAATTTAATTTTAAAAAAATGAAAAATTCTCAAAAAATGACAAAAATACTTTCTTTTTCAAGTCCACAGAAATCACATTTATAATCAATATCCAGCTTGAATCTGTGTAACACAAGTTTTATCAGGTAAATTCTATGTAATATCTTGTAGGACACTTCCTTAAGTTTCTTACTGATATAGTATTTATCACAAATGTTCCAAGCTTTCTCCCACTGCATATCCTCAAATAAGGAAGACTAAAAAAACATCTAGATGAAGGCACAGAAACATAACTGAGCGTGTTCCTATATAGGACCTGACTGGAAAGCTCATAAGTACATTAGTAAAGTAACAGAAGCTGTAAGGTTTATGCTCCTTACCGACTATAATATGTATAAGTATATTGTACATAAGTATATAAGTTGGTGGCAACAGTCAATATATTTTGCAGCTAATATTGCATATTGATTTTTCTCCCCACATAAGTATGGTATTTTCTGAGGATCTGGGAGATGGATGAACTCAGGATATATGTTATTTATCAATCAATCAATATCCAGCTTGAATCTCTCTAACACAAGTTTTACCAGGTAAATTCTATGTAATATCTTGAAAGACACTTCCTTAAGTTTGTTATTGATACAGTATTTATCACAAATTTTCCAAGCTTTCTCCCACTGCATATCCTCAAATAAGGAAAACATCTAGATGGAGGCACAGAAACATAACTGAGTGTGTTCCTATGACTGGAAAGCTCATAAGTGCATTAGTAAAGTAAGCTGTAAGGTTTATGCTCCTTACTGACTAAAAATATGTATAAGTATATAAATTGGTGGAAACAATATTTAAGTGGTGTTTTTTTCCAGTCTTTATAGGTTTCATTTAGTTTTAAGGTACATCCAAACATTCATGGAACATTTTGGTCCCACTGGAAAATTACTGGTAGCCTATATTCTACGTTACGTCACGTCACTTTCTTTTTCTTTTTTTCTTTTTTTTACCGTAAATACGTTATTTACCCTTTTCCATGATGTGTAAAACGACCCCAAATCTCACTCGAACAACTCCTTCAACAATAATAATATAATAATCATCTCATAACAGTTATGAATTACATTTATATGCACTAAAATCCACCTTTATTGTTCACAATGGAAGAAGTTGCGCTCATCTCTGCGCCCACTCCACAGTAATTACGGTAGTAGTATTACCGGAAATGACGTCAGGATCGCAGCTGATATATAAGGACGTGGTTGTTCCGGTGAAAAAGTGGATTTTGCTGCTTCAAGACAGGCTCGCTTTAGAGTAGATTTTATTATGTTTTAATCAACAAATGTATATATTTTTTAGGGCTACATGATTTAGGTTAATAATACAATGAGAACTGTGTGTTTTCTTTCTGAAAACTCTTCATTTGAACGTCTTTAATCGTGCTGTAAAGCTCTCCATCGACTGAAGAAACAATGCAGGCCTAGCTAGCATCTGACGGTAGCTAGAGGAAGCTAATCTGATAACGCTGTGGGGATTTAAACCTTTGGACGAGGACCAGTTTTTCGACGCTTTAACAACAATCCGGTATGTTTACACCTGTTTCAGTATCAAATGTTGCTCTTCACGCACTCTTTGTCATTGTAACTTTAACTTAAATGTGTCAGTGATGAGCTACTAATCCCTTTAAACGTTTGTCCAAGTTAGCTCAGTTAAGTACATGTTGTTGAATCGACCCTAAAGTCTGTGTCATGTTAGGTTACAGATGTTTAACTAAATGATGGTTAATATATATAATTAATTTAGTTTTCTGTCATTTCATTTTTGACTTTCCACTATGGTCCATCACAGTCACCCTGTCAGCATTTATCTATTAAGTACACTGCTTATTTGCATTTTCAGTTGAGTCAAAACATATATTAAAGTAATAAAGTCTGTGTCATAGGGGTTACAGATGTCCAACAAGATGATGGCCAATTTATATAATTAATTTAATTTTCTGTCAGTGATGTGGTCATTTCATTTTTTGACTTTTCCACTATGGTCCATCACTGTTGGCCTCTGTCACCCTGTCAGCATTTATCTATTAAGTACAATGCTTATTGGCATTTTCAGTTGAGTCAAAACATATATTAAAGTAATAAAAGCTGTGTCATGGGAGTTACAGATGTTAAACAAAATGATGGCTAATATATATAATTAATTTAGTTTTTTTTGTCATTTAATTTTTGACTTTCCACTATGGTTCATCACAGTCACCCTGTCAGCATTTATCTATTAAGTACAATGCTTATTTGCATTTTCAGTTGAGTCAAAACATATATTAAAGTAATAAAGTCTGTGTCATAGGGGTTACAGATGTCCAACAAGATGATGGCCAATTTATATAATTAATTTAATTTTCTGTCAGTGATGTGGTCATTTCATTTTTTGACTTTTCCACTATGGTGCATCACAGTCACCCTGTCACCTCTCTCTTTTAGTTAAGATAAGATAAGATATTCCTGTATTAGTCCCACAGTGGGGACATTTGCAGTGTACAGCATCAAAAGGGATAGTGCAAAAAATAAGATGCATCAGCTAACACATATGACAATAACCTGATATTTTCATTTCATTCTCACTGTGCAATGTCATTTTCCACTTGTGCAATTTTGTTAATAGTCTGTTTATTGTTAATACTGTATATACTGCTCCTATTGTTATACTTCTTTCTATTTAAATGGTTCATATTTTGTTACACTTTTGTGTAGCTCTTTTTTTTAATGGTTGTGGAGTCTGACAGCTGCAGGAAGGAAGGAAGGACCTTACACTGCTTGTTTGCATTTACAGTTGAGTCAACACATATATTAAAGTAATAAAGTCTGTGTTTATGGGGGTTACAGATGTCCAACAAAATGATGGCCAATTTATATAATTAATTTAATTTTCTGTCAGTGATGTGGTCATTTCATTTTTTGACTTTTCCACTATGGTGCATCACAGTCACCCTGTCACCTTTCTCTTTTAGTTAAGATAAGATATTCCTGTATTAGTCCCACAGTGGGGACATTTGCAGTGTACAGCAGCAAAGGGGATGCAAAAAACAAGATGCATCAGCTAACACATATGACAATAACCTGATATTTTCATTTCATTCTCACTGTGCAATGTCATTTTCCACTTGTGCAATTTTGTTAATAGTCTGTTTATTGTCAATACTGTATATACTGCTCCTATTTTTATACTTCTTTCTATTTAAATGGTTCATATTTTGTTACTTAGCTCTTTTTTTAATGGTTGTGGAGTCTGACAGCTGCAGGAAGGAAGGAAGGACCTTACACTGCTTGTTTGCATTTACAGATGAGTCAAAACATATATTGACTTCATTTTTCCTCTTAACTGGAAAGTGTAGCTCAACTGGAAATCGGACCCACAAACATTACATTTAGGTCCCAGCCTGTCATTGCATAGAAACACTGCCTGAGCTGTCCAGCTAGAGTTAAGTAATGGCATACATTTTTATTTCTTTAAGGTCTTTATTTGCTTGCAAAACACATTAACTCTGAAATATATAAAATCAATTATATTAATTAGTAACAAATACCGCATGTTTCCACAGAAACAAGAGGTGTCAATCAAAATGCAGATTTACTTTCATTTATAAAAGAAAGCATATGCTCCACTTATGTAAGTATGTTTGTCCTGCTACACATCCTATATGTAGGATGTGCAGCAACTTTTCCTAACACTGTTTATCCAATCCTAAATAAAAGGGTTTTGAGGTGTCTTCCAGCGTCTTTATAATAATTTAATGTCAGGGTCCAGCCCTGCCCGTCAGATAACATCTTACAGTCTTTTAAAATATACAATTTTGACAGAATATCTCAGATTTGATGGTTTGTGGAGCATTTTACACTCAGTTGACAGTTTTATTAGGGATAGCTAACGAAACCTATTGCAGTCTAATAAGATCAAGATGAACTTTATCATCCCGAAGAAAATTTCCTGGACATAATGCTGGGCAATATGACGATATATATACCGTCAAAACGATATAAAAATGTCTATTGTATATATTTTTCTATATTGTTTCTATTGCAATGTAGGCTAGGCCTATAATTATTATTTTCTCTTGATCTACATTTTTCACTCACACAGTTCTTAAAATGAGAAAATACTCAGTTCTTGTCTATAATTAAGTATTTAATTCACGCAGGAGTATAGGCATAAGGCTTAATAGGCTTTACCGTGTGGTTATTTCATATCAACTATTTATTTATTTATTGAATTACCAGAAAACATTCTGTATCATGATATACATTGTTATCGAGATATGACATGCCGTTTATCGTGATAGAAGATTTTGGCCATATCACCCAGCCCTAGTTGGACACATACAGTATCTGCTGTATAACATACTGCACACACACAGTACATACATACATACATGCATACATACATACACACAGGGCTGTCACCAGTCAACATTAAACAACCCTGCAATACATCCTACCTTCATGAAGGTTATAAATGTTCAGTTTAAGGCTGCCTGCAACTAACTATTTTCATTATTAATTAATGTGCTGATTAACTTTTGATTTAATTGATTCATTAATTGTTTAATGTTTGAACTGTCTGGTGCCTTATCACAATTTCTCAGAGCCAAGATAACATCTTGAAATGACTTGTTTTTGTCCAACCAACCGTCCAGAACCCCAAAATAATAATTTTACAATCAAATATGAGAAGGAAATGCAATACATCCTCACATTTTGAGCTGAAACCAGAGAAGGTATTGGTATTGGACTGAAAATTTATTGATTATCAGTACAGTTGCTGATTAATTTTCCATTAATGGAGTAATCAATGAATCCATTCATCAGTTCAGCTTCAGTCCAGTTTGGTTCAGTTTTTGTTGAAACAGTTTTACAGAGGTGTTCAACTTAACGGCAATTTTAGAGTCTGTAGTTTGAGGATACTGTTGAGGTGCATTGTAGGGATGCACGATATGCATTTTTTTCTACCAATACCAATAAACGATCTGCTTCTCATGGCCCATACCGATAAGATTACCAATAATTTCATATTTTTGTATTTAAAAAAGAAGTTCATAACCTGTAGTTTGTTATGCACACCTGAGGGTAAGAAAGGCTAAGATGTAGTGAGCAAAGATGGATGATTCAATATTCCCTAGCTCTGACCGAACCAAATCTAACATCACTATTGTTAACACAACAAAAACAAAGAACAGCGCTGACTCTTCAAATGTTGATTTTTTTTCCCCCCATTTAAGTACATCACAAAACTTTTAATCCAAATTGCAACTGTGAAAACCATCCACACCAGCGACGACATGTTTGGCTCTAGCGTGCTGTGCTTCTTCTTCTTCTCTCTGTTTGTTCGTAGATTGCAAACCGAATTTAAAGGTGCATACTGCCACCTACTGTAGATAGCGCTTGTTAAGTATTAAAGTAATTTGGCTTCATATTATCAGCTTATCGAAATAATACATAATAATATATCTTTCCTATTATCGGCCGATAATTTATTGGGCCCGATATATATTGTGCATTCCTTGTGTATTGCATTATAGTGAGAGCTGCTTGTAATTATTAAGTCACTGATGGGGTGGACTGTTGTGGACTCCATTAATTTTAGCCAAGTGTACCAAATAAACGGAGCATATGTAGCAACGCAGGGTATCAACACTGATTGTAATGTTTATTCATAATTTTAAGAAGTTATTAAGGTGATTTAGGTTCTTTGTTTTATATCTCCATCTAATTCTCATTAATCTCTTTTCAGCTATGAGCTCTCAGCTGCAGGTCTTCTCTCCTCCCTCCATCTCCTCCAGTGCCTTTTGCCGCGTTAAGAAGGTGAAGGTGGAGAGCAATGTTTGGGATGTGTCCACCACTGAAGCTTACAGCTCCATAGCAGGCCAGTCGGCTTACACCTTTACCCCGGCCATGGCTGTGGCACCCTTTGCACCGTCCCTGGTCTTCCCACCTTCAGCACCCGGCTCCAGAGGTCAAGTGGTGGTGAGGGCGGCCGATAGCACTGGCAGTCTTCCCCGTGGATCCAGCCGTCGCGTGACAGAGCAGGCGACATCTTCCTCTTATGCTCATACCGAGACGTCCTCTGAAGCAAGGGGGCACAGGCACGGGCAGAAGAGAAAGATTGAGGAAACCAGTGAAGGCAGTGGGAGCGGATGTGGCAGTGTCCAAATATTGGAGGAGCTCTCAGCCCCTGCAGCAACTTACTCCACCCGTACGGGTGGGGGAGGAGGAGGCACAGGCCAGTCTATACCCCACTCAGCTCCAACCACCAAGAGTAGCAGCTCCAATGGTGAAGGGGATTATCAGCTAGTGCAGCACGAGATCCTCTGCTCCGTGTCCTGCAGCTATGAAGTGCTGGAGTTTTTAGGAAGAGGCACGTTTGGACAAGTGGCCAAGTGCTGGAAGAGGGGCACCAATGAGATTGTGGCCATCAAGATCCTGAAAAACCACCCTTCGTATGCTCGTCAGGGCCAGATTGAGGTAATCAAACATCATTTTGTTGATAAAACTAGGGCTGCCCCCTCTTAGTCGATTAGTCGACTAATCAGTCGTTTTCGTTGACAAAGATTTCTTTAGTCGATTAGCCGTTTTTTATGCGTAATGCTAATAATTTGTGTGGCTGTATGTGAGATTTATATAGGCCCTGCCGATCTAGCTCGAGAAATGTTGAACAGAGTCGATGCTTCAAACCTAATGGCAGCTTAACATGAAAGCTAATTTATTAACACTGCGTTCTCCAGTGTCAGATGCACCTTTGGTGTAGGAAATGGTCAGTTACACTATAATACTAGGATCATAGTATTGTGTTTACAAGGGTTCCACTTTATCTGCAGATGCATCACAGATGCTACCAGGTTGTTGTTGGTTAGGGCCGATAAATTTAAATGCAACTGATGTATAGTGACTCCCTGCCCAAGGTACAACTGACACTAGGGCTGCAACTAACGATTATTTCATTGTCGATTAATCTGTAGATTATTTTCTCGATTAATCAGTTCATTGTTTGGTCTAAATGTTGATCAGTGTTTCCCAAAGCCCAAGATGACGTCCTCAAATGTCTTGTGTTAATCATTGCAGCTCTAACTGTCACGCCACATTATCAATCATTTTGAAGCCAACTGGTTAAATGAAACCGGCCACCACTGTAACTGACTTACATAAAATATCATTATTGTGTACTTCCTTGTACTTGCATAACTCGTTATGCAACATGATTGCACCAGATTTAATTGACAAGTTACACAGGTTTACTTGTTTCTCTTTAATAGGTGGGTATCCTGAACCGACTGAGCGCAGAGAACGCGGACGAGTACAACTTTGTGCGTTCATACGAATGCTTCCAGCACAAAGGTCACACCTGCCTGGTGTTTGAGATGCTGGAGCAGAACCTGTACGACTTTCTCAAGCACAGCAAGTTCAGCCCACTCCCCCTACGGCACATCAGACCCATACTGCAGCAGGTTGGCAAATGTTTTGGCAGACATTCATTAAATCATACTTTTACTTTTATTTCTTAGTATTGCAGCTGAATGAATATTTGTGTGTTTGTATCTTTAGGTGGCTACAGCGCTGATGAAACTGAAGAGCCTTGGTCTGATTCACGCAGACCTGAAGCCAGAGAACATCATGCTGGTGGACCCCCTTAGACAGCCCTACAGGGTGAAGGTCATTGACTTTGGCTCAGCTAGTCATGTGTCCAAAGCTGTCTGCTCAACCTACCTACAGTCTCGCTACTACAGGTTAGTGGCAAGACACCCAGCTGCGTTTTGTTAATCTAAATACATCTTTCCTTGTAATCCTATGAGAATGAATGGTGACAAATAAGCCATGTTACTAAGACACACAACTCTAGCTCAGTTGTTTTTCCATGCTACTAGTCCTTTAACCTTCTCTTTGCTGTCTAGGGCTCCAGAGATCATTCTGGGTTTGCCGTTCTGTGAGGCCATTGACATGTGGTCCTTGGGCTGTGTGATTGCTGAGCTGTTTCTGGGTTGGCCTCTCTACCCTGGGGCCTCCGAGTACGACCAGGTCAGTACTGATGTTGGTATTTCCCAGGTCTTAAAAATTGCTCAAATGCTTGGGAAAGGTTAACCTATAAGATAGAATAGAGGCCACAAGTTGTTTGTTGATAGCAGGTCATGAAAGCACTGTAGTTGCTCTGTAGAACTCCTATTGAGAGCTGCTAGTTTTTCTTATAACGGCCGGGCCACACAGGCTGCTTGGGCAGCGTGTGACGGCTACTTTGCTGAATTGATGCGTCTCTCACACCTGTGGTTTCCACACTGACAGCGTTTCTGCTGCTGCACTGATACTGCCAGCCTTTTCTGTCTTTCTAGAGTTTGCTTTTCATAATGGCCATTTCATTTCATTATAAATGTCATTTATATTTAGTTTTGACAGAAAGAGGTTAAGAAGGGCGCCTGGGTTAGCTCAGTTGGTAGAGCGGGCGTCCATGTATTAAGGCTTGGTCCTGACCGCGGCGGCCCGGGTTCGAATCCGGCCTGTGGCCCTTTCCGCATCCACTCTCTCTCTCCCCCCTTTCAAGACTCTATCCACTGTCCTGTCAATAAAAATGGAAAATGCCCCCAAAAAAATAACTTTGAAAAAAAAAAAGAAAGAGGTTGAGAAGCGAGTGCTCATTTGTATTAATCCACTATTAAAAGCCAGTACTTTATTCATTCATGGAGCCATGCAAGTCACTGCATTTTCCCCAACACTGTCCTGCAAATATTTCAGAATAAAAACCTTATGTTAACAAATGAAGGAATTCTGTCCACAGAAAAAAACGCTAGAAGTATTGAACAGGGAAGTATTGACTTACAAATATATATATATATATATATATATATATATATATATATATATATATATATATATATATATATATATATATATATATATATATATATATATATATATATATATATAAACATTTGTCTGTTACATATTCTACAGATATAGACATTGAAACTGTAGTAATATTGCTGGTACGATGTAAATATACAGTCAAAAGATCATCTGTCTTTGCTGTGAACCGCGTGACATGCGGAAAAAATAGGTGAGACGCAGCCGCGCCGCGCCGCTCACACAGACTGTGTGGCTGCTCTAACCTGTTAACATGGGCGCCATTATAGAAAGCACTAGGATGCGCACACGCTGCTCACGTTCCCAATGTGTCCCAGCCGTAAGCCAAGAGATACCAAAGTGTTGCAGAATAACAAGCATATCTACAAACTGTAAGGCTATATATTGCAGCCAGTCCGATTTTAGTCATATCCACTGACTGTTTTGTCTCACTCTGATTCTTAAACTTGAATGTTGTTTCTTCCCGTTTCCAGATCCGTTACATTTCTCAGACTCAAGGCCTGCCTGCGGAGTATTTGCTGAGCGCCGGCACGAAGACCAGTCGCTTCTTCAATCGAGGACCTGACTCTAGCTACCCACTCTGGAGACTTAAGGTTAATATAACCGCATATTAATGATGCTGAGCATCTGCTTATTAAGTATGCTGTAAGGATTATTAGGAATATCAGAAAATGATAAAATAAAAATAAATCTGGATGCTCCTTCTGATTTAATTTTTTGTTTTGAATTGTATCCATATCACTTAATGTTTAATAGTTTTAGCACTTAATGATGAACATGATCCATTTTCCAGACTCCATCAGAGCATGAAATGGAGATGGGTATCAAGTCCAAGGAGGCCAGGAAGTATATCTTCAACTGTCTGGATGACATGATGCAGGTAGATGGCTTTCTCACATAACATCTAATTAAGTTTTAGCACTTCACACACTGTTTTCACACAAGTACCACACACACAAACCCTAGAAATCACATTTCCTATACCTCATATTGTTTGTTTGACCCATTTGGGTGTTATCTTTTTTGTATTCCAGGTCAACCTGTCTTCTCATTTGGAGGGAACGGACATGTTGGCTGAGAAAGCTGATAGACGAGAGTTCATAGACCTCTTGAAGCGGATGCTCCGTCTTGACGCCGACAAAAGGATCACGCCTACAAAAACTCTGGGTCACCCCTTTGTCACAATGAGCCACCTCATGGATTATCCCCACAGCTCACAGTAAGTGTGAAGATGTTCTTTTAGGCACCGCTGCACATACATGTTGGTTTGGGTGAGTCTTTATTTAAATGTAATCGCTGAAACACTTGTTACTCCATCTTCTCCAGTGTGAAGTCCTGCTTCCAGAACATGGAGATCTGTAAGCGTCGAAGCTCCTACGACAGTGGCAAATCCTTGTACTCCACCAATGCAGTCCCCAGCGCTGCAGCGGGCAACCTCACTGTTACCTTCAGTAGCCAACTCAACCAGCATAACCAGGTATGACCAGTGGTTGTGTTACACATCCTCGTTGTCGACAGAGTCGTAAAAATTCCATCATAATCGATTATTACCAGTCATTTTCATTTTTTAATGATAAGACACATTTAATAGCATATCATTTTCATTAATTTACATTTTTTTATAGTTAATATATAAAAAAAACAAATTTATAGTTAATGTTTTTATAAGGGTATGGAGAGAAAAGATGAACAGAGACACCGACCATGCGGTTACTTTTCATCTCAACATGTCATCACAAGAAGCAGATGATTTTTAGACAATTACAGTTTTTAATTTACTGATCCTGCAAGCACTTGCTTCACTGGGAGAAAATCCTGCAGCATACTGACACACCGAGGCACCCTTTAGCGTTTTGTATGAGATGCACTGTGCTTTCAACTAACTCTAATGTGTAAACCCATCTATGTCATTATTAGCCGGTTAGAGAATGTGTTGCTGTGACCCATAGCTCTTCAACACGCTACTGTGAATTACTTAAAGTTCACCCTCAGTGTCCTAATCTGTCAAAATGACGAACAGCTTTCCGAAAAACTTCATTCAATGACGGAAAATATTTGGTTAATGAAACCTCTGGGTTTACCCATATCGTCACCACTAATTCTTACACATGTTTAGGAACCTGTAACTCCTCTAGTATTAATCAATGGTGTTTGTAATTTCTCTAACAGGTGCCTTCTGCGGGGGGAGCGGTGCCTTTGCTGAACTACCAGCCAGCTCTGTACCAGCAGGCAACTATCAACATTCCCGGGCTCGCTCAACAGAGTGTCCCGATTCCAACGCGTCCTGCTGGGCTGTGTAACCAGACCGAACCCTTTCAACAGACTCTCATCGTCTGCCCTCCCTCCACTATTCAAGGTAAAGTATAAAGTTGCAATCGGACTGAAAAGAAGGCAGAAACCACACAAGAGGTTACGGCAGTGTGGAAGGCTTATCAAATGCCAAGAAACTTCACTGTGGTTTATTCCCATTTGATGAATGAGTGTCCTCAGTGTGTCTTCCACTTTGATTGGTACCTGGTTGTGTCTACCAACATGTTGATTGTTTATTACTAGCCAGGGATATTTACCAAAATCGGATCTTTAAGGGATATCCATTGTGCATGTAAAATTACCCTGAGAAAATCAGTATTTTGATGTTACTCATTGATATGCTTGTGTGGAATTGTTTTCCAGGGCTACAGCCATCCAGTAAGAGTTCCAGTTTCCCTGTGAGGATGGAGAACTCTGTACCCATAGTACCTCAGAACCAGTCTGCTCAGTCGTTGCAGATCCAGCCAAGTATGCTCACACAGGTAAGAGTTTGTAAGGTGTGTGGATGTTACGTCAAATTTCAGATATCTGTGAGGGGCTAATCTTTTTGAAAAAGATTTTATAAAACGATTTCATGCTGTTTTACTGTGGTCATTTGAAAAGAGAGACATTGCTTGTGTTGTCTCTGGCACACTTTCTTTGACAGCGAAAGTGTGCATGTATGGCTGACCGAAGTGCAACTGGTACTTAACTATTATTTGGTAATTTTTCAGTATTATTACGTGCAATTCTTTGGTTCAATGTAGTGTATAGATCCGCAGACTGGAGCATCTGCTACCGATGAGAAGCAGAGTGACCGCTTTCTCATCTGAATGGGTCCAAAGTGGGTCAAAGATGCGCCAAGTAGACCTGCCTCATATATACATCTCCTGTAGGAAAGGGGTATTGGAGGTTAATTTGCATGTAAGAAGAAGTATGTAGATTTGCAGCATTATACACTTCTGATGTGACTTCAATTTCAGCAATTCCGTACAGATTTTCCTTCACGCAGTGCACATGAGCACATTTTTTTGTCATCTGTCATTTAGAAACCTAAACTCGAGGTTGCAGAAAAAAAATCTGGCTAAATCCATGAATGATGTCATGTTCTTAGCGCCAAGCTGAGAGCAATCATGCCCAGTTTGCTCATTCATGGATTCACTGAGTGCATCCAAAAGTTCTCCCATTTGGGGTTTTTCCTTTCATACCCCCCTCTCTTTTTGCTGCCAGCAAATCAAGCCAAAGTTTAGCTGGGAGCAGTTTGAGACATTTGCTTCAATAGAAAGGTTTGCTTTCAGTGGAGATGTTGTTTATTTAACTGCATTTATACCGGTGATGTTTGAAATAACAAAAGATTTGACTTCAGCAACACAGTCCATGCTGTTTATTGTTGTTTGTGTTTCTGCTCAATCTCGCCTTGGATTTGCTTCCAGGACTGATTGGACTGCCACTCAGGGCCAAGCCTCTCTTATTCCCAGTCTCCTATCTGGGATGGAGGCCAGATGTTAAATGCTGGAGACTCATCTGGCTCGAAAAGCTTCTTAATTGCCGTTTGCTAAAAGTAGGAATAATTGCTGCACACTGCAGAGGTCAGGTGTCCAGATGGCCAGTGGTAGCAGTCTTCGGAAACAGCCTTTTGAAGGATATTTCTTTCCATCGTGCCCTAACGCTGCCCTCCCCTCCCCTATCCTCCCTCCCTCCCTCCTCCAGGGTTCCTGCACACCCCTGATGGTGGCCACCCTGCACCCACCCTCAGCAGGCATAGCCCCCCAGTATTCTCTGCCCCTCGGGCTGGGCACCGGGGTGGGTCGGCCCACCCTCCTGGAGCACACAGCCACAGTGCTGGTAAAGCAACAAGGACACCCCTGAAGAAACACATGCACACTTCTTCTACCACTAACAATGCCATCTCTCTCCCGCCCCACTCCGCCTTTTTCTTTTCATTTGTTTGCAATTTTTTCCCTCTGTGCCACACGCCATATGGGGCTAGTCTTTATTTTATGCATCATATTCCTTCATTTTGCCTTTTCACACACAGACATGTCAGAATCATGGTTGCTTTTTTTTTTTTTTTTTGGTCTTGGATCACCATTATCCTTCTTTGTATTCATTTTTTTAAGAATTCCCCTTTGTGACATTAAATCACAATCGACAAAATGTACTTTCCACTCCAAAGGACGCACCGTCCCAACAACATTCACACACTCTTTCATTCCCTCCGCCAAAGTCTTTCCCCATAGGTGTGCTGAGGGCATGGAGCGCATGTGTTGCTGAGTTGGTCTGCGCTTTGCTTGCAGCTTCTCTTGTCCTGTCCTTCCTTGGTTTCAGCAAAGGAGGTTGCAGCTACAAAGTCACTAAAATCCCTACTCAACAGCCCGACTCTCTGACACACATCTTTTGTTTCAGCCCCAGAACATGTGGCATGCCTTTTCCCAAGACAGCTTATCAGCAGACTGTTTGGCATCAGTGAACTAAACTAATCTCTTTCTTCAGTATTTCTTCTTTAACAGGCACCGTGGTCCTGTGTATACTTGTCTTTATACCTGATCTGACTGTTTACAGTGCTTCATTGTTCGTGCTTTGCATGATATCATCTTGTGCATTTGTTGCAGGGCAATGCTATAATAAGGTATTGGCTTGGGGAAGGTTGCTCGCTTCTCTATCTTTGTGCTTTTGCCTGTGGAAGAGATTGGTTTGTGGCCAATTGGTTTGCCTCTTTGTCTTTGGATTTATTTCTCAGCATGGCTCAGTTTGTCTGACCCATTCCAGCAATCATATGACTTGTGTTGACTCATTAATATCTGATCTTTTATATTACATGTACTGAAGTGTGAGTGTCATTTTTCTCAGCAGGCCTGGCCCACTGGCACCCAACAGATCCTCATACCATCATCATGGCAGCAGGTCCCAGGTGTGGCCATCCACAGCTCCGCCCACCAGTCAGCTGTTCCTGAATCACCGCTGGAAACGCTTCATTCCGATGCTTCCACGCAGCAGGGACACAGCTGGAGGTGGGTCAACCAACGACTGTTAAATCCAGTCTGATGTCTGAACTAGCATCTTATAGTTTTACATTTTACTGTCTTTTTTCAAAAATGTCACAAACATCAAATTCAGACATGCATTTGATTTAAAAGATGCCATTTTTGCCTGGTATCTTGGTTAAAGCTGCAGTAGTCTGTCACTTTGAGCAAATATGATGAAATTATTTTTATAAAACGGTCACTATATCCTGACAGTAGTGCATGAGAAAGATAATCTGTGTCCTCCTGTGCTCCTAATGGCATTTGTAAGTTTCTACCGTGCCCAGATCTAAACAACCGAGCTGGAGCCTGGGCAGTTGGCGAACTCCGATCAAACTAGGCAGCGCTGCTCAAATATGAATCAAGATTCTGTTACTGTAATGCCTATTTCCGCCTTTTGTGACCCGGCTGCCCTGTTGAAAACAGTCGAGACAAAACCAAGCCGACCGTAGAAAACTCTCATTTTACAGCTGAACAGGACATTTAAAATATGTTTCAAAAAACATTTGAGGCGAGAAATAGGCATTACAGTAACAGAATATTGATTCATATTTGATCAGCGCTGCCTAGTTTGACTGTTTGATCGGAGTTCACGAGCTTCTCGAGCAGCAATTGACAGCTGCCTAGAGACTCCTCGGCTCTGATTGGTTGTTTTCCTCCATTCTGTGAAATCTTGCAATCACCATTAGGAGCACCGGAGGAACATGATTATCTGTCTCATGCACTTGTTTGGTTATATTGACCGTTTTATAAAAATAACTTCTTTTTTTTCATTTTTGCTCAAAGTTACCAACTTTAGCTTTTAAAGGTACTCATTTTTACAGCGCTTAATACCTAGTGTCTTTTTTTTTTGTGGCTAATATGACTTATTTGATTGATCATCTCAATCATATCCAATCAATTTTGCCATTATATTGACTTATTTGGAATAAGTACTTAACAGATAATGACAGAGCAGTGTGAGGGATGTAAACGTTAACATACTGTGGGTTTGTGCCAGAAAAGTCCGCTTTCTTTGCGTTTTATTTAGTTTCATGTTCTGATTTTACCAGTGGTGTGTCCACCTCTGACTTGTTTGATCTTTGGCCCTAATAGGAGCACAACCCAAGCCAGGACCCAGCAGGAGAGGAAGAAGGTGAAAGCCAGACGTGGAGAGAACAGAAACAGGTTGGTTGAGTCCTGTAGTGTTTAAAGTCGTCACACCAAATGACAGAAAAAAACTGACACCATAAAACTCAACCAGCAATTGTTTATCACTTAAAGCCATTTATTACTTAGTATTACAGCAGTTAGTTTATCACCTTTTAACATAGATGTAAATGCAAATAAACATTGATAGAATGAAAAGTAGACTGTTAAAACAACTCAGTATTTTTGTAGGTGATGCATCTTTTGGTGGTAGATTGATTATATTTTTTTTTAGAGTGCAGCAAGACCTTTGCACATTCCTTCATATTCTGTTTTTACCACAGCTGAAATCACGTTTGCTTTGGGTGGGAAAACTCAACATTTGTTGTCGTTTCTCTGCTCAGGGGTATATCCACCGCATCGTTACTCAGCAGCAACGGTGTGACCCCACCCAGCGCCAGCGCCACATGGTCCCAGCCAATCGTCATCTCCGACACACCCAGCCCAGCGGTCAGCATCATCACGATTCACAGCGACACTGACACAGAAGATGAGCGCAAATTCCATCCCGCCAGGTGAGGAACAAGGTTTTAATAGTTTGGAATTCTCAATTAGTTTATTATTTTATTTTTCGTTTCGACTTTTTGATTTCATTTTAGTTTAAGTTAGTGTGTTTGCTAGTTTTAGTTTAGTTTCAGTTTCTCAGAGAGTTGCTTTTTATATATTTAGTTTTACAGTAGTTTTTAGTTATTGTTAGGGCCATGTATAATGTCTCAGAAGTATATATAGATATATAGATATATATATCTATCTATATCTATATATATCTATATATAGATATATAGATATATCTATATCTATATATATCTATATATATCTATGTATATCTATATAGATATATATAAAATGTATGGTTGGAGAACAGGAATTGTCATAATGTTTCATTTTGATGCTGCTTTAGTGAAGCAATTGCGGCATAGCGCCATCTCAATCTGTTAAATTTCTGTGGTTCAATGTCACGAGAGTTGACGGAAATTCATGCCGTCTCCTTTTTCCGGTAGTGTGATATATCAGAGCTAAAAAAGGAACTGAAATTAATTTGTTTATTTTTATTAGTTTTTGACCCAGACTATAGTTTCAGTTAACAAAAATATTTTTCACTGCTTATTTTTTGTTTTAGTTTCAGTTTTAGTTTACTATAATAACCTTGGTGAGGACAAGATAATCCTCTTAACTATTTAGTGAACTCTTCAACAGAGATCTGCGATTGCTCGGCCTCCCTTTAGCATCTTATTTCTTCCATCTTAGATGCAACAGCGCTAGTCCAACATTTGTAGCTCCAAAAACTATCCTACATCCTGGCACCATCCTACACTGCCATGACAATTTTCTACCGGAGGATCAATGAAGGCTTGTTTGACTCCATAGATCAGTCCAGGGCTTTATTCATTTTGACTGAATTACTTTGATATATCTTTAAAATGTTCTTGTGAAATGACACATTTTCTCTGTTTACAGTGTTGGTGTGAGCCAACGCACCAACGTCATCAGCTGTGTGACGGTGCACGACTCGGACTCCTCTACAGCCAGTCCCTTGACTCCTCTGCCCCGCACGCTGAACCAAGCTAGCAACGTGTCATCACGCCAGGCCAAGTCTCTGGCGGTGGTGGCTCCTTCAATCAAAACCCAGGGGTCTGAGAAAGGAGCGGCTTCACGTGGACGCTTGGAGACCGGTGAGAGTCACTCATCTACAGTTGTCTGTGTGTTATCAGGAATGAATTCTATTTTGTGTGTGAAATCAGTATAATGTAATAATACTTGCTGCCTTTTAATTCACAGTGAACTACATGAAGCCTAAGAGATCATCCAACCGACAGCCCTGCATCTCGGGGGAGAGTCACGGACTGGTGCCGAGCCAGTCTCACCCCTTAAACCTCAGCCAGGTAAGGATTCTTACGTGTTAGGGTTTTTTACAAGTTTAGATATGGCCGTTATAGCTTTTATGTTTAGTTCCATTAAACTGTAGTAATAGGTAGTGCTGGGCAATATGGCTTATAAATAATATCTCGATATTTTTAGGCTATATCGCGATATAAGATAAATATATTGATCATAGGGGTGGGTGATATGGCCAAAATCTATCACGGTATATATCATTTTACATCACGGTTGATAAAGAATTGACACAGGAGGTAGACAGTACTGTAAGCACTTGATGGGAAAGGGTGCAAACTCTTCAGTATCTTCATCACAGTGACAAACACTGCTACTAAGGTGAATCATATCCGCTGTGAAAGGTTAGTAAGTCAACAAGATGAAGTGAGCAACATGAGGCACTAATAACACTTATTGCTCCAACAAGGTTAAACATTTATATCGAAACTGCAGGTTCATTGGTTAAAACAAACAGTATTTCAGTATGTCAAGAGGAACAGGCTGGAGGATTTATGTCAACATATGCAGACAGAGGAACAGCAGTCATAAGTTGCAAAAGTCCCCCAAAGAATGATGTCAAAGTCATGTGATGTTTGTACTTGTAGGACACTAAACCGTTACTTTTTATTTCCCCTTTTTTTAACACACATAATCAAATATTTTTGGCAACGATTCTAAAAATCTGGTTGCTAAAGAGTTACAAAGTGTTGAGTTGAAAAACAACCTTGTGTTCATTTAGTCCAAAGTGCTCTCTGCTGGACAAACACTGTAATGGCAGATACGAGTTTATAAATGACCCGTAATGACTATTTTTGTTTTTACACAACTGCGAACTTATGTGCCAATTTATCTCATAAGACAATACCCGCTGATGTTTTTTGGCTCGCTCAAAACAGGGGCTTGTCTTTATTTATTTATTTGTATTAGTTTATTTGACAGGGACAATACATAGGCATTGTTACACTTATTTAAAGTGCAACTGATGCAACGTATATAGGACTTCTAGACATAGCTAATTTGCAGACCTTGTCCCTAGTTAGGCTTTTAACAAAAAGAAAATACATTTAAAAAAAATACAGATAGCACATCATACATAAAATCCCATTGTACATTACAATCATTTTACATATGATCATATTAATGTTAAATTTTAAATGTCACTAACCCACAAGTGGGTTGGTGGTCAGTACGAACTCCTGCTGTGCAGTCAAACTTTGCTCGAACCCACAAAGCTTCTTTTCTTTGCGAATCTTTGTCTAAAACGATGCACGATACATTTCAAATATCTCAATTTGAAGGAATGATGCAGCCATAACAAACGTAGTCTAGGCTTTGAATATAAAGTGTTTCTAATCGAAACAAAAGAAACGGACCAAGTGTACAAGTGATTTTGTGCCTTCTTCTCGATGCATCGATGCAGTTGCATGTATACCGAGTGTCATTTCTTTTTTTAGGTTCAGCCGGTGGTTTCTTCATCTCAGGAGCGTTCCCACAGTGACTCATCTTTGCGTCGCCAACCGACGTTCCCTCCGGCCGTCTCCTCTCACTACAACTTCCCCGAGGTGTCCGCCCTGGCCTCCGCCTCGGCTCCTGGCCCCAGCCTGTACGCCTACCCGGCCTCCACTGCCCTCTCCTCAGCTTCTCAGGCCATGGAGCAGCTGCTAGGCCGTGGCCACGCCGGCCACGGACACTCCCCCTCCGCCTATGCAGCAACGTACACCTCATCGTCCTCCTCCAGGAGAGACTCGGCCGGTCGTAAGGACTCTGTGAGTAGTCTGCTGCACGGCCTCCCCGCAGCCTACCAGCATCAGTTTGCTACTGGTTCTCCCTACGTTAGTGTGACGCCCCGGGCCGAGGCTTACAGTGCCTACCAGCTAAGCCCCAGGCGCCTCACGCAGTACCCGTACCTATAGGGAGAAACGCACACTTTGAACAAAGAAAAAGAAAAAAATCTACTTTCCCACATAATATCACGGAGGGACATTTTAAACTGTATTTCTAGTAGAATAACTGTTGGTCACTTATTTGTTTGCTGCTTTTGACTCCAAGGCGGCATTTCACCTCCAACTCATTTACATGCTCTTTTGGGTCGTTTTAGTGTTTATGAAATGTTCTCTGGTATTATTTGATATCATATCGGTTTATTTGCCCTTAACAATATTGTTTATAGCCTGTATTTTATCCCCATCTTATCCAGATGTATAATTAAGGCATTGTGGTAAATGTATTTTACTCCTGTTTATCTTGAGGTTTATGTGAAGAGAGGTTGTCCTCCTGTCACATGCTGCGATGACACTTTAGGCTTTTAGACACGTGACT
This sequence comes from Sebastes umbrosus, assembly GCF_015220745.1. Taxonomy (NCBI): domain Eukaryota; kingdom Metazoa; phylum Chordata; class Actinopteri; order Perciformes; family Sebastidae; genus Sebastes; species Sebastes umbrosus. The sequence continues at coordinate 31,491,835 of NC_051269.1, read as the reverse complement.
CACAAGACTAGTGAAGGGCTAGCTGACAAAGAGAGTTACAAGTCATTAGTTTTCTCATGACCCTCGTTATAAAGTTTTCACACTAATCCCGTGAGGCCCTGTGTTTTTAGCTAACATAATAATGGCTGTACCTTACCCATGTCTGTTTACTCACAAATTATGTCTTTTACTATGTTTTAAATTATGTTTTGTCATTGTGAGAAAGTTAAGAGGAAGGTCCATGAAGATGTCGAATAAGAGAAAAGATGTGGTCAAAACTGTGATGGATACATGTTAATTTAAGTGCACATGTGATAGTCTGTTAATGTAGTGACAGTGTTTAGGCAGGATTAATCATGTCCTTATGCAATAGAAACTTTTTTTTTTTTTTTTTTTTAAATCTGCATCAACTTGAGTGCTGAATGTATTTATGAAGTATAGAGGAGTGAGATCAGCATCCTGAGGAATGACGTGAAAAAAGAAAAGATATTAACCTTCTTCCCTACTTTTCTCTCCTTGAAATATAAAAAAAAAATCCAGCTTCACATGGACAGAAAAATATTCTATATCTGTGAATCCTGACTGTGTAGGACCTGCTCATTTATTAAAACAGCTTTATGGCCAGTTTTTACTGTTTTGTTTAAAAAAATAATAATGATTTTTTCCTGTTTTCTCCCCCATGACACTTTGGAAATGCTCGCTAGGAAGTTGTAACAAACTACCAACACTGTTGTACAATGACTGATGAAAATAACAATCATGAAATCTGTTAGTAAAAAGGCCTTCTGCTCAGTTACTTAATGTCTGATGAGAAACCACTTAAGCGGTTATGTCTCTTGCAATAACTCAGTCAAAGGTGGTTCTGTCCACTAAACGTACACAGTGTATTTCCCCCCCTAAAATGTGCAAAAGTGGCCAGTTTGGCTTCAGTCATGTCTGAATATAATATGTTGAAATCCATTGTTTTTCACATATGGATTACTACAGTCGGAATACAGCTGATTTGCGGCTTTTCCTGCCACCGTCTTTTAGTTAAAGAAGGTGAATCTCGGGATGGTTTCTGTGGGTTATGAAAGCTTTTTTAGTAAATCCTTCCCTGTTGTGTTTGCATCAGTTTTGTGTTGTAATGTCTGAATATTTAACTGTATTCATCTTAACATAGTATAGTTAAGAGGCTATTTGGTAGAACTAATTCAGGGAATAAAGGTTTCAGCTCAAATAATCCACTGTCACTGTTTCAATAAAAATAACCACAAATTCACAACGCTTTGTTTCATTATTCCTCGCCCCCACTGTTCCGATATTAAACTACGAAATAAAGCTTTAATTTCCCTCATTATTCTGAACTGATACTGCAGAGAAAAGTTAGTACTGCTGATGTATGATGGACAGAGGCCCTTTGTTTTCGGGTTGTCTGTCTGTCCAGCCCATTCTCGTGAACGTGATATCTCACAAACACCTGAAGGGAATTTCTTCAAATTTGGACTATGATTTTTTTTGTTACTTTTTTCTGCATATTATACTGTAACTTTTTTTTCGACTTTATTTCGATATGCGATAAAGGTCATACTTTTTCGTATGACCTTTTTTTTTTTTACATACTATGACATTTTTTGGAGTTTTTTTTAAACACACTATAGAATGACTGTTTTAAGACTTTTTTCGACATACTATACTGTATTGTGATTTTTTTCTTGAAAGACTACTATGATTTTTTTTCGACATAATGTACTATGACAATTTTGTGACTTTTTTTTGGACATACTACTATTATGATTTGTTTTTGACATATACTATGATTTTTTTCAAAATACTATACCATTGTCTTTTTTTTTCGAAATACTCTACCATGTTTTTTCATTCGACATACTATACTTTTCCTTTTTTTTACGACATACTATACTTTGACTTTTTTTCGACATACTATTCTATGACATTTTTTCAGATTTTTTTTTTTCAAGATTCGATAGTATGACTTTTTCATGGCATACTACACTAAGATTTTTTTATTGGCATAATATACTATGGCTTTTTATGGCATACAACACTATTACATTTTTATGCCTTTTTTGACATAATACAAGACTTTTTCGACATACTATGACATTTTTTCTGATTTTTTTTTCAACATTCGATAGTATGACTTTTTCATGGCATACTATAGTATTACATTTTTATGCCTTTTTTTCGACATACTTTACAATATTATGGATTTTTTTCGACATTCTATACTATGACTTTTTTACGACAGACTACAATATGACTTTTTTTGACATACTATTCTATGACTTTTTTTTCGACAAAGTATACAATGATTTTTTTTCGTCATTCTATACTATGACTTTTTTTCTGACATATGGTATAACTTATTTTTCAACATGCTATACTATGACTTTTTTTTCATGATACTATACTTTGACTTTTTTTTACATGCTATAGTATGACTTTAATTTTGCCATGCTATACTGACTTTATCGTCGACATACTATACTATGACTTTTTCTCTACATAGTATACAATGATTTTTTTGACATACTGTACCATGACTTTTATGACTTTTTTTGCTATGCTCTATTGACTTTTTGTACAACATACTATGACTATGACTTTTCTTTCAACATAATATATTAATTTTTTTTAAACATACTCTACCATTACTTTTTATGATTTTTTTTCGACATATATCATATACTATGACTTTTTTTTATATGCCATTCTATGACTTTTTTTGACATATTATACTATGACTTTTCTTTCGACTTACTATACTGTGATTTCTTTTACAACATTCTATACTATGACTTCTATGGCATTTTATTCTATGACATTTTCACGCCTTTTTTTTGACATGCTATACAATACTATGACTTTTTTTTGTCGTACTATACTATGAGCTTTTTTTTTCGACATGCTATTGTATGACTTTTTCGACATACTATAATATGATAACGCTATAATATGACATACTATACTATGACATACTTTACTATGATTTTATGACTTTTTGAAATGCTTTACAATGACTTCTTTAACAAATTTTTTCAGTATCCTATACTATGACTTTTTTATGACTTTTCTCGAACATACTATACTATGTCAATGATTTTTACCTCCGCCAAGGCCAAAGGCCTAGGAAGGAGGTTATGTTGGTTTGTTGGTTTGTCCGTTTGGACGATAACTCCAAAAGTCCACAATTGATTTGAATAAACATTTTTGGAGGGTTGGATTGTGGCACAATGAACAATCCATTAGATTTTGGTGGCGATCTGGATCATGATCCGGCTTCAGGAATGTTTTTTAATAATTCTGCTCAGCCTGTGTATTAACACCACAGGCCACCACAGGGGGGCAGCGACGTACATGAAACCTGACTTGACGGAGCAGTGCGCTCTCGGAGTGTGTACTTCTAGTTTTTGACAAGCTCTACAATGACTTTATGAATTTTTTCGACATGTGACACTATGACTTCATGACTTTTTTTCAACATACTATACAATTAATTGTTTTTTATGACATACTATATAATGACATTTTTAATGAAATTTTCAGGATTTACTATACTATGACTTTTAACTATTTTTCATGATATACTATCATATGACATTCATGATTTTTTTCAACATACTATACTATGACTTTATTTTTTTTCGACTTGCCATTCTATGACTTTTTTTGACATATACTATGATTTTTCTTTCGACTTACTATACTGTGATTTCTTTTACAACATTCTATACTATGACTTTTATGGCATTTTATTCTATGACATTTTCACGCCTTTTTTTCGACATGCTATACAATACTATGACTTTTTATGATATGCTATACAATGACTTTTTATGACTTCTTTCAACATACTATACTATGACTTTATGATTTTTTTCGACTTGCCATTCTATGACTTATTTATGACTTTTTTTTTACATGCTATGCTATAATTTTTACTATACTTACTATAGTATACATTTTTTTTAATGATTTTTATCGACACTAAACTATGACTTTTTTCATTATTTTTATCGACTCACTGTACTATGTCTTTTTAACCCCCCACCATTCCGCCATCTTTAGGGGGTAGGGGTGGGAAACTGGGGATGTTCAGGGGAAGATAAAAAGTCAACAGAATATGTCACATAGAAGATTTTTTTCCCCCCTAATACTCCGTAGTACATTTGCACTTTGGCCCTCACTGCATTAGATGTACAGTATAAACTGTATACAGTACTTAGACTATAAACTGTATAAGCTGTACAATGTTTTGCTGCTCCAGACAGATTTATTTCTTTTCTTTTTTGCCTAAAATGTCTCTTTTGATAGTAAAGGTCGCTGACCTCTGACCCCTGGGATAGGCAATCACATCAGGCATCAACCTCTACAATGGTTTTCTTTTTTTTTATAATTTCTTTTTTATATATATTTTTTATATATATATTTTGTTCCCCTTTTTCAAGGTAGTTTTCATATATACAATTTTCAGTTCGTAATTACAATAGTTACAATAAACCAATTTTTAAGTTGTTGAGCTTATAGACAAACTCATTAAGTACACTAGAGAAAAAACAACTTCAACATTCAAAATTGAAATAAAATTAAGAAATGAAATAATAAGAATAATGATAAAAAGAAAGCAGAGTTAAAAAAAATAAAACACAAATACAATGGTTTTCAGACATGTAGTTCAACTCAATGGACGCCTATAAGGACGGAGGGACTTGATTCCAACTCACATCAGTAATAATACCCACAGTAGTTGACATTATGCATCACTTACTTGTTAGTTGGGTTTGATTGAAGGGTCGAGGTTTGGTTTGGTTTGGGTTGCAGCAGAGTTTGGGGAGTTCATGCAAACGTGCAGTGCGTAATTACGCACAAAATAACCCCACAAATAAATATATAAACCATAGTTCCATGCATGAATCAAAGTAAAAGCTTGGCCCTTAGTTCAACATTATAAAATACTGAAACAAACTTAATCTCGTTTGCATAACTTGCTTGCGAGCGGTTGAAAAACTAGTTTCTTCTCGTTATCCTCATGGAGCAGCACCTGCGTGTGTCTCTACATGATGACGGACGCGCGTTGATTGCGTCACTCAAACCTGCGACGACTTGTAGTTCTTTAACAAAAGAAACAAAAAAAAGGGCTCCTCCACTTTTTATGACATCTACTCTGTCCTTTTAATGATATTTTATGGCACACTATAGGGTTGTGTATGTGTATGACATGCTGTACTATGATCTTATCTGACAATGTCTTCAAATTTGGCACAAATATTCATGCTAATTATTACAATTTCGCGCAAAATGTCTAATAGGATGAATGAAGTGATGACATTTTGGACAGACATGGATGTAAAGTAAGCTGCAACTTAACTGGTTGGCAGAGGCATAAACTGTTATAATGTCTTAGCTTGTTATTCCCTGTTTAAGTAACAAATCATTCATTGTATGTCACTAAATATATATTGTAAAGTTTTCTTAAATGTACACATTAAATGCAAAGATGTAAAGCCTATTTATTATTTCCGTTTGACACAGTCAGACTAAATGAATGAAGGAGAAAAAAACCCACTCCAGCCAAGAGAAATAAACACTGAACACAACTCAAGATATATTTTTGGATTTTTTTATTAAAAAAACATTTTTTTGATTACTAGAACATTATTCTTCATGTTCCCAACAGTAACAAATTCATTCACAGATAAGGTTTTTGTGGAAATGTGTCTAACTCGAGTAAAAAAAAAAAAAAAAAATACTTGTAAGCTGTATGTTTTTATTTATGTAAAATAAATAAATCTGAATAAATTGTGCTAAAGAATTTAGAGGATACGAATCATTCATGTCAGTGATCCACATCGGATCTGATTTTCTTAAAACGCATGCGGGCAAATTGATAATAATAATGAAGAAATATACACATATATACAAATATAAATATACATATATATAAATATATATATATGAATATTTTAGAATAATTTACAATACATTATATAATACACCACATATTGCCACTGGATTGTGTCCTTTAAATCAGAATGAGCTCTTCACACTTTTGGGAGGTATTAAAAAAAAAAAAAGTAAAACATTTTGATTGATTAAGTTAATATTGATTTGATGATATTGCAGTTACTCTTATCGTGGTAAAAAAAACATATGTATTTTACAAAACATTCACAGATCAAGACTTGTTGACTTCCAGTCAGTGCAGTCCTTTTAAACCCCTTTTTGGAGTTCAGCAGCACAAAAACTTACTTTAAAATCTTAGGCTACTAAATCTCACACAAAGCTTTTTAGATCCTCACAAGACACGAGCAGTGAATGAGACGCAGGTCCATTATTGTCCAGCAAAACACGGAGTCCTGAGCTGTCACATTCATCAGTCTGTCCAGTTAAACCCCGATGAGAGAGGTAGAGATGCCATTTCTTCTGCTGTTAAAACAGTCAGCAGCGTACCATCTCTCGTCTTTGCAGCACACAACTGAACATTGTTTGGAGTGTGGCCATGAAACCAGTGTGTCTTGGATGAGGGCTAAAGAAGGACACAGAGAGAGAGATTAGATATCGGGCTTGGAATAAAACAAACACTGCAAATTGCTTTTACACAATCTATGAGAATAAAAACCGAGGACGCACTTACAGTCTTGACATGATGAGTTGGGGCTTTGGGTCCTTCAAATCCTCCACCGATTGGTGCCTCATCCCATGCTGCTCCATCTCCGCAATCTGGTCCCATATCTCCGTGTTGACCCACAGGGACCCGGGCAGGGTCAGGCTGGCTCGGGTGCAGGTGATCCAGCGGCACAGAGGGCAGGAGACGCTGCGGATGACCCCCTCCAGCCTGGACAGTGTCTCCAGGCAGGGGGCGCAGAAGGTGTGGTTGCAGTGGAGGACCCGTGGGACCCGGTCGCTGCGTGAGTACTCGCAGAAGCACACGACACACTCCAGCTCTTCGTTTATGGACATGGTGGCTTGAGAGTTGTAGATGATGCAATATAGACTGGAAGCAGAGTGGATCTCTTCACCAGACAACCTGCAGCACATTTTAAAAAAACGAAAAAAAAAAGTCAGTAAAAAAAGGACTTCAAATATCCAATATCAGAAAAACTAATTTTCTAATATGTTCCACAATAGAGAAAAATCTGTACTTACGTTCAGGACTTATCAGGTCGATTGCTTTACTACTGAAGGTATGACTGACTCCTGGTATGACTGAGGCTTGCTTTGACTGTTTGTTCGGCTTGGCTGTTATTATAAAGCATACCTGCAGTAGTCACGTGTGGAGTTCCAAGGAAGACTCTACAGGTAAACATCTTTCTGTGGAACTCCATTCCAATGAAACATGAGTCACATAACCGGTTTTGTTATCCTATAAAAGGATTATAGGTTGTGCGCAATCTCAACGGGAATAAAAAAACAATAAAACTTTGACCTTGAAGATCCTTTAGGATCATGTCATATAACAAGGTCAAAGTTTTATTGTTTTTTTGTATTTATTGTTTTGTATTTATGGCCTTTTTTAGAGTTTGATTTGTCACAGAAGCAGATTAAAAAGGAAGGTTTTCTAAAATGTCCTGCCAAGCAGGGTAATTTATTTGCATTTACTATGAAAACATACAATGTCACACAAGATTAACTGAAGCATGGAAATTTGCTGTATAATCTCACAACACACTCCCATCATCATCATCATCATCATCATCATCATCATCATCATCATGTTTGTCTTTTTTTAAGATGGTGCCAAGAAAAGAGCAATAGAAAGGCAAATCTGCTTTCAGACCATTTTTCTGTTGAAACATTAGATACACAGTAGAACCATCTTTACTAAATGCAATGCACAACAGTAAATTATCAGCAATTATGTGAGCCTGGGCCCTGGCCTGTCTGTCTGTCTGTCTGTCTGTGTGTGTGTGTGTGTGTGTATGTATGTATGTATGTGTATGTGTGTGTGTTTGCCCGCACTTAGCAAAACAAACACTAGAAGTTTCTTTAGAACCATGACAGACAAGCCGAGGCCGTTTCTATAAATAAGAGAACAAAAACACAAAGAAAAAAATTATCAAAAAGAAAATAATATACAGAAAAAAAAATGTTGGTTCTCTTCATGTGTCTCTTTACTTGGACCTATATAGAATGGTGCTATACTGGTCAGCTAAGCCAATTTTAAAAAAGGTACTGGTCTCTATTTACTTCTGTGCAGACACTGGGTTCACTGCTTGGCTCATGGGTTGACGAGAGGGAACGTCTGGACTCGTATCAGACTTTGACCATGTATCAGCAGCTTTTTCCACAGACTGACATGCCAAGTTTTATGCTTTTTTATCTCTCTCTATATAAAGATAAATACAGATCATAAATACATCCGTCAATACTTAAGTAGGACGACTACTTTCTGCAGTACTTGCTTGGCCTGTGATGCATCATCAGATGTAAGTTTTGGTGCAGAAAATAGACCCTACCGATGAGTTACAGAAGTACCGACAAGTGTATGAGGTTCTGCTTGTATCACATTGTTGTGTACTGTTCTGTGACTGTTTTACATCTTCATGTAGTTTTTGCAGTTGTACCCGGCGTTTTTGTCACCGTGACTGCTAATGAACTTACTGACCTTACACGGGTCATAAATCAGGTTAGAAATCATCCTATTACCCTTCCCCGTTGCTCAACGTGGACCACAAGGCGGTTCATATGAAGTTCCATTTGTGCTTAAAATACGCAGACATATTCTTGGCACATATCAAACATCAATTATTAACAGGTGTTCCAATCTGACAGTAGCAGTCAGGGACGGGGATAGTGTTAAAAATTGAAGATTTAATCTTTCGCGTACGTGCAATTAAGAGCCTGTGTCTGTATGACGTATGATTGCTTTTTCTTTTGTATCTGGAGATTAGCACATTCATCAGAAAAAAACTACTTTCTGTTACATTTCCAACTCAGCCGAGATGTACACCTGGTACGTAAGGGAGGTAGAGGAACCGGTTCTTGAGCTGCAGCTGCAGGTGACCTTATGCCTTACAGCAATTCCAATGAAAAGGCATGAAAGGAAAAACTGAGTCCAATGCCAAAATAGTTTAATGACGCTTCAAATGCTCAACATTGATTAGGAAAACCACACAACTTGTGTGGTACTCCTTTTCTCTTGACTATGGACAACTTTGAGGAGTCTCTATGCTCTAATGAATGACCAGGAAATACCTCCTGTAGAAGTGATGGGTTGAGAAATACCTACTTGGAAACAAACTTTTATCAGTAATGTTCATGGTGCAGGAGAACATTTTAAGCATCTTTCTGCTGTTGTGACCTGCCTCCGGCACAGTGCAACAAACTATATCCTCAGTTCTACACTCTTCCACAACCCATGAGCCAAGTTTGTTCCTACTGCTGACATAAACCACTGAAGCACAGAGTGGATCACAACCGTTTTAATAAGCCCCTCCAATCCCCCGGCCCTACTGCCACTCCCGTCCAATCCCCCACCTCCCCCCTCCTCCTCTCAATCCTTCCTGGGTGGGTCGGCTTTGAGTTTCCATCTTCCAAAGTCCATGGTGGTGGTGGTGGTGGTTGTGGTGGTCGTGGAGGGGTTTTAACCCAGGACTGAACATCCCTCCCCCACGTAGTGTGTTTGTAGAATGTGGAGTCCACTAGCTGGCTCGCCTGCAGGGGGGAGCGTCGCCCTACAACACACGCTCCTCTCACTCCTGGGCTATGCTCCTCAGCACGTACTTGACCGTGTAGGCGAACGCCGCAAAGCCTACGATCACAAACAGGTTGGCTAGAGCCCCACCTAGAAGTCCATGGTTGCGATTGGCCTGCTGCAGGCCAGGGGCGGGGTTGGCGCCCCCGAGGGGAACGGGACCTCCGTTGAGGACGGGGAGGCCGTAGTGGGCATGCTGAGGGTCACCGTCGGGCACCACATCGGGTAAGGGCAGGGGCTGAGTGCGGGCGCTTAACTCCTCCTGGGCCTTCTGTTTCTGCTTCATTTCCTGGTGGACGGAAGGAAAGAAACAAGAATATCAGGCCGACAAAAAGAAAGAGAAGAGAAAATGACAAGTTAGAGATTACTGGGGATGCACCGATCCAACTTTTTCAGACCCAATACCTGGGCTTTGGCTATCATTCGATATCGAGTACTGATCCGATGCAGTGTTAAATTAATAAGCTGTATGCCTCACTGTGTGGAAGTGACTGGGATCATAAGGCAACATCAGACTCGACTTTGCACTGAACACTGAATTGTTCTTTATTATCAAAATAATAAATCGTACACCTGCTGTTGTATGGTGTTAAAAACAAATCTTCAAAATTAACAGGAATTACAATTCAAGTGTAAACCTTTTTAATGCAGCAACAAATTGGTCAAAACGTAAACAGGAGATAAAATTCTAGTCTATAATGTAGATAGTATACAGTATAAACTAGGGCTGTCAATCGATTCAAATATTTTGTCGCGATTAATCGCATATTTTTTATCTGTAATGTAGCTTTAAGGGAAATTTGTCAAGTTTTTAGTACTATTATCAACATGGACAAATATGCTTGCTTTATGCAAATGTATGTATATATTTATTATTGGAAATCAATTAACAACACAAAACAATGACAAATATTGTCCAGAAACCCTCACAGGTACTGCATTTAGCATAAAAAATATGCTCAAATCATAACATGGCAAACTCAAGTCCAACAAGTAATAACAGCTGTCAGTGTGTCAGTGTGCTGACTTGACTATGACTTGCCCCACACTGCATGTGATTATCATAAAGTGGGCATGTCTGTAAAGGGGAGACTCGTGGGTACCCATAGAACGTCATTAAGATATGTTGAGGTCAGAGGTCAAAGGACCCCTTTGAAAATGGCCATGCCAGTTTTTCCTCGCCAAAATGTTGCGTAAGTTTGGAGCGTTATTAAACCTTCTTCGCGATGAGCTAGTATGACAATGGATTCCTTAGGTTTTCAAGTTTCATATGATACCAGTATCTTTACTCTAGCTTTAAAACTGAGCCCGCTACAACCTCCGAAATATTGATTGCATTAATGCGATAAAGAAATTAGTGGCCTTAAAACAAATTTACGTTAACTTTGACATCCATAATATAAACATAGAAATGAATTGAATATATTGGTCCCATTGTCACAGATACCCGATCCAGCTATCTGATTCAGTATCACATCGTACGTACATCAACTACATCAGGAAACAGCTCACAGAACACTTTATCCTTGAGGTTGAAGGCCAGGCTTTGGGCTGACAGCTGTCTTTTCTGAAAAAAAAATAATGAAAAAGCACTTTATTCACAAATTTCCTTCACAAATATCTGAGACATCTCAGGTGGGTTATCACTATGTGCTGCATTTATGGTCATTTGTTTGCGCTCACTGTGTAGTCAGAGGTCTCAATGCTGCCGAGGGTGGGGCCTTTCTCCACCATGAAGCTGAGCAGACCTGTGAGGATGGTGGAGACGGACCACGCGGGGTTCCATGTGTCTGGATGGAAGTCTGTGATGGACAAACATAGCCTGTGGAGGAAACAGGTGAAGTTACAATAAAAGAGTAAAAGTGGTGAACAAGTTCTACAACAATGACCATTTTCAAAAACTCTTTAAATCCTGAATTCTCATTCAATTCATCACTAATAAAAACTACACTCTTACCTTGTATTACACTTAAATCTCCCATTTGGTGTTATCATATAGATGCTCGGTGGTTTAAAAGGAAATTCCCGAGGAAATATGAGTTTGCCGTGATAATATCCTCCTAAGAAAAAAACAATATAAAAGACATCACATAACACAGCGGAAACAGAAAATGTGATACACATCCTCAGATGTCACGCCATTCACAAACCACATAGATTAGCAGGAATCAACTTGTCAAGATATGCCAGGAAACTACGTAACCCATTTGTGTTGTGTTAACTGTCAGTAGGTTTTACCTTCGTATGGAGTTTTCTCAGGACCTCTGACTACATAGTGCCTAAAGAAGAAAGGGAAGATTACCTTTGGTGACGGCTACGTTTTCCAAATTTTAACAAAAACAACATTACTTTCCAAACAAAAACATTTTGGTTAAATCTCCATCCTCTAGACCTGCATTCATTTCAGATTCAGTATATAAACATACATACATATACTGTGCGAATACACACACACACGCACGCACACGCACACATATACAGTATATACATACATACATACATACATACATGAAAAGAGCAAACTAATAACAAAACTCCCATCCACAGTACAAAGACAGAAAATATATATATATATATATATATATATATATTATATATATATATATATATAATATATATCAAAACAGATACTGAAACAGATACTATGTCATGTTTTCAGCCCTGAAAACCAACGCCATGACTTAAGTGTGCTGTCCTCTGTTGGAAATATACCTTGAACACTCAGAGTATGTTAAAGCAAACACATGCATTTTCAATCAATAAATTAACAAGTTGTGAAGGTATAGGTTAGGGATGTCAGTTTTGGTTAGTTCTGCTAAGTTACACACTTACTGTGGAATTTTTTATATAATTGCTCAACGTTGTGGGCAGAGCTTACAGAAACGGGGGTAGATAAAACCAAAACCTGTGGTAACTTGTGTAAAGCAACCTTTTAAAAAGAGGAGCCTAAAGTGATAAAGTATCCAGTATTTTACCAAAAGATAAATAAACTAAATTAAATAAATACATTAGATAAAAGTTAGAAAAAAAATCTTCATCGTTTATCTTAGAAATTGTCTTGTGACCCCTCAGGTCTATCTTGGGACCCCTTGGGAACCCACTGCTTTAAACCATTGTTAAAATGTATGTCCCACACACCCACAAGCTGTTAAGACAATGATCACTGTAGTTTACGCTCCTCTTACTACCAAAAACAAATAAATAGCTTAAGGGCATTGTTTGATGCACTGCAAATGTTTGTTTTTTTATCGAGGGCGTTACCATATTAGGTACGATTGATCCGTACCAAGCCCCAGCCGCTCAGCTTTCACATTAGTAAAGTTGTTCAGTACCCGAGTACACTTGTGTCATCATCATCCACGTGTATTTGTTTATGTTGAGATTAGCTGTTCTAGCAACAGAGCATTGTAAAACACTTCATTCAAACTTCACAGAAACAAAATGAAACTCACCAAAACCGTCTCGGTAGTCTTTCCAACAATCACCAGCTCTTGTTTGGTGGAAATGAACCCTTATTTTACCGAGTTTGATGTGAAAATATGCCGGCTCTACTCTCTGGTTCCCCCCCACTGACTCTCTTTCTGCCCGCTGAGCGTCTTAAACTAGCTGAATAAAATAACAAGCATTGCCCAACACTATCGCCTACTACTGTTTATATTTTAAGCAACCTCTTGCCTGCCTTCCTGCTTTATCGCCCATGGCCGTGCAGTTCGAAGGATGAGATCAGCGCATGCTGCGCGCATATACAAACATAGATATGAAACAGTTTATATGTCTACAGATTTCAAAGGAGACTGGCAGCATTGAAAAAAGCCTGCCCTGTCACAAACTACTTGCTGACTGCTAACGTTTCTCACGTTAAATTGCAGTCCACTTCCGTGTTTTGGTAGTTGACTTTCACACCTAATCATCGGATCAACAGACCGTGCCAGAGTACGGTACGGAGCGTTCACACTAATCAAACAAACTGGTCTTTGGCGACAAGTGTACTCGGATCCGGGTTCCTGATGTGAAAGCACCCTTAAATTTTTGTTTTTATAAGACAGATGATTCACAGATTTCTCTGGACAAAAAGAGCCCTTAGTGACGATGTGTCAGAACGAGTGAATGTTTAAACTCTAATAACATAAAACTCCCAAGTTAAAGCACTAAAATGCAGCGTATTGCTTTGGTGATGATGATTCCTGGCTGTGGGCCTTGCCGGGATGCAGCCCTTACCATTCTAGGATGTTGGAGGGGAGAGGTTCTGCACAGATGTAAGGCACAGGGTCTTTCTTTATCCTGAGGTAATCCTGCTTGAGTCGCTGAGTGGCTGTGGTTGGAGCTCTCTTATTCCCGTTGTTGTTCATCTGAGGATGTAAAGGACAAGCAAAAAGGACTTAATGAAATGTATCTTGATTTGATCTCTTGAAATGTGTTACTGATACACAGAGGCACCACTATCAGGTTATATTATCCCTGTGAAAGGCAAGTATTTGTTTCGTCTGCCACTCAGAAATGAAGGGAAGGAATAACATTTTAGATCTGATGTCACTCAATGTTTGATATATTTTACATAAAAAACATTTACATGGTAAATTACAGTGTTCTAGTTACACCGTAGCTTCCGGGGGAGCCGTATTTTTGGGGGTAGGAGGGTAGTGTACTTTGCTATTGTCATCTATAGTGGTTACTTGCATAAAAACACAATTCAAATGATTATGATTTTTTAAAATATTTTCTTTGATTAAAAAAAATCTTGGCATTAGTAGTTTTATTTATGTATTATAAGCTACTTAGGACTAGTGTTAGGAAATTAAACAGGTCGTAATTCCCGCTCTAATATTAATTTATCTGGATTTATTCAAGTTTCTCGCCAAAAGCTTAATTTTACGAGATAACATTTGAACACATCATGATAACGTTGTAATTTACCTTCACCCAATAGTCATTTTTACTTGAACGCACCATAATGTAATTCAATGGCACCTCCGTTAATGTTAGTAGCTCCATTATTTAGCCAAGGAAGACCGTGCTCCCCACCGGCTTCTAACAGGTAACATTACCAACTCTCCTCCTGTTGATCTCTACACAGATTTGTTGTTAACTTTTTTTTTCTCTCTCTGCCGTGGCTCCGGTCTCAAACAAACTGATTCATGATACAGCGTGCGTATGAGCCATTGTGCACATGTAACCGCCTTAGAGAATTTAAGATGAATCAATAGGCATGAGACATGAAATGCCAAGGAATCAAACAACCAAGAACCGATTCTCTATCCCCGTCACTAGTGCTTTCCCTGTTAATGTGGTGGATGGCCTGACGATTTTTCCCATCACTGCCAACAATGTACCTGCATTTGGGGGAAGGTGTTTGCTTATTTCAGAACCTGGTCTCCCTGATGATGATGTGTTTGTTTGTGTCATCAATAGGCTCATACTACATGAACACTGCTTCGTCTCAGTTGTTGAAGAAATTTGGTGACACTTCAAAATGCATAGAATAAACAGCATACAGCATGTATGACTACTGATTTCTGAAAACGTATCTTTTTATTTTAGAGATGATTTCCTCTAGAGTTAGGGCTGACCCAAATACTTCAAAACTTCGACCGTTGCCATGGTAATCAACCTCCAAATCAGTATGTTATAATGTACAACCCATGAAATAAAGAATAATCCCACAATTCATATTGAGCATTAATTATTTTTAGTTATTCTCAGTCGGATATCGCCGTTTGTTGTATGTAGTGTGTGAACAGTATTGGTCGATGGAAAGCTGCAACTGAAGTTTGCAATACCTTACTTCAAGTGGGGCGGATGACAAAACACACTGTCGCCTGATTGTCGATGGAGACTAGTGGGTGCTTGGTAGAGATTGGAGATAAAACCCATTCATTTTAGTAATTTTACCACAGTATTGCTGTAATGTAACCGTCCCAGAGCTACTTCTTAATGAAAACTGTTGACAGCTACTGTAGGATTGTGGATCATCTAGATTACCTTAATACTGCACTTAAATAACAAATAGAAATATTCAAAGGTATTCGAAGGTTTGCGGAGCAGCGCAGCAAACTGACATGTTCATCGGTCCGTCTGTGTCCATCTCCCCTGTATCAGTGCCCATGACAGCGCCGCTGCCACACGACTGTACACACACGCATCTCTACACACAACAAACAGAGATATCCGTCTGAAAATAACTAATAATTAATGTTGAATATGCATAATGAAGAATGCTGTAGGATTATTCCTTATGTCATGGGCTATTTTGGGATTTATACATTATTATTACATACTTATTATATAAAAGATTTTTTTAAAAATTCACAGAGATTGCCCCACAGTCAAAAGTCCCAAAGGCAGTCAATTTACAATGATACGAAGGTATCTTGTCATGATACATAGACAAGCAGCACTATCTCATATTCAAGAAGAACCGGCAAATGCTTGTTCTTCACATTATGTCACCGATTCTTCTGAACTGTTGATTATTATTCTGGTTGTGGAATCAGTTGGCAGTACCTCTAACTGGGATACTGGTGGGGAATTATTACTACAGCAATTCATCAATTAAATTTTATGAGCTCATCCTGTGTTTTGCTTGGAATTTTATGATAATAATCAATAATAAATACAGTCAGTAAGAAGCCACAAATGAATTTAAATATCTGGCTATTTATTCATATCTCTCACAGAACTGTTACTTCACTGTGACTTTTGCACTTCTTTATTCCATTTTAGCCGTATCTTATACTTTATTTAATTATTTTAAAATCCGATTTAAATTATAGCTGCTGCGCTTCCTAATAAACAGCAGGCTTCTTAGCGTTAACGCAATTTATGTTAAAATGATATTGCACAGTGAGAATGAATGAAATTCCACCTGAAAATATCAGGTTATTGTGATGCCAGATGTTTATAATAATAATATTGACAAAACAACCATGTTTCTTTTTATAATCTTGTCTTAACAGTAATTTTTTAAAAATCTTGTATAAACTTTGAATTGCCTTGTTGTTGAATGGTGCTATATATGCAAACTTGTATACAAACTTAGTCAAGTAAAGAAATACATTATTTAATTTTAAAACATAGTGGAGTTAAAGTATTAGATTTTTAAAATGGGAATATGCAAAGTATTAGTATTTTGAGACTGTACTGCTACATATATAGGCAATACACAACTTGTATTTAAATGTACTTCTTCCATCTCAGCCCATTGAACTCAAGATGCACCACTATCTGTCTGCTTAGGGAAGTTCAACATCGTTTGCATTCTGAGCATGATATAATATTTTCCTATGGTTTGATCAGTCCTGTGGAATAAGCATGTACCACCATGACCCCTCTGGTGTCAGACATTCTTACTTTTTGCACCTCTGTGCCATTCTTCCATCCACAGACCAAATCTGTAGTGACTTCCTCATTCCTGTCTTTTTTTTTTTTTTTTTTTTTTTCACAAAAGCTGACAAACAGTGATTTTTATTATTTTTAACGTTGTGGTTTATTTTCCTCTGCCAAAGACTTTTTAAAGGGAAAGTGTCTGACATAGTTGTGTGATATCACTGTTGTTTTTTTTTAACTGAAACTCTTCAGAGTAGATACAGCATAGTCTTACCATGCTTTGTGAAGTGACAGAGTGGTAGAAACACTGTTGGTGTACTCACATGTTGAAAAGAGGTTGCAGAAATGTATTTAAATGTACTTCCATCTCAGCCCATTGAATTCAAGATGCACCACTATCTATCAGTCTGCTGACCCGGTGTCATGTGGCTTACAGCTGATGGGTAGCTAACGGCCCCGTACAGTAACTGTAACAGTGTTGAAATGATGGTCAGGGTCACTTCCTGATAAACAAGCAGGCTACTTAGCGTTAACGGGATTTATGTTAAAATGATATTGCACAGTGAGAATGAAAGAAATTCCACCTGAAAATATCAGGTTATTGTGATGCCAGAGATTTATAATAATAATAATATTGTCAAAAACAACCTTGTTTCTTTTTAATTTTGTCTTAACAGTAATTCCTTTCAAATCTTGTATAAACTTTGAATTGCCTTATTGTTGAATGGTGCTATATCTACAAACTTGTATACAAACTTAGTCAAGTAAAGAAATACATTATTTCATTTTAAAACATAGTAGAGTTATTAGATTTAAAAATATTAGATTTTAAAATGGGAATATGCAAAGTACTAGTATTTTGAGACTGTACTGCTACATATATATATAGGCTATACACGACTTGTATTTAAATGTACTTCCAATCTCAGCCTATTGAACTCAAGATGCACCACTATCTATCAGTCTGCTGACCCGGTGTCATGTGGCTTACAGCTGATAGGTAGCTAATAGAATAGAATAGAAAGCTTTGTTGCCATTGTATTAAATACAACGAGATTCACAGTTGCCACTTCTGATCAGTGCTTTAAAACAAACACTTGACAAGACTAAACGAGGCAGATAAAACATATAACAGGTAAAACACACACACAGTTTTAAAGCAAATAAAACAGGTAAAGTAGATGTAATAAAGAAATATAAACAGAAGTGTTACACTAGAAGTATAAAATATATAAAAATAGATGTAATGTAAACAGAGATAATTACACTTGTAAAATAGGTAGGGTAGATGTAATAAATAAAATGTAAACAAAGGTAGTTGCACTTGAGGTGTATATTGCATCGAAGGATATATTGCACAGACAAATGTATTTCACATTCAGTGTATTAATATTGCACAGATTAATGGCCCTGTACAGTGACTTTTAAAAGTGTTGACATGATGGTCGGGGGGCACTTCCTAATAAAACAAGCAGGCTACTTAGCATTAACGCAATTTATGTAAAATGTATTGCACAGTGAGAATGAATGAAATTCCTCCTGAAAAATATCAGGTTATTGTGATGCCAATAATAATATTGACAAAAACAACCTTGTTTCTTTTTTTTATTTTGTCTAAGCAGTAATTTTGTATAAAATCTTGTTACAAACTTTGAATTGCCTTGTTGTTGAATGGTGCTATATTTACAAACTTGTATACAAACTTGCCATACCCAGTCAAGGAAAGAAATACATTATTTAATTTTAAAACATAGTATTATATTTTAAAATGGGAATATGCAAAGTACTAGTATTTTGAGACTGTACTGCTACATATATATATAGGCTATACTTTGTATTTAAATGTACTTCTTCCATCTCAGCCCATTGAACTCAAGATGCACCACTATCTATCAGTCTGCTGACCAAGTGTCATGTGGCTAACAGCTGATAGGTAGCTAATGGCCTGTACAGTAACTGTAACAGTGTTGACATGATGGTCAGGGTCACTTCCTAATAAACAGCAGGCTACTTAGCGTTAAAGCAATTTATGTTAGCTGAGGTTAATCCGCAACAACATTAGCTACCTGACAAGCTAGGCTACTGTTAAATCTCCAACAACCGACTGTAAACAAACAGTCTTCAAACTGCAGAATGACATCATATGTGACTGCAGATTTCATCAGTACTGTCTACACAGGCAGGTTAACTTGACACATTAAAGCTAGCAGGTATACATCAGGTGAGAAGTCCTGTTCTGTGTGTGTACTATGTTGCAAGGCCTATAGAAGGAGGCTGGGACATGTGTCTTGAGGGATGGAGTATAACGCATGCGCAGTGTACCAAGTGCTCCACAGACAGACTCAGGAAAGCCATCAAACTGTACAACACCTCTCTAGGGAGGAGGACGGTCTGCAGGACAGATAATAATGCATACAGTGCACTTTCATAGACTAAGCTACTGGAGTTACTCTGCACTACACTCATTTTTAACAATCTCTTCTGAACTTTTTTTAATAGTAATGTATCACAGCTGTTACCCTGCACTATATTCATTTTTTTAGAAGTTTTTCTTCATCTCCTTGTATTTTTATATCTGCTATATATTTTTTTCTACTTAGTATTTTGCACTACTAACTTTTTTTAATGCCTTTTTACTTTAACATGTTTTGCACTATGTAACTGTGATGCTGGAAACTTGAATTTCCCTCGGGATCAATAAAGTTACTATCTATCTATCTATCCATCTATCCATCTATCCACCTATCTACCTATCTAATTATCCATCTATCTATCTATCTATCCATCCATCCACCCATCTACCTATCCATCTACCTATCTATCTATCTACCTACCTACCTATCTATCCACCTATCTACTTATCCATCTACCCATCTACCTAACTACCTATCCATCTATCCATCTATCCATCTAACTACCTACACCTATCTATACCTATCTGTACCTACCTATCTATCCATCTATCTATCTATCTATCTATCTGAAGCTGCGGTCGTGTGCAGGCAAGATTCTACTGCGCATGTGCAATACCCCCCCGGAGGTATGACGCGTTGATGACGCATGTCCCATCCTCCTCTCCACAGGCCGTTGCTATGTCGACCAGCACCGTTAGCTCAACGTAGGCCGGAGCTATGTGTTTGGCTAGCTTAGCGTTAGCAACAGTTTAGTAACAAACAAAAGAGTTGACCTCTACATCTCTCACATTTACTAACTACAGGACGTGAAGGATAGACATACCTCTCCGGAGACTCCAGTGAGAATAGGTTATTCGTGGCTGGACACGAGATAAGGCTGTTGTTCCTGTTGTCAAACCCTAAAAACCCGCTGAGACGATGACACCAACAGCAGCGTCGCGTTAGCTTCACCAGCAGCAGGACCGAAGCACGCTTCCGGTTTCGCTTCTTCTTCGTTGGTGTTATAGCAGGTTAGAAAAAACAAATGGCACCGGAAGTGCATTACTGTCACCAGCTGATCTGGAATAATATGTATATATATATATATATATAATATACACTGTGTTACCTTCATCACAATGATTAAATGGGTTGCGGCTCCAGACAGATTTTTTTATTGATTTGTTTTGTCTGAAATTAGTAAAAAAATGAAATGAAATGCAATTAAATGTTATTGTACTTTTATATACTACATATATATGTAATATATATACATATATATATATTGTATATATATTACATATATATGTAATACATAAAAGTACAATAACATTTAATAAATAGCATACTGTTACCCTACATCAGGGGTCAGCAACCTTTACTATCAGAAGAGCCATTTCAGGCAAAAAAATCATTAAAAAAAATTTGTCTGGAGTCGCAAAACATTTGAGCATTGTGACGAAGGTAACACAGTTTATAGTCTAAGTATATAGTATATAAGTCTAATGCAGTGAGGGCCAAAGTGCGAATGTAGTACGGAGTATTAGGGCCAAAAAAGTCGTAATATTACGAGAATAAAGTCATAACTTTACGAGAAAAAAGTTGTAATATTGACAGAATGAAGTCATAACTTAACGAGAAAAAAAAGTCGTAATATTGTGAGAATAAAGTCATAACTTTACGAGAAAAAAGATATAATATTACGAGAATAAAGTCATAACTTTACGAGAAAAAAAGTCGTAATATAACAAGAATAAAGTCAGAACTTTACGAGAAAAAAAGTTGTAATATTACGAGAATAAAGTCATTACTTAACGGGAAAAAAAGAAAATAACACGTAAAACTACTACTTTATAATATTATGACTTTATTCCCGAAATCTCAGATTTATTTTTTTTCCTCAATGCGGCCCTGATACTCCGTCGTACCGTTGTACCATAGACCTACAACAATGATGAATAAAAATGAAAATGTAAACCAAAAACAGTTATTCATTTCCATTTTTAAAAATCCACAGGGAGCTACTAGAGAGGGGCTAAATGGGCCGCATGTGGCTCCGGAGCCACAGGTTGCTGACCCCTGCCCTAGATTATAATTCTTTATAGTCATAATATTCTATTAATCACTTAGACATGCCGGAGGACCTTTTCTGCTTGAGGTCCTCTTGTTGGTGCTTAGAAAACAGATTGAAAAAAAAACATGTTGTGTTTTAGGCCTTTTACTTCAGGCTATTTATTTTATTTCCGCCACCAGTTTCAAAACAATTTGAAAAAACATTTCATCAGAGAATTGCAGTTGACAAAATAAAATTATACAAAACATTAAAGGGACACGTCACTGATTTTAACATCATGTTTAGTTTACTCATCATAGAGAGTACCATTAAGCCTATATGGAAACAATTGCATAATGTTTTTGTGTAGCTCCAGAGAAAGATTTATGTCTAAAAAAAATAACGCAGGTGATGTCATCAGGGTTATTTTTTCTTGAACCTGGAGATTATACGTTTTATTTAGGGCTGTCAATCGATTGAAATATTTAATCATCATTAATCGCATGATTGGCCATAATTAAGTGGGATTAATCGCACATTTTTTAATCTGTTCATACCTTAAAGGGAGATTTGTCAAGTATTTAATACTCTTATCAAAATGGGAGTGGGCAAATATGCATGCATTATGCAAATGTATGTATATTTTTATTATTGGAAATCAATTAACAACACAAAACAGTGACAACTATTGTCCAGAAACCCTCACAGGTACTGCATTTAGCATAAAAAATATGCTCAAATCATAACATGGTAAACTCAAGCGCAACAGGCAACGACAGCTGTCAGTGTGTCAGTGTGCTGACTTGAATATGACCTGCCCCAAAACTGCATGTGATTATCATAAAGTGGGCATGTATGTAATGGGGAGACTCGTGGGTACCCATAGAACCCATTTTCATTCACATATCTTGAGGTCAGAGGTCAAGGGACCCCTTTGAAAATGGCCATGCCAGTTTTTCCTTGCCAAAATGTTACGTAAGTTTGGAGCATTATTTAACCTCCTTTCATGACATGGTTGGTATTAATGGATTCCTTAGGTTTTCTCGTTTCATATTATACCAGTATCTCCACTCTAGCCTCAAAAGGGAGCCCGATACAACCTCCGAAATATCGATTGCGTTAATGCGTTAAAGAAATTAGTGGCGTTAAAATTAATTTGCGTAAATGCGTTATTATCGCGTTAACTTTGACAGCCCTAATTTTATAATAAAGTTTGAAAGACATGGGCATTAACCAGACAGGGAGGATCTAATAAATATCGTGTTACATTATGGCAAATGTAGGATCCAGTGTTTTCGGGGCTTGACTCATACTTGAGAGTAAAAATCTCAGCTTCTGCTGCTTCAATTTTGAAATATTCATTTTAAATGTATCTCTTGTGAGTCGCCCAACTTTATGAAAGTTTTTAAAAACAACATGGTATGTCTGAAGATCTTCTGACATGCTACAACGACTCAAAACTGGTGTCAGGTCAACTGAAATGACGCCTGTGCAAAGGAACTGTTTGAACAATATAACATTTTGACCAAGGTCTTTTATCTTGACCTTGACTAAACATATTTACAAGAGCAATTGAGAACAATTACAAACCTGTTATAAAACTTTTAACTAGTCCCTGCAGGGTTTTGACCATTTGCTTACGCCTGCAGCATCAAAATGTCATTTTTAATGGGGGCTGCCTCCCTCTTGGCTCCTGAGTAGTGGTCAGTAGATGTGGGGGTCAGAGGTCACTGTGGCTTCTCGCAGCGGCTGAACTGTATGCTCCTTCTCCTCAACTTCTCGGGCTGTAGAGACGCGAGGAGAGAAAACTCGCGAAAGACATCAACATTGGAGATGTCACCTGCAACAGGGGATACTCATGTCAAGGGGGATGTTGTCTCACTGCAGGGCACCGTGGAGACTGCAGTGACCAATCTGCTGGTTTTTGCTTACCTTTAACATCAGTAACATCAAGCCTTTTTAATGGCATGACATAAAGCCAGCAAGGACTGCAATCTCCAATAACCCACATTTCACCACTCATGAAGAAAGACAGAGCAGATAAACCTCTGCATGAAAGAGCAAAGCCCCCCAAAGCATGAAGTTCCTCAGTCTACCACGGTGGTACATAGACACCTATTCCTTCAGGTAATATAAGTGACTCATTCTTCTATGAAGCATCTTTTGTTTATATGAGTAATGCTTTGTAGACACCAGAAACTTCAGCTGTATTTTATGTACATTTTTTAAAAGAAGTTAATTTGCAGAACAGAAAATCAGGAACTTGCAGGGAAAGAGTGGTGAGCATCCTGTCCGTTTCACTCCTACATCATAATGGGATCCTTTATCCTCTACATATGTAAGTCATTACCAAGTTATACCTGAATTATTGTGCTTAATACACTAACATTTCATAATATGAAGTGTACTGTAGGGCTGCAATAACGATTATTTTCATTGTCAATTATTTTCTCGATTAATCGATTAGTTGTTTGGTCTATAAAATGTCGATCAGTGTTTCCCAAAGCCCAAGATGATGTCCTCAAATGTCTTGTTTTATTCACAACTCAAAGATATTCAGTTTACTGTCATAGAGGAGTAAAGAAACCAGAAAATATTCACATTTAAGAAGCTGGAATCAGAGAATTTAGACTTTTGTTTTCTTAAAAAAAAAATAAACTCAACCTGATTATCAAAATAGTTGGCGATTTATTTAATAGTAGACAACTAATGGATTAATCGTTGCAGCTCTAGTGTACTGTACTTACCCATTCTCTGTGACCTACTATACATGTGATGTTTGGACATGTTGGGAGTATAAACCACATATTTCCAAATGTAATTGGGCTCTAGACACAATACTCCTCCACAGAAGATTTCTGTGTCCTTCTGAATGACTCATTGCTCCCCAGGAGACAAAAATTTCCCAACATCAAGACAGCAAATATTTTCCCCGAGAAAGAGTGTGCAACAGAAACCCACATTCACCAGAGCAGAGAGAGTCAGAGTATCACACTAGTCCCACAGTAAGACGGCCCAGGATGCTTCACTCACTCTATCCTTGGCTTTAACTCTCCTGCTGCCCGTGGCAGCCCCTGTGGTAACAGAAGCAATGATATGTCAGTCAGTGTTTACTTCCTCAAGTGGACATGTGCTGTTTGCCTGAGGTGTAAAGCAATTAGACATTTTTTCAGTGATGGTGCAACAATGCTTGTGAGATCACATAAATGTTTTACACACTGGAGACACTGAATTATTCAAGGCACGGCATTGCTGCTGCAGGCTAGAAACTGAGACACATGAGACCCTGAACACTAAAGTGATCTTTAAATAGAGTGTTGACATTGACCTTTATGAAGGAAACCATTTTATTGCTTTGAATAAGCCAAGTGCTACCCAAAAGTTTGTTATAGACCAAAAGACACACCAGACCAGATTGTAAAAAAAAAAAATAGCATTCTCCCAACATCTAACAATATGTCTACATAGCTATATTTCTTCAGATTAAAACAATATAATTTGATCTTTTAGAGCAAGTATTTTCTGTATACCTATTCAAACATATTGCTGCAATGTTGAGAGAATGTTATGCATAAGAGATGAGACAGGAAATGACAGCAACAAGCAGGAAGCAGGGTTAGTTCATCAAGAGTTTCTCAGTTTTATTGTATGTATTTTCTTTTTTTCCCCCTCAGTGCTTCTAAAGACAAGGAAGAAAGTATTCCAAAGATATCCAAATGTCAGTGAACAGAAGAACGCCTCCAAGTAGCGCAGAACTGTGGCAAAGTTTCGCCCGACAGGTTTTTTTTTTTGGAAGAGAATAAAAAGACAAACATAAACCAGATCAGACAGTCAGGATCCATGATTGAATGCTGAGAGGCAGGAAGTTGGCGTTGAGTTAAAATACACAAGTGTACTATTTACAGCATGTTTGCTTTGAACAGCACCTTTAACCACTCCTACGTCAATACACACAATGGACACAACATTTAATACGTCCGCTAGAGCGAGGGCCCTTAACAGTTTGGTCACAGTAGCTTCACATCGACCCCTAGGACTGGTTCTACTTGCAGTACATTGAACTATTGCAGAATATCACCTGCCATATGTAAATCTCTCAGGTCTGTCACATTTCTGCAACCTCTTTTCAACATGTGAGTACACCAACAGTGTTTCTACCACTCTGTCACTTCACAAAGCATGGTAAGACTATGCTGTATCTACTCTGAACAGTTTCAGTTTAAAAAAAAAAAACAACAACGGTGATATCATACAACAATGTCAGACACTTTCCCTTTAAAAAGTCTTTGGCAGAGGAAAATAAACCACAACATTAAAAAAAGAAAATTAAAAATCACTGTTTGTCAGCTTTTGTGGAAACAAAAAAAAAAAAAAAAAGACAGGAATGAGGAAGTCACCACAGATTTGGTCCGTGGATGGAAGAATGGCACAGAGGTGCAAAAAGTAAGAATGTCTGACACCAGAGGGGTCATGGTGGTACATGCTTATTCCACAGGACTGCACTGCACGACGTGATCAAACCATAGGAAAATATTATATCATGCTCAGAATGCAAACGATGTTGTACTTCCCGAAAATAAATCCTGGCAAAGCATGCAGAGAATACTGCAAGCGTTGACCAGTGAGGGAAGCCAGATATATAAGTCCTTGGACCCCCACAAGTGTCTAAACTGCTCTAAAGAAATGTGCACCTTTATCTCACCACAGATACTGTAACATGGATGAGTATTTACAACAGAATGGAGGTGTCACCTTTGTTTTGTAAAAGGGAGTGAACAGAAGAGTTGTTTAAGGTGAGAAGTAAATCCAGTTGAATACACTCCCTCACTTCTTGCTGCTCTGGTTCAACTTGGCAAGTTCTCATCCTCACATAGGAAACAACGAATGACTGCATTAATTACAACTAGAATCACTGCCTAGCGGTTGTATGCCTCTGCCAATCTGTCCAAAATAACCTCACATGACCTCCTATTAGACATTTGTGTGAAATTGTCATAATTAGCATAATAATTCTTGAGTTTGAGGTGTTTTGTGAGGTCACAGTGACCTTTGACCATCAAATTCTAATCAGTTCATCCTCGAGTCAAAGTGGACATTTGTGCCAAATAGAAGAAATTCACTCGAGGCGATCCTGAGATATCGCAAGAATGGTACAAACAGATGGACGTACGGACGGACGGACAGACGGATGGACAATCTGAAAACATAACGCCTCCAGCTACGGCTGTCACCGGCACGCAGGCATAAAAATGGTGCATTGTAACTATAATTTCCATAGATTAGCTAGTAAAATCTCTTTCAGTGGTGTGTCTGAATGCCAATAATCATAGCAATGTAAGGCCGTTCCAAAGGGAAAATGAAAGCAAAATATCTTTTTTACAACGCTTATCTAAAGACTTCCTGACATAAACTCCAAGTAACGCTTTCAGATTAAAATGACAATCATTAACGGAAATGCAGACGTAAACTGCTGCACCCAAGAATGCATTGCACTGGTCCTCTGGGGAGATAAACATAAATAAAACAGACAATAGACAGATGGACAATAACTCGACTAGACAAGGACAATGTAAAAACTAACTGAATGAAAAATTACAAAATTATAATACTGTAGATGGGAAAAGTGCACAGTTTCTTTTTTTTTTTCCTTTACATAATGTATCATAATAATATCATATTATTTAACTCTGTCTCTCATGCACTCATTTACTCTCCTGTCCACTCACTCACTCGCTCATTCACTCATCATGTCACAAAGTATCTTACAAAGCAGGCAAGGGTCTCTTCTCCACAAGCCCTTCAGTATTTTTGTCACAGTTTTACATTAAATTTCCCTTCCTGACCCCTCATTATACACAGTAAACTACCCTGCCCACCTCTACTGCAGCTTGTCAGTTACTCTTTTTCTTTAAGTAATGGAACAGATACCATTTGTTTTCACCTCATGCCACAGCACGTTTAAAGATTACCCATATAACTTCTAAATACGTCTATTTACATCTCCGATTAAGAAGAAATGGGTAAGTTTGGATGTCACACAGATGGTCTGGATAGATATAAAGTGTAGGGGGAGGGAGGGTTAATGCAGCGAGATGTCTTCAGAGGTCAGAGCTGTTAGGTAACAGTAAACCCACACCCTCACACAAGAGGTTACACCACGTTATGATAAGTTAGAGGATAACCCCGTTAGCAAAACACCAAAAAGCAGATGTCATTTTACTGTGTGTGTCATGTAGCTAGCGTAGCGTGGGTGGTGCCGAGTAATGGCAAGCAGAAACATAGTGGTGATGCAGAAAAAATGGAGGTGGTGACTGTATTGTCAGTAGAGTTAAAAAGGTCCATCAGGGGTCTCCCTATGACACAACGCAACCCCCCATAATGCGCAAGTGGTACGCTCCTCTCTCCTTAGACACCCCTAAGAAGTTGCCCGTAAGCCTCGATCTACGTAAGTAACAGACTAGAGATCAGTGTCTAGGGGCAACTTCGTCTACATAGTTATTTTAGGTATATATATGTGTATAAATAGAGAGAGAGAGAGAGAGCACTTTGCTCCTGGATACAGAAGTGACCACTAGCACTCTTCTATGGTGAGACAGATGAATTCCTGGATGCACTTTCTATACTGCTGCTCAGTGGGGCTGCTGCTGGGGTATTGACCTGGTTGACCCAAGGGAGCCTCCGCCTCTCGCATCTCCTCGTTCATCCGCGCCAGACGCAATCTGGAGGAGGAGAAGAAAAAGACAAGAGACAGAGAGGGAGACGGGTGATAGAACAGAGGGGACACATGGGGAAGATGAAATGGGATGATAAGAGGTGAAAAGACAGGTGAGAAAAGAATAGGGAG
Source organism: Sebastes umbrosus (assembly GCF_015220745.1). Taxonomy (NCBI): domain Eukaryota; kingdom Metazoa; phylum Chordata; class Actinopteri; order Perciformes; family Sebastidae; genus Sebastes; species Sebastes umbrosus. The sequence continues at coordinate 31,463,546 of NC_051269.1, read as the reverse complement.
TAAGAGATTGAGGTGGGATGAGACAGTGAGAATGGAAATGTGGTGAGGTGGTGAAGAGCGGCGAGGGAGATGAACCACAGTGGAGGGAGGGAGAGAGGGAGGGAAAGAGAGAGTAAATGAGGAATACAATTTAGACATTCAATCAAGCATCTGCTTTCATAATTGAAACATATTAAACAACTTATTAAAATATTCAAGAGTGAAGGTTCATTGTTGAACTTCAACCACATTTTAGTTAAAAGCTCCAGGAAAAGCTAGTAAGAAGACTTTGAGGGAAGATTTTGTTTTGTTTGTTTCATCATTTTTAGTGCATTCAAAGCAGCCAATGTTTTAGTGTGTGTTATTGCTACCATGGGATGTCACCTTCAAAATTTTCCAATTTCAAAACATGGGATTATTCCTACAAAACGACAAACTGGACCCAATTTACTAAATTAAATTAAATTTACGGAGTGTCTATTTGCACCCGGTTGAGAATAGCCAGACGGCAGCTATTGGGCTATTTACACCTGGCCAAGTTAAATATGCTACTTAATTTAACAATAGTTAACTAGCTGAAGGGTTTTCTGCCAGAAAGGCCTTTCTAGTAGCAGCAGTAGTAGTAGTAGTAGTAGTAGTAATATAAAGAGCGACAAAATATGTGCAGTGGATGAATTGATTAAACTCAGGATTTTCACCTGGAGGCCAGGGTTTGAGTCCCATGAGATTCTTGAGCGATATGAGATATGAGTTTCTTTTCTTAATAATATTATTATTTTCAGTTTTCAGTCGCAGTTTGGTTATGTTTAGGAAAAATATACATACAATACATACAGTATACACATACAGAATTTAACGTACGTCCGGGGTCGGGTGCAAATATTATTGTTGGCTATGGACACCTGGGTGCTAATAGCATCTTCCTTAAATTGATTACAGAATATTTAGTGGTGTTTGGGGGCAGTATGTTACTTTTTGAAGGAAAGGATCAGCTACCTTTGATAAGCCAATGAGTTATTTCAACCAACAATTCTCTAGCATAAATGTTTAGCAATATATAAATGTTTATTAGGAACTCATAAGGGCTGAAAAAATATCTTTGGTCTAAGACGAATTGGGATCACTCACAGGGTGACGATGTCTGCGTTGGCGGCCTGGACAGCGATGCTTAGGGGGTCGTGACCCTGCTCATCCACCTCCGTCTGCGATGCTCCTCTCTTCAGGAACAGACACACCTGACTGTACAAAACAAGACGCAGACACAGAGAAACCGTGCCAGATGATGAGAGGGGAAATGTGAAAAATAGTGAAGAATAGGAGAATAAATGCGAGTAGAATAAATAGCAAAAAGATTAGGAGGGCAGATAAACGGATGGATGCCTATTTACGCAATTCACTGATCTGTCTATGCAATGATTTATCTTCTTTTTCATTTTTTCGTCTCTCTACTCCATGCTTTAATCACCAGTTACAGACACAATTTTATGGGCCATAAATCTTCACTCATGCTGAACAAGCGGACAAGACTACAAGAATACGCATCATTCAAAGACAGATATCTTTTGTTTTGTTTTTAACGGTGCTGTCATGTCATTTTTTATCCATTTTCCATGCTCTATTTATAGGCTAAGGAAGATCAAGGATTATCATCTGGGAAAATCCTGCCAGTGAATAGTTTCAGTTAGTGATTCAGAGGGAAAATGATTGCCCCCACACCTAAGTGACTTTGGAAAGGTCATGTTTCTTACCCAGTGTGACCCAGGTAGGTGGCGTGGTGCAGCGGGCCTCTGCCTCTCATGTCCCTCTGGTTCACGTCGGCTCCGTTCTGTAGCAGGAACTCACAAGCTATCAGAGAGCCCTGATAGAGAGAGAGAGAGAGACTTGTTCATATTAGTTTATTTACTTTGAGAATGTCTACTTATTGGTATTTTAACATTACTGAAGCCAGTTTTTTAGTCCCTCTTGGTTTGTTTAGCATTTAAATTTTTAGCTTTCTCCACCTCAGGAGGAAGGGGAGTCATGCAATTCACAACAGCAGACGTAATGTTCAGTGAGAAGATTACCTTGTTTTTAATCGCATATGTGTGTGTTTATGATTGCATAAAATCAGGGTCCGGCACCTTCAGTAGATTATCAGTTTTTAATTTTTAACTCCGTTATCATGTTGACAATATAAATGTCAGTACAATCTAATAAAAAGATTAGTAATTCAGTGTTTACAACCCTCTCGCTTCCAGCGAAATCTAAAGCGATCTAACAGGCTGAACAAACATCCTCTCACCCCGGCCACGGCCTGAATGAGTGGCGTTTTGCCCTCCTCCTCCTCGCTTGCAGCGTGCACGTCCGCACCATGTGCCAATGCCTCCGCCATGAGTGGCAGGTTGTGTAGACGGGAGGACCGGTGGAGGAGCGCCCCGGGGTGGAGCTCCCTCGGGTCTTCGGGATCGGAAGACACCTCCTGCTCAATCTCCACCTCGCCACTGGAGGACTCCTCCGACTCCTCCTCTGAGGTTAGGTAAGGTAACGGGATGATGGAAAGAAAGAGGAGCGGTGTAAACAGGAATGTAGCACCGTTTCATTTATGGAATGAAGCCAGTGTTCTTTATGTTATGTTGACACGATTCCTGTCAATACACAAGGCCAATTTTATACAATATCAAAAACAAATTGCTTGATCCTGACAACTCACAACGTTATTTCAGGTTTCTCACAATTTCTTTGATTTATCCTTTTTTCACTGTCCCCAAGGTGAGAATCCGTGCAGACTTTCAGGGTGCCATCACACCTAACTCTCCAGGTAGTATGGTTTGTTTGGGCTAGTGTGAAAGCTGTCAATCAAACCCTGGTGTGGAGTAAACAACCGTACCACTTCCAAACAGACTCTGGTTTGGTTTGTTTGTGGTGTGAAAGCAAACGAACCAACCACAGGATTTTATGATAGCAGATATGTGATTTTTTTATTTTCTGATGATGCAGGATGAAAATCACCAAAACTGTCTAATCAGTGAGGTACCTGTCAGTCTGTATAACGTCATGTTATTATTATTATTATTATAGAAAAGACTCCTCATTGGACCAGAGAATATTTCAGGCTGTTTGAATGGATCTTTTAGATTGATTGGATTGGACATCACAGATAGGGCTGCATGAAATGTAAAACACAATACAAGTAAATGCAGAAAAATTTAACCACACCACTGCTATATTGCACTGTGATGCGAAGAAATGGTTATACTGTAATTGTATATACTGTACTCTTAGTATTCCACTTTTCCATACAACACAACACACAAACACACATACCTTCTTCTGTGACGCTGCCAACCACTGAGCCAAAAACCAGGATGTCAGTGCTGCCGTCAGTACTTCCTCCCAGGCCGCTGTCGCTGCTAAGACCTGCGGGGCCAAGCATCGCCAAGCCACGGACACGTTAATGATTACACAGCACATACTGTTCTACTCATACACACACACACACACCACCATCCCTGGTAGGACGGCACAATTAATAGATAACACGTCAGAAATTTGTGAGTTCTTTTGTCACAGTAAGGAGTTCCTACCTGCATCTTACTGTAAATCTACAATAATCTTGCACTGTGCATTGTGCCTGTGTGCACTGACTGTGTAGTGGACTTACTGCGAGGACCAGAGCCAGTGTCAAAGTAGGAAAATAGTGAATCCAGCTCATCTGGACAGAACAGGGAGTCCCGACGAAACTTTGCTGCAGCTGCTGTGAAAGGACAAAACAACAAGATTTCAGTCTGGGCTTCAGAGTGTAATACTAGACTCTAGATATACTAACATTTTGCATCTCTTGAGTTCATGAGTCCTGTGCTACTACAGACAAGTTAATTCTCTGCACTGACCTGCTGAGAGGTTTGCAGGTGAAGCGCTGCCCGGCTCGTAGCGATGGTATTTCCTGCGGACCTTGTTGGGGGCCCGAACAGAGCTGTTGTGTCGCTGGCACTTCTTCACCGTCCAGGGCCGGGACTTTCTTTCACCCTCCACCAATGCCTCGCTGCCACTCATCTTCTTCAGGAAGCGTTTCTCCACGTACTTAGACTTGATCCAGGCCTCTTTCTCCTGTCTGGAGGTAGACAATCACAAACTGACAATTTTAGATAAATTGAGACATATACAGATAAATTGTGTGTAGGCTAAATAAACAAAAAAACAAACAAACAAATAAATAAATAAATAAATAAAATATAAATAAATAAATAAATAAATAAATAAATAAATAAATAAATAAATAAATGTAGAAATAAAAGCATCAATTATCAAATAAATGTGCATGTTAATTTGAAGATAACATTAAACACTGGCTATTAAATGACAACATTAAGGCACGCCTCCTCATGAATGAATAAGGAAATAAATAAAAATGTAAATAAATGTAAATAGAAAAGAATTGGGAATTAGATATGACAATAAATGAATACAAAAACAAGTAAATTGTCTAATACATGAATACATTTTCTTTATTTATTTTTCTATTTCTGTGTATTTATTTTCAAATTAACCTGCACATTTGTTTGATAATTAAGATTTTATTTCTCCATTTCTTCTTTTATTCTTTTATTTATTTATTTTATTATAATGGCAGCTTTAGTCCTCCACAGTAGCCTGGATTGAGTCATGCAATAAAATAGCGGAAACTGAAAGACAGCTATTACCTGACATCATACAGATAAGTCAGTTAGACACCTTTTTTTAACCTAACTGACTTCAGAGTGGCCAAAAGCATCTAACAATGGAATATACAGTAAAAAAATATGTTTTTCCTTTTTGCTATAATGCTCTTTTTCTTGCCAAAAGCTCCTCATGGAGTAAGACACTGACCTTGAACTGGATGGTCCAGGTTTTTTCGCTCCCAGCTCCTCGCAGGCTCCCTCATAAATATGGTTGATCACAGTGTTTCCTAATTCACACATCAGCTAAACATGAGAGAAGAAGGAAGGAGGACAAAGATGGAAGACAGAGACAGAAAAAAAGAGAAGTTAAAATTGTTTTGCAATGCACTAAATAATAATAAATGCAACTCTGGTGGGGAAAAAAGCACAGTACAGAGAGCAGAAGCTGTAGGCGAATGTTTCGGGGAGACGCACCTTGAGTAATTCTGGCTCCCATGAGTCTAACGTCAGTGAACGCACTTTAGAGCAATGGACGCCTAAACTCCTGAAAGTAAAAAGAAGAAAACAGATTAAATACAGAAAGTGCAGTGTAAGGAGAGTTTATATCTAACCACAAGATTTTGGCACATTTTTACTCTTGTCCCTTTTATCACGACTGCCTGAGGTGGCAACCGTTTTCTGTGTGCCTGCACTTCAAAGCCTCAGGAGCTGCCTTCTCTAATTACTTAAACATCCAAACTGGTGATTTTTATCAGTTTCACATACCCATATCTTTAACTACATCTAGTGAATATCGTAATAACTGTTGCTGTGTCTATTCTTTTGATTGATGAGTCGATGTAATAAAAAATTGAATCATGTTTGACAAACACCAGCACATCAGAGGAGACGTTACCTCCGAATGAGATGTGATGCTTTAATGCAGGATAAAACAGGATAAATGTCACAGGAAGTCTTGGAAAGGTGTTTTGAGCAGGACTGCACAATATCATAATAATATTAGGGCTGTCAAAGTTAACGGAATAATAATGCATTACCGCTAATTTCTTTTAATTCAGCTAATTTGTTTAACGCATTAACGCAACATGCGATTTTTTGGTTGTAGCTGGCTCAGCTTTAAAGCTAGAGTGGCATCATATGAAACTAGAAAACCTAAGGAATCCATTGGTAGCAACCATGTCATAGTAGCATGTTGCAAACTAAATTTTGGCGAGGAAAAGCTTGCATGGCCATTTTCAAAGGGGTCTCTTGACCTCCCATCTCAAGATATGTGAATGAAAATGGGTTCTATGGGTACCCACGAGTCTCCCCTTTACAGACATGCCCACTTTATGATAACCACATGCAGTTTTGGGCAAGTTATAGTGAAGTCAGGACACTGACACACTGACAGCTGTTGTTGCCTGTTGGGCTTAAGTTTGCCATGTTATGATTTGAGCATATTGTTTTATGCTAAATGCAGTACCTGTGAGGGTTTCTGGACAATATTTGTCATTGTTTTGTGTTGTTAATTGATTACCAATAATAAATATATACATACATTTGCATAAAGCAAGCATATTTGTCCACTCCCATGTTGATAAGAAGTACTTGACAAATCTCCTTTTAAGGGACATTTTGAACAGATAAAAATGTGCGATTAATCGTGATTAAATAATTTAATTGATTGACAGCCCTAAATTATATACAACATAATTTTTATCGTCATTGCGATGTCAACTTAAGTGATAAACACATCGCAAAAGACTGTGGTATTGCAATCAGGGATTTTTTTAGTTAGTTGAAAGAGAATATCAGTAGAAAACTGCACTTTTATTTATTGGTGCCTTTTGTATTCAGTTCAATGTGTTCAAGAAAAGAATGTTGGAAGTAAATTTCCTTTCATTTTTTTTAATTCAGCAAGCAATTTTTTTGTATTTTAGCAGAATACTGAAAGCAGCAGAAAGGCTGAACTGAGTACACTTTAATATCGGTTTATTTATCACAATATTTAACATAATCTCATATTGCATATTTTCCTCATATCGTGCACCCCTAATATGAGCTGACTAATCTCCTGCAACACCTTGCTATAGATTTCACACGGACAAAACCAGCTCTGCTGTTCTTCCTGCCTCTAAACAAAACCTCTCCTACTGTTAAGTGCAGTCACCTGTGGATCCCCGAGCACTCGATGCAGAGCAGCACTCCCAGGTTGATGGAGGCCCAGCACGGAGCCGCTTGGCCGCAGTCACAGCACAGCTCGTTGCCCGGCAGGCTCTGTACCCTCTGGAGGAGGCTTTCGCCGCCTCCCCGAACTCCCCTATCAGCCCTCTCCCCCCTCTCTCTGGGCTCGCTGGCAGAGTCGATGCTACTCGTGGAGGGCGAGGCTGTCCGGTCCAAACGCTGCAGGGATAGGTGGACAAGTCAGAGAAAGGGGTTCGCAGCACTTGTCTGCTATCATGTGACTGTCGCTGCATGTGTATAAGTGTGTGTTCGTACCTCAATGTAGTAATTGTCGGCGATGTCTTTGTAAGCAGAAGCGATGCTTGCTTGGACTGCCTGGATCCAAGCCTGCCGCAGCTTCTCAGACTCAGCCTGCAGCATACAGCTCCTACAGGTTTAGAGAGGCCAGTTATATACAGTAATACCTGGTCTAATGCTACAAAGATACGTGTAATTTGGATGATTAGTAAATTCCAAATGATTGACTCAATAATGTAACAACAAATCTGAAAAGACAACATAACAACGAAGGTTTTTAGAGAGGTTTAATTTGGATGAAACTTAATCTCGTTGGGACAAAAACACACACAAACTCACTTTGTGGGTGAAACCACCTCGAAGCAGAACCGCCTCTCATTATCTTCACACGGTTTGACAGAGCACAGCCTCAGGTCCTCCACCACGACTGTCAAAGAGTCCTGTCATCGGCAGAGACGAGTGTCACAACAGTTCGACCCTATTTACCCTCAAGCTACAAAAGCAGGTTAGTCGTGTTCTCATAACTCCCCCAGTCTACACCACTAATGTGCAAGTTATTAATAAATAATAATTAGACGCATAACTCTAAACTGTCAAAACAACTGTACCTTGAGTTTCTTTTGATAGACCAGCTGGCTGTTTTGTATTGAGAACCACCGCCTTGAGGAAGAGAGAAGGTATGAGAGGTTAGACAGTTTCCGTGAGAGATGATTGACATAAAGAAATCAAATGTCTGCATGCTGAAATAATTGGTCCTGCAAAGAAAAGCACCGTTCATTACTACTGTGATTACTAAATCTATAGATGAGTATTGACTTCCTCTTGAAACAAGGCCAATTGAGGACATTCTTCTGACTTATCCAAACCATTTTTTAAGGTACAAGTCAACCAAAGTTTAGAAAATCAATCAAGGCCTGTGGCATTTGGTGTAAAATATTGAAATGCAGACCCTTTTCCTTACAATACATGTATTTTTATAGTTATGTTACCTTGTTTACTAACTAACTTGACCGTTTTACTATTAATTGTTTTGCACGTCTACTGGTTATCTCATTAACTTTAATCAGATTGTCTCTGTTAAGCTCTCCATCTTCACTTCTCTCGTACCTGTTCCAGGTCTTGAACGCATTGCTGGCTCTCTTGAAGAGGTAGCCCTCCATGACCACACCGTTGGGTGCATCCACATTGAATTCCAACTTGGGGTCATCATAAGAAAAGTCCTGTAGGGGGAACACATAGGAACACATAAGATCAATTTTAGGGTCTGAATTATCAAATACATTTTAAAAGAGCGCCCAGTAGAGCGGTGCAGTAATGAGTCCTAAAATCCAGAAATGAGTTAGCATTTTAGCAATTCCCTTTATGTTTCCTTGTCTGGAAGTCAATGGGATTTTATGAAATAGTTTTTGGTTAAATGCCTGAGATAAGATCTGTGGTTAACACCGGCTGGAAGAGATTGCAAAAGGTATAACAGGCAACAGTTGTTGGTTGCTGTTTGTAAACAAACCACATTCAAAGTTGGCCAAACCTCCTCAGCTCAACGAGCCAAGAGGGAGAGAAAGTGAGCTACAGAGTGAACGGAGAGAGAGAGCGCCGATAGTCGGAACAAAGCAGCGAATCAGAGAAATAAAACCTTATTTTTTTAGTGTTTCACGGCGGTTACGATCTAAAACACAAATAAACACACAACTAACTCCGCACAATTCTACGGGAAGGTACAGAGTTGCCGGATTGTGAATGAATGCAGCTGAAAGGCAGGATGTCCTCTCCGCCTGGTGTGTGTGTCTCGGTCAAACTGACACACCGATAGCAGCACATAGCAGCCACTGCATGCAGCAGAGGAGAGACAGAGGAACAGGGGAACTCACAGCGATGTAACAAACCCGTTCTCATCCGTGAAATATGGCCGTAAAGCCTCTAAAGAGGGACTTGTGCCAATTGCTGCATAGACTAATGCTTGTGCCTCGGTATCAGATGTCGAGGGCCGTGAGAAAGCGCCGGTATTTTACCACCTGAACGGGATGCACATCCTATGTGGTGTTATTGTCTGTGGGTTACACCCCCACATGGGCCCAGAGGCTGTTGGCTGACGGCCAGCAATGTCCCGAGTAAATCAAAATAAGGAGAAAATACAGGCAGAGGGCTGCAGGGTCTCTGCAGAAACAGACACCACCACACACTTACGAGAGATGATTGAGATTTCTTTTGTATCAGTCTATACATTAATTTCTAGGAAATTGTTGCATATTACACCTTTAACGTTTGTTCTACGATATAAAATGTCAGCAAATATCCCACTCATGAATTTTGAAGCTTTTATGTGTCTTTGGTTGCTAACAAGTGGCTACATGAGACTACCAAACGTCATCACGCTGAACTCTAGTCCGCCTTTAGCTTAGTAGTGGTGACGTAAAGTCACGCGACCGTGATGTAGTTTGTTTATAGCCTAACGTTAGCTTTTTACTTCTGGCAATTTCATTTATGCTTCAAAAATCATAAAAGTGGTGTTCATTTGTGAAGATTTTGTCGCTGAACAAAACGTGTAAGTATCATAAACATTTCTTTGCCACAGAGTTTATTTTCTGCAATAATCCAAAACCCAATGGAAAAATACCATTGGCTTTTTGTCAGGGGAACAAGTGCGGTTTGGCACTATAAAAATATGTCATCCCTGCAGCACTCTATGAACTGCCAGAAACCAGTTTACTGCAAAGGCCAAGTTTTCAAGTTGTAGTTGCTCCTGCTTTCCAAAAACAACACTAGTGTCATATCAAAAACAATGGGCGTCATGCTTCAACTCTATAACCAGTTTCCTGATGGCTCGATTTTACCAGCATGAAATTACCAGCATGCTAATACAGTATGTACACCAAAAGAGTTAGTGCTGGCTGCAATCATTCCTCTTGTCCACACTGGCCACAAAGAGTTTCCTATCCTAAAGCGATTCCAATGAAAGTGATGGGGGGGGGGGCAAAATCCACAGTCCTCGTTCTGTGTAAGGATGCATGGTAAAGTTCAACGGAAGCTAACACAAGGCTGGGTCAATTCAGGTGATTCTGTGGAGCAATACGTGTAAAAGTCCACCTAATCATAACAAGAGGAGATAGAGATAACGTCTTGTCAGCACCACAGTAGCTGTGCTAAATGACACACCGCGAGTGTGTGTTCCTCCACAAAAATACAAAAAGTCTGTCCTCTCCACCATCTGTTCATTAGTTTAACCTTTAAAGAATATGTCAAATCTGCACCTGTCTCTACCTGTCAGCTTTCTCTAATCTCTAATCTGTTTTGTCCACACAGAGTTTGATTTCCAAGGAAAGACAGATGCCACCTGCTCAGTGAGGCGAAAAACATAATGACAGATATAAATGAGGGCCGAGGCTAAGGTTAGGTTTCACTATTGTTAGGAGGCCTTTGGTTTGGGGTAAGGTAACACTGGGCATATGGCAGATGACTTCACACACACACGACCATGCTCTGTCTCGATGCTGTATCTCTTCTCATGAAAATATCATTAAATAATTCTGTGCGCTCTGATGTCGTCATGCACTGCTGACTTTGTTAAAAGTATTGAGGCCTTTTCATCGATCACACCAGAAGCCACAACAACCACAAATAGATTTTTTTTCATTTAATATTGCTAGAAATGTCCACTTTGGGTTATGGATGCACCGATACCGATACTGGATCGGATACCAGGCCGATGCCGACTCAAATAGCTGGATCGGGTATCAGTGACAATGGAGCCGATCTATTCAATTCAATGTTATGTTTATATACTTTATACACTTGAATTGTAATTCCTGTTTATGTTTTGTTGCTGCATTAAAAAGGTTTACACTTGAATTGTAATTCCTGTTAATTTTGAAGATTTTTTACCAAGTTGCTGGTGTACGATTTATTATTTTAATAATAAATAACAATTAAATACATTTATATCTATGTATTTATTAGTCACATTTTGCTTTACAAAGTTAGGAAAGCAATGCTTAAGTAAAGCCTGATGTTGCCTTTCACATAAAAGAATGATACCAGTCACTTCCACACAGTTAGGCATTCAGCTTATTAATTAAAGACTGGGATCAATGGTACCCAAAGCGCAGGTATTGCTATCAGGACTGAAAAGGTTGCATCGGTGCATCCAACTTTGATAAGGTAAATGTGAACCAACATGTGACATTAGTAGTCTGTATAACCATAATGCATTCATTCATTCATTCATTCATACACACAGAGGCTGCCATACAAGGTACCAACCTGCCCATCAGGATCTAATCTAAATACTCATTCACACACAGATGAAACAGCCTTCGGGAGCTTTTGGGGTTAAGTATCTTGCACAAGGACACATTGACATGTGGACTGGAGAAACCTGGGATTGAACTGCCAACCTTCCGATTGGTGGGCGAACCGCTCAACCTCTACTGCTAATGCGTACTGAAACAGACCACTAGAAATAAATATGGAGCTAATTTCCTGCCAAAACTTAAAAAAAAAAAAAAAAAAAGTTTTACAAATGCCAATGCAATTCACTAACAAACACAGTGTGGTTTGCAAATGTAAAAAACATCTATAACAAACTAATGCATTTTGTTTTGCAAATACAAAAAATCACATTTCTAATGCTGCAGAAACAAAAATGTTCAATGAACAGAAGTATTCATGAAAACTGAAGACAAAACAAAAAGTAATCCTCACCAGGGTATAGTCCAGCCTGCCAAATATCTTCATGGTAACCACACTGACATCCAACAGCATCTCAAACTCAATAATAACAGTAATAATTAAATAATAAATAAATAAATAAATAAATAATGCAAAGGTGTCAGAGAGAAAAGAGCATGTCTATAGTATCCCTTCAGGTTATTAAGTTGGAGCAGCGGACGAAACACACGTGCATCCCACCCGAGTCCAGATGAGAGACTGTTGCACAACAGCAGCATGCTTGTGCCGTTCCTTCACTCACTTCATATCCACCTACCCCCGGCCGCGAGCCCTCATTATCATACAGCTGTCACAGACCCCTCGTGCCCCGCTGACCCCTGCTGGAGATCAAACATTTCATCTGTTACGCACCAGGCCTCCTCCCCGCCCCATGCACGCCTAGATTTAAGGCTCCCCACCGGTCACTCTGGAGCTCCGGGGGTTTCATCCGCAGGTTTTGGAGGAGTCAGCTTTCCATCTGTCTGCGGCTCTCAAACACTGTTCCTGCTTAATCAAGCTGACATTATTGCTCCCCAAACACCAGCCCGGAGCCCCTTCTTCCCACCTTAAATCAGCCAGCAGCACCATGGATGGAGGAGCACAGGCAGCATACAAGTGTCCAACAACAGCACAGGAGGCAGAATGGCCTCCATCCAAACCAGAGACCCACTGAATATATTTATATTTCACATTTGATAAGTTAAAGGGGAACTATGCACATTTTTTAAATTCAATTCTTATGGTCTAGGATAGTTTATATATTATATTATATTATATTATCATTCTATGATATAAGTTATTAAAGGAGAAGTGAGAAAGGGGTAGGGAAATATAAGTTTTACTTCTACCTACTCCTTTTCGGACACTATCACTCTTGTTTTGTTTGTTATTATTTTGTATCTGTTTTTATTTATTTTTATGTTCGAAATAAAGTCTTTCATTCATTCATTCATTCTAAGACTTTCCAAATATATTAGTAATATTAGTAGTGAACAACTCTCTCCCAAATCCCAAAACTACAGAGCTAAAACTTTGTGATGTCATCGGGTATAAAGTCTGAAACAGCTCCATAGACGATGAATAGGGAGAGATGTTCTATAGATGACACTGAGAGCACACAGAAGGATGTTCTGAGTATATGGGAACATTTTCTGTTTCACAACTAATAATACTATTATACAATAAAACTCATTTGGGTATAAAAAAAAGAAAATTAACAAAATCAGTTTTCCATTCATTGTCTATGGAGCAGCTCGGTTTTGAGAGAAAGTAGCTCATGTTCACAAATATTGATTGACCTTTACTAGATCAGGGAAATGACATAACGAAATTCTTCATGTAGGCGGTGTTCCACTTTAATTATACCTGTGAGTCTATTTCAGAGAAGTTGGTTCAATCATGTGGAATTTCTTTTAGGTATGTAAGCTATTATAAGGTGTGTCTGTTACATTGTCCACAGTGTGAACAATGTAACAGACATACCTGTTCAATTAAAAAATCCAATACAGCACTTGCACAACAAAGCCTTACTACAGTATATACAAGGTTTAAAGACGTGTGTAGTGTAAATCAAACAACAACAAAAAGCCCTGAGGAACTGGAAGGCATTTCGAATGCGTGGTGATGCAAAAAATGAGGTCGTTCATAGAATATGAGTTTCTTTAAACATAGATCAAAAAATACTTGCAAAAGCAGAGTGCACTAAATAAATAATAAAGAATGAGCTCGCACATGTGGAACAAAACAAAACAAAAATAGGCCTACTAAACTACACAGATGCACACACGATTGAAAAAACAGTGTGGCTCCCTCGGCTCCTAATTCCACCAGCCGTTCACCCGTGACTCCACTATGCAGGCTTGAATACGTGATGTGAGACCTGCCAATACCCCTCAGGTGCGCAGGTGACGTAGCAACAGAAATATTTACAATTTATAATATTTACGACCACATTAAAACTGTCTAGGACAAAGTGAAATACTAGTGACATTAAATCACTGCTTCTCTCTGGCACATAGTTTGGGACCAGTTCCCATGCTTTTACTTTTTTATTTAGAAGTTTCAACTTTATTCTAGTTATAATTTGACAGGCAGGAAATGCGGGGAGAGACAGAGGAAGACAAAGGTCCCCGGCTTGAATCGAACTGAAGATGTTGTGATGGTATGTTTGGACCACTAGACCACCGCAACGCCCTTATAGCTGACATGTTTTAGCACAAATGTATTTAAAGTAGGGCTGTCAATCGCAAATTAGTCACAGATTTTTTATCCGTTCCAAATGTACCTTAAAGAAAGATTTGTCAAGTAATACTCTTATCAACATGGGAGTGGGCATATATGCTGCTTTATGCAAAAGTATGTATATATTTATTATTGGAAATCAATTAACAACACAAAACAATGACAAATATTGTCCGGAAACCCTCACAGGTACTGCATTTAGCATAAAAAATATGCTCAAATAACATGGCAAACTCAAGCCCTATGGACTATGACTTGCCGCAAACTGCATGTGATTACATAAAGTGGGCATGTCTGTAAAGGGGAGACTCATGGGTACCCATAGACCCCATTTTCATTCACATATCTTGAGGTCAGAGGTCAAGGGACCCCTTTGAAAATGGCCATGCCAGTTATTCCTTGCCAAAATTTAGCATAAGTTTAGAGCGTTATCTAGCCTCTTTCTGCACAAGCTATGACATGGTTGGTACCGATGGATTCTTTAGGTTTTCTAGTTTCATATGATGCCAGTATCTTCACTCTAGCTTTAAAACTGAGCCCGCTACATCCTAAGTATCGCAAGTTGCGTTAATGTGTTATTATCCCATTAACTTTGACAGCCCTGATTTAAAGCCCTGATTCAATAGGCTACAAACACACATACAGTATGTGCACAAGCACACTATAACCCGGTTACTTTGAATAAACAGATTAAGGTTAAATCATTTGAGCTGACACAAAGTGATGAAATGTTTTGTGCACTGTGTATAAACACATTTGGTTTATAAAATGTTTACTCTCCCTCTCACTACAGTTTTCTGACAGCACTTGCATAGTTTTCTGTCTGTTTTTGTCTCTCTCTCTCTCTCTCTCTCTCTCTCTCTCTCTCTCTCTCTCTCTCTTTGTTTACGTCTCTCTGACTTTAAAAAGTTGTGCAGCCAAATGCTGTAACAATGGAGGAGGAGAGAGCTGAGGCGACAATCCCCCTGGGAGCCACAATGAAGTCCTGCACACAAAAAAAGACTGCTGTGAAAGAATGGAGAGAGGAGAAAGAGGGAGCATGTGAGATATAAAGAAGGGGAGGGGGTAGTCGAGGCAGATTTACAAAAAACAGGGAAAGTAAAGGCGAAGAAGGGAAGGATTGTGAAAGAACAGAGATTAAAGTATTTTCTCACTGCTGACAAGATCGTTTCGGTTTCACGTTCATGAGAATGTCACAGTGAATTTCCACGTTATTGTGGAGCGAGAGTTTATCGCCTCTTTACTTCTCTGTTATCCGTCTAGCTTGCCCAAAGCGACGTCAAGTTTAGCCCAAACTACGTTCATAATGAAGCGGTCTTCTTCTCCTCTGAGTATGATTACTGCAGTTACTTAATGGTCTATTAATAAAGGATGTGTACTATCTATAATTCACAAACTCTGCTGTCTCGTGGCTTTGCTTCCTGCACCACTACATTTGAATACGACGGGGGCGGTTTTACAAATAAAAGAAGGGGATGAAATCTGATATGGATCATGGCAACTTTTACTTCTGAATCGTTTAATGCTGCCTATCTTTTTCCTTCCTCTGTTTTTTTTTTTTTTTTAATGTTTTTCACAGATATAATTACAAAGTAAGATGGTAGGAGACAGAACAATATCTTTCTATCTGACTTTCTAGTGCATCATCACATGATTGGCTTTGATAATCGTCTCTATGTGTGGTTTCACATGATCACCCTGCTAATGACTCTCTGTGGAAAATGCTTTTCTTCATAGGCCCAGTGTTTAGTCTGTGTAATGTGTGATATCAAAAGACAACGACTCTGTTTGACCTACATTTTAAACTGGGATTTTGTAACAACAACCATTTGCAAAATGCATGAGAAGATGAAAGAAGCTACAGTGATTGTATTGAATATAGAGTTTGTGATTCATAAATTAAAAACCCCCACTAAAACAAAGCTCATTAAGTCACAAACAAACTTGTCATTTTGGAAAATTACAAATAAACTGAACAACAGAGTTTAATTCTTTTACGCTATAATTCAGAAGTCTACAGAGACACCCTCCTCTCTTCTTCTATAGTTTTATTCTCTTTCATACTCAAACTGATCTCCTCCTTTTTTTTATCCGTCTCCTGCTCTCTTTATCTGTCCTTTATCTGCTCTTTGTCTTTCATTCAACCGACTATACTGTGTGTCGTGATGCCATCTGTTGACTTTGGCTTGAGCTGGCAGAGGACGGAGGAGGAAGTGGGTTGAGGCTGGCATCACGCACGACATCAGAGAACAGAGCCAGCTGTGATCAGATCATCTTACTGCTGCTTCTGTAGGCCGATTTTATTAGATTCAAATAATATTTCTATTTATATACAGACTGAAACAAGGACTGTCAGGATTTGACAACTCAAAATAAAATGTAATATATATCTGGGACATTATGGTTAGTTTTTAAACTTAGTTTATCTAAGTTAGATTATTTAGTATTATAAAAGCTCTTTATATCAAGAAGTGCACAGCAATGTGAAATGTTACAGTGAAACATCGCCACACAAAGTCTGATATTGACTGATATTTAGCACTGGCTTATTCCTCCCTGTATACCAGTGGGCAACTCAGGGTCTGAGAAGTGAAGCCAATGCTGAAGTGCCTTAAACTTGCATTCTTTCTAACAGCCAGCAGGGGGCGACTCCTCTGGTTGCAAAAAGAAGAATGATTGTATAGAAAATGTCTATGAGAAAATGAGCCTACTTCTCATTTGATTTATTACCTCAGTAAACACTGTAAACATGTGTTTATGGTCTCAATCGCTAGTTTCAAGTCTTCTTCAATACAGCATGATGTTCATTTAGTAAATTATGGTCCTATTTAGAGTCAAATAGTCCATAAAGCAGGGCATGCTTTAGGGCGTGGCTACCTTGTGATTGAAAGGTCGCTACCACGGCGTTGTGGGAGATGTCCGTGCTTTCGTCTTACAACTTTAACCCTTTCACAGTGTGTTTTCAGATCATGAAAATTAATTATAACCTTTTGGTCACCTAAAAACGTCTTATTCAGTGTTCGGTTGTACTTAGCTCCACCCTCTCGTGTCACTTCTGGTTGCAAAAAACAAGATGACGACGGCCAAAATGCCGAACTCGAGGCTTCAAAACGGCAGTCCGCAAACCACTGGGTGACGTCACGGTGACTACGTCCACTTCATATATACAGTCTATGATGTAGCCTAGCAATCGTATTGTATGTTGCACATGCAAAACAGACACACTGCATGCATGTGTGATGTGTGATGTATTGATTAGATGATCAGCATTTAATGAGATTGGGGAGACAGAACAATGCAGATGTGTTTCTTGGATGGACAGAATGAGATTTAAAAGTCTAGACAGAAAGGAGAGAGGGAAATGTCATCAATCACAAGAACTACTGCAATTTAAATACGATTAGCAAAGTCAATACAATGGATTCAATTTCAAAAATGATAAAACAAGATAATAAAGGGAAATATTGCCTGAACATCATAAGCTAGGAAAACTATTTTTAAGCTTCTACTTTGACAATTATGTCTTCTTAACTGGCTTGCTGATATGTTGACAAATCCTCAGGGTTCAATTTTCAGATGAAACTAATTGGAACAGCACAAAATAGCAGGAGGATATTTGGGAGAGCTGCATCCTTCAAAGGGAGGCAGAAGAGAGGGAGGGTGAGACGCTGTGTGTGTTTGTATATTTATGAGAAACAAAGGAGTGTGTGTGTTTGCCTCCGTGCATGTGAGGGATGGAGAGAAACAGAGAATTTAAGATGAAGCTGAGAGATGTAGAACAAGAGAACAAAGATGACATCGAATGAGAGACAAAAATAAGCTTGCAGGGTTTGTAAAATGAAAGTTCATTAGATGAGTATTACAGGCAGGGTGGAGAAAAGTATCTTGCGTCAGGAGGGCCGTGGGACTTTGTTAAGAGGCGAGACATGATGGACACAAACTCATGACAAGTGATGAAACACACGAGCTTCAGTGAGGTAAAAAAACAACAACAAAACAAACAAAAGCGTCTAACCACCGTGCACAAACAAGCTGATGCTGGCTCGCCCACACAAGCAGGAACAGACGACCCACAGACACACACGGAAGTTCAGTGGCAGCCATGGTGGAAGCATGTAGACACACAACGGCACTGAGCAGCATTAACGGACAATGTTTTGTCTGCGATGCTTCCAGCCAGGCAAACTCTGACATACACACCCCTCGCGCACATACATTCACGCTGTAAAAGAGAAAGAGATCACTCTATACACACACACACAAACACACACAAAGTCTGCACTACAGCTCCAAAATAGCCTATTGATTCCTGCAACAGGAGCCAGCAGGTGATGACCATAAAACTCCATAAATCAGTCACTCGATCTGCTCTACACCGCTAAACAACTAACACACACATCTGCTGGTCCACGTTTTACGAGGTACTGGAATTTATGATGTAAGCACAGGATAGTTCCAACCAGGAACCGTGTGTAATCACAAGTGCAATGAGATAACTTTCAGATGAAGTTATAAAGAAATAAAAGCAGGTCAAAAGTAAATATTTACCAAACCGTGTGTGAGAAAAAATTTAAAAAGGGCTTAAAATCTAAGAATTTGTGTTTTTTTTCACTGTCTTCGTGGTTGAAAAAAGTTTTTTTGTTGGCAGATATTGTGATTGAGGTTGACAACAGAGATCAGAGAACACATTTCATGTACAACATCTGAAAAATCCAATCCTTTTAACATTACCGCCATTGCAGGCCTGGTAAACAACACAGACCAGGAGTCATTAAAACACTGCCTTGATTCTCCTGGAACATTAAACAATGCAACACTCACCTTTTCAAACCTCTGAAATGTGTGCTATTTGGATGTTTTGCACTGCAGTACAGGGCGTGTAATGTGCAGGTTGTGGTATTAAAGGAACAGTGTGTAACATTTTGTGAGATCTATTAGCAGAAATGGAATATAACTAACTAACTTACTAAGTAAGTAACTAACTAACTATGTTTTCATTGGCGTATAATCACCTGAAACTAAGAATCGATGTGTTTTCATTAGCTTAGAATGAGCCATTCATATCTACATAGGGAGCAGGTCCTCTTCATGGAGTCTGCCATGTTTCTATAGTAGCCCAGAACGGACAAACCAAACACTGGCTCTAGAGAGAGCATTTCTTTCAGGCCACCATAGTACCAACACACTTGTGAAACTGCAGTAACGTGAGCCGCAGAGTGTAAAACCGTGGTACCGCCAGCCACCGTCTGACTTCTGTTGCTCCTAAAGTAGTGTTATTACGGTAAGGAATGGGCTCTGAGCGAGGTGATCGACGTTACTACGGTTTTGCACTCGGTGGCTCACGTTACCGCAGTCTTGGAAAGGGAGGAGTGAGAGGAGGGGTACTGAGTTGGATGCAATATGCAACCACACCACTAGATGCTGCCAAATCCTACACACTGTACCTTTAAGGGCTCAGATAGAAGGGGAAACAAATCAGTCACTCGATCTGCTCTACACGGCTAAACAACTAACACACACATCTGCTGGTCCACGTTTTACGAGGAACTGGAGTTTATAATGTAAACACAGGATAGTTCCAAGCAGGAAATGTGCTTATTCACACTTGCAATGAGATAAGTTTCAGATGAAGTCATAAAGAAATAAAAGCAGGTCAAAAGTAAAATATTTACCAAACTGTGAGTGAGAAAAAATGTAAACAGGGCTTCAAATTTAAGAATTTGTGCTTTTTTTTAACTGTCTACGTGGTTGAAAAAAGGTTCTCTATTGGCAGATATTGTGATCGAGGTTGACAACAGAGCTCAGAAAACACATTTCATGGACAACATCTGAAAAATATGAACTCACCTGCATCAGAGTCTGGAGGAAGAACATGGTCAAGCGAGAACCAGGTGAGGAGAGAGAAAGAGAGATAAAAGCGTTAATACAGGATCACCACTAATTGAATTTCACTACATGAAGCCAAATATATTATTACGAGACATCAGGTCCAAGTCAGAAGGTCTTTTCACATAAGTAGCTTGCTAGTTTAGAGTGCTCCTGAAACACACGAGGCCTCCAGGAAAGAGTTGCTCTTTAGCTCATTAGAGAACTGTTGACTGTTGAGCTGCAGCACCTTAGACATGAAGCCTGTTCACTTTGTTGTTTAAGTACAGAATAATTAAAAATAAAGTCAAGTAGCATCACTCAGTGCTAGGTTTTCAGATTAAAGAGGAAGTGTTGCTGAAAGGCCATTAGGTCGGACACAGAGCTGTGTGCTGTGTCTGGCAGGATGCCTCCACTTGGCAACTAAATCGATCACAGTGAAGGGCCAGGTCGGGCAGAAAAACTGCCTTGTTTTTGGCATCTCTTCAGTTGGCAGATGGAGGAATTTTGTGCATCTGTGCGTGAGCGTGACTGATGAGCAGGGTGAGGCTCTGAAAGAATTGTATTTATTCAGCCGAGGGACCCATAAAACAAATATATCAAAGTTGTCTCTGTGGAAACTGCTTTACGACTTTAATTTGAGCTCGAAGACAAAACTACAGTCAACACTCGTAAACTAGTTCTGATCTTCCTCTTTTATTTTATTCACAGAGGTGAAAAAAAAGCTTCCAAAAAATAATTAGGTTACGAAACAGATGACGTAAAAATAATTCAACGCTTCCAAGGAAAGCTTCCAAGCATTCAAGTCGTTTGATGCCAACATGAGATTAGTTTTTGTCGTGACAAGACACAATTGAGATTCCAGACAGACAGAGATAAAAATGTTTGCAAATCCTCTGTTGTTTTTTTTTATTGAGCGTCTTCTACCAAATCATGAAGATCTCATCACGCTAAATGAGAGTGAAAGATGTTGTTGTTTGTGTCAGGAAAAAAATGTAGTCGTCAACCTTTTAGGTAACTTATCTAATCTCCTCTTGAAAAGCAGACAGTACATCACCGTCACACCTACTCTTAGATATGCAGTGTCTATAAAAATAACATTAAGCAGATTTCCAGACGAATAAAGGCAGAAGAAAAACTTGTTTGTAATGTATTCCTCATAACTGCAAAAGTGTGAGAAGTTAAGAGTTGTGTCTCACTCTCTGCTGGATGATGGCGTGTTTGTGCTCCAGCTCCCTCTTCTCCATCGCAGAGTCGATGACCAGCTGATCCAGCTGCACAGAGCAAACAACAGCGGAGTTTGTAGGACAGGTAAACTAAAGTGTGAGCGGAATAAACAAAACACAAAGACACACGGACAGAAAACTATGCACACACACATATGTGAAACATTTACGAATCGTTGTCGTGAGTGTGTTTAAACACAACTCAGTCACTGGGACATTTCTATAGAGTAATCTTATAATTATTTTATTGTAGGTAACAAATAACTATATCTATTATATGTTTTGTGGATTTTTCTTTTTCTATTTTAACTCTTTTTTTTTTCTTTTTCTAAAAAGCCTTGTGTTGAAAATCGGCGTTTCGGTACGAACACTAAACATGTGGATCTGGTCCTTGTGCATAAATGTATGCTACAATTCTAATGCTACTGTGATGTCCGCATCAAAAAGATAATAAACTATTTAATTTCTGTAAGCACAAGGCCCAAATGTCTCTAAATGGCCAGAAAGATAGTGAAAGTCTGTAGGATGAAGACATTTTGTCACACCTCAGTGGCAATATTAGGGTTAACATCTAACCTTATGTTGACAATACAGATATTGCGAAAGATTTCTTTAGTTGTTTGGCTTGATAGTGTATTTTTCTATGACTAAACAAACCTCTATAAGCTGCCAAAATCTAGAATATAACTTCAATATAAGATCACAGTTTCTGCTGTAAGACATTTTAATCCATTTAATGAAAAAACTCTACAACCACAGACAGGACTCCAACACAGACAATAATGAAAATGTCAATGAAAACCAGGCCTCACTGATTATTCCAGTGTTTGTATTAGTTGCCAAAAGAGCTGTTGTTCATAGGGGGGTGCTGAGCAAATAAAGTAACAAAAGTAGTGGAACACTGGACATGTATTTCCATGTATTTCCACTTCATTTCGGTAGTTAGTTAGTTATGTCTTACCTGTGCAGCCAGTTTTTTCATGTAGGGGTCAATCTCGTCCAAGATGTTAAAGCCTTGCTGGAACAGAGTGTACTGGGCGCGCATGAAGGACAGCATCTGCAGGAGACACACAGAGACAATGACGGTCGTGATACAACTGTGTTACTAATAGGGACACTACATGTACACGCATATACAAAACATATACAATAATGTTGAGAAGAAATTTCAGAAATTAGAGGATATATATCAGGGTTACTCACTGCATCCAGGATTTCAAACTTCTTCCTGGCCTGAAGCACATTAATCTGAAACGAAGAGGAAAAGCAAAATGTAGATTTTAGGCTGCATGTTTGAGATTATATATGATTAAGTCCCTTTTTTAAAACCACCAAGTGTTTCTTTTCTGCAGCTGTTGAGTGTCAGCGCCACCTAGAGGACAACACTGGTAATACAATCTAGAGTTTGTGTATGTGTGTGTATGTGTGTGTCACCTGTAGTACGTAGTCTAGTGCCAGGTGCCTGAAGGCTTTGCGGCTGAGGATGAGGGCCTGTGTGGCCTCTTCAGCCTCGTGCACCTTGTTCCTGGGCGCCTGGGCGTTCTTCACCTGGGCCAGCTCCATGTCCTCGCGCACCCGGTCAAACTGCTTCTTGGTGTCCTTGAACCTACGCACATCCCTGAAGGAGGTGCAGGGAAATAGAGACAAAGTGTTTAATTTATGTCAATGTCTATGTTAAATCAAAAGAGCATGTATGTCTCTTTTCTTGCCCTAAGATGTCCATTTCCACCAGTCTTTACTCATTATGTATAAACTTGAACATGTGATACTCACTCTTTAATGAAGGTGTGAAGCTGCTGCTTGATCGACCTCTGAGCCTGGTCAAACAATATCTGTGCATAGAGAGAGTAACAGAGGTGACACATGAGCACAACTGGAGTAAATCTGCAAACCTGTAGTTGCTACGTCTCGCCACAAGATGGCAATATGAACCCTTTCGATATTATAGCTGTAGCAGATTGAACCACAGGCAGAGGAGGAGAAAGGAAAGAGGGATGAGGACATGCACACATGTGCACTCACTCAGCTGCTGCCTCAACAGATTTTTTTTTTAGCCTTAAAGGATCCCAGATTACTCTTCCTGTTAACTGTGTGATTTCCACTTCTCCTCTTCCTCTTCCTTTCTCTCATCTCATAGTCCTGTCCTTCAGCTCTCCTCCTCTTCCTTCTCTATGTTTTTTTTCTTCTTGTGCATGGCGAGCAAATCTTCTCTCCATCTTGAAGAGGATTTCCCTTCCGCTTCTATATTTCTGACCACACTCCAGATATAATGAACACAATATGGCAGCTGTTGAACAGACCATCCATCTTTATTAAGGAAATATGTGTGTCTCGCTGATTTATCCATGTGCAGAGAAGTGCTGCAGGGATGACGTATTTTTTGTAGGCCAACCAGGAAGTTAGCTTTGCCATGGTTCCCTCGACAAAAAGCCAATGGGATTTTTCCATTGGGTTCTGGATTATTTCATAAAATAAGCTCTGCGGCAAACAAACGTTTATGATACTTAATGATACACATTTTGTTCCACCACTGAACACCACTTTTATGGATTTTGAAGTGTGAATGCAATCGCCAGAAGTAAAAAGCTTACGTTAGGCTATAAACGAACTGCACCACAGTCATATGAGCATGAGTACACACTGTAAAGGCAGACGAGCCAGCGTGATGACGTTCAGTAGTCTCATTCAGCCACTTGTTAGCAACCGCCTTTTCTAAGACAAACAAAAGCTTCAAAATTCACAAGTGGGATATTTACAGACGTATTTTATATCGTAGAACAAAACGTTAAAATCTCTTCATCTTGTGTTAATCACAGACCTTATTTCAGGCATCTAACTAAAAACCCACTAACTTCCAGACGAGGGAACCGAAAGTGCTAAAATGCGAACTCATTTCCGGGTTTTAGGACTCATTCCTGCACCACTATATGACTATGGACAGCTAGAATGTCTTAGTGAGTGCTTCAAATGCGCTTGGATTATAATGTGATTGTTTCATAGCCACATACACAAACAATGTATAGAACAATCACTGTAGGTAGCCTGTGGATTAAACTTTCTATAGCAATCTCTAGTTAATAAACATACACATTGGGGATTACAGGCTTAGTCTGTGTGTGTGTGTGTGTGTATGTGCCTCCATCCATATGACTTTCCTGCAGAGCCTGATGACGTCACAGGCTGGTTTCTTGCTTTAAATGGCAGTTCACACATTTTCACAAACGTACTCATGGGGATGTACTGTAAATCTGCTGCTGCTCCTCTTTAAATGGCTTTTTAAATGGCTGCCACAGTGTGGTGGATTTTCAAGTGGTCAGTCAGACGCTTAGCTCCTTTATACATGACTTTGCACCGGCAGTCCCTTTCTACAATTCCTTTCTTTTCTTTGCTGTGCAATATATTCTTAATGTAAGGTGGCAAAACTAGAATTTAACAGTTCACAACTCATGCAATCCTGTGTTTATATTAGCAAAGATCCACTTTGTTCTTTTCTTTTTATTGGTAACATTTTTCTGGGTTTGTAAATTAGGGTGATTCATGTAAAAAAAATAAAGCAATTAGAAGTAAAATATGTGCTGTGCAAAATGAAAGTTTGGTACTTTCCAGGGTGGTACAACCGATCTGCCAGCTCAACAGGAAAGAATTAAATCCCAGACAAAAAAATAAAAATCAGTTCCATCAGATTGACTTTAGACCCACATGTAAACTAATCCAAATGTTCCACCCAAACCTGCTCTGGATTACGGTGCCCTGGGTATGACTCAACCCAACCTACAGCATGTCTAGCTCTACTGCTACTGTAGAAGTCCCATCAGCCGTCTCTCCTGTATTTATTGTAGTGTTGATTTTGCAGGAAAAATTCCACCACAGTAGAGAAAGTTGCACCAAAGTTAAATGGGCACACTCTTTGAATGGCTTCTTTTGTGTCTGACGAGAGCAGAGAAGCTGCAGAAATACGCTTCAGTGGGTGGTCGGACAAAGACAGATTTCCTTTCACTACCTCCCTCCATCCCTTCATTCATACTGTCTGCCAGACAAGCTATTAGTGTAATTCCTGGGTGTTAGAGAGGAGGAGCGGGAGGCATGTGGTGAAGGGTAAGTGAGTGGGGGGAGGAGGAGAGGAGGGTACAAGGAGGATGGATGGATGGAGAGGTGATGGAGGGGCAGAGGAAGAGAAACAGGTGGTGATAAAAAAAAAACAGCAAGTAGCCTAAAAGCATGGCCAAAAGCTGCATTTCCTGGATGTTTAATGGTAGTGGGTGTAACGACTACTATTGATGAAAAAAGCCGCTAAGAGGCTAAGTAGGCTCTTTACTGTGTGACCCGTTCAAACAACCCATACCTAGTCCAGATGTGTTTATGCTGTTTTTTTATGCTGTTTATCAAACATTAAGTATTACAAGCAACAACTGTTATGGAAAAACTAAAGTAGGAGCTGACGGTCAACTGATAATATCGGAGACTAACTTACCCTATTTGTCTAAATCCAGGTAAAGTGAACAGGTAAAATAAAGTGAAACTACACCCCTGTGCCAATTACCAGAAATGATAGTGACCAAAAAGAAGCAGCATAAACAAAATAATAATAAACAACACAGGCTAAATACACAATGTTTGCTCCAGTGGGGTTTAAACGGGTTTGACCTTGGAGGAGTGAAACAGAGTCAGAGAAGTGAGCGCATGAATATAAAATATGGGAAAAAGAAGAACACAGTTTAGAGAGGAATATGGGAGGATCAACAGTTTTTTTTTATTGTATTCAATGCTTTGGATGTACCGCTCTATTTAACTAATTGGTACGTCTTTACCTAGAGAGAAGTGTTTGAATGTTCTTCAACTACATTAGTTAAGTTCATTCCACGAAATAAACGCGAAGGAATTGCAAAACGGGAGCCCCCATCTGTGGCTTAGAGTGTAACGGACAGTATAACATATTGTAGTACGAGTGCATTTAGATAAAGTGGCGGAAGCAGGAGGCAGCGCAGTTGAAAAAGCAAAAAGGAGAAGATAAGAGTCTCTGACAAGGTCAAAGCAAAACAAAGAGGTGAAAAGGGGAAGATAAGAGTTGCTGATAGACATCTCTTATACACTCACAGCACAACAAACAGTCTGGCAGAAGGATGTGACACGACCATACAACTTTTAAAAGTCAGTTATAAGAAAGAAAAAGGATACCAACAAACGTATCTAGTAGCAGCTTTAATATGAGAGGGTCTCTGTTAGAAAACATACAAATCTGAGTATAGACCCTTTTACAGCCAACGTTATCAAAAAACAGTTAACTCAATTTCTCGCTGGTCTAACGTTACACGCTAGGTTTCTCCAACAAATACGTGTATATATCTGGCCACTGAATATTGGGCCACTTGCTAATGTCACTCACTAATAGCACGCGGATCTGGAAAGTCAATTTGTGTAGTTTGCATTCACGATCTTTGGTGGTAATGCCCTTGCGTAGCTTGACAACCTATTGCACTCCACCGTACTTCCATTGCCAAACTGCGTGCGCATACATACTGTATGTACGTCGATATTTTTTGCGAACTGTAAAAGGGTCAAATAAGAGATGTACTTTGGTCTTCATGTCAAACATACAAGCTTTTAATTCAAAACTTCAGCAGAACTTTGAAAAACAGAAATTTGCTGTGAGACCAAAATGATCCCACGAGCCGCTAAAAATAGTTTAAATCCAGAAAAAATGTGTCTAAAACTTGGATTTGTAGCGACTGTTGATTGTCGTGTCCTGCAACGGCCTCTTTTTCTAATCTTCTCTCTTCATTCCTTTCTCCCACAGCCCTCTCTTTTCTCCAGCTCACTTCCCCTTCGTTCTCTCCCTCATGTTCCCTGTTTCACTTTTACAAATCCTACTTTCACCTTTCTTTTTTCTGAGTTAGTTCACATGCATACAATCATGCACAGGCATGGACAGGCAAACACGTCAAAACGCTACACACTCTCACATATGGCTCAGTCATTACTGTACAGAGTGGCAAAGAGTCAGTCATGCATGTAACTGTTCCAAAACTGTGTAAAATGTCATAATATCTCTTTAACTGTATAATCGCCTTCAGGCTTCCCGAACCTGTAGCAGATTCCCGGAAAGGGAAGAGTTCTTAATCACAGTTAGTCATGAGGAGAGAGTCATATGAATAAAACCTGCATATGTGTGTGTGTGTGTGTGTGTGTGTGTGTGTGTGTGTGTGTGTGTGCGTGTGAGTGTATGTGAATATTTGTGCATTATAGCTGCCATACACATCTGCCGAAGCATGTGGTTTGAATCAGACACACGCATGTGGACCGGCCTGCGTGGACAGATTCACCGTCACAGAGAGTGAGGTCACAGTTAAATTGTGTGTAAGTGTGTGTGTACGTGTGTGTGTGTACGTGTGTGTGTTGCAACCCTGGACCCAGGAGGGACTGGATGTCTGAAAGACGTTAACATGCCAAGAGGACCTGGGCGTGTCTGAACAACACTCTACCTCGACCTCTCGCCTGTGGCTTAAACTATTGTGCGTGTGTGTACGTGTGTGTGTGTGTGTGTGTGTGTGTGTGTCTTACCATGTGGTAGTTGACGATCTCCTGGAGGCTTTCTCCACACTTTTCAAGGCATTCCTGCAATGTTGACGACACACACGCACATATAATGTAAGCACACAGGTTTCCACATGAATATAAACTTCTTTTTCACATAATAAATAAAATAAAGGGGAGACACTACAGGCAAAACATTGTTGTTCATACACTAATCAATTTTGAGATTTGGGGCTTTTTGGCTTCCATGACATGTTTTCTTTCAGACTAGTGGAAAGAAAACATCCAAAATACACAATAAGGTGCTTATTTTACTACTTTGTCTATTTGTGTCTGTAAATTTCTCCTAAATTCACCAGACGTTAGCATTAGATAATGCCTCATTTGCATATTTAAACAAAACATTTCAGAAAAACTAATACAAAAAATAATTGTCTAAATTTAAGTAATGAACTGTGAAAGTTTCATGGTGATATTTTTTAGTTAAATTTGTACCGTATTCACCTGTGGTGTCTTCAAAATGTGTTGAATTTTACATTACATAACATTAAAGGCTGTTTTCTCAAAATGAGTTTTCTCTCAGACTCTGAGCCAGAAATCTCCAGTTCAGCAGGACTTACATACACCAAACTTTCCAGTTTCTCTATATTCCGAAGGTTTTTACAGAAGGGTTTGTTCATATGTCATCCATAGCCTGATTTATAGACCATTTTATTCCTAAAACATGGCGAAAATTGTTTTTTTAGGGCTGTTGACAGTATTTTCTGATTTATGGAGTGATAAAAAGAGATATCCAAAATCCCCTCTGTAAAAGGGTTAGGTCAACAAAATGAAACAAGAATTTTGAACCTGGCTTTATCCAATGTTCAGATTACTGTTCTGGAAATGTATGCATTGCACAAATTTGAAAAGATAATGCCTCATTTGCATATTTAAAAACACAATTTCAGAAAACTTGTAATACAGAATGTAAATGATCAACTGGGGAAGTTTCATGGTGATATCTATTAGTTAATCACTCTTCTAAACTGTCTACAAAACGTGATCTAGCCTAAGCTTAACATTGAATGATTGTTGACTATGAAACAATTATGTTTTTGCTTCACTCAAAGCTACCCAGGCGACCCCCGTACCGACAGGAAATCTAGTCCAAATGTTTTCCTAGAAGAAAACCATGAAGCAGGTTTCAGATGTCTCTGCTTCCAGCCATGTAAACTATCAGCATAAACATCTCCTGTCTGCATGTGGTGGTCACATCTGTCATGTTTAAAACAGCTGGATGAATCTGTGTCTGGACAACACTGTTTATGCTGCTCTACTGTTAGTATTCATGTGGGGAATCACAGGAATGTGCTAGTAAAGATAGATGAGCGGCCCTTTGTCGAGACCCTCAAACACTCCTCGGTGAATGTGCAACAGATTTGAGGTCCGTTTTAAAGAACCTCCGCTCACCGATATCGCCTCCTCTTTCTTGCACTGCTGGGACAGGTCCTTGATGCCGTTGACAAAGAGCTTGTTGGCGCTGACGTAGGCCCTGCCGGCATCGATCATCCCACTGCACAGCTTCACCAGCTAGTGGAGATGGAGAAACAGAAAAATCATCACTTTAAATACACAAAAGAAACTCTGTCTGTCTATTTAAAGAGTCACATGTTTTACACAGTGTGATTCTGGGATATTAATAGGCACAGCGATGACGCAAATCAAAAGAATTGTTGGTCACATGCAGAATCCAGGAGGGCGCTCAAATTTAGAATAATCCTCATGTCTGAATCAAGGCCAGTGCAGGCGTTATTGAAGCTGGTGTGTCTGGTATCCAAATGAGAATATAGTATTTATAAAACATCCTGGTAGAAGTGCAAATAAAAAAAGGCAAATGAGTAAGATGATCATGAGCATGTGGCCTTATAATCTCTGTGTCTTCCATCATTTTGATAGCACCTCCATAGTAAACTCTCAATAGTTTCCAACACTTCAATCAATCATCACCATTTTGCACCATCTCTGACAGGCCTGTTATAGAAATAAGCAGTAAACATTGAAATCACTGTGTTAAAAACCCTGTTAAATATGTCAGAATGCTTCATCTGCACAGAGAAGCTTTCAGATGCACCGTTGTCGGAAATCTACAGCAACTAGGAAAGTAACTATAAAAACAGAAACAATGCATTATGTTATGTGTGCATTTTCCTGTACATGTTTGTTTTTGTTCTTGTTAAAGAAGCACGTTCATTTGAAATTTTTTAAATCAAGACAGAAATCGACCTTCACACATTTCACTACAGCCTACCCCAGAACTTAGTCGGGTCCATCACTCTTTAACATTGATGTTTTTTAATGTGGTAGTTTATATATGGCGTATTATTGTATTTGCTTGCTGTGTGTTCTGTCCCTTGTAGTCATTACTGCCTACTCCAGGAGTTAGTCGGGTCCGTCACACTGTTAACGTCCTTTTAATATTTAATACTTGTAATGTTTATTATTTCATGTGCTTGCTGTGTGCTTTGTTTAAGTGTATTGGGACCATACTGCATGGAACATGAATGTCTGTGCCAAATTTCACCATCAAATAGTTGTCGAGACATTCAGCCTCATGGTGGCGCTAGAGGAAAAGTCAGGAGATCATCAAAGTCATTAGGATTCATCCTCTGGGCACCATGAATATATATGCCCAATTTCATGACAATCCACGAAATGATTGTTGAAAAATTTCATGTAAAAACACAAATGTCAACCTCATGCTGGTGCTAGTGAAGTGAAATGAAGGGATCAAAGTCAGTGGCATCCTTTGGGGACAACACTTTCAAATAGTTTCTATACGTCGTGCACATACTGTATGTTGGTAGCAAACAGTGTGTGATTTCAGAAGCAGCCATATGAGAACTAAAACCTAATTGTAAACATATTAATATATAATGATATATTACAAGGTGCAGGCAGTTCACAGCGATGGTATGCACTCTTTTAAACACCACATGAACTGGCAACCGCTGCACTTTCCCACTTTACGGGTTATATGATAAGCTACAGAGCGGTACGCTGTCATTACCACCGCAGCGATGCAGCTGTGTGTGTACTACAGGATCAGAACATGTGTGTGTTGGTGAGGGGTTGTGCAGAAGAGCGAGTGCAGAGTAAACCTTTAATTATCTCATTTGGTGCCGGAGTTCTCAAGGTTGTCGCTATGCGAGTGTGGTTTTCTGGGTGGCTGACAGGCCGGAGATGAGAAACTAGAGAGTGAGGACCGATAACTGCACGATATACGACAAGCATGACTAAAAAATAACAGTTGTTATATACGTGTGAGCATTGCTGAAACGAGCTGCTGGCTAAAAATGTGCACACTGTATAGATGTGGTTATCTGCATCACATAGTATGCATGTTTACGTTCATGTGCACATAACTGACGCTGTTGTGAACCCAAAACACAAGGCAGCATGTTTCCTGCTGCTGCTGCTGCTTCTCCCAGGCTGGTCTGACAACATATCTGTCAACAAATTGGCCGATATGTGAGAATCTGATCTCATCATGTGCTGTACAGAGGCCCCCAGGGTCCGAGCACGGCCATTAAAGGCACAGTATACGTGTCAGGATTTGTTGATAAATGGGCCGGAAGAACCACAGGGGGTCCGCTCGGTGTCAAAATGCCACATCTGGTACCACATGACAGACCTCGCCCTGTTAATAGACTGAAACAGTGACAGTGTAATGCAGAAGTCGCACTATTCAATGAGGTGTGGGATGGGCAATTTTATATTTTGGGCAACTTACAAATGGTCTATGGCAGTGATAGTTTTGTTTTCGCTTGTGGTACCCTTAAAAGACTCAATTCCAGTACACTAGTAAGCTGCAAAATCAAGTTAGCAGGGATTGAAAGCATTACAAGGGGCAGCATTGAATGTTTTCACACCGGTCAGAATGGTCAACATCACTGCAGGCAGGTTCAGCCATCATCAATCTCATTAATGTTCTCCTATAAGAGCCTTCGCTGCTGCCAGATTGACCTCAGGCAGCTTCAGAGCATCCTAACAGAGCAGTGTGAGGACCCCTGCTGAACAGAACAAATCAGCCTGATGGAAAACCCCCCCCGC
Source organism: Sebastes umbrosus (assembly GCF_015220745.1). NCBI lineage: Eukaryota > Metazoa > Chordata > Actinopteri > Perciformes > Sebastidae > Sebastes > Sebastes umbrosus. Next base: position 31,431,808 of record NC_051269.1, on the reverse strand, counting down.
TCCGACCCTCGTCATCTATCAATGGTGTTCAAACGGGGCTCAAAGTTCAATGGAGGCTGCTGACCTGTTGGGGGCTGGAATAATCTGTGTGTGTGTGTGTGTGTGTGTGTGTGTTTTATGTGTGACGGGGCGGAGGCATGGACATTTGTTTGAAATGTCAAAGTGTCGCCTGTTGGTTCGCTAATTTGAGACCTATTCATAAACCTGAGATAGACTGCAATGACGAGAAAATGTCACAATCATCTAAATAACCACTTCATCTCTTTACAGAATATTAATCTGTTTTTATTTTCTACCTGCTGCACAAGATGGACCGTACGCCTGTAAGTGACCTCGATTTGAAGACACAGATTGTTACGGAGTAGACTGTGCAAGAGTAGAGAGAAGGTCCTCTTAACTACATTAACACTATCTCATCCTCTAAATGCTCTCTGAGTCACAAGTCTATTAGTTTATCTGAAGAGGCATTATCTCAGCTCATAGACTCCCTGGAGACAGTTACCCATCCATTCTTGCTGGTCTTACATACTTGAAACCATTGAGGTAATAACATTTGACCATGATGCAACTAACAAATTCACTCCCATTGTCTAGTTTGCCATTAACTAATTATACGTTTTTTTTTAGGTGAGTGCGGCTAATCCATATCACGTTTCGCTTAGAGCTTATTGATTAATCGATTAGATGTCAACAATTAAATTAATCCCAAACTATTTTGATAATCAATTAATCGGTTTGAATAATTTTTAAATTAAAAAAAAAGAAGGGCTGTCAAAGAGAACGCGATAATAACGAGTTAACGCAAATTCTTCTTAATGCCACTAATTTCTTTAACGCATTAATGCAGATACTGGTATCATATGAAACTGCAAAACCAAAAGAATCCATTGGTACCAACCACGTCATACTAGCTTGTTGCGAAGGAGGCTAAATAACGCTCAAGCGCAAACTTACGCTAAATTTTGGCGAGGAAAAACTGGGAAAAACATTTTCAAAGGGGTCCTTTGACCTCTGACCTCATGATATGTGAATGAAAATGGGTTCTATGGGTACCCACGAGTCTCCCCTTTACAGACATGCCCACTTTATGATAATCACATGCAGTTTGGGACAAGTCATAGTCAAGTCAGCACACTGACACACTGACAGCTGTTGTTGCCTGTTGGGCTTGAGTTTACCATGTTATGATTTGAGCATATTTTTTATGCTAAATGCAGTACCTGTGAGGGTTTCTGGACAATATGGGTCATTGTTTTGTGTTGGTAATTGCATTACATGCACGCATAAATAATAAACATATGCATAAAGCAAGTATATTTGCCCACTCCCATGTTGATAAGAGTATTAAATACCTAACAAATCTCTCTTTAAGGTACATTTTGAACGGGTAAAAAATATGTAATCAATTTGAGATTAATCATGGACAATCATGCGATTAATCACGATTAAATACTTTACTCGATTGACAGCCCCCGCCCCCAAAAAAATCTAATTTCTCTGATTCCAGCTTCTTAAATGTGAATATTTTCTAGTTTCTTTACTCCTCTATGTCAGTAAATTGATTGAATATCTTTGAGTTTTGGACAAGACATTTGAGGATGTCAATCGAGAAAATAATCAACAGATTAATCGACAATGAAAATAGTCGTTAGTTGCAGCCCTAGTTTCGTTAGTACTATGTAGAACTTTGACAGACTGCTAGTGCTATCCATGAATATGAACAAGTAATATATGTATCAATAAATAAGACCCTCTTTTGTGAAAATAATCCAGGTACAATGCACTGCAGAGTAACCTTAAAAATATGATTAAAAATATGTCTCTACAGTGGTGGGCGTTAAATGAGCTTAAATAGCTTTATTTCATATCTTACAAACGCTCAGAGTGAATGGTTAAGCAGGATAAACAAAGACAAAACATGCTCAGATAACAGGGCTGCTTTCATACTACAGAATATAAACCTGCTGCCTCTGTGACCTTAATCAGTGTTTGCTCAGTGTGCACCAGCACCAACGTGTGTGTGTGTGTGTGTGTGTGTGTGTGTGTGTGTGTGTGTGTTATCTGGCAGTGCATGAACCTATTAAATATAATACCTCAAGTCTGCAGTGTTTCCTGGTTTAAATAGCCCTGACATTTAGATAAGAGAGAGCGAGAGGAAAGACAGACAGATATAAAAGATGAAAAGAGAAACACAATTACAGAGAGACAGACAGACAGACAGAGAGACAGAGAGACAGACAGACAGACAGACAGACAGACAGAGGGCTCTAAGATCAGATTCACAGTGTCTAAAGAAAATACTGTTTATAGACAAACTCAAAATCTGACATTTGGTGGCGTTCTTTATTAAAAAAATGTGAATCAACTCGAGAACGTCCCTCTTCTAACAATGTGCAATATAATGTCTTTGTTTGTGATTTCCACCAGAAACATGGTGGAAGAAAAACCCAATTTAACAGCAGTTAAAAGCAACGTACACACATGCAGCATATTTTAATGAGCAGCACAGACTGCAGAAATAACACGGTTCATACCTTGTCGAGCTTCGCCTCAATCTCCACCACGTCTGTCTCCACATCATCAATGCCAGCCCTGCAGAGAGAACACAAAGCCACACAGTTAATCAGATATGCTCGTCAGTTATGCCAGACTCCGTATAAACCAGACAGACTGCCATTTCTGAGAAGTGGAACCACACGTTAAGCTGAAAACCATTACATTCAGAACAAGATTCAAGCTCTAGTTTGGGATAAAATTCTTAGATTAGTGGTACGCCACAATATCACAGTGACTAGTTACAAGTAACCAAGTCTGTGTCATCTTAAAAAGCAGACAAATGATGGAAATGGGAACAAAAGGGAGTGGGAGATGAAAGCATGATTTGAAGAAGAAAGTAAAAAGACCAAACTGGGCAGTGTAAAAGTATATTGTACTGTACTTTTGTGCATTCAAACACATATCTGTATTTTAAGCTGCAATCAGTCACCACACATCCCAGTCTCACAGACTTGAACATTAATCCTAATGACTGGATCGACAAAGGCATCACTCTGGAAGATTAGTGGCCAAGGCCGGGCTGCGAAATCAATGAATGACATCATGCAGAGACATATAGACTGGTACTTAAGTATCCATAAGGTGAGCAGCTACAACACATAGGGTTTTATATTGGGTACCGGCAACTTTGAATTTAATCAACAACAGTAACAACAATGCAATAAAGTACTCCAGATTTAAGTGTTATTTTATATGTGTTTTTTAAATCTACACTAAATATGAAGAGAATGGGGACTCAGCAGGGTGTGTGTGTGTGTCAGGTGGTTTGGGTGGACGAGAAGCCCTCCCAAACCACTATCTTCCCCCTAGGGGTCTTCTTCCATTAGACACACACAGACACATTTACAGGGTCAGTTGGTATGGCAACTCCTTATATGTGGGCCACAGAGGTGGGGCTACTTGCGGTCTTACAATGTCGAACTGTATTTCTGGTTCCTCTGACACATATACCTATATACAGCAAAAAAATCAGAACAAATGTCCGATTAATTTGAGATTAATCATGGACAATCATGCAATTAATCATGATTACATATTTTACTCAATTGACAGCCCCCCAAAAAAGTCTAAATTCTCTGATACCAGCTTCTTAAATGTGAATATTTTCTGGTTTCTTTACTTCTCTATGACAGTTAACTGAATATCTTTAAGTTGTGGACAAAACAAGACATTTGAGGACGTCATCTTGGGCTTTGGGAAACACATTTCCTGACATTTTATAGACCAAACAACAATTAATCAACATTGAAAATAATCTTTAGTTGCAGCCCTAACAGAATATCTCCTCAAATAGTAAATAAATATGAACTTATTTCTCTATTCGCCTCCAGTCCTCAGGATCCGCTGAAGCTTACTGGAGACGGTCGAGCCAAGGATCAGCGTCACACCCTGCATGTGCTGGAACACGTCGACCATAACCCCTAAAACTCTGGGAGACGATGATCTCATCACACAATCTCAACCCCACCCTCTTCTCCAACTCTTTAACACTCTGAAAACACCCTGACAGCTTGTGTTATACATCACAGCAGCAGAGATGCTGCGCGTGCAGACTTGGAGAAAGAACATGTAAACAATTAAGGAACCGGCTCATCTAGTTTATTTCACAAAGGTTGTGACTTTAGAGAGGATGTACACAGCTGAGGGGGGAGCTGACATGTCTGTCTGCAGCTTTAACACCTGCTCCGGAGAACAACATTCCCAGAATTCCTTTCTGCTCCTGAGCTTTTTTTGTTCAGCTATTTCTTGACTTGTCTATCCTGCACTCTTCTTCTTCTCTCACCCAGAACACACACTGTTTATACAGACGGCACTTTTCTCCACCACAACATGACACTGACACAGCAGGCATGGTGTGTGTGTGGTCTGCACAGAAGGGCTGATTTATATTGTTTCAAAGAGAAAAAGACAGCTGGAAATCAGAGTTGAGAGACCTTTCATTAAGCCATCTGAGTAATTTGTTTCACTTGAGTATTGTTGTTGTTGCATGCAGTGTAATCCATCAAACTGGCTTATAGTTTCTGCTCTTTAGCTGCATGTCAATTAGAAATACAACACTGACTGCACATCCAAGCTCTACACTCCCAACAGCATCGTGTTCTCCATTAAGTCACCGTGAACCAAACACATTCAATGTCAAACAGCTGGTCGATCTGGAGGATAAGCTCATTACAAGCGTGTCGTGTCTCAGGCAACACACACCGCCAATAAACAGAGACTGACATTTAATGACGAGGCGACATTTGATACAGAAGCAGCCGACGCTCCATTGATCCCAGTTTTCAAGTTCAGCACAGGCTTCAGAAAATAGGATGACTGTTGTCAAAGTATCCTCATACAAAGGTTTGTATATCTTACAAAAAGTTATTCCTCATTTTTTGTGCATTTTTCCTACGAATGGCCAGCAAAACTTCTGTCTTCTTCACAGGAAACTACTTGGTTAAGTTTAGGAAAAGATTGTGAAGTGGCGTAACTGAAGTACGGACGTTACATGACAAAAACTACTTAACAAATTTTTTCTGTCATTCCCCCCTTTGGAGGAAGAAATATTTTCACGCCCTCCCCCCTCAGAATATTTTGTTAGATATAAACTTGCAGTGAAAATTTTAAATTATTACGATCTCTCTATTTTTCAATACATTTTGACTTTTGGACTGAGGTCTGAGGCAATTACAGAGACGGACGGAGCGCCGCGTCGCTCGCTCGGTGCGTGTTTGAGAGAGAAGAGGGAAGAGAAGGTGGACGGTAGACTAATGTTTATGTAAGTTTAATAATATAATAATTATAATGTCAACGTTATGAATGAAGCTTCAAACTACCTGGTGCAGCCCTACTTCGTTACATTTTATTTTGATTACCGTCAGATGAGCACGTTAAAGTATCTTGTTTGTCTGTTTTTCTTTTTGTCCCTGTCAAATATCTGTTCATTGTGTAAACCTACAGACTACCTGTCTGAATGAACACTATTATGTATAAAGAGCAGATCTGTTTACTGTTCTGCCGTGAAAAAGATTCCAACCTCAAAACATGATTTGCGTATCACATTTTCCCACCTGTCACGCACGCCCCACAGTTTGAGAACCACTGGTTTAGGTTGAAACAACTCCGCAAGTGGCGTAACTTAAGTTACGTGACCAATAAATCAACGTTGACTTCTGGTTTCACACGGGACACGAACACCGGTCTCCTGGATGAAAGGTCATTGTTTTTTGACCCATCTGTCCACTCTGACCTCCTCCCTACGCGGCATCTTTATACTTCCGGGTTCACGATTACATGGATTACATTTGGATTGATTTTGTGGAATATATACGAATTACAGAGCATTACTTTTCACAAGTATAGCTATAAACGAAGAATGAGAACAGCTTGCTGTGGTACTTGTGCTTTGTGTTGCATGTTGGATGCATGTAGTGTTTGTTTCCCAGTATAAACATGCATGTTTGTGCATGTATATCAAAGTGCATTGGGAATTACGAGCTTTGAAAATCAATACACTAAGAAGGTTGTCAGCTCTGGCAAGGTTAAATACCAAAGAAACAGCACTACTGTAGCTAATGTGTGTCTTTGAGTGTGTGTCTGTGTGTGTGTGTGTAAGCTTGTGAATGCATGTTTGTCCTTATTTGTCCCTTTCAATGCTCCCTACATTGTTACAGGATCTCAGCTATTAGCGTGCTTCCATAACTACGTGCACCAGAGAGTTATGAGATTAAAGTGAAATGGAGAAAGACCAACTCCCAAGGAGGATTATGGGTAATGCTGCAAGACACGATGGCTGCCTGAAGACGCCAAGGCAGCGACGAAGAAGATATTTGTGTGTTTAAAAATGTGGTCTCAATGACACTTGCTTCCTTTGTGTGCTCAGTGTGTGTGTATGTGTGTGTGTGTGTGTGTGTGTGTGTGTGCGTGTGTGTGTGCGTGTGTGCGTGCGTGCGTGCGTGTGTGTGTGTGTGTTTAAACAGTGGAGGAAACCCCAAAGCTGCTCCACTGATGATGATGATGATGATGATGATGATGATGCACGCCAGTCAGGAGGGGGGGATGGGCTCATACTCGCTGCCAGTGGTAGTAGTATACTGTACACGATCTGACATCACCAATGAGGGCGGGGGAGGGGAATCTCACGTGCACAAACCCCACGTGCACTCCCATCAGCCCCAACAACCATCCACACTAAAGCAGACAGAGTCTATTCTTGTCACCCACGACGTGTGTGTACTCTAGCATGAAGCTTGCGTGGCTATCCTCTCGCATCTCTTCACACGAGAGCAAAGTGCGTGCACACACACACACACACACACACACACACACACTGCACCGCACCGCAAAGGCTCCAGCCCAGAAACTATCTGAGTCCCCCATGTCTTCCAGACTCGATGTGTCACATGCCATCACATCCACAGCAGCATCACTTCACGGACCAGAAGGACAGCGGCAGAGGGAACAACAAGTCCTCTGATACCAGACAGGCCCGGACCCCAGCGGCTAAAATACTCACATGCAATGAGACATTAACAAAGATATTCACTGGAAATGACATGATACATGTCTGTTGGACAGTATGTGCCTTGAGTAAAAGAAACGTGACCATCTAGAGTAAGATACAAGATGTTTGACTGGTCAGGAGCAACAGTGAACAAGCTAGGACTGGAAAACATACAACAAACTGAGAGTAAAAATGCAGCGTCTCATCAAATGTAATGCAACCCGGTCTCACGGGAAGGCGTATAAGTAGCACGACATTACACGGACATTCCGCGTGTCATGAGGACGCATTTTAGCCTCTTTGCATGTCATTTCATACGCCACGGAACAAAACTACGGTAATTGTCCGCAGTTAGATTTAGGCAATAAAAACGCTTAGTTAGGTTTAGGCAAAACGTCATGGATGAGCTTAAAATAAGTACGTAAACTAAGTAAAAGACACACATAACAGTATGGATAACACGTCACAAACGTTACTAAAAAACGTGACAAATGTCACTAACGTAGCTTACAAAACAAAACATTGGTCTCAAACACTGGTCTTCGGGGTAAAAGTCGTGTGTTTGTTGGACCCATCGACCTCGCTTTTTCTTCTGCATCACTAGCTCTGAGCGTAGCATGTTCACATGGATGCGTTTATCCATGTGAAATCAGTCAGTACAGACTACATGGCGTACTAATGACACATCAAAAGCAAGAAGTATTTTCTTAAAGCACATTATTGTTTCATCCATATGCCTTTTCGTGCGAACGGGCTGCTAATGGAGCACAAATGCAAAGTGTGCATGCGCATGTATGTCCTGGAAAAATCCTAATTCACCATCAACCTCTTCTGTGATGCTTCCTAATCTGAGCCACTGACCTAAAATACATGTGTGTGTGTGACAGATGTGCATTTTGTTTATTGGATACCAGCATACTGTACTTTACTGATATATTGCAAAACATTTTAGGGTATCATCAACAGTTTGTCATGTAATTCATGCATCTTTTATTTGACATTGTTTGCGAGCTGACTCAGCAAATCAGACTGTGTGTGATGGGCAATGACCTCATTTTCTTCTTACATCAGGTGGACAGAAGCAAATCCACTGTCTCATGTGTAGTCTAGTCACAACCACACACACATAATCGTGAATAAACAAATGAATCAGATGCAGAATATGACGGGCAACACAGAAACGCACACACTGACCCAGAAACCTACTAAATACATGTTTTTATCGGAAGACTCTGATAGGACACAAGCCCAAACTATGTATAAAAGATTTAATCTGCCAAATTTAGTTCCATTCACACCTTAACTTTCTGCTAAACAAAGAGGATGAATAAGTCATGGCACTCTTGCTGCTGCGTGAACAACTGTTTGCTGACAGCTGGAACATTTATCTAAAACAGCATTTACATGCCTCAAAGAAGACAGTGAGCAGAAAACCATAAATAAAGTTACTTTAAAGCATCATCATGCCTGGTTTACTGTAGTAATTGTTGTCTTACACGCCTGCATGCATGCCTAATGGCGCCTCGCCCTCATGGGCTTATAAGACACTATTATCTTCAACATCACTGAGAACAGACAAGACACGACACAGTGGTGATGTGTCATAGGAAGATACATGCAAATTTTTCAACCCTCTTATATGAGGCAATGTTGAACCAGGAAGCAACATTTTTCTGCTTAATTTGCTATTTAATTTTGCAAGAGACAGACAGGAAAGGCAGGGGAGAGAGTGGATGACATGCAGCAAAGGACCATGGATGTATAATGTAATAACTGGATACCAGACCCCAAGATGGCGCAGATTCAGTCCAATGAGAACTGCTTGAGGAAAGTTTTACAAATATAGAATCTCCATGGATCAAAGATGTATAATATAAAGAGTCATAATCTACCTTGTTTGCAGGTCGAGGTGTCGTGTCAACAGTTTTACAGTGGTAGTCTATAGGGGAAAATGCCTTTTAGGCAGCAAGGGAATTTTTCACTGCAATACTGTGAGTGGCCACTGGAACAAAACTGGAAACAAGGCTAAGCGACGGCACCATATCAAGTCTTATACATCCATGGGCCGGATTCAAACCCGGGCCTCTGCGGCAAGGACTCAGCCTTGATGGTATGCAATCTACCAGGTGAGCTACCAGGGCACCCTGAAACATTGGATGTTTATATGATTTTATCATCTATTTAGCATCAATTAAGTATCTTGATTAAGGATTTTGAATTTCGAATTTGTTTTCTAACCAATAGCTAACCGACAAGATTAATGCGTCGCATGCTGAGGTGCTGTGGTTGAAGTGCCTAACAAGCCGCCCAGCTGCAACAAAAAGCCGATGCACAAACAGGTTGAATCCATCATTTATCACCAGCTGCAGTGTATGAGCGAAACAGTCCCCAGTTCACCAGACCGGGAGAGTTAATGTTGCAGCCACGATGCTGCGTGTGTTGTCGTGGACACATGCAGCCTCTTTCCCAGTAAAAGTCTCCACCGCATCATTTAGTTCAGCTGCGAGGTTGTCAGCTGTATGTCTGCCTGGCGTAACGTTAGCAAGTGCCTGACGTGTGCGTATGACGACAATGAATATGAAGTTGTCAGTAACGTTATAGCTGTGAACGTAGCAGTGCAGTGTGTGCACAGTTTATATTCAGTGAATAATTGCTACAACTCCTCAAGACCCAAGCCAAGCTCCCGGGTTTTGTTTTCCAGCCACCTGCTGATTAAAGTGAAGACGGTTAGCCCCGGAGTTAGCAACAACACCAGCTCAGACTCTCTTAAGGTGGGCTGTTGAGGTGGAACAGCTTTTCTCCTTTAAGTGACAAGCTGCTCCTCTAAGATTTGCTTTTTATTTCATTTTTTATATTTCTTTCTTTCTTCTTTATTTTCATTGAACCGTTCAACTGATTGCATTAATTGGTCAAAATTGTTATTGTTGGGTAACAGCTCAGTAGATTACCAAAAGCAGACATTCCTGATTTGCCAGAAAACTAACAATATCATGATATATCACAACAAAATTACCTTTACCACGGTAGACAATTTTATCCATATCACCCACCAAAAAGTACAAAAAGGGTTTGCACCAAATCAATTAGATTGTTATTGTTTTCACGTCCTAATACATATCACTCAGCCCATAGCATGTAGCACCATAAAACATTAAAACCTAACCATAACTCTAAAATTCAAATCAAATAGTGTCTCCATCACACACAACAAACAAATGCTAAATTGCTCTAATTTTGGGTAAAAGTTTGAACTTAAACTATCTCAATATTTTCTTTTGTATTGTAAAAAGAAATGTAAAAGTTAGACACTGTAGCGTGCATTTTAATTCTTTGTATTTTCAGTATAAACAGGAGAAGGTCTTGTTGTTATTACTGTAAGTACACACAGAGAGAGATTCAAACTGTCTCATTTATAATGTATACACGCTTTCATCATCCTCCACCCACAAGTACAGACGAACACACACATCAAAATATCCCCTTCCCAGAATTCCAAGTAGCGAGCTCCATGGCAACCATTCATTGACCCCAATCACCATGGCAACAGGCATCAGCATTACTCGCGCTTTTTTTTTTTTTTTACTGACCAATTTCCTCTTTGTCTGTCTGATGATGTGTCTGTCCCTGTACATCTTCCTTTCAGTCTCACCAGCTCCCTCTTTCTCAAAAACGCTCATTTTCCAGTGTTCTTACTCTACGACGCTGCTTTCCCTGAGAGAGAGAAAATCAGCCAAAACACGACAACCTGCTGATACGATCTTTATCACGGACAGGCCAGTGTGTTACGGTGGCGAGTCAGTGGCTTGTGTTGCATCTGCAGTGCCCGCCCGCTGCCACAGGCAAAGTGCCCTTGAGTAGCATACTGATGTCTGAACGCTTGAGAGACTCTGTGCTCAGTCCTGCTCAATGCAAAATGATCAATCATAACATGTCAGTCTCAGTCAAGTCACACATTTTTGTCTTTGTGGAAAATATCAGTGGGTTTAAATCTTTTTACTTGTATTGAATAATAATCTTTCGTTGATTCTAATAATGTGATTTGCATTATTCTCCCATGTTTCTACACCATCACTTGTTGCAAGACAAAAAGGTTAAACTACATTTGAAAATCAGCTCTTTGTTTGCCGACTGAAGTATTTCAGATTTTAAGATAAAATCGTCGATCACATGTCTTGTTGTCTTTGTCTGACAGTGAGCGGACGCAGGTGGTTTTGGGGTGGGGACAGTAAGTGCAGCCCATCCTTCATCTCTTTGTTCTTACATCCTAAACCACACTCACCAAGCCCCTATATTATTAACAACCAATTTTGGTCACCTCAAACAAACATTTGCAGCTTTTTACATCGACCTGTTTGTGAAAGGGTTCTCTAGAACAGGATACGAGTCATCGTGTTGTCAAATCGACTCAGTGCTTTGCTCTAATTTTTGTCCATAACAGCCTTCTCCCCCAAGAAATCATCTATTCCCCCTTCTCTCTTTGTTTCATTTGTGCCCGCCTCCGTCTGTCCATCTGACAGTCTCTCTCTCTGTCTGCCTGCTGTCTGTCTGTAACCCTCCTTCATTAGCTGCTGGCATGAAGCTGAGGATTGTGTTTTTGAGAGAGACTGTATACAAAAGGACAAACAAAGAAAATTACAAATGCATAGGTGAACATTTATTAATCTAAAAAACTAAATTTTCATGGCAAAATTTGTTCAAACTAGGGCCTTGAATTGATCAAAATATTTAATCGTGATTAATCGCAAATTAATGGCTCATTTTTTTATCTGTTCAAAATGTACCTTAAAGGGAGATTTTAATACTCTTATCAACATGGGAGTGAGCATGCTTGCTTTATGCAAATGTATATATATATATATTACTGGAAATCAATTAACAACACAAAACAATGACAAATATGATCCAGAAACCCTCACAGGTTCTGCATTTAGCATAAAACAATATGCTCAAATCATAACATGGCACACTGCAGCCCAACAGGCAAAGACAGCTGTCAGTGTGTCAGTGTGCTGACTTGACTATGACTTGCCCCAAACTACATGTGATGATCATAAAGTGGGCATGTCTGTAAAGGGGAGACTCGTGGGTACCCATAGGACCCATTTTCATACACTTATCTTGAGGTCAGAGGTCAAGGGACCCCTTTGAAAATGGCCATGCCAAAATTTTTCTATCCAAAGTTTAGCATAACTTTGGAGCGTTATTTAGCCTCCTTCCTGACAAGTTGGTATGACATGGATTTCTTAGGTTTTCTAGTTTCATAGATGCCAGTATCATCACTCTAGCTTTAAAGCAAGCCCGCTACAACCTCTGAAAGATCGACTGCGTTAATGCGTCAAAGAAATTAGTGGCGTTAAAATGATTTTTGCATTAACGCGTTATTATCACGTTCACGTTGACAGCCCTAGTTCAAACATTTGAAGCTGTTCAGTCACCCATTTAACAAAATGATTCAAGTCTCAATAGACCAATTAGCACATGCACGTGCACAGACTCCATCAAAAGAGCCTCTAGTAAATGATCCTCTCACAAAACACACACACACACACACACACACACACACTTGCCTAAACAGACTGCCTTTCACACCGACAACTAGCCAAGCCAAACACTAGTATCTTATGTGTTGCTAACAAAGACGCCTTCACTGCTTCCCATTAAACCCCGCTCCCAACACACAACAAACATCACACTCATTCCCTGAAAAAACATTTGACTGCACCGATGGCTGATGAAACAAAGAGACCAAACATGAGGCTGACAAAAAGGACCATTGCTTGTGTACTCCAGCCTCAGTTTAATGGTATTAAACTAAACTGGGCCAGCTGAGACAAAGTGCTGATCCAGTGCATTCAGGCATATTTTCTTGAACTATTCCTTTAAGATAATTAAGATAATTTAAGACAAGATTGTTACCACTCTCATATATGTAAATATAAGTCTACAGCCAGTTAGCATAAAGGCTTAAAGCAAAGGCAAACAGCCAGTCTGTCTCTGTACAAAAGTAATAAAATCTGTCTACTAACACCTCTACAGCTCACTAATTATCCAGGAGACCAGAGGAGGCTCATAAAACCACAAAGTGTGGTTTTTATACTTTGGTTTTTAAATAAACAAGATATAACGTCTTAATTTGTGAGCTTTACTGGTGTTGGTAGAGGTGTTACTTTTGGACTGAGCCAGGCTAGCTTTTCCTTTGTTTCCAGTCTTTATACTAAGCTAAACTGGATATGATACGGTATCTCTGGGGAAGAAAGTGGTTTATTATTGAACTTTTTCTTCACAGGGGCTGCGATTAATAATTACAAGCGATTACACAATTTCCCAGAGCCCAAGGTGATCTCTTCAAATGAACCCTGTCTCCTACTAAATGAAGTACCCATACAACTGAACTTCATTCTCAATTACATTTTGAGGGAAAACATTTTTATCCCGGATTACAGTCACACATTTTAACAGTTTTAAACACACGGTAAATGTATATTGAAACAAAACAAATAATACAGCAAAACTACATGGTTAGGTTTAGTAAAAATGGCTTAAATGACCACGAAATTCAACACACAAAACCAAACTACTTTGTAGGTTTTGGAAAAAAAGTCATGATTAAAATAAGTGGACGTTGACTTTTAGTTTCACACAAGACACGAACCCGGCTTCCTGGGCGAAAGTCCGGTGTTTGTGGACCCATCCATCACCCTACTACCCTACTACGCACTACTGTACACACACGCACCTCTACACATAACAAATAGTGATATCCATCATATTTTGGGATTTATACATTATTATTACATACTTATACTATTATATATATATAATGTATAAAAACAAAAAACAAAGCATTTGAATACTTATTTGGATGCCAATTACCATGGCAACGGTCGAAGCTTCAAAGTCAGCCCTACCAAAACCCAAAAGATATTTAATTTATTTGCTTGATAAATGACTTAAACAGATAATTTACTGTCAAAATTGTTGTTGATTAAGTTTCTGGTGATCGTTTAATTGTTTCAGCACTATCTCACAGCAAAGAAATCCAACTATGGTAAGCTTGGTAAGGTGAACTATAGTATATTATTCCGGCTCTGTGCTTTAATGCAAGTTATTCCAACAACTTTTAAAGAGGACATGGCTGTCCATGCTGGTGGATATTTGATCGAGTTATGGTATTCAAGGTCTTATGAGCAGCAGAGGATAAGCGGCTGCATATTTGTCTGTGCAGTATCTCTATAATTCAACAAAGCATTACCACAAACACACTATAAGTCAGCAGATACAGTTTCTCTGCTTCCCAGCAGCTGTCAGACCACCTGCCTGCTGGCCACAACTAAAGCACGTCATTAGCCCAAATGTGATGCGTCTTTGTTATCATTACTCATAAGCAGAATTCTTGTACACCACTCTCTATAAACACAATGCATTTAAAATACTTCTGGTCGAGCAGTCTGGGATGTGGGAACGTCATTATATCATTCCAGAGTACATTCCATCAACAGGCCAACAGGAAGTGTGTTGGACGCTTCTGAGTGCGAAGTGGACATAAATGATTACCCTCTAATGTATTGGAACCGCAGCTCAAGCCAGGTGGAACTGCTTCTTCTTGGAAAATAAAACATATTTCTCTCCTCTCTTGCCAACAAAGAGAGAAGGGCTGAGAGTAAAACAGGGAAAACTCAGCGACCGTTTTCCACAGGAAGCCACTCTGCTGACTTAGAGAAATGCAACGTGAGTTACATCATCATCAAGTGACCATAATTGTTCTGTTCCCATAAAGGCTTGAACCTGCGTGAGCGAATGAAACAGACGGTTATAAAATTATAAATCCTCGATCTGCTCCTCCAAGTTTCCTACATTAACACTTAGTAAATGTACGCGGCACGCACGAACACACACAGCTGTCTTCCTCCCTCCTGCTGATCCTACGCTCATCCATGCTGTGCATTAAAGTGGCACTACATTTCAGCACATTTTCAGCTTAAACCATTGTGATTTCCACAACAAAAAAATCCCTCTTAATGTTGGCCATGGTGGAGCATGTTGGGCTTATTTCCACTGCATCCTCACAGCAGGAGGCACTGATCTCTAATATTGTGGCTATGTTTGGTGGTCAGTAAAAAGTGATCTAGATTCGGCCTTTATTCACTTCTTTAATGTTGGCAGATCATTTTTAAATATTGCAAAAGAAGGAATGGAAGAAAATATGCAACCACAAGTTGGCACCCATACTTGCCAACGCTCCTGATTTTCCCGGGTGACTCACGTTTTTCCTTACCCTCTCCCGGTTTTCTCCCGGGGTCACGATTATCTTGCATTTCTCCTAATTTATTTTATAAAATTTCTCACCTTTTTTTTCTTTTTTCGTTATCACAATCTGTTTCTTGCACTGTACAGTGTGTATAAGCCCTAATGTTTCCACCCGGACAACAATATAGCTACACCAAATGTGGTTTCTGGGCGGAAGAGAGCTGCTTACGACACAACACGTACAGTTCATCACAACGTGCAGCGCCCAAAGTTGGGCTTTGCTTGACGCAGTGAAAAGCCGTCATGGCGCAACGCATCCATTGGAAATAATGGGTTTCATAGCGCAGTGGTACCGTTGTCGCATTGTGAAAGGGCCTTCAGTGGGTGAGAGACGGAGTCAGAACAATAGGATGTGCATTTTCATTTCATCACAGTCGCTGTTACATCCAACATCACAGCACTACTTTGAGAGGGCACAAATCTGAGATGGCGCATATATTTGCAAATGAAATAAAGTACTAACTGAGTTAATCTTTGCATCTAAAGTATTAATTAAAAATCGATACAGTGTTTTTGAGATCCGATACAGTATCACAAAAAATAACATTGTGATATTTGATTTTTTCAAAATTTACTTACAACCCTAATAAAAACTGGTGAATAGTATGCCAGAGATTATTTTGCTATAAGTCACTAGAATACAGGAAACAAGGTCAATTTTAAACCTTTTTAAACCGCACTTTGGTTTTGAAATTCTCCTTGTTTTTGAGGTCTCAAGGTTGGCAAGTATGCAGGCACCTGAAATCCTACGCTAGGTTTGAAATCTGACAACAGGCAGCACAAAGTTGGGCCAACACATCCTTTGTCCCGGGGGAGGACAGCTGTGGCCTGGGTGGAGTTGTGGTGTTGAACTATTCAGGGCTCGAGGGCACGTTTGATCATGCTCCACTCACACTCTGAGGAATGTGCCCTCACTCCCCACATTGTGTAAATGACGGGCCTCGTCTTCTCAAATTAGGGGGTTAAAGAAATAGTTGGAAGATGAAGAGATGGACTCACAGAGCATCTACGTATCTGATCAAGCACTGGAATGTCAAGAGATCACTTGATGCAACGTGACAGCAACGCTCCCTGTGTCTTAGTGTCTTTTTTGTGATTTGAGTTGAGAAGCTGTGATGACCTCCCACAACAGACTGAAAGCAGCAGGAAGTCAAAAAGGAAAGCAAGAAAAAAGGGGGCTGCGAGCTCATCCCATGCTCCGACCTCTTTAACCTCCGCTGACCTCCCAGTGGGGTGCAAGCAGCAGACAACACGCATACAGACGCAGCTTGCATGAGAAACGCAGGGGAGGAAGAAAATCTCCTGTGGTGTATAAGCACTTTGTTCCCAGGACTCTTTTGCTTCTGTCCTCTTTGCATCCGTCCCACTAACAGCCAGCTGATTGTGAGGGATGACAGAGCGTAGAGATGGAGTCGCACTGGAAGATCATCCTCTCTACAGTCCAGAAGACAAAGTGAGGGATAGACAGCAATGACTTTGGGTCTTGTGTTAAGTCCGCAGCTAAATATTTACATCACATCTGTGTGTTAGTCTGGGAGGGAATGAATATATGTCTCAGCAAGACTGTTTTTCCTCAGAGAGACACAAGAGGCTAAATGTAGTGGATACAGTAGCTCCCCATTTGCTATTGTACACACAGAAAAAGAACAGTTCAGCTGGGCTGATGATCCACAAAGGTTCAGTATCAGTATACAGTTGCACAGTATGTCTTTAGCCATGAATTGAAGATACTGTGTCTTTTGAATTTGCATCCAGCTGCCTCTTCACATCGGAGGAATCAATTCTCCCATTTATGAGAGCTATCGTACGCAGGAACGCGTACAAACAAATGCATCCAAAAGGACCATTTTCAGTTTCGTTATTACCTCTCTGTTGCTTACGTGCAATAATATCTTCTGAAAGCACAGTTTTATAAAACATACATGATGTTCTCACGATACGCGAATGACTCTATATTGCAAGAACTCAAGAGATATTATGATGCTGTGATGCCAATGACTAACCCAGCTATGTATCACAACCCCCACACGCCTGCAGCTCAGAGCCAGAAAGAGAAACTAAAACCAGAATGAAAGTGCATGTTGTCCTTTAGGTTATTTTAGCCCTTTCCCTCCATCAAAGCAGGCTTTTGAGGACAGAGTAGAACATTAAGATGTCAGCTTGAGGTATTCTTTACAGGAAACAACAGCAGTCAGCTGCAAACTTGACTAGTGATGATAAAAAATAAGCAAGAATTTGGATTCAAGCCACCTCTGCAAAGCTCCTGTTAGTATTTGTGTTACAAAATCAACAGGAAGAAGAATCTCTATTTCATACATCTGTCAAAAAAAATCACAAGCGCCACTTGTTCCCACCTGGTTTGTAAAATGTTGATGCATGACTGAAGAGAGCATAATACAGATATGAATGGACTGATACAGACAGGTTTACAGGTAGAGTGAATCTACATTCCTCAGGCTTTTCTCCAAGAACAAGGAGACACAGTTCCTATTATCAGAGCACAGAGGATGACTTATTTCTTAAAGAATGTCTGGCACAGATATGGCCGGCCTTTTGTTTCAGCCCTGATACACGCACACACACATACACATATATATACTGAGTATATACTGTATTAACAAATGTTTGACTTGAGCACATGCATACAGACAAACAACACATATGGCTGGCTGATTGACAGTCAGAAATCTGATCCTACGTGGTGACTGCAGGACAGGAGGTCTGTTTAAAGGTGCTCTATATGATATCCAGAGCATTAATATAGCAGCAAACAATTATTTGCTATGTAAAGATATAGAGGAGTAATGTCTACCTGAGCAGAGAATGAAGTCGCTCTCCCTCTGTGTGTGTTGTAATCTGAGCTCCTCGGTGCTTTGTTGACATCCTCGGGCCGGCTGCACATGCTTTTATTGCATGATCGTGCATGTGAGCGTGCCCCACTGGCTAGCTCACGGACGCCGCTCTGCACTGCTGTCATACGGCGGTTACAGCTGATAACGCCATCCCGACTGATGGCGCCGTTGTGGAAGCGTAAATACCTACCCTCCAGTTACCCTTCAGGTTAACACTGTTAGCTTTGTCAGCACTGTTGCCATTGTTTTCACTGTTAGCACTGTTAACTGCGAGGCGCCGGCTCAGTCGTCGCCATGTTGATAGATGTGCGGAGGCAATAGAAATGCTTCCAATCTCGCATTTAGCACATTTAACTTTAATGTTTGGAATTTGTTTACAAAAATGATGTCTTTAATCAATATTAATATTTATCATCTCTCTATATAATGTCGAAATAGTAGTAGTATCGAGATATTGTGTTTCATATTTTTTACCTTTGAATGAAAGAAACGTAATTTCTTTTAATTTTGTTTATGTTTTGACTGTAGACAAAAGACATAAAATATTGGGGGAAAAGCAAAACAAGATGTGACATATGCCAGGATGCTCTCAAATTAAATGTCGCAAGATGAGAGCTAAAATACTCAATGACACATTTAAATTTTGGGTATTTTTTACATTGGATTCAATGGGATGGAAATCAAATAAACTTTCGCTATGGGATTTTAAGTATGTTGATTTGAAGTGATGTTGAGATAATGCTTGATGCTTTGATGATATGATAACGACAATATTACTTCAATCTCTATTGCCTACCATTGTTGTCTCAATGCTGTTTGGAAGTGACATTTGTCAGAGTATATTTATCGCAATTAGCGCACCATGCTGTATATGGATGAGGAGATTACTGAAAATTGGATTTTATGATTTTTCGACAACATGGCATCTAATTGATGGAAATGTAAATTGCAGTTTTCCGCATTTATGACGCAAATATCATCCAGGAAGTCCGCCAAGCAGAGGTTTGTGTTTGTCACACTGAATAGGTCACGGCTTAGTATGGGAGCAGTATGTGTTAATATTTGATTATATCCCTCTTCCCACACTAACCTACAGTAGCAGAGCTAAAGATATACGTTCTAAGTTAAGGCGTCTATTTGTGGCTCTGTGTGATGTGAGAGAGAAGAGATGCTGCTTTGAACCAGCTGCGTACCAGAAGAAAGAAGTGAAGCTTTTGCACAACAGCCCGCGCTCCTCCTGTTATCTTTGGCAGCACTGACCGAACATCAGTTGAATAAGCCTCCTGCTGACAACACAGTCAGATCTGCCAAAGAGGAAACAACCACCGATATACACTTTTATCCATCTGAGAATGTTCCTTGGTCTGGTTGGCATTAAATAATCATCTGATCATGTACATCTCACTCACGCAATGTGATCAGATCTAGGCCAAAAAGTAACCTGAGGTCTGGTTTTGGTTTAGTTGTGGTTCACTGATATACATCACTTGATCATACAGGACTTTTTCTGGTATTTATTCTCTCAACAACCCGGTTACTCAATGTAATTTTAGGTTTATGCATGTGAGTGTCATTGAGAAAAATAATTAGAAAAACACCATTCATTTTGTACTTCTGTAACGAAAAAAATGTCTACTGCTAGGCTGTTTTTATGTTACCTTGGAGGTCAGATGGATTCTCGTGATGTCACATGATCACATGAGAATTGCGGGATAACATATCAGACGAAAATCCATCTCGTCAGACTTCAGTGATGCGTTTGTATCCGGCCAGCCAGATCATGGATCAATCAGCGTCCTGTGAGGAGCTACTGGCAACTACAGGCGTGGTTTATGTGAGTGTGATGTAACACTGAGGCGACTGTTTGTTCTAAACCACAATTGCAGCTCCTAAAGAGGTTAGTGTAGATGTTGCAATAGCATCAATTATATCAGACCTAAGTATTTCTTCATTGAAAGAAGAGCAAAGGACGGCACTGGAGGTTTTTCTCGATGGAAAAAATGTTTTCGCTCTTCTCCCGACTGGCTTTGGCAAGAGTTTGATTGACAGATGGTTCATCCAATCACCTGCCAAGTACATTTTTGAAAGTGCCTGCCCTTTTCCAAACAGTTTCCAATGACGGCTTCTCAGATGGTTCTTTGTAACAAACCATCTGGCGGGTCAGGTTAGTGTATATGTGCATGTTGGTGAGACAGAGGAGGACAACAGGGATATTTATGTTCACTGGCTCAGCAGTTAGCAGTTTTCTCCCACAGCTCAAAGGTCCCGCAGGTGTGAATGCGCTTGTCTACATGCGTGTTATCGCTCTGAACAGACTGGCGACCTTCACCCAATGCATGCTGGGATAGTCGCCAGCCCCCTGTAACTATAATGCAATGTTGGGGTTTAAAAAAGGAAGGATGGATTCATGACAAAGGTGAGCTCATATTAAAGGTTAATATAATCAGCTTAATTGTACTACAGATGGAATCTGACCAGTTGTAGCTCCTCCATGCATGTAAACGTACATCATCGTTTGGCTTCAATGATATCTAATTATAAAAGTCAACTTTCAGCCAATCTTGAAGACTATGGCTTGAATACATTTCAGAAAACACTGATGACCTTAGCTCAGGGGAGACATAGTTTTATCACAGGTGACAGTTCCAAATGTCAATACACCAAGAATAACACACAATACCTCCAATACCATCCACCTCTTTTGTCAGCAAAATCAACAGTGACCGCAATCTCAAAATCCTAGACGATCCGTCAGCACATTTTTAAAAGTCCCACAGACCCGAATGTTTTCAATATATGGCTGTTCAATAAAGAACTCACTCTTTCACACAAACACACACACACACACACACACACACACACACACACACATGGTCCCTTATCTTCGAGTGTGTGTGTGTGTTGTAAGAAAGGAAATGGAATCTGCTGAAGAGGCCACGTAGGCAATCTGGGACACAGAGCTCACAGACCAGACAAAGTTAGTTTGGGATAACATTTATACACCTAATGAACGTGAGAACCATACAGCAAGTTCCATTACCTCTTGTAACTGTGTACGTCCAGTTTCTGTTGGCCTGATTTAGCAATGCAATGACTACGTTTACATGCACACTACTATTCCACTATTATTCAGAATATGACAATATCCCAAAATTTGACACGGATCATCTAAACAGCTTGGAAACGTTTGGATATTTTGAATTAGGCCTTATTCCGTTTGGGGCATTTTCCCCCATTCGTAATATAAGTCTCAATTTTGGTTGTTATGGCAGTTTGCGACACACGGCCTCTTGCCTGTTTGTAGGCAGCTCTGTGCGTTGTACACAAACCAACTAACGAACAGCTTGCAGAGATGCATGCCCAAAAGAAAAGCCCACATTTCTGGTAAGAATGAGAAAAACACCTACTTTTAAGCATTATGAAAGACTTGGATATCAACAGGTTTTTGGATAAGTGCAAATATCACAATGCCAACTTTTTCAAGAAGGTAGTTGAAGGAATAAAAGAGAGAGGCTGCGTTCGCACTGTCGAACAAGTCCGCCACCGGTTACGTTAATCGGAGTATGCACGGCTGCATGTAAATGGGAATATTAGTTTTCATTTTCATTAGCCTTGTTAACAATTTAGTAGGAATATTGTCTTTTTATAAGGGCAAAGACCAGAATATTTTGTGCATTCACATGTTACAATACATAATATGAGTGTGCATTTATGTATTAAGTAATGATTATATGGATGGATGTGTGGTATTGGTGTGATGGGAGAAAAAGGGAGCTGGATGGAAAGTGGAGGGAAGGTTCAGGGGTTGAGAAAGAATGAAGAGACAGGTTTACATTAACACAACGGGTGGTCTTACACAAGACCCCCGCACACTGAGACAGCTAGAGAAACAAAGCATGCAGGACAGAGAGCCGGGGTCTGGAACATGTATGCAGTTACAGTCAAAGTGCACGTGTGTATGTACGCGTGCGTGCATGCATACAGTGTACACACATCATACAGTGTGTCAGGGTTTAGCTCGGAGGGATTTCATAAAATAGTGCTCCTGAACAAGAGAAAAAGAGACGAATGGTTGTTGTTTGATATCCAATGGCTCTACTGTGATTGTTCTCAGATTATCTTACATGAGGTAAATGGTATCATTTTATTTTACACATAATTTCCTATAATTTTCTAGGAAGTTTCCTGAAAAGAACTTGTAAAATGATGCTAATGATGGAGTAAATAGAGTCGAGTTTACTTAATTGCATTGAATTTATAAGAGGCTGTTTATCTTGAAGAGGATTTCCTTGAAATAACTGCTAAAATCTTAATGAATGACTAAGAGATCAACAAATTTTACATTTTTTAAAGTTCAGTAGACCTGCTGTGCACTCAATACAAACAATGGGGTTACATTCAAAATGAATTGGAATGAATTACAGTGGAAACCACTTATAGTGATCACGTCTGTCCGGGTCAAATGTATCATTATAAGCGGATGATTATTGTAACTGAATTCTTTTATTTTTTATTTCTCAAGCAGATTAGCACCAAAATAACTTTCTTCTTCCTGTACCGTCATGATTTCAATGTGCACTCTACATCAGCCTCGAGAGCAGACGGTCCGCGAGGCAAAGTTATCGAGGGCGTAAAGTCAAAAACAAAACAAAAATTTAATTAACGTTAGTCTAACCTAGACTTAAAATGTTTTTCCATATGTTGTCATGTATGAAAAGAACCAAAATAATCACTGTAAGCGGACTACTTGATTACTATGAGCAAATTATTTAAACAGCATTTGTATAGGAATGATTCTGTCTCAGGCTTTTTGATCCATAAAAGCGGTTGATCACTGTAACCGTGATCACTATAAGCTATAAAAGTACTTGGATGTGAATTGATCACTCTCTCCTAGTTTCCCTGTAATCAGTAACCAAATCACATAATTGTTTCCAAACCGTCCTTTGAATTTAGCGTTACATGTCAGTTCCCTTCTAGTAACTATTGTAAGCCAACAGAGGCATTACTGTTATAAAATAAATTTCAAATGCATTTAACCTGCAGTTGGCTGACTCAAGTTATGCTTCGACGAAAAGTACAATGCACAAGGACAGTTGCTACATTCTTGTACCATTCTTGAGGCGTTATAATGTTTAAATCTACTATGCTTCCAAGTTTCACAACTGTGGAAAACATGTGTGAAAATTGAGCCTTAACTGTCCATGCTCTGTTTTATTGCTCTGATACTGAATGTTTTATTGCTCTCTTGTCCAAAGTAAACCGCAAGTTGTAGTCACCGTGAAACCTTTAGTTATGCTTATTTCATATACAGTTGAGCCTTAATCTCCTTTCTCCACGGCCAAAATCTCTCTTACAGAACCTCCCTGTTCAGCTATCTACATCTGTCTACTCTACAGTGACATGTGCACACACACACACACACACACACACACACATAGACACACACTGATCCTACAAAGCTATGGTATATTGAGCCTGGTCATCCTTCCTTCCTGCTGCAGGACATATTGTCCATTATAGACCGGTGAATTTGCTTCAGCTGTTCTGATTTTTTTTCCACTTGTATGCAATGGGCAATCCATCCAACAAATGGAAGGAGGCACTCCCCATGCGATATAGAGTGCATGTGTGTGACTTTGTGGGGGCGGGAATGATGGATCCAAGAAAAGTGCGGGACTGCTGACACAGCAGATGGGAATGTTTTCATTTGGTTACAAGGAAGTCCACAGAGATCTGAGACGAGGATGCAGGCTGAATAATGTAACAACGGGGAATGTGAAGGGAATCCATCAGTTTTTTAAGAGAGCAATCGGTGTTCCTGTCTCTCATCGTGTCTCTATAGGAGATTGGCCTGTCAATCACACGTGTGGTTTCAGCACTGCGGGGGTGTTTGGATTCAGTAAGGATCAGGGCTGGTGGGCCGCCAGACGCACTGCGAGCCTGTGTCAACATCCTGCGAGGGAACGGTCACTCATGAATGTCTCAAAACACTTAGATTACAAAGGAGCAACTGAGAAAATTAAACAAATCAACATAAATGGTGATAAATGGTGGTGTTTACTATGGGTGGGAAAAAAAATGATTCATTTATGCATCGCCTTTTTTTTTTACGATTTTGAAATACATTTTTCAATGTCAGAATCGATATATTTGCTTCATTTGAGTCGATGCGGAGGTAGAAGGAAGTTACCGCTTTTATTGTTGTAGTCGAAGTAACATAATGTCCTATCCGTTCCGTATCCATCACCACGGCCCCGATGGAGCTGACCATGGATGTATAAAGAGAACGGAGCTGGCGGTAAGCGCTAGAGATGGACTTGGTGAAGTTAGCGGAAGTATACACGTGTGACTACGTCCGGTTTACAAAATAAGGTGTGAACAAAGGGAACTTTATAGACAAAATACATATATGGAAATAAGATTGATTGGATTATATTCACCAGAAGTATAAAACATTACATGTCCCTTATAAATTAAAAAGAAAATACCACAAATTTGTGAGGGAGATGTCTTTATTCTTTAAAAAATGTATAAATAATGGCTGATAATGACTGATATATTTTACTTCAGGACATTTTTACTCCATACATGCTGAAAATTAATCATTTCTACTGTATTAATTTAAGTATTTTCCAAAGTAAAAGTCCCTAGAAGTGTATGATTCAACTTTTTCCCATGGTCCAGTGTTATAAAGCGCAATAAATCGTAAGAACGAATCGCAATATTTAAAAATCGCAATACATATCGAATCAGCACCAGTATCGTGATACGATCGGATCGGTAGATAGGTGTATCGTCTCAGCCCTAGAGTTAACTAAAAGACAGCGGAAGTTAAAGTCAGTGGTCAAAAATTCTGACGCATTCCTGTTTGGCTTCCTCCACGCTGCGTCACATACCGCCCGGGGCGACAGGAACGTGGGTGGAGGAAGAGAAAGAGGTGTTAGAAGAAGAGTAAACAACAGGAAGAAAAAACAACAAGATGAAAATAACAATAGGATGTAAAGGAAAACTATACAGTGCACAAAACCATAAGAGAGCAGAGCTAAAGCAAAGAGAGAGAAAGTTGAGCCAAATCTGAACCAACTGGATCCCAGATGTGAGAGGGTGAGAGTCAACACACACACACAGCATCTCTTCCTCCTAGTTTGCATGAGACGGCAATGAGCCAGAGTGCACCGCATGACTATTTCATTTGTCACCTCGGGGAAGCTGTGTCCGACCAGCGCCCGCCATTTGACAGGACAGCTGTCCACTTCCTCTACTGGCTGTGTCCTCTTTCTTTTTATACTATAATTTACCAGCAATTGCATTCATGCTTTGCTGCCAGGGTATGTGTCCAGCCATACAACGTAACTTATGACGCATTCAGTGTGTTAATGTATGAAATATCAGGCAGGTTACCAGGACTACAGTAACGATGGCGACCATTAAATCCTTCTTCACTCCCTCTGTCCTTTAGTCTACACCTCCTCTGAGTCCATCCATCCAATCAATCCATCCTTGCTCCTTCTCTCCATCAATTACCTTCCCTATCCTGTCAACCATCTATCATCCCTCCAGACATAAACCGCCTTCTCTTCTTGCATCCTTCTAACTACATCCAGTTAGAAAAACAGACAGACAGACTCAGGTAATCTATTGAAACACAATCTACCATGCTGCTGCAGCCCTGACAGTGATTCATATCCATCCCACATCCACATTACCAATGGCGGGCGGAAGGAGAAAAAGAGGAGGAAGAGGAGAAAGAGAGGTAAAAAATGTGAGAAAAGGACATAATACCTGTGGGAAAGATGTCAAGAGGAAGACAAAAGTGTGCTGCAGTGAAAGACAGAATCACTGAGGGCAGCAGTAAGAGGGATGACAGATGTTGACAAAAGACCTCTCACTCTTTATCTTTTTCTGTCTTTTCTCTGCCGGTTGCTTAAACCAGTTGGGTTGTTTTTTTTAAGGCGAGCAGGGCTCAGCGACACCACATAATACCCACATTGTGTGTGGATGACAAACATCCACTTGTGGCTAAATGTTTCTTTTCGCAGGAACATTAGTCATCATACCAACGTCAGAGGCAGGGATTTCTTTGACCAACTATGATCTTAAACGATAAACCGATAAACAACTGAAGAATGTCTGTGTGTGTGTGTGTGCATGTGTGTGTGTGTGTGTGTGTGATAGACAGTCTTGTGAAACTGGCTCCTCCCGCTACATTTCTCATTTTTGACGTGAGCCACTAAAACAGGATGTAAACAACAAGTTGATATTTCATGGTAGAGTTTAAATAGTTTACCCTGACCAATAAATGTTTTGGGATGAAATTTAATTTACTGATCCTTCAACCCTACTGTATAAAGAAGTACAAAATCGTGTATGCAAACATCCCAAAGAAACAAACAGCCACCATGAAGTTGAAAGTCCTGCTTCTGCAGGCAAAAACCTCACTGTTTTTTATGCATAAAGCAGTTTGGAGACACCGTGTTCTCCTCTGGGACCTTCTGCTTCTCGGTGAGCGTTTGTCGGCCTAGTTTTTTGCGGTGTGTCCTGCACTGTTGGCTCTAGTCTGCCCGTGTTGGAGGTTTTTCGGCTGATTCAGCATGTTGAATCTGTGGCGGAGCCCGTCGGTGAGAGAGATGGTCATCTGGAATGAAGCTAAGTGGTGAAGGAGTGGTGTTAAAATGGTCGGCAAACGCTGTTTTGTTTCATGTACTTATCATAACAACGGCTTGTATATCCATCGTCCTCGGTTTCCCTTTTTAAATGACGAATACAGACGACCGCCGCCTGCTGGTGTGGAGAGTCATTTCCTCTCACGCAGGCGCAGAACGTACATGGTAGTCGGCCGTCGGCTGTAGTCTTTGCGGTGTGTTCAAGTGCAACTTGTCAGCCAAGACAAAGGCGACGTGGGGCGACACAACAGGCGGCCTTCATTGCTGCTAGTTCTTTGATGTCGGTTTGGTGTGTCTGGGCCCCCATTGGCTGATTTTACCCTGCAGAATACCACCATATAAATAGTTATGTGACACTATAGCACCATAAGCTGCAGTCTTTAATGTGTGTGCTGTACAGTATGTCCAAACACACATGCTGCTACTGTACATGTTTAACAGCTTTATGCAAGTGTGCATACATGTACTAATGTCTTGAAAGGGTTTATCCATGCATGCTTAAATGTGTGGCAGTCAGCACACAAGTCTGGCTCACCACCACGCGTGTATTCCACATGTTACACACCGGCCGGTCCCGCTTGTTTCCTCCATTGGGATTTATCGACTTCCTGGGGAGCGAACTCTCCGTGGTAAATTTTGGGGTTCACAGTTCAGACATGGCTTCAATTCTGAGCACTGAAACTTAGAAAGTCTGTTTGCTTGTTTGTCTGACAGCCATCATGACAAAAGATGTAATTGCCATAACACGCCAAACCAGCAAACAGGGTTTTGAAACCAGAAAAAGCCTTGACATGTGCAGTTTAGTGGAGACAAAAGAAGTGTTGAAACTGGACAGGACACCCAAGAACAGACAAACGTTTCCCACTGAGAAAATACTACGTAGTGCCAAGATGAAGAAAGCAGCCAAGGAACAAGATGCAGGCAATTTATTTAATAGTTCAGATTCGAGTTTCAACAGGCCTTGGCAGGATTTTAACAAACTCCCACCGAATCCTGATCTCAGAGGGGTTGAATGATTGCTGTGAGAAGGTTCAATTTAAGCCACATTTTTCGCTCTAGTAACTCATGACAGGAATGAAATCTGTTCTGGAATAAGACCTCTACATCTGCTACAAACCTAAATCACCTTGTAGTAAAGTTGTTTTCCAATGTTTCATATAAGATCATTTCAAAATAATACCCAGAATCCCTTTCACAATGTCTGATGCGCCTGATTTGAGCTAGATTGACTGGATCAATGTAGGGCATAAATACTGAAGCTTTCTTTTCATAGTGCATGCTCCTGCTGATGGCAATGTCTTTATTGAACAAGTCCGAACTTTAATTGTGAGGTTTTAATTAATCGCCTTTTACCCTTTAGTCGAACTAAACATCAATCTTTGCTCTATAATTGGAAAACTGAGTACAGCAGCAGAAGCATTACAGTTGTGACCATTGAATGGCTGCTTGCTGAACCTCTCTCCTGAAACTCAACTGTTCAGTCATAGCTTGGCAATCGTAACTAGCAGAGTTGCTTATTATCCGCTTATTATGAGCAACATTGGGCTTGTTTTCCTGAAAAGTCGCTTACAAATATTGGTAATCGCGGGTTACGTTTTTTTGGGGTTGTTTCTAAAGTGTAGTTGCTTTATTGGGCTTATTCCCGTCTCTATCCTCTATACCTGTCTAGTTTGGCTTGTTTCTTCTTTGTGGGGTTGATAGAGTTTAGCTAACAATGCCAGGTACTAAGTGGGCGAAATATGGCAAAAAGTACAACAAAGACTGGGAAAAAGAAAGTGGACTTGAAGATTGGATTCGCCCTCAAGTGGGGAACGATTCAAAGACAGTTTGCCATTTTTGTAAGTGTGATATACGGCACATCATGTAAATCTGGTAAAATGCAAAAATGTAATTAAATGTTCAAATTCTTTAAGTTTAGTTAATAAGAAAAATGTCAAGTTACAAGCTAAAAACGGATGCAAAAATGACATCAAACATTCAACTTCTTTAAGTATATAACAGGAAAAAGTCAAAGTTACAAGCTAAAAATTGATGCAAAATTGCTATTATATGCATGCAATCCAAAATAAATTCATACATATGTATGAAGTGATCAAGTGGCCGCCTCTCTCTCATATCATGGTAGGTAGGCAAGGAGGTAAGACACCTAGGTGCTAGCTGTTCAAACTATACAAAACTGGGGGTTACAAACACCAATCTGATTATTCTGACAGGTTGTGACTCGAAAAGGTTGAGAACCGCTGCTATAATATACAGGCTACATAGCTCTAACCCACTATAGGACTGTGCTTCTTCGTTTCATACATGACTCATCAACTGGTCATAATGCTGACTTGTTTTCCTGGCACGTGCAGCTTTAGCCACAATCCTTTAGCATTATATCACATACATAACCATCATGTCCATGTCTTTTTACATGGTTCTTGATTTAAAATGATTAAACCGGAGACAGAGTTTCCGACCATCTTACAGAGTTGGTGTTATTTAGTTAACAGATTTCCTCAGCTATAGCCCGCTGTTCTGCTGGCAGCAGTCATCACTTTAGTCGACAAAATCCATGGTCACTGGCTTGAAATGAGAAACCTGTTTTTGTTTACTTCTGTGTGAAATTAAAGAGATATTGTTTCAAGAATGACTACTCAATTGGATTAGTAAATCTGCCTCCATTGTCAGTGTTAACAGTATATGCGCTTGACAGGCGTAGCAACAGTAACCAAGGGGGGCAAAGGGTCAGTTGTCTGCATCAACGCCTTGAATGCATATCTGTACATACAGTACATTCATATTAAATCCACAATACACACCCTTGCTGCCCTTGTTTTTAATCTAGAAAAATCAGAGCAGATTCTAAACTGCACTCTCCACAATCCCGTGAAGCATAATTTGTACCACGAGGATAGGTCTAAAAATAACCAGGCTAGATTAGGTTAAAGGTCAGATTAATATTATGGATAAACCCATAAAGCCATGGCAAATGGTACCTGAACTGGCAAAATTGAAAGCTGCAATCAGACACAAACTGTGTCAAACCAGTTTCTGCTATTCCACGTTATCCTGCACACTGCTGCTGCTGAATGGGACGGGGAATTGTATTGATGTTCTCAGCGTAAGAGGCTGATAGTGTGTGAGCTTTAATAGGGTGTGTAGGCTATCCAGTTGATTTAATCAGAGAATGTGGTGGTTACTGATAATCCTATTTCATATATGGGTCCCGCACTAAGTCCGCCAGCAGCACGTGCAGCAGAGTGGCAGAAAATCTGCTGCGCCGTGGATTCAGTGGAAGTGTCCACGTGCTGACTGATGCTCTCCCATGAACACGTCAAACTACGGTACGCCTGACAAGCAGGGAGAGACGGGAATATGAAAATATGACACACACATGTATGCATGCACGTGTAACACAAAAGCAGAGCAGATAAAGAAAGTGAAAACCACATATAGGCTCAAATTACTGCACTTGTAACCATCACCATTTGACAAAGATTTGATCAGCGCACATGAACATCCAATAAATAATCATGTATCAATGTTAAAGTAAATTTGACTGAGGGTTTTACTGTGTCTCCAGCCTCCAAAAACAGGGATCAGCACCAGCACTGGTAACAAAAAAGCCTTGACTAACATCATCACACGAGATGAATATAATTGGACTCATTGGCGTCTCAGCTTTCCATTCATACCCAATTTATGTAATTCCAAGACTGTTTAGGGACCCCAGTATGTGGAAATATTCAAATACACCATTTTTACATTAGGTGACAATAACATTTGTAGGTCAGAGGTCAGGGGACCCATTTGAAAATGTCCACGGCAGTTTTTCCTCGCCAAAATGTAGCATAACTTTGGAGCGTTATTTAGCCCCCTTCGCGGCGAGCTAGTATGACATGGTTGGTACCAATGGATTACTTAGGTTTTCTATAACACAAGTTCATTAATACCAGCACTCTAACTTTAAAACTGAGCCCGCTGCAACCTCTGAAAGACAGAATAGCATCAGATTTAAGGAGACGTTAATTAAAATCAAGACAGTGTTTTGGAGAATCTATACAGTATTACAAAACATAATATCGCAATACTCGTGTGTAGAAATCCCTGTTAATCCTTCTTGATGTGTTGTAGACCTAATTCAATCAATCATTGCAGTGACACACCTCCTCTTATATGTGATGCTTTATAAATTCATGCAGAGCTTGAAGATTTCCTCTTAAGCCTGCATGTGGGTTATTATTATTATTCTTTTGACATCTGAACTGAGCTTCTGGATGAATGATCACTCTGGATTAAGCCATCAGAACCTGTTTATTGGTAAATACTTGATCTCATGTGAGAGGGATTCCAGATTTGTAGGCAGAGAAGCGATCCGTGCACTGCGCACCATGTTTCCCTTCAAACAGGTCAGTAGCCACACAAGATGCTTAGTGAGCAAATATGCAGCTTGCAAGCTGTGGGGCTGTCACAAACTCTCAATTACTTTACTGACAAAATAATTACTGGCTCCAAGATTTTGGGATTCAACAAACATCTGCAAACAGCTACTGTGTCCTGCCTCTTTAAGTTAATTTACTTGATAATTTACTGAAGCAGTGCGCTCATTTTATCTGACATCATCTTGGGGCATCGATTTGATGCACACATGCTTTTAAACCAACCAGGGTGGGGCTGCCCTCTTTGTTCAACTGGTCCGCTGTCTTTCAACAGAGAGTTCTCTTTGTTGAGGAGAGAAAGAGCACCACACATCTTTACATCAGAGGGTTAGACATAGATGCTGGAGTGTCAATAGAACCAACCCCTATCCTCCTGCCCACCAACACCACATCTCCACTCACACAACTCCTTTGAAGTAACCACAATTTTTCATGCTTCTGACATGAAAGGCGCGTTTCCTGCGGTTCGCAGCCGGAGCGCTCCACCAAGGCCTCTACCTTTACACACACAGTGGGAACTAAAATATTTATGTGAACTGATGGGGGATGTCAGATATTTTCACGAGCCTCGATGCTCTTCATTGTCTTTTTGTGACACTTGTAGGTTACGAGAGTTAAAAGGGTCAATTGGTGGTTAAATGGTTGCTTCCCTGGGGAGGAGGAGGAGGAGGACAGTTACTGATCTCACCACCAACATCATTAGGAGTTCACTAAAAACTATCACTGTCTCCCTGATCCTCGACCTACCGCAGCCCAACCTGTCGGAGCTTTTATCCCATAATACAAGAGTGTGTTAGTAGCAAGGCTTGAGGTCTTTTAAAACTACTGCATCATGTGTATCTTTACAAACATAAATAAATATGAAGCACAGTGGTGCAATGGCAATTACTGACTGAACATAGCACTGGAAATATTTTACTTTTAAAAACAATCTGCCTGAATTTATGTGGTCTGAATTCCTTCTTTAGAAATTGCGGTAGTCCATTCAAAACAATATTTCCAGTGTATATATGTTTTTTAGGGCTCACAAATTCAGATATAAAATAAAGTACCCAATATTCAAAATCTATTCAAATTGCTAAGATTTACAATTAATCAATTAGTTGTCAAATATTAAATTAATCGCCAACTATTTTGATAATTGGTTTGAGTAATTTATAAGAAAAAAAAGTCAAAATTCTCTGATTCCAGCTTCTTAAATGTGAATATTTTCTGGATTCTTTACTCTTTTATGACAATTAACTGAACATCTTTGAGTTGTGGACAAAATAAGACATTTGAGAACGTCATCTTGGACTTTGGGAAACACTGATTGACATTTTTCACCATTTTCTGACATTTTATAGACCAAACCAAAGACCACAAGAGATTTGCTCGCCGTTTTCTGGTGTTCGCCAGTAAACACTGATGGGAGTTCTGGGTTTAGAGAAGAGATTCTCAAGCAGAGCAATTTAGTTAAAGTCGTCTTTAGCATATCAAATAACAGGACTGATAAAAGCTTTGACATGGATGGAGAAGCTCCATATATGGAGGGTAAGAGGATCGAGATTCGAGGCCAGCGCGGTCTTTTTCTTTCTGTCAGAGGAGCACATCTCCTGCGTACGTGGATGCATTAGGGAGAGTGGTTGGGAATGAGTGTCTTGACATTAGCAACTTAATGTGAGTGGTCTGGAATCTTTCTAAACGTTTTGCCGAGGACTTGATGTTGCAGAGAGGATCTATTTCGGGTGAAGTTCAGCGGGTCACGGTGGCTCTGAAAGTGCTTTTCTCCAAAATAAGTTAAAGACAAACAGACAAGGACGATGGGTGAAAGCTGACACTTCATACCTCTATGATCTGGGACGCTTTCCAGGTGCATCGCTGCATTAGCAAACATGCAGTACATCAATGTCAGCCTACTTTAGCAACAGGTAATCTTATTCAGCACTTTAATGCGTTTCCTTTTCTACTATAAAATCCTCTGCGACGCTTCAAGGTCACCGTGTACCGTTCCATTTAATTTGCAGATAATACAACTGCTCTGTCTGCACGCTCCTGCTCTATGTAGGAGAGGACAAATATGAGCCTCTCCCTACATCCTTGACTGAGAGGTAGTTGCCATGCCCGCCGAAACGGCTGGTCACCCTTGGCAACAACAGCGCTACTGTCCCTCCTCTGACTAAAGAAGGCAGCGTGCTGCATATTTACATATTTCACAGGCTGCTGACCAATAGGAATTCATTATCTCAGATAAGCAAAAACGATGATGTGTGTAAAAGGAGGATTAGAGGTGCTGATGACGCAGGTGGGGAATAAAACTCCAGACAGTTAAGAGGCACCAGGGCGCCAGACATATATCTAGAGCATCAAAAAGCACTTTAATCCGCCAATAAATGGAGACATGCTTTTAAAATAATGTCGGAAATCGCATATAAAAAGGGGCCAAAAGCTCCTTTTTACATAGTGCTTTCAAATCTCTTACCAAATCCAGTTCACTAATGAGCTCTATAAACTTCTTCCTCCTTTATGTAAGAATATATCAGGATGTAGTGACTGTCTCTCTAGATTTCAATAGAGTATATTTATGGGAACTCTTCAAGGCTGCAGATTTAACTTAATGATTATGGGACTTAACCAGCTGGGACTGGAAGAGCAGCACAAGCAATAACATCTTTATCGTATTTATAAGGAAGAGAAGGCGCCAAGGAAGGGAATGAAAAAATAATCACTTTAGATTAGTTAACATAATAAGACATACCTAGTTTGTTTACCTTTCACTCACAATGTGGGGATTAGGAGCAGCCTCTATCAAAAAAGCACACCAGTCTGACTGGTTGTGACTTCATATCTGTTATTCCTGCAAGTAACTGTGGCAACCATAAGGGAAGTACACACCTGACAGGAGCAGAATAGGTGCTGCAGATATCAGACAAAGAAAAGAGTGATGATTCATCAAAAATTAACTTCTGAAAAGGCAACGACGCTCAAATATGATTAGATAAATAAAAGATTTAAACATCTAAATATGTGTGGTTTTCAAATGTGAGTAGCGATTGTTACCATTTCCTCGGCTGCATGGTCTGACATGCAGAAACCTGAAGCCTGCAGATTATCTGAATATGAGGTCAGCTTACATGCTGGTTTGGCAACTTTCAGGTGATATGAAGGTGGTGAGTGTAACACAATCCTATCCGGTCCTGTATGGGAAATGATCCACTGTTGATGATAACTGATGATAGTCTTCATGGCCACTGAATTTGGCTTAGATGAATATTTTATGCACAAAATGTATTTTTTAAGTAATTCCTGTAGTAGTAAGTAATGCTGTGTGATTTTGCTGTGAACTACTAAAGAACAGCTTCAACAAGATTCCACGGTAACATTTTATTTGATGCCCATGTCTATAAGTATGGGATAATGTACAGCGAGCGGGTCATTGTTGTGAAATAAACCCTGACAGGGAGATGAGGGTGGAGGGGTGCCGCATCGCCCTGAAGGTGTTTATTTCACAACAATGACCCGCTTACTGTTCATTATCCTGCTTATTACACGGCCACTTACTTAAGAAATCAATAATTTGACACAAAAACGGTCCTCAAGAGACCGATATCAGAGCTGCGTCCATAGCAACGGTCTGTTATACATAGCAAAGGTCTGCTATAAAGAAATAACAGACCGTAGAACGCCGTGATTGACCAATCAGAATTGAGTATTCAACAAAACCGTGTAATAACGCTTTATAAATAAGGTGGCAAATATCCTAATATTTCATAATTGTTGGTCACTCACTGACATTTCTTTTGCCAGGATCATGGTGTATTATAATTCCCATAGTTGTAATACATTATAATCTTTTCATAATTAATTTATAAAGCATTATAGTCATGGGCGTCATGGAAAGTGTTACAGATTCCACTTTTTCTAACTGTCTTGAACAACATGTCAACTCATGTCACAGATTCATTTAAAACCTGTATTTTGGTTTATAAAAGGTAGAATATAAGACTGTTTTAGGTCGTGTAACACATTTGCAACATAACTTCCTTTGTGTCCACTCTGCCTCTCTGCCTCCTCCTGTCACTTTCTGTATCTTGTTGACTGACTCACTCAACCTGTCTGGATACAGTGTGCTGTTTGTGTGCTGTATGCGTGCTGTATATGGGTGGGATAGAAAGACAGAGAAAAATGACAGGAGGCCGACAGGTGCGGTGGGTTTTCCGGATCTGTAAACCCCCAGCTGTATCCATCGCTACAGGCAACATCTGCTATTCCATATCCAGTATTTTCATTTTGTTATTAGTCTACATGTGACACTGGTGGCACGGTGCATTGGAGAAGGAGACACACCTGCAGGAAGCTTGATATTATCGCATCTCTGGCGCCTCACCAACCCCACCAACCACAGCTACTTACAATAACTACACTCATAACTCTAACTACCAATGACTTTACAAGATATGAAAACAGAAAGTATACGGACCTACTATTCATAATGAAACTCTTCCCTGTGTGGCAAATTCAAAGTAATGATGGTGTCTTTTAAAAGCACCCACTCTCCTCTCCAATTCTTAAACTCTCTGTCCTCTTTTCTCCGAGCTCCCATTTGTCTCACTTACAGCAGCTGTTGCTAGGCAACAGCTCACACCCACATATGCATATTAATACTTACTTATATCGTAACAATGTCGTCAATGAAAGGACTAAAAATAAGTTGTAAAAGGATCATGGCATACTTGCCTTTAGGATGTGACTATAAAGTGATTTACAAAAATGAAACAGTAATGTTTTACACTTGTTCCTTAGCAGGTGAGTAAGATAATCACAGTAACGCCCTACGCCTACCACTGCTTTTAAAAATGTCATCGTCAAGTCAGTTAGTTTTTAGTTTATAATAATGAGCTTGTTAAAAACTTGTCCGACCACAATTCTGTTCTGCCTTCAAAATAAAACCATGAATTTGAACTCTCTGAGCCAAAAAACAACCCAAAGTGCCTCCAGGGAATCAGATTACAACCATTTAGCACCAACAACAACTATAGGCAGGTGCACACAGGGCTTCATCTCAGGTTTTATTACAGAATGAATGAATGAATGCAGCAGGTGACTGACTGCTGAATAAAAGGCAGACCAAGAGTTTAGCGTACAGTACAAGTGAGAGGGAGACTGAACAAAAACATGTGTGTTATAGATACTCTGCTATAGCATATCTCAAAATTCTTTCTCGCTCACCCAGTCATGCGAACAAACAGTACTGGCACAAGTTAAGACCTGCAGTGAGAGGGTGTGTTTTATTTTAGCACCATGTGTGGGAAGTCAGACAGGACCGGCTCTGTTTCTCCAGAATGACACAACAAGCAGGAAAACAAAACCCGGGACACCGGTCAGTCCAACTTCATGGAAACTTCTGCAATGACTGTCTTTAATTAAGAGTCAGTTCATTGTAACAGATGTGTCACATGAGTTTGCTCTTTGGACAACGCCTTCTTTATTTATTAGTAGATGTTTTTAGTGGATATTTATATCATTATATCACGAGGTAAAACTGAGCTCTGGTTTCAACTACGTGTGTTTACTTGCACACAAGTATCCTGAGCTCTTTTCAGCAGAAACCAAACCCAAGACAAGCCTGCACAGACAGATGATCAGAGAAAACTGGATAATATCATGTATACACTAGGGGAATGAAAAACAAGGTATCTCACGCTCCATGTTAACATTATATCCCAAAACCAGGATGAGGATTTCACGATCACGGTATTACACAACACTAAATTTTCCCTTCTGCTTGTAAACCCAAGGAAACATCAGCTTCCTTTGTCAGTGTTGGAATTTTCCAAATAACAGTCTTCATGAGACCATGGGAAAGTGAACCAGGCAGAAAATGTCTCTTCCTGTGACCTTCCGTCTCGGCCATCCATCACCGAGGTGGGATTTAAGCAGCAAATTGAATGTCTCGTCTCTCTCAGCTCTCTTTACTTTCTTTCATTCCACTGTCTGCTTTCTCACTCACTATCTGTGAGTCGCACAACGTTAAAACAAACAGGATAAGTTGTGTCTGACATAGAGGAAGAGAGAGCAAAATGACAAACCGCAGAGAACAGAGAGCAAACAGGCAACAGACGCTGACATGGAGAAACAGAAGACAAGACAGAGTTACAGAGAAAACTGAACAAAATGTTTGTCTATAAAACAGAATAAACCAAACATCCTGCTCCTTCGCATTGAAACACTGAATAAAATGACACTACCAGCTCCCATCTCCCTGGTATAATTAACAGGCATCCCTGGCCTACATGCTGTTTCTCCTCTGCTAGTTTCAGGAGTGCCAGACTGGCACGTGGACTGCGCGTGGCTACAACCCTCCAGTGGGCAGCAAAAGGGCCGAACAGCTGGATCTGTGCCCAGGATACGAGCTCCGTCCCTGCAGAGAGAGAGTGTACTCCTGTCCCTGATGCCACTTTGGCCAGCCAGGACAAAGCTGTTGCTGCTGCTGCTATTGCAAGGGCATCTCCTCTCCAGTCTCCACCACTGGATGACAGGGCCTCAAATGAAAAGACTGCATCCAACCTGTATACCATGCTGCAACATTCATTCACACACAGGAGGGTCCTATCATACACTCTCACTTTGTTATATGGCCACAATAACAGGGGTGTTTCTCCTCTGCTAGTTTCAGGAGTGCCAGACTGGCACGTGGATTGCGTTTGGCTACAACCCTCCAGCGGGCAGGCAAGGGGCCGAACATCTGGGTCTGTGCCCAGGATACGAGCTCCGTCCCTGCAGAGAGAGAGTGTACTCCTGTCCCTGATGCCACTTTCCCAGTCAGCCCAAAGCTGTTGCTGCTGTTGCTGCTGCTCCAAGGGCATCTCCTCTCCAGTCTCCACCACTGGATGACAGGGGCTCACATGAAAAGACTGCACCCAACCTGTATACCATGCTGCACCCAACCTGTATACCATGCTGCAACACTCATTCACTCACAGGAGGGTCCTATCATACACTTTGTTATAAGGCCACAATAACAGGAGTGTCCCTCTGTCTTCTCTTCTTTCAGTGCATATCAACATGCTGAAAATCACTTATCATTTTTTACACTAAAGCAAAATGGATCCTCACTGTGCGTGGCAATGAGTGTCCCTCTCTTCTCTCATATATGCACTGAGCTAACGTTACAACAACCCACGTTCAAAAATCACAAACAATCACATTGGAACCACTGTGTCTTCCAGCAAAATGCATCATAATAATGCAAATAAATGTTTTCAATAACCAACCAAATGTGACATTTTAAAAAAAAAAAAAAAAAAAAAATCCAGGGAATATTATTGAAAAAAAAAATGCAAAAAATAATTTAAAAAAAATGAAATGAAAGCGCCACCATGCTGTTGAACACATGAGTGAATCATCTTCTCTCATTTACACTGTTGATACCACCACAAATTCTACATCTAAAAAAAAAAAAATCATGCGTAAAAGAAGGTGTGCCATTTTTGCGCACCGCTGTGATGTGCATGAGAGAGGCAGCGTCTCACCTGAACCGGGGTGAATCTTTTATACATTCTTCAAAGTCCACCGTCATTTTTGCGTTGTTTTCTCGTGTATTCCCACTTCAGTCTGCCAATGTCATTGCCCGCGGCGGGATGTCTGTCGCTTGAACCGTCCGGATGATGGTGGTGACTGGTGTCCCCTGACGCGCAGCAGTCTGTCGCCTAGCTCTCCCGGTGGCACCGTGACACGAAATGCGAGCTCAGTGCGCGCAGAGAGAGCAGGCGGATTACTACTACAGACACACACTGCTGCTGCTGGAGACACAGTGAGAGGCGGAGCTGCACCGTGCTGGAGACTGAAAGAGAAGAGGAGAGCGACGACTAGTTACAACCTGCAGTAACACCTCTGGAGAACAACATGAATCATGGGAGATGGTTAAAGATAACCAGCTGGCTGAGATTTTAAAGGTCCCATGTCATGCTCATTTTCAGGTTCATACTTGTATTTTGTGTTTCTACCAGAACATGTTTACTTGCTGAAATGTTCAAAAAAACTTTATTTTCCTCATACTGTCGGCCTGAATATGCCTGTATTTACCCTCTGTCTTAAAGGGAATGTTTGTAACTTTTTACAGGTATAAATCTACCTGGTCAGGATCCAATGCGCGCTCGCATAGCGTGCGGCTACGCTGTTCAGACCTCTCCTCTGCCAGCTTGCCTTCACTCACAAAACGCGCGCGTTCTCGCTCCACCTCACGTGCATGCACGCCCACTCCACACTGCAGCAGAGTTAGTTTAGCTCTGAGAATATCTAGTGAATGTGCAGTGGACGTTTGTGCAGAAATAAATGCTGCAGCTCCTCCAGACCAACAGAGGTTTTCCGTGTCTTGTGAAGTGACGGGGCTCCGCAACAAAAAACATTATCGTCTCCGACCGGGTGCCGTTGTCTTCCCTGTTCACTCCGGCTG
Organism: Sebastes umbrosus; assembly: GCF_015220745.1. Taxonomy (NCBI): domain Eukaryota; kingdom Metazoa; phylum Chordata; class Actinopteri; order Perciformes; family Sebastidae; genus Sebastes; species Sebastes umbrosus. The sequence goes on along the minus strand of NC_051269.1, from coordinate 31,392,083 downwards.
CGGTCGTAGACGACAACGTTTCTCTTCCTGCTTCAGCCACGCTGCTTCAGCCCCAGAGGCTGAAGCAGGAAAAGCCAACACTAGGATCAGCAGTGATTCATGGAGAAACCTTCGTCTGGTCAGCTAACATTACTGCCAAGCAGCTGAAATATAGAGTGATATTGTGGTTTTAGCCGACGTGTGCCGCCTCATGTTTTGAGCGATGCTCTTTCATGTCTATTTAGAGCGAGCACAAGCGCGAACCCAACGCTGACTTTCATTGACTTAACGGCCACAGGTGTCGCTGTTAACAAGCAATTCTGAAATCTCCCCACAAAGAAATCTCCCCACATAAAGTCACTTATAATAACAATGTACATCAGTATAACAGACAGTATAACAAAAAAATCCATCTTACCATCCTTATCCCCCAATCATACAATACTGTTTATGTCTGTTTCACTCAAAAAATAGTCCATATAGCTTTTAGAGAAGAGGGAATATGAGTAATATTTTAAAAAGTAGTTTTATATTTATATGATATATATTTGTATATAGTGTTATATTTTGAATAACTGAGTTACTACAAAATTATTTCGCCAAAAAGTGTACGCAATCAAACACAATAAAAGCTCAGTTAATAAATAGGCTACTATCAACCTTGTCAATAATTTGCCAATGTTACTATAGGCCTAATAAACGCACATAGGCTATCTAAAAGATTTGGCAAAAAAATCCATCTTACCATCATCGTCCCCCAATTTTACAATAATGTTTATGTCTGTTTCACTCAAGAAATAGTCCATATAGCTTTTAGAGAAGAGGGAATAAGAGTAATATTTTAAAACGTATACTTAATATTTAGAATAATTGCATTACTACAAAATTATTCTGCCAAAGAGTGCATGCAATCAAACACAATAAAAGCTGGCTGTTATCAACCTTGTCAATAATTTGCCCATGTTACTATAGGCCTAATAAACGCACGCAGGCTATCTAAAAACATTTAGCAGTTTCAATAAAGCAGAGTATCTGATGCATGACATTATGTATTTTGATAGTCTCAAGTGTAGTATTTTGTATAATGAAAACAAATATTGAGTTCTAAGATCCTTTAACAGAGGAAATCATACTTTAATATCCGATTTCTTACTGTAATTTGTGCAATAATGAAGTTTCAAGTTTAGTTTATTGATCACATACACATTAACATGGCGGTGAGATTCTTTGTTCCTGTTTGTTACTCTCTCATCCCTGTATAACAGACAATCGATCAATCAATCAATTGAATAACAATAATGAAGTAAAATATAATCATCATTATAAAGAATGAAGTGAAATAAAACAGCAATTCAGTTTGTTTAAAATATAGAATAAGATGACTGTTAAAAGTCTGTTTTTCTTTTTCCAATGATCTGTTGCTGATGTTGACTCTCTTCATCCCACTCGCAGCTGACCCATCTCCACTACTGTAGAGTCTCTGTCCTCAATGGGTTTCAAGGCAGAAGGCTTTGCGGCTGAGTGACGACACACGCACACGCACTCTGTGGATTATGACGCAATCAAAAATGGACCGACAGCGCTTCAAAAGCAACGTTGCGCCTAAAACTCTGCATTAATGTTTACATAATGTGGCTATAATTTATAGTACATGCAGTGAGCATAACGTTAGATGTCAACACATGTGCAAAACGCACGTTGTAGAGGCAACACGTGGCCAAACAAAGCTGTGCAGAGGCGAGATGTCCGTGTTGTTGTCTCTGCTGTAGTCCGTCGCTTCCTAAAACACATGAGGGCTTCACAGGGGTTTGTAAAAGTCGTCCTTCACTGACTCCCAGTCCCAATCAGAAACCACAGAGTGTTTATGTCACAAATGTAACGTTTCACTCTTATAAACGCGATAACACTATGATCAAGAAGTGTCAAAAACATCTGGAGAGACCATGCACAGCTGGGCACGTTATCTCATCTTTGTTCAATACATTGGAACTAAATACAGGTATGTTATATACTGCAGGATAACTGGTTACACTTTAAGGTGTGTTATTATTTATTTACTACTATTTGATTATCATTATTTCTGCAGTGGTGTAGTGAAAGTTCCTCCACATGAGCTGATTAAGAAAGGGGTCCAGGACCACTTAGAGGTAAGTTTTACTGATATTATGAATGAAATGAAAGCCCATGGATAGAAAAGGGTCTATGTGGATTACTTCTGGAGCTTGCCTCAAGCCTTATAATGTTCATTTTTTGTTGAAACTGTTTTAGAGAGGTGTTGATTCAACTGTATGGTCAATTTGGAGACTGCAGTTTGTGGTACTGTTGAATAATTCAATAATAATTCAACTTGAATTGTATACTGGCAGGGTTTTCTATAGGCTACAGCAGATTATTCAGCTCACCACTGTACATGTTGGTGATTTCCTGTTGGCTCTTTACTATCTAATACTGTATTTGTAATAATAAATACATGCAGAGAGACAAAAATATGTTAGAAAAAAAGCGTTTACACACACACATACAGGGGGAAACACATAGCCTACTGTAACACAGCAGACAAGATTACAGACTTTCCATTCACGTCATACTGCTGTTTAGGGCTGCACGATTTTGAAAAAATATCTAATTGTGATTATTTTGGTTGATATTGCAGTTGCGATATGACTTTCGATACTAGAGAGGATGATAATTTTTACATTATTATTCTCATTTTCATTGAAAAACATATTTAAATGATTATGGTGTGATTTTTTGTGGGGATCTGTATCAAACAGATGTTTTCTGTAGAATATGATTTGTAGGCCATGCAGGACATCTCTGCAGCGCCACAATATTTCATTTTAAAATGGCATTTTGACACACATTTTGCCTTTAACAAATATTGGTATTTTAACAAATACTGCGATTTGAAAATTGGAGTAGGCCATATCGCGATTCCGATAAAGTTTCAATTAATTGTGCAGCCCTATTTGATATTCATTTTTTTCCCCCTCTGTTTTGATGTAACCTATCTGTCTGACTGTTTGTGGTAAACTATGAGTTACTTAAAAAGTTAAAAAGTTATTCCTTCAAAATACAGTTTTTACAATATAACAGCCAACAGCTTTGTATCTCTCTGATGCTCTCTCTCTGTCTGTGTACAGGAGGCAATAAAGAGGCTGAGGCCACTCAACCCGGTGTCTCTGACAGTCTCCAGCAGGACGGACACAGGTGTCCACGCTCTCTCTAACTCCGCACACTTCGACCTCCAACGCAAGAACGATAAGCCTCCATTTACTGAAGACATCCTTGTTGAGGCTCTTAATTTCCACCTCAGAGCAGAGCAGATCAGGTGAGTCAGGGCTCGTTAGATGAGTGTGACTTTTCAAAAGTCCAACAGTAGAAGTGATCTCCTCACACAGGGGTTAAATGTAACACAGGGTCATGCAAAGTGTACACCTGCTGGACACGTTTCCACCTTCCCCCCACCACAGTCACCTGAAAATCTTTAGTTTAGTTGTTACGTTTTCAGATTGATCCCAAGAACATTTTATCATGGAAAAATACGTGCTTTTGCTGCCGTAAAATTTCAATGTCATAAAATATTTGTGGTGAACACCCCGAGTTATTTGGTTGATGTTTTCCTTGTTACTGGTATTTCTGGAAGCAGCCACATTGTAGTAAAGTGACAAAGCCTGAAGGCATATTGCATATATTATTGACAGGTATCTACCTGTTCCTATTTCTCAATGCATTTATCAGCTTGATCTAAATCACACTGACTTCAAATTATATTCTGGTTGGGATTTTCTTCAATGTGTCATTCAAATGTGCTGTGATATCGTTACGCTGGCCCCTTAGAAAGTGTCGCTTCATGTTGCTTCTCAATATCAATATGAGGGAATTCTATCGAAATGTTTGATTTTGACAAGTTTGGCCTGATTTCTGAAAAAAACTTTTAAAAATTCTAAAAAGAAGTTGGCAACTCAAATTCCTAAGAGAATTGTACTGTATAGAAACCTGGGGTATTGTGTTTAAAACCTTAAAGGTACAGTGTGTAGGATTTGGCAGCATCTAGAGATGTGGTTGCAGATTGCAACCAACTGAGTACCCCTCCGCTCACTCCTCCCTTTCCATGACTGTGGTAACGTGAGCCGCCGAGTGCAAAACCGTTGTAACGCTGTTCGCCTCGCTCAGAGGCCATCCTTTAGAGCTCTCACTAGAGTCAGTGTTTGGTTTGTCCTTTCTGGGCTACTGTAGAAACATGGCAGACTCTGTGAAGAGGACCTGCTCCCTATGTAGATATAAAGGACTCATTCTAAGCTAATGAAAACACACTGATTCTTAGTTTCAGGTGACTATACACTAATGAAAACATAATTATGAATATTATATTCCATTTCCAATAATAGATCCCCCGAAATGTTGCACACTGTTCCTTTAAAGCCCACAAAAACAAGAACGTCCTTAAATTTATTCTCATATTCATACAACAGTGCAAGCATTGTCTGATGACATGCATCCTGTAATAATGTCACAAACAACAGTAGATTGCTTAATATCTTCTCCAGCAGTTAGCGTATACATAGCTTTGGTGAAATGCCAAAAGTTCACCTGTTGAGCATTCAAAGGAAAAGAGCAGAATGAGTTGTGTGGAAGAATTTCATATCCTGGTTGATAGTGTCCCATCTTCTCCTTTTCTTTTCTTCACCTCTTCTTTTTAACGCCTTCATTACATCATTGCATTATTGAAAGTCACTTTTTTATGACTACTTTGGTTTAAACTCCTGTGATACTTTGTGATATTTAGACGGCAGCTATTCTGTCTGAGAGAAAAGAAAGCAAAGAGACACAAACAGGGCAAGAACAAAAGAGAAAGAGATAGATAGAGGTACAGATAGTGAGGGATAAAGGGGGTGAGGGAAGACAAAGAGCCCCAAACAGATATTGACACAGATTGAATTAAGACGCAGGGGTGAGAGTGTGAAACAGAACGGGCCATTTGGGAGACAAACAGAGAAGAGAGGAGGAAAGGGAAGCTCCCAGCATCCCGCTAATCCCTAAACCTGCAGAGAGAAGGTTAGAAAGGATTATCCCTGCTCTGCTTTTTGGTCTATAGCATCCAATAATACACACACACACACACACACACACACACACACACACACACACACAGACACACACGGATACACTCGGATACACTCATCTAGCTGAATGGAAAGTAAACCATCTTGATTAGAATGTGAAACCTGCTGAGAAATATACAGTATAAACTTATTCTCAGTAGCTTCATTAGGCAGAATTATTTATGGCCTCTAAGTACATATTAACAAAATATTCAAACACCAGTAATATTCATACACACTCCCCCTATGTTCAGTTTGGATTGAAGTGTGCATTCTTGGTCTGTCGTAAAAACACAGTGTCAGATCTGGCAACCCAGATTTTCACATCTTAACTTGGACGGAAGAGGCAACCAAAAAAGAGTTTTTGTTACAGCAACAATCAGAATATGGCTCCCGGCTCATAGCTTCGGTCTGCTGCCTCCTGAGGTCGAGTGCCAAAGCGAGATTTAAACACAGACTTGCACACTGTAAAAAATACCTCCTCAGTCGGGGGTTCACTCTCAATTAGCCTAAAACGAACGGCCCTTTTCCCATAAGGGGAAACTGCTGAGTAGCAAAATGGTGCCATGCCAAACAATGCCCCACTTCCCCAATGTGTGTGTGTGAGGCCATGCTTTGTACACTGCTTATGAAAATTTGATGTATGTGTGTGTGTGTGTGTGGTTTGGGGGCCAGGCAAAAAGGCTGTCACTTCACATCGGAGCAGGCGCTGAAGGCAGACGCAAGGGTTTCCTCTGCCACGTGTCGCACTCAATCTCCTCCCCTGGAAACGTAACTTAGTTTCTCTGACTGTGCACACACACACACACACACACGCACACACACATTGATAGACTACATGTGCCACTGTGTGCACACAAAACAAGACATGCGTGCACATAGATGTGTATATTGGAGCATTGTTCTCATAGTTCCTTATACTCATACATGCTACATGCTAACACGCCCCTCATCACCTCCCGCCTTCTCTGACACATCACACGCATGCATGAGTGCACTGCACACGCTTTGTACATGTACAGGCGCGTGTGTCTGGACGAACACTACAGGGTGCTGGTGTGGTTCGTGCGGTCACAATTAACACTGGTACAGCTGGCTGCAGCTCTTTGTTCTTTCAGTTCACAGATGTACGTCACTGTATTATTACTGTACAACAACAATACATCTCTGCTTCATTGAAGGGAGTTTTACTTTCATTAATTGCTCAGTTATAATTTGGACCATTTAAAAAGAAAATGCTGCAACAACAGAAACTCTGATCCCCCTCTCCCTAACCTGAAAGCTCAGAGGTTATGTAACCTATATTCTTTTAGATTTAAGCTCTAAATGTGGGCATGCTATATTTACAAAGACTGGGGCATGTTTTATTTATTGTTACAGGGAATTTAGATTCACTCTGTACAATACCATTTACATTTATATGTTTGCGTTAAGTTTGTGAGGCTTTTGACTGTTTGGCGAGAGTCTGAATATGCTGGAATTTGTTATTTAATTTGATTGTAAATAGGGCTGGGTGATAATTCAATATGATAATTTATCGTCTTTCAGTGGAATCGTATCGTTGTGAAATCATATATCGAGATATTGTGATACACAATTACGTTGTCTAAATTGATAATAAGCACATACAAACTCAAATTTCTCAGAATATGGGAATTATGTGAATACCCCAATGTAGTTAATCATTGTCTTAATTTGATTACTCTGTATTTGTCTGCATGCATGTAAACATAGTCAGTGTTTATCAGGAAATATTTATTATTTTCTTTATCTCTATAATTTCGCTTGAAACTGTTATGTTCATTTTGCACCAAAGTTCTTAATTTCAAGCGTTTAATTCACAAAGGAGTACACAAAAATAAGCTTTACCATGTGGTTATAGACTACTTATTTATTGAATTACCAGAAAACATGCTATATATCGTTATCAAGATATGAAATGACCTATATCAAGATAAAAGACTTTGGTCGTATCACCCAGCCCTGCTTGTAAACATAGTAAATTGTTGCTCAGCAAAGAGGGAATGATTTGCCATTTAACTTATTAGAAATAATAGATTTCCATAAAAGCTGCCAGTATGGTAATTGCTGTAGCGCCAGCCATGAAGACCACTCAATCATTTACACTCACTTAGACTGAAAAGTTCACAACACAGCCAAATGTGTTCAAAAGTGGGCAAATTCTTTGTAAATCCTTGTTAAACAACACAATGTGGTTTGTTGTTTCAGCAAGTGGATTCAATTAGATGTGCAGAAATGCCAGCTATACATTCTTCAGTCTACTTTAAAATGTCTACACGCAACTTACTGGTTGATTTAATTAATTAATTTTGTCTGACTGCATTAGAGTTAGGACATGATCTATCCCTGCCCATGTGCTTCTTCTCCGTGTATAGATCCACAGGAAGTGTCCTGTGTTGGCCGTGGCCCTGCTGGAGTCGCATCAGAGAGCTCCAGCCTCTCAGTCTGTTTTGATGCTAACTGTGTGAGCACGAGCGCTTGGCTCTTTAGGGTTCTTGGCAGCCCTTTCAGGACTCTGACAACGGGCGTGTGCTTTTGTGTAAAAAGCTGCAACGCTGGCATTTTGGACAATGACTTGTGCACAGTTTGTCCTTTCTGGCAGTGCAAAAATGAGAGTATTAACACCATCTGTGTCTGGGGACTGTCTGAGAGAGGAATGAAACACTGATGTGTCTGGTTGTTTGTCAAAATATCCAGAATTCATATGTATTCAATATTATTTTTTTGAAGTAAAGCACATTTATAAGGTCAAACATACAATGGAGCTCTGAATGGATCTCAGTTTTCACTCCTAATGCTCTTTTCTCCCTCTGCCAGGATCACCCGAGCCCACCGTGTGCCTGATGATTTCCACGCCCGTTTCCGTGCCCAGTCTCGGACCTACGTCTACCGAATAGCCCTGGGAATGTCCCATCATTCCCTGTTTCCCCTCACAGACCGCGACCTCTGCTGGAACCTCTGCGACACGTGAGTTATCCCACGCCGCCCCTCCCTTCATTCACTCATCTGTCTTTTCATCCTTCATCCCTCTGTTTGATGATTTCCCTTCAGTAATAAAAAAAATCAAGCTCAGACAGACACACATGCAGACACGCCCTCAATAAGCTCATGCCAAGCCTTGCAGAAACAATGGCACGTTAAACACATGAATAATCCACATGTGCCACGCCGGAACTGAAAATTAGGGCCAGTCAAACAAAGTGTTTGTATCTGAGCCGACATCCTGAAAACAAACAAAGGAGAAGGAGGGAGTGAAAGAGAGAAAGAAACAGATGAAATGGTGCTTCATAGCTTAGACGATGTTCTTTTAGCTGTGATTGGAAGGAGGGAGCGTGAAGAAGCACATTTCCAGAGAGCGTATACGTATGAGCATTTGTCTGCTCCTCTCTCTCCACTATTTTTTGGGGAAAAGTAGGGCAAGATAAGCTGCGGGCTTATACGCATGCAGAACAACACCCACGCACATTACCCAGACTCTCTCTTTCCTTCTCCCACCCTTCCTCTTCTCTACTACATTTATTTCTCTCTACCTCCTTCCATTTCTCCTTCACTCCCTTGTTTCTCTCTCTCTGGCGTCTCTCTGCTTGTTTCTCTCATTTTCAGCATCCATCTCGTCCATCCTCCCCTGAGCGTCTCTGCCTCAGCAGCCTCTCTTTGATCTGCCTCTCCCCTCGTCATCACACACCCCCATCCTTCCCACTGCAAAAAATAAAAAATCTCCACTGTTCATTTTAATGTTAAATTTAGTCGTGAAATCTTGCATTTCTTAGAGCATGGAAAATAATCTCTTGGTGTTTTGAAATTCAGTTATCATATTGCAGCAGAACTTTTGAAATTATTGAAAGATTAATTGCATGATGTAATCAATCTCCACATATTTTGGGGATTTTTATTCACATCAGGGTTTTAAACATAACAAATATGCACATAACATTTGATAAAACGTTGCCAGCTTTTGAAAAGTTGTAACCAACAACCAACGCCACACAGGGGTTACAATTTATCATTATTTACCTATTGTTTTTTTCGATTAAAGGAACAGTGTGTAACATTTTGAGGGATCTATTAGCAGACATGGAATATTATTATATTCAAAATCGTGGTACCGCTAGCCGCCATCCGACTTCCATTGCTCAAAGTAGTGTTATTATGGTAAGGATGGCCTCTGAACGAGGCGAACGGCAATCTGCAACCACACCACTATGTGACGCCAAATCCTACATACTGTACCTTTAATCGTTTGAGCTATGAAATAGATTTAAAAAATAGTAACGTGTCTGACCCAACACTCGAAAACCCCAGGATAATAAATTTAAAGTGATATTACAAATAGAAAAGCAGGAAATGCTCACATTTAAGAAGGTAGAACCAGAGAATATTTGACATTTTTGCTTGATAATTGACTTAAACTTTAATCGCATATCAAAATGTTTGCAGATTAATATTCTGTTGGACGATTGGTCAATTAATCAATCAATCATTTCAGCTCTGATCTCCACAGATAAATATATAAAAAATAACAATAACTGTAATAAAAAGATGGACATAAATTAGTCAATTAACTAAAATCAAAACAAGACTAAGACCCACACTAGCAGCTCTGAGGCAGTGGATGATGATGCTGATGGGAATGTCTTAGTTTCATAGGTATTTGGTCATAAACAAAAGAACTAAATAAATATATTTTTTTTAATTTTGAATATTTTAATCATATGATGTATACCATATTGAGGCTTCAGTTGTCAGAAAACTATTACGTTTTGCTTTACTGTGTGCCATTTTCCAACTTTCCTACTTCCAGAATAAACTGTAAACTGACTTGATCTTAGGACGGATCGAGCATTTCTTTTTAAAAATACACCTAACACAAGAACAATTCAGCTATTTTTTGCAGCGCTCCACCACATCTTCATTCATGACTCTCACGTTCAAGATTTTAAATTGCCGCATTAAGATTTTAATTAGTGAGTCACTCAGCACACTCCTCCATTTCCCTGCTCGCGGTATCTCTCTCGCTCTCTGTCAGATCTCCTTTAAGCAGCAGTGACAGAAGAGTCTGAGCACTGGGCCACTTTCACTCTCTCCCTCAAATGAGCTGGTCGTCAACATGCTCTGCTCCCTCACGTGGCATTGTGCGTCAGAAAAGTTCATATTATATAAGTCAACCGATAAATTATTCTACTAAAGCAGGAACATGGAGGCCTGAAAACCTGTCGTACTTAATGTGTGCTCGCTGTTACGGCAGGTCACTTTCGGGTGAAGTTGTAAAGTTGCAATATCACGATGATCCTGCAAAAGATTTAAGAACTATTTTGACCTCAGCTGCCTACTCTTAACAGTCATAGAAAATTTAGCATTTTTCGTGATCACTTATTAAAGAAAAGTGTCTCCTGTTTCTGTCTCTCATGATCAGGAAGCTGGATGTTGGAGCCATGCGCGAGGCTGCCGTCCTGCTGGTTGGGACTCGGGACTTCAGCAGCTTCAGGGCTGTCAGCTCTGAAATGCATTTTAAAAACCCAGTGAAGACGCTGGACACGATCAGCGTGCAGCCAGGAAGCTCCTTCGTACACACACACTTCCACAGGTAGGCTGTTTATATTCAGGTACACTGATCACATTTACTAATCTAGCAATCGGCACATAGGCCGAGTACAAAACAATGCATTGATGTAAGTTGTCACATTGAAAATGCGTACATTTATTTGGCCAGTTGGGGGCAGAAAACAAGCTGTAAACACATTGACATATTTTGCCTTATAAAGATGTTATTGGGAACATATTAGGAAGCATGTTAGCATGCAGACACGTAGCAACAATAGCCTGATGAATATAAGTCCCATATCCACTCTTCTTTTAGCTCTGTTTTTGGTCTCCACCACTTTCTGAGGGAAATATCTTAAGCTGCTAAATGCTCCACTACGTTCACCAGCTAGTCGGTAACTTTTTCTGTCTGTTGTTTGGTGCTGAGCAGGTAGTGTGCAGAGCGGTGGGAGTGAACCAGAACTGGAAAGTTGCAGTTCGTAAAATAACAAAACAATGAGCTAAACGCTATGTCTAACTAGCTGCAGGGAACTGCTGAGTTGGGGGATAATTCTGTGCGGGTTCGCAAAGCTCCCAGGAAGAGCGCCGGTCATTGATCCCAATTTCCGTAGTGGCCAAACGGCGGAACTACAACTTCCGTGTCCGTCATGTGATGCCATTGGGCCCAAAAATACTTTTTCCCATAGACTTACATTGGGAAAGAGACGTCTGTAACTCAGCGGATAATTTTTTTTTTAGGTGAATCAATTTTCCAGTATGAACACTTGAATAGCCCTTATTTAAATTATTAGGTCCTAAAAGTTGAAAAATCCACTACTGGCTGAATCCAGAGTTATTTCCCTTCCTCCGTTCATGTGAATGAGACCCAGACCGAGGCTGGAGCGAGAGCTGAGAGGCGGAGTTAGAAAGCCATGACGACACTGTGACGGCTGTGGACCTGTTACGGAGACCGTTGTTGTTTTCCTTCGGGCACGCTGAAAACTTACAAATGACATTAAGAACACTAGGATGACACAGAGTAATATGATTTTTTTCACAGATTATCTGTCTCATGCACTACTGTCAGGATTTAGTGACTGTTTTCTAAAAATACATTTTTATCATAGTTGCTCAAAATGACCAACTGCAGCTTTAAAATTAAATAAAAATTAGTGCAGCTTTAAGATGAAACAATGAAAATAATTTAGAAAGCTTCACATTTAACATTTTGTGAAATACTTTTGCCGGTATTTGCTTTCTTGCTGAGAATTAGATGAGAAAATTAATGGTAAATGTAGGAAGGATAGCATGAACCTCTGAGCTCATTAATGTGCTCTCCCAGGAAAGCTGATCGCTGGCAGGTGAAAAGAAGCAGCAGGCTGTCACAGAGATAGCACATGGCTTTCTGCAGCCTCCCCAGGCCAACAGTCGAGTTAGCAGTAACACAGAGGGAGCTTATTATTCAAAAAAAAAAAAAGCTGTGAAAATAAAGAAATGTGTTCATGTGCTTTTCCACTCCCAAAAAAAAATCAGTCTTGTGTTTCTCAATCTTGCATCAACTGATGCTTAAGAAGTTGGCCAAAGTTTTGAATCATTTACAATCACTCCACTGCCTTGAAAATGTTCCCTTTCAAGCTTCAGTCAGACTCAGCGGCGTGTTTGATGTGATATTTAAGTGAATCACAGGCCATGCAGACTGTGATCTGGACTCCAAACTAGTCTTTTCCTAATGAAATGTTAAAAAAAAACACAACTTTAGTGCAACATAAGGTGCATCATCATAGGAAGTACTGCTTACTATTGTAGGACAACTGATGTCCATGTGTGACGCATGTTAGATCAGGTAGTTTATGTTTGTGTTAATTAAAGTGCTGTATGTGTATGTGACTGTATGTTATGTAGATACTTTAGACAATGAGGATCCAACATAATCCACAACAGATATTGAGGTGGGGGGGCTGAGATAAATATATATATATATATAGAGAGAGAGAGAGAGTGAGAGAGAGAGAGAGAGGGCCATGTGGCCTTTGGGAGATTACACGACCACGGGGGTCACTCTGTATGCCAAATACCACTTCCATGGACATTAATTATTTGCCCTGAAAATATGGTGCACAATATGGACATGGGCAGACTGTTAGCAGCTCTCAGAGTAAAATGTCACACAGTCCCTTAACCCCCAACACACGTGGTGCATCAACAAGCTGTGAGCATCGGGGTCACGGATCGGTAACGTGGTGTATTTGCACTCAGGTGTCCACGGTTGCATTCATGTCACCGAAACTAGTCTTTTACCTCTTTTTACCTCTACAGAATCACCATGAATGAAAGTCTGCAGTTGAGCCGTGTGTTTATTTTTTGATGAGGGTCTCTATTCTTAGTCACAGTGAGAAGATGAGAAGTTGTGAATTGTTTAAAAGCAAAAGGTTGAACTAAATTTTTGATCTCAAAACAAGGAGCTGTAATATATGAAGCTGATTTCTGTGGCCTCTGCTCGACACGGAAAAAAATTTGATTTTTTCATCCCATTGTTATAAATAAGTGAACAGTGATGGAGAACTTTGTGTTGGCCATGCAGTACATTAGCTGTAGTGTAGCGGAGTGGGTTCACTTCTGGTTGGGATTTATTGTAAAGTCAATCTGCTGCTAACTGGAAACAAAGTAGTACAAGTAGAATGCGGGAAGTTATACTATATATGTGTACAATATTGTAAAAACAATAACTTGTTCCTCTGCCTTTTCCAATTTAAAGAAAACGTTCCATACCTGCCTTGCACTTTATTACACAATGAATACTAAACTCTTTTCTCCCTTCAATGTCTTTCTTTAAGGCTGCAACTTGCAATTATTTTCATGATCTATTAATTTGTCAGTTATTTTTTCAATTAATGGATTTATTGGTTGATCGATAAAAGATCCAGAAAGAATAAAAAATGCCCATCACAAAGCCCCCGAGCCCAAGTTGATGTCTCCAAATTGCTTATTTGGCTCTTTTTAAGCCACGCTAGTTGTTGTGACTCCACTACTTTGGTCAAGACTGAAATACCTCATTTGTGGTCCTCAGAGGGTGAATCCTATTGACTTTGGTGATCTCCTGACTTTTCCTCAAACGCCAATATGAAGTTGAAATGTTGTGATCTTCAGTGGAAGGTGTTGACAGCTATTGGGTGGATTTTCATTAAATTTGGTGCAGATATTCATGTCCTACTCGGGATGTAATCACCTGAATGATCCTTTAACTGGCACCATCAACAACAGGTCAACATTTAAATGTGTCTAGTGTTTAGTCACCAAAAACCTGCAAAACTAATGACACACTATTAATGCCCCTTAACTCAACTGTACAATAATTTGTGCAATAATTCAACTGTGCAATACCCTGGCATTAAAACTGCATTTATACTCTACATTTCAAGAAATAATTCATATTTATGCTATAATTGCATTTATATTTAACACACTTCTCAGCTTTTTGTACTTACTTATTTGCACTGTGGTTATGTTTTGTCATTAATGCGCATATTTGTACATATTTCTTATATTCTCATTTCTTATTCTAATATTTATATTCATATTTTTTACTTATACTTCTTTACATATATTGTTATATATTGTAGCATTATGGACATAATTTACATGTTACTTTCGTACCATCTCACAATCTTTTCAGCTTTATGTCAGTCACCTTGTCAGAAAAGAGTAAAGTCAGAATAGTTTTGTGTGTCTAAACTGTAGGCTTTGCTTTTATCATTATTTGTCATTACCAGGTCATGACATTAGTCAGAGGAGACACACACGGATGCACTTGTGTGACTGCAACATGAGACACAGGCTCCGTCCGTCCACGTAAAGACACTGTCCCTCAGCAGAGTCCATGAGCTGTATACAAATCTGTCTCCGCACTCCTTACATGTCAAATGTAATCAGACAGCAAGCGCTGAGTCAAATTTGCATTTGACCCAATTCTTCCCATGTGCCTGTTTGCTCAGTTCACTCTTTCCTCCCCAAAATATAAAGTCAGTCAGTTTGGGGAGGGTGCGGGGGGGGGGGGGGGGTGCGGCTGCTGTGTCTTAAATGTTGAGACAACAACAAAACAAGACAAATTGAATGTCAAATTGCAAAAAGAAGCAGATTCATATTTTTTATGGCATTGCACGTAATCCTGTTGGGCCTAAGCTGCAGTGGCGTATTCAGCATGTGACATTTAAACAAATCTGTGCACGAGGAGCGAGTCCCCGGCTCTATCTGATGTCTGGCATGAGCATGAATGTCACATCAGCCTGTCCACACATCGGGGGGGAAAGCACTGAAATATCCAACAAAAGAGAGATAAAGGAGGGATGCGTCTTAACATACAATAGACATGAGACAGGAGCCCTTTTCAGTTGATATAAATTCACTTTCAGAACATGGGTGAAATGCATTTTTAAAGAAATATTTTGATTTGTTTTGAGTTTGAGTAATGCTATATTAAATCTGACAACCGTTCAAGATATTGTTTTGCTTTTGAAATGACTCATAAACGCCCCTGTGGCAATATTTAACCTTTCTTTATTAACATTCAGTCAGTGATGCCAAGTACACTGTTGTGCCTTCAGGACTTGATGTTATCGTTCTAACGTTTCGTGAGAGTGTTGGGAACTTAGTGCATCTTTTGCCCAACATGCAGACAACACAAAGAAATGAACAGCTGTGATGTTCAATGATTGTTGTATATTTGTGCAAATTTAACACTAGTTTTGTTCTTTTTTCCAGAAAGATACCATTCTGGGAGCTGACTTTTACAAGCAGATCTTTTCTCTACAAGCAGGTTTGTTCCTCTTATTGTCCTCAATTACTTTAAAATCTATAAATGTGTTGCAGGTCATTGTAAGTAAGTAGCGCCATCTGCTGGTAATGGCTGAAATGGCTGAAAAATATGGCTATTTTGACCGACTGTCTGTATGAACCGAATGATTAAGACCACTTGTATTTTGTATTTTTTGTAGTATATGTTTTAATTTCATTTGGACGTAGTGTATTTGGGCAGACTAATGGACTTAGTCTTAGGCATATGAAATGTATTTCTCTCCATCAGCTAAATTGTACAACATCATAAAGTTTGATTTACATAAACAGAAATGACCACTAACAGTTAAATTGTCCAATTGTACATGGTGAAGTTTCATCAGCCTATTTTATTTGTAGTTTGTGATTTATCCAATAATAATCATTACCGTCAATGTGTCCTTTTTTATGATTTATTTTCTTTTTATTAATTTTTTTAATCTAATTTTCTTTTTCTTTTTAAAAAATCTAATTTAACTTTGTTTTTTGTTCTTTATCCTTTTTGCATCGTCAATGGGTGAGTGTTGGGTGGGAGGGGGCTTTTGGGTAAAAATACCAAAATATGGAGGGACAATTATTGCAATTATTTCTGCTCTATTTGTATGTTTCTCTACACCTGTTGTTACTCCCAATAAATTATTATGGGGGGAAAAAAGAAAAAATATGGCCCATAAATAAAATGTAATTTTTTGTGATATTTAGAGTAATATTAATGTAACAATGGTTGCTTTTGGCCCTGTGCTCCAGGTGAGGAGGATGACAGGGGCCCTGGTGGCTGTAGGCCGAGGGCGGCTCTCAGTGGCCCAGCTGAAGGACATACTGGAGGCTCGGGACTCTCTGGCCTACCCACAAGGCCTGGCTGCTCCGGCCCACGGCCTCTTCCTCACCAGGGTGGACTACAGAGAGGCAGGTGAGGAGGACCAATTTGATTCTACATCAAATATCACATCATCATCATACTGTATCATATTATAAATATATCTATTATAAAACAAAATATTTGCTCAGTGGCTTGATTTTAAGTGTCAGTTAATGTTTGGGAAATTTGCTAAAGAGACTTTCGATTGACAATTTTTTTTTAGTTTAACCTACGAAGAGCACAGTGTAGTGTAGAATTCAGACCACGGTTATAATAGTTTTTAATTTTCAATTAGTTATTATTTTAGTTTTGACTTTTCGATTTCATTTTAGCTAAGTTTTATTTAGTTTTCAGAGTTTGTTTGCTGGTTATAGTTGGAGAACTGTGTCGGAACGGCCATAACGTTTAATGTTTAATCTTCGCGCTACTTTAGTGTCCAATGTGAAGCAATAGTGGCATAGTGCCATCTACTGGAAGGACAAGTCTGATCAATTTCTGTGGTTAAATGTCACGAGAGTACACGGAAATTCATGCTGTCTCCTTTTTTCGGTAGTGATATATTATAGCTTAAAAAATATATTTTTAGTTTTTTCTTAAAAAATGTAGTTTTTATTTAGTTTGTTTACTAAAACTATTTTTCACTGCTTATTTTCATTTACTATAATTAAACTGATTCAGACTTGATTTCTTAGGCAATTTATTGCATTATTTCATAGTGAATCTTTTTTTGGTATGTACAGTAACTCTTTTTGTATCAGGACATGTTTCAGATTTATTACCTCTTATTTGCCTCCTCAGACCTGCGGCCTTCACAACAGACATCAGAGGAGCAATTTATCTCAGGTGGAAACTCAGAGGATTAATGCTACGTCATTCAGTCATGTTGATAAACTGTATTTCAATACTACTAATGTATATGTAATGGGCTGTAATAAAGTTTTGTATTTATGTGTATTTTCTTGCAGCTTCACTTTGAGTCAGTGACCCCAGTAGGTGTTTTTAACTAATCTACACTTGTTGACCTTTTTTAGTGCCATTCTGTTGCTAGGGCAACAAGCAAGTTTACAGTCGTGTCCAGAAGGTAACACAAAAACGTGCAAATAAATCTTGCGAGACTCGCTGCCCAACGACCTACCCTAACCTTAACCGTCCAAGGTCAATGCCTAACCTTAACCATCTGTTTGTCAATTTAAAAGAAAATTTTGCAAGTCAAGAAAGTCGCTGTTAAAACTGTTGAAGTAGAAGACTCTGAAAATACATATTTAGATAAAATACACAACCAAAAGTTGCGTAAGTGACGTCTCTCTTTCGCTGAAGCTACGATGCCTGTGTGTTACGTACTTGTTACGTACTGGGATGTACTCACACCAGCAACGCTTCTCATTCGTTCTTTCTCTTCGTTAGCTAGTGTTGGTGACGTACACAATACGAGACAAGAGACGTAGTTCACTGAGCGGTATCACACAAAACGAAACGACACCACGACAAACTGCGACTTTCTTGACTTGAAAAATTTAGTTTTAAATTGCCAAACATCAAATGTGCGATTCATGCCGCATTAACAACCATCGGAACAGGAAATGAAAAGGGTCCCATTTAGAATATTTATGTTGTCAAGTTTGAAAAGGTCTCTACAAATAAACATTTGACTACATACAGATGAACATCTACATGTTCTTTTAATTCAACATATTAAGAATACATGACTGTGTCCATGAACGCAGCTCAGCTACAGAATACCACACACCTTGAACCCTATCATTTGTCTACACATGACCTTCAGGTTACAACAAGACAACTTGCTTTAAGCCTAGTGAGGCAGTTATTATACTCCTATGTATACATGTATGAACTGGTTTCTGACAATTATCAAACAAGGTGTACAACAGGTGGAGAAAGAGTGTTACGTTCTATAGCTAAAACTGCTGTTGTGTGTCCATGGCTCTCGTACAGTGGCATTACATTATGGATCAACAAAGTGCACACACACACTCTCACTGATAATGTATACATCCAAATGTCCAAATAAAACTGCATACATTGGTTCTTTACCCGAAAGTCTTCACGGAGCATTCTCAGCACACTCTCACTTGCTTCTAATTTTGGCTAAATTGTCCGTAAACAGTCCATTAAAACCGGACTACCACCAGCCGTCTTCTGGATGCCGGTGGGAGCCAGATGAGGTTTGTACAAGGTTCAGACTGACCAATCACTGCCCTTAAATGTTCCAGCGCGTTGATCAAAAACACCAGACATTCCGCCGTTGCTGATGCAAGGTTAACTGATTTAGGCTCACCGTATTCGAAGCGCTGCGTCTGTCAAAATTGAACCTCATGAGGAATGTTTTTTTTTTTTTTTGCACTTCTTAGAAGTGACTCAATAATTCCGTCACACTATTTTCTAAATTTTTCTTTAAAAATATGTACACAAGTACATGTTTCCTATCCATGCGACCATGTTGGAGCAACACAGTGAATCTGATTGGCATATAGGTCCTCAAGTCAATTCAGCATTTGGTTTCAAGATAATTCACACATCCTATAGACGCTCATAATTCATTATATAATCAAAATTTCAAGTGTTAGTCAGACTATTAAGCCCAATGTCTTAGAAATAAAATCATATGTATATATAATGCACTTGAGGAAGGCATTGCGTTTTGTTTTTTTAAACTCACAATCCTTAATGACAGCACAGTCTGGGTGAAGAATGTAGCTGAGCTCAAGTCAAACTGGAGACCCTGATTGAAAGGATTGTGTGGGACAGAGACACAAAAGGGGAGAACTGATCACATCGGACTTTAACGGTGAATTAAAATGAGGTTTTTTAACGAGACAGATGAAGGGGGAAAAAAAAGAAGACTTAATGATTAATGCTCAGCAGTGGCGCTAAGCCTGTCCTGATAATTTTTAAGATGATATAGATAACGTGTGTGAGATGTGTGGTCAGCTGAGGATTACTGGTTAAACAGAAATATCTAAATGACTTGGGAGTTAGTAATGTATCATCACTCTAGGCAGCCTTTTTTTTGGCATTTGACTACACACCCTGATGCTGAAGCTGAGGTTAATTCAGGATTAATTTCTGTCATGTAAATACAGGTTGATAGTATTTGAGAATGCTATCACAGGTTGATAAGTTTTGCATAGACCCTTGAAACCCAACCATCACCATCACCATCTCAGTAACAATCTTAGTGATTAAACTACCGCTCGGAGCAGCATACCCAACTTCACCCTTTGTACCGCGGTTTGGGAGTCAATAAAGAGCTGTAATAGTCTACATGATACAGTTACATTCAATTATACTTTGTTCCTTTTTAAAAAAAAAAAACTTTGTGGCACATAAAATGTTTATTTTTCCATTAGGTTTTTTTTGTGAATCTCTTAAAAGAATAGTTTGTATCATGCCACCACTACAGCCAACACCAAAAAGTGTTTAACTCCATGTGCGTTCAGTAAAACAGAGTCGACTATGGCCGCTTTTGCAGCATCACCATACACCGCAATAAACTCATAGACTTTATTCAAAGAAGTACAAAGAGTGAAATGGGGTATGTTATCCAGAGACTTACAAAAACACTCGTCTGAGAGGAGACATATCCACGTGTAAACATATGCTGTGTTTGTGGTTTTGCTCGTTTTCTCCGACGGCTAAAAAAATAAAAGCATAAAACACTGTTGGAGCATACAGTCCTTGGAGAGCCAAGAGGGGAAGGGAAGTCGGGTCGGCGTCCTTCATGCGATAAACGCCGTTCTCTTTAGCTGGAGATTTTCTCGATTTCATCCAGATCGTCTGTGTCTAGTTTTTCAATTCTCTTACCTGCAGAGGGAGAAACCGTAGAAAATGGTGGGGTTTGTTTAGAGGGTTGACATGGCACTCCGACTCCCCAAAAATAGACCGTATGAACGTACCTCATCACCTTGATCCGACTGTTTGTGTGTATGAGAAAGTGTGTGTAGCAGCTGCAGACTTACTGAAATGCTCCTGAATCCTGTTGAGGATGTTCATGCTCATCTTGCTGTCCACCATGTTGATGGCCAGTCCCCTTTTGCCAAATCGACCCGTGCGGCCAATCCTGTGCAGGTATGTCTCGTTGTCTGGGTTACCGTCCTTGTCTACTGGCAAGTCAAAGTTGATCACCACAGAAACCTGCTCGACATCGATACCTGAATGCAAGGAAAGTGGAGAGAAAAATCAAATATTACAAAAAAAAAAAAAACAATGTACAAATGTAACATTTGTTTTAGCTCTGTACTCCATCACATTCAATTTTAAATGAAAAGATGAATTAAAGGGTGTTTACATCGATATCCCATGAACCAGGTGGAAATTACATCTTGTTAAATACGGTAAGAGATGTATTAATTTATTCCTTTCAATAGCCAAAGTGACGTGCGGCTATTTGTAGTGGACTGTTGATTCATCATACAAGCTGTCCCACCCACCATCCCTCTATTTACTCATACAGGCAGAGCTAGAGTTGTGAATGTTTATCTGTACCAGGTAGCATGAAGTCAGATTTAAATAACACCTTACACCCACTTTCACAAATTCTAAATCCACACATTCACTGTGCTACACATCTGCCCGAAGAGATCTGTCTCAAAAGCAAATATGTTTTTAAATATGGATAAATGGCCCTTTCAACAGCTTAACAGAAACTCATATGATGACGTTGATTCTGCCCGTTCTGATGGCCCTTGGTTCTTACCTCGGGCACAGACGTTTGTGGTGACCAGGACCTTCTCCTTGCCCTCTCTGAAGCGGTCGATGACAGCAGCCCTCTGCTCCACCTGCATCTCGCCACTGAGCAGCGCTACCTGGTGGCCCTCTCTGGACAGCTCCCCTGCAAGCCACCCTGCAGTCTTCCTTGTCTGGATCACACAGAGGAAAAAGTGCTCTCACTACTTCAATCACTACCAGCAATCTAGGCGCTCAAGTAACACAGAGTTAAGGCCTTTGCACACCAAGTCTGTATTTTTTGTCCGAAATTGTCGCACGTTAAAAAAAAAAAATCAGTTTTGTCTCGTTTTGCTAATTTTCGCAACAAAAATAATAATAAAATGCATCAAACTCAGTGTGCAAGTTTTTATGCCTAACTATTTTTATCGGACGACGGATTAAAAAAACGCATACAAAAAATATGGACTTGATGTGCCAAGACCTTTAGGGTGTGATGAAGGCCCTGTGCTGACAGAGTTGGTAAAATAAGCAAACTTATCCAGTAAGTCAGCTGGTGTTGCCAAGTTATTTTCACAGATATGGGCAGCACAAAAAACTTTGCTTTGGAGAACAGCAGGTTTGCTGGACATTCTGATACGGTCACAGAAGAGAAACTTAAGAGAATCCGTATTTCTTTATTCCTATAAAAATTGGGGGTCCGAATAAGAATCATTGTTTTGTTTTTTTTTTAAAGTTATTTTTTTGGGGGCATTTTCCATTTTTATTGACAGGACAGTGGACAGAGTCTTGAAAGGGGGGAGAGAGAGAGTGGATGCGGAAAGGGCCACAGGCCGGATTCGAACCCGGGCCGCCGCGGTCAGGACCAAGCCTTAATACATGGACGCCCGCTCTACCAACTGAGCTAACCCAGGCGCCCAGAATCATTGTTTTTAATACAACTCGTGAATGTAAATATGAATATGAAGAGAATGAACTCACATGGCAGAAGATCATGGCCTGGGCGATGGTGATGGCCCCGTAGATGTTACAGAGGGCTTGGAACTTCTCCTCCCTGCTGTTGCACAACACATAGTACTGTTTGATGGTATCCAGCGTCTCCTCCTCCCTCTTCAACTTGATGATGTTGGGGTCGGGCACGATGCGCTGGGCGAAGTTCCACACCGTCTCTTCAAATGTGGCTGAGAACAGCAACATCTGGCAGTTTTTAGGGAGCATCCTGTGTGGCAGAGAAAAGAGGTGTAAAGGTTGGTTATGGATGTAAAAAAAAAAGGACAGAGCGGTAAAAATTTGGGGATGTACATCGCAGAAATTCAGCTTGAGAAAATCTGATTTACAGGATAAATGATAACTAATTTCATTAAGAACAATATCTCATTACTTATCAAGTACTTTTCATTTAGTGCGTGCTAAGATTGCTTCTTCTAAATGTTGTTTTTATTCTGACCTCTGGATGCGGATGCTCTGGTCCTGGTGACCCTGTGTGGCGATCATGACGTCGGCCTCGTCGAGCACAAACACCGTGATCTTCTTGGGGTCTATGAACTTGAATTTACCGCACCAGTCCAGCATGGTCCCGGGTGTGCCAATAACTATCTGTTCCTCCAGCTTAATGCCCCGCTGCACTGGAACAGTCACAAGAAACAAGCACTCATCAACACACGGAGCCATCTGTCAGCCATATTAATGTTTTCATCAATAGGAACAAATCAAACACTAGACAAAACTGCATTTGAAAATTTTGTTTCATTATCTTTTATAGTGTAAGAAATAGCATTGTAGAAAGCAGAGAAGCCTTACATTTATTTCCTCTGATGGCGTAGACCAGTTTGACCTCGGGATATTGTTTGCCCATCTGCTCGATTACCTTGCCAGTCTGAAGTGCCAGTTCATAGGTGGGTGAAACACACAGGCACTGGTGGAGAGAAATTAAATGAGGGGGAAGGATTAAGGAAGCGGTAAATGCTCTCGTCATTTAGTTCAAGTTATCAAGAATAATAATGTGAGAAACAGGTAGGATGAGGCCCTCGGATACTCTGAGCAGCCTTTGAAACTCAAGATTTCAAGTAGAGCTCTTCTAGAACAGGGAGGGAAGTGAAAACCTACCTGGGGATATTTTTGGTGGGGATCTACATGACTGAGCATGGCCAGGACAAAGGCAGCTGTTTTCCCTGTTCCCGACTGCGACTGAGCAATCAGATTCTGTGGACTAGAAGAAACAAAGAAATTAGATCTCAGACAAAGATGGCAAAATAGTATGGCTGAACGATTTTGAAAAAATGTCTAATTGTGATTATTTGGGCGGATATTGCAATTGCGATGATTTACGGTACTCATGGAAATGATAATATTTACATCATTATTCTAATTTTCATTGCAAAACATATTAAATATTATGGTGTGATGTTTACGGGGATCTGTACCAAACAAAGATGTTTGTGCGGCCTGTAGAATATGATGTGTAGGCCACATCTCTGCAGCACGACAATATTTAATTTTAATTGGAATTTTGACACACATTTCGCCTTTAACAAATATTGCGCTTCCTGCGATTTGAAAATTGCAGTAGGCCATATTACAATTTCTATAAAATTGAGATTAATTGTGCAGCCATACAGAATAGTTAGTGGTTCTAGTACCTGGTGCAAGGGGCTATTAATTTAAGTTGACATTTTAAAGTTAATTAAAAGAGGTGTGATTTAATATAATTTAAAAGTCATATAGTAACTAGGGTGTGCAATTTCTGTGACCCTTAAGAGACATAATTCCTTGTTAGAGGACTCCACAACTGGACTCCACAGTGCAAAGTATACTCACGGTTCGGCCAGCATCATAGGTAAGGCAGTCTCTTGGATTTTGGATGGCCGGTTGAAACCCATGCCGTACACGCCCTGAAGCAGCTGTGGTTTGCTGCACACAGGAATAAACAGTCAAATGTCAGATTGAAAGCATCTCATGGCTTTGTTTTGCATGCACATATTTCAGAGTGCACACGTCTTAAGCGATCAAATAATAAAAAAAAGGACAAACGCACGGAACAGTCCTGGAGCAGGTATGGTTCATGTCTGGATCTTGGTGGCAACATTTTGACTACATGCATCATGATTGATAACTGATTAATAATTAATATATGATGCTCCAGAATATTGTAGGGCAACAAGAGAGACTTACAGTCGCAACTCCTCAAAAGACTTGACCGAGTAGAGCGGAGAGTTGGGATCCTTCTGAAGAACTTCCACTTGATTCGTGTTGTTGACAAGATTATTCCGGATCAGCTTGTTTAGTAATGACTGCGCCGCTTTGTCGTCTAGAAAAACAAGGTGTGTTGACTGTTACAACTCAAGAGTCGACCAAAAAATGTAAGACGGCAGATGATGAATACTTTGGGGTGTGTAAATATAATAATAAACTGCTCACCTTTGTCAGTCTCGTCCTCATCTGTACCTTTGTTTTCCGCCTCAACTTCTGGCTTTGCAGCTGCACTGCTGGGCTCTCTTGCATGTGAAGCCGTGACTGATGTGCCTACAAAATAAACTTATAATTACAAAGCATTTTTGGGATAACTGTTTTTTCTTAATAATGCATCTTACACTTAATGTTGCACACACTCTTACCATTTTCCTCTGGTTTATCTTTTATTTGGAGGCCACCGATCTGTAAGGAAAAACATAATAAAGTTTACAGAGTTGTTTGATAAAATAATGTACATCCTTCAGCGACAGGCTATTCCACACAAAGTGTGTGAAGGAGCGCTATCGCAGGTCCTTCCTTCCTGCAGCTGTCAGACTCCACAACCAGCACTGCTCCCAGTAGACCACATACACACCAAAAAAACTGACAATAACCTGATATTTTCAGGTGGAATTTCATTCAGTCAGTCATTCTCACTGTGCAATATCATTTTCCACTTGTGCAATTTTGTTAATAGTCTGTTTATTGACAATATTGTATATATTGCTCCTATTTTTATACTTCCTTCTATTTAAATGGTTCATATTTTGTTACACTTTGTTTAGCTCTTTTTTTACTGTGTTAGCTGATGCATCTTGTTTTTTGCACTATATATCCCCTTTGCTGCTGCACACTGCAAATGTCCCCACTGCAGGACTAATAAAGGAATATCTTATCTTATTATTATATGAGTCAGGACAGGATAATACATGAGATGAGAGGTAAACTGGGGCTAAGTCTCAAGATCTTCATCCTCCTAAATTCCTCACTAGCAGAGGTCAATTTTCGATAAGATTTAGGGAGAACGAAATTATGGAGTAGCTTTTCACATCTATCAAAAAACAAGATGTTTAAATCAATATCCTCCTCACAAACACTAACCATACACTTCCAATGCAACACACACACACACACAGACTTATCTTTTTGGATACATTTACTGTATTGTTATTGTTATTATATATATCTTGTCCTGATTGTTTGTTATCATTATGTAGTCATATTATTTATTTATATTAATCTTCTCCTAATTGTTTGTTATCATTATTATGTAGTCATATTATTTATTTATATTAATCTTGTCCTAATTGCTTGTTATCATTATTATGTAGCCATATTATTTCTTTATATTAATCTTTTCCTAATTGTTTGTTATCACTATTATGTAGTCATATTATTTCTTTATATTAATCTTCTCCTTATTGTTATCATTATTATGTAGTCATATTATTTCTTTATATTAATCTTCTCCTAATTGTTTGTTATTATTATGTAGTCATATTATTTCTTTATATTAATCTTCTCCTAATTGTTTGTTATCATTATTATGTAGTCATATTATTTCTTTATATTAATCTTCTCCTAATTGTTTGTTATCACTATTATGTAGTCATATTATTTCTTTATATTAATCTTCTCCTAATTGTTTATCACTATTATGTAGTCATATTATTTCTTTATATTAATCTTGTCCTAATTGTTTGTTATCATTATTATGTAGTCATATTATTTCTTTATATTAATCTTCTCCTAATTGTTTATTATCATTATTATGTAGTCATATTATTTCTTTAAATTAATCTTGTCCTAATTGTTTATCATTATTATGTAGTCATACTATTTCTTTATATTAATCTTCTCCTAATTGTTTGTTATTATTATTATGTAGTCATTATTTCTTTATGTTAATCTTGTCCTAATTGTTTATTATCATTATTATATAGTCATATTATTTCTTTATATTAATCTTTTCCTAATTGTTTATCATTATTATGTAGTCATATTATTTCTTTATGTTAATCTTTTCCTAATTGTTTATCATTATTATGGAGTCATATTATTTCTTTATGTTAATATTGTCCTAATTGTTTGTTATCACTATTATATAGTCATATTATTTCTTTATATATATATCTTGTCTCTAGGTGGAGGCTTCAGATTGCCTCTTCCTGTACTGTATATTATTAATGTATTTTTTTGTTATTGTTGTATAGTCTTAAATTGTGCAAAACAAACAAATAAAAAAGTCACAACTACTTCTTCATCATCAGTAGAGCTACTTCAGAGCCTCTTGCATCATTTGCCAGCCAGCCAGCTACCTGCTAAAGCTAGTAACTCATGAACACGCAGCATCTCAGCTCCAGCTAGTTCACTTAGCATCTACCGGCTAACCGGTTCTTCCGTTATTACGCTTTAATGAACGTTACTGAGACAAACTGTCACGACAGACAACAGTTCAATCTGTTGTGTAACAGTCACCACAGTAAGAAACCAGGCTGAGCAGGTTAAGTTTCGTTTCCAGTGAAGCAGAAACAGGCCAACAGCATCATCCTCTACAACATGAGCTAACAACACGCTAGCTCCGGTTAGCTCCGGTTAGCTCGTGTTGTTTCGTTAGTTACCGATTCCGCCGCCGCTTCTTGCTCGTCCACCGCCTGGGCCCAGGAGTCCGTCGCCATTCTGGTTCAAACAGTTTCCTCTTTAAGTTGTTTTAACCCGGGATAACTCGGAGCTCACAGTGAAGAGAGAGGAGTCAGTGATGTGAGGAGTAACTATGTTCAACAATGGCGTGTCCGAAACCGATAACTGGGCACTTGTGCAACTCGCTCACATGTCCGGGTTAGAATGCAGGTGTTACACTCTAATAGATCCCCACCTCATTTAATGTTCCCACCAGACCAGGGGTCAGCAACATGTGGCTCTTCAGCTCCTCTCCAGTGGCTCCCTCTGGATTTATAAAAATGGAAATGAATAACTGTTTTTTGTTTACATTTTTATTTTGTTTATCATTTGTTGTAGGTCTATGGTACGACGGTACGACAGAGTATTAGGGCCACATTAAGGAAAAAAAATAAATCTGAGATTTCAAGAATAAAGTCATCATATTATAAAGTAGTAATTTTACGTGATTTTTTTTTTTCTCGTAAAGTTATGACTTTATTCTCTTTAAGTTATGACTTTATTCTCTTTAAGTTATGACTTTATTCCCGTAAAGTTATGAATTTATTCTCGTAATATTACAACTTTTTTTTCTCGTAAAGTTATGGCTTTATTCTCTTTAAGTTATGACTTTATTCCCGTAAAGTTATGAATTTATTCTCGTAATATTACAACTTTTTTCTCATTAAGTTATGGCTTTATTCTCTTTAAGTTATGACTTTATTCTCGTAATATTACAACTTTTTTTCTCGTAAAGTTATGGCTTTATTCTCTTTAAGTTATGACTTTATTCTCGTACAGTTATGACTTTATTCTCGTAATATTACAACTTTTTTTCTCGTAAAGTTATGGCTTTATTCTCTTTAAGTTATGACTTTATTCTCGTAAAGTTATGAACTTATTCTCGTAATATTACAATTTTTTTCTCATTAAGTTATGACTTTATTCTTGTAATATTACGACTTTTTTTCTCATAATATTATGACTTTATTCTGGAAATCTCTGATTTTTTCCCCTCAGTGTGGCCCTAATACTCCGTAGTACATTTGCATGCTGGCCCTCACTGCATTAGACTTATATGCTATATACTTAGACTATAAACTGTGTTACCTTCATCACAATGCTTAAATATTTTGCGGCTCCTGACAGATTTTCTTTAATTTTTTTCCCTAAAATGGCTCTTTTGATAGTAAAGGTTGCCGACCCCTGCACCAGACTTATAAAAAAAGCAGCGAGTATGACATTGAAATTTGAACAAATAAGTTAAATTAATTAAAAAACTTAATTTGATTTTTTTTTTTATTTATTATATGTGTTTTTGTATGTGTATATACTGTGTGTGCGTGTATGTGTATGTATGTATATACGTATACAGTATATATATATGTATATATAAATAGATTTTATTTTTATTTTATTGTTTTAAATTTCATTTAATTTTTTTTTTTTTTTTTTTTTTTTTTTTTACTTGTGTATATTCTTTTTTACTTATATATCAATTTTTTTGAATATTATATGTTTTCCTGTATCTATACTGAGTTATTTTATATTAATATAAGGTTTGTTAAGTTTCTTTGTACCGAGAATGTTATTATTGGGGACGTTTGTGAATGTTTGTTCTGTTGTTTCAAAATGAACAAAAAAAACAATAAATATAAAATTGAAAAAGAAAATTGAGCTTTTTTGTAAAGCTTTGGGAATTAGGAGGCTGAATCTCAAGAAACACTTCCCTACACAGACTGTAGGTGGCGCCAAAACGTTCTGCATAGACCATAGATAGACTAACCCTCCCTTAAAATACTGTATCTGCCTGCCTGCTGTAGCATAAAAAAAAATATGAACACACATATAAACTGACAATGAAGATGATTCAGGTCTTTTTTATTTATAATGCCTAATAAAGAAGATAGATAAAGCTGGATTACTGAGAAGAGTAGCTATGTATTTAGGACTACCAACCATGAAACACAGGGCCCCAGAGCCTTAAGGGCCCAAAGACCCCAGATTCACTTTTTTGGCAATTAGTTTTGTAGAAATTTGATGGTAACACATTTTACAGGTCCGCAAATTTCATGGTAATTAAGTGATAATTAGCAAGTAACCTCTTTTAAATTTTTCTTTGGAATTACTGACAAATTAACCCAATATTTACCTCAAAATATATCAAAAATTACTTTATTATAAACATTATTTAATAATTATAATCAGCTATTTCCTAATAGCTATTCATTTATTTATTACATTTCCAGAAAAATAATACAAAGTTAATTGATATGCTTTATTTCCATATCTGCTGATAAATAGATAATATTTAGCAAATAACTTCTTTGAAAGTTCTTAAAAAAACTCCCTGAATCATGACATTGGCTACCAGGTTACATTAGTGTAGACAATAAGTCACACAATGGTGAGATTTGTGCCTGATCAGAAGTGTCTTCTATTAGTTTTGGTTTTCCACCTCAAGCCTAAGGGCCCTATTTTAACAATTATATGCTATTTTAGCATATAATTATCAAATAATGTATAACCAGTGTGTAACAATTCCAGAAATGGAATATAATATTAATACCAGTAATATTTCAGTTGATATCATGCTTACGCCATGCATTTTCCTAAATAAAGTTGAATGTAATTAAATGATCACAAATTAATTTGTAGATGGGGTGTGTTGGGATTTATGAATATGAGCGTCACAGTTTTTTTTTGCACCAGGGGCCCCCTAGTGGTTAATCCAACTCTGAGGACTGGATAGTCCCACAAGTATGGAGTACTGGGAATGTCTGTTGAATCAAAAGTGAATGTCTGTTGTATTGCTGTTTTGATTATTTATTTTTCTGAGAGACACGTTGGACAAGGAGTGATGAGGGTCTCTTATAGCCTGGTTTCATCATCTCTCCCTTTCATTGAGATAACCATGCATTACTCTCTAAAAGGAAACCTTCTCTAAACCTTCTTTGAGATCCCCCCAAACATTATGGAGCAAAATTATTTTGTTATGTTTCACAGAAGAATTGTTGTTGTAAAGGCTTATTTAGAATGACTATATCATTGACAGTTTTATTGAAATAATGAGAGGGAAAACATTGAATATCAAGACCAAATTAAGAAACTCAGACGCATGAATGAACTCCTGTGATGCAACCAGCGTATCATCATCATTAAACAGTAACAACCAGTACCGAGTGAGAGAAGCTGGATCCCATGTGGAAAAACTGCCTTTGAACGTGTGAATCATTGCAGTTTTTGAACTGCAGTATATTTTTGACCACTCCAACTTTTGGGTGATACAACAAATCAGATTATGATTATTACCATGTGTGCAAGTTAAGTCACTAAACTATGTTTCCCAAAAGCACATTGAAGTAAAAATGAGCCGCTCATTAAATCTGGTTGTTTTTAAACAATGTTTTTGTTAAGTTCAGTATTGAATGAACCCTGAATGCAGCACAGACTCTGAAAGCAGGTTGAAAGGTTTATTGCAAACTTGGTTTTCAGAAAGGAGATAATGGTAGAAAGGCAAAGCAGAGGGTGAGTGTTCTTGTTGCTGATCCAGTGGCTGAATAGACAGGAACGAGGTGCTGGGTTTGAAGGCGGCAGAGTGAAGAAAGCCAGGGTTGACATGCTGCTGCAGGGAGACCACAGCAGACAAGAGGGCAGAGAACACACAGAAACACAAGGAAAGGCTATAGGAGTGGCCGAGACCATGACAGTTTTGGAAGACGATGAGATATTTGTAAAAGATCGGACACTTTATTGATTCTGCATTAGCTACTTTTCTGTAGAACAACCAAGTGGGGCTAATCGGGACAATGTCTGGCTTAGTGTGTGCTTGTCTGTCTGTATGTACTGTCTGTTTGTGTGAGAGTATGCATTACATCATGGGGACATAGATATGTTTACAGTCACAGTGTGGGTTGTTTGGGGACAAAACACAAGTCCCCACAATGTTAGGACTTAGTTTAAGGTTTATTTAGGGTATGGGTTATTTAGGAAATACTTTCTTGCAGAGAGTTAGATGAGAAGATTGACCCCACTCTCGCCTCTGTACGGTAAATATGAAGCTACTGCCAGCAGCTGCTTAGCTTAGCACAAAGACTGGAAACTGGGGGAAACAACTAGCCTGGCTCTGTCCAAAAACAGAAGTGTAAAAATAACAATTTGTACTCTTATGAGAGGTTATTTTGTGGGACTATTTCTTGGCCAGACGCAGTGACTTTAGGTTATTCTTCCCACAACTTGTTTTTACACTTTGTTTTTTAACAAGATAAAAACGTTAGTGAGCCTTAAGGCTTTTACAAACGATTTGTAAATTTGATTTCGCACCTTGGCCTTTATGTGGAGTTCAACTTTCAGTTTGAAAAACGCCTCGGCAGGCGATGGTCACTCGCCTGTATTCGCGCATGTGTGACCATGTCCTCACACAGAATGCGGATATTACGCTGTGAAAAGCAATGTAATTGTTTTTTCAGTTCAAGGTCAATTTTTCTGAGCTTTCGCACCATGAATAAAGGCATCAACCAGTCACGCTGTGTGAAACAGGTTGAGTTGTGGCTATATATATATGAAGTAGTAATAGTCATAGTAGTCCGAACCAAGATGGCAGACTTTATTACTCCTTTCAACCTTGACAGTGGCAGCGTTTACCAGATCCACTCCTTCTGTTCTTACCTTTCACAATAAAATCCCTAGACATATAATAATAATGTGTAAAGGCCTTTAGGTGCCGGTAAGCTAAATTAAGCCAAGCTAAGATAACCAGCTGCTGGCGGTAGCTTCATATTTACAGCACAGACTTGAGAGTGGTGTTGATCATCTCATTTAACTATGGGCAAGGAAGGAAATCAGTTTATTTCCCAATATGTCAGACTATTTCTTTAAGTGCGCAATAATACAGAACTGAGAGTTGTTCTCTTCTTCTCTCTTTACTTAGGTAAAGTATAACATAGTTATCCCAGTTTGGTGCTTTAGTGGAAACCAGGCTATCAACCAGCGCTGGCCTCCACTAAGGACCATACAGGAGCACTCGGGGTCACCTCTGGAGCCAGACTGCTGTGGCTGGCTGCTCCTTAAATGAATGCAGAATTGATTTCACACATTTCCCCTGTTCCACTGGGATAGATAGATAGATGATGACAGTGGCTTTGGATTGTGCTGAAGGAGATTACATTGATCGCTGTTCCGCTGTCATCCAACGGTCAATGCCGCTCAGCGTGCGCGTCAGTCCGAGTTTATCTGCATGTATGTGTGTGCATACGTTGGTTGGTGTGCGTCAGCATGTGAAAGAGGACATAGGGAGTCTCTTAGATCGTCAGTTTGGAGACAAATTTGTCAAAGGCTTGAAAGAGCGGAGTTTATTGTTGCCTCCAATCAGCTGCCTTGCCGTAGGTATCCATGGCAACTGAAAGAGTAAAAGTAAGGCTTGAGGTCTCCAGAGAATTTGGAAGAGACAGAGAGAAGGACTTTGTATTGCCACATAAGGACTCATTTCAAGCGCTGAATATGACAGAAAGGATATCAAAGTAGAGTGGTCGCAATAGAAATTGGTTTTCTGTGTGAACAATCTGAAGAAAGGTAAACACTCAGCCCACAAATACATAATGTAAGATCGCTCAAATGCTACTCAAACCTCACAAGTATACAGTATATCACAGTTTATGTAGGCAGTAGATACACTCTCTTACGCTCTCCATAAATATATACAGTAACACTTCAGCATTGGTGCCAACGCAAGGGCTTGAACTTGATGATCTGCCTCGAGTTAAAATATAAAAATATGCAATAAATTGTTAGATGAGAATGTAGACAGAAAAAGAGGTACTATAGAAGAGGTAAACATTTTTTTCTTAGTACTTTGAGGTAATTTTTTTAGGATAGTTAGTTGTTCCCAACTGAGGTGTTGTATTTTACTTTTTCATCTGGAAACTGGACATTATGTTGGTATTGATGATTGCTTTTTTGTCTTTGTTCCGAGACTCTTAATTCAGCCTATTAGACTGTTGTCAGGCCATTGAATAGGCGTTATCGGTCGCTATAAGCACCATAGATGTGGGTCAATAGGGGCCTACTACACCTACTAGGAGGCGCTATCATCTAATCACATGGTAGATCACCGAAAGAAGGTATAAAAGAACACGACAGCGACCTTTAGCGACCGTAGTAATTATGGAAGGAGCAGAAGCGGAAAACAAGTGCTGTACTATAGGCAGCGTGAAACTCCATATTGGGTGGAGGTTGGAACCAACAGTGTGTAGATGTCTTTGTTCACAAGTGTTAAGTCTCGCTTTCAATTTTGAAACGCAGTTATTTTAAGCCAAAACATGATGTTTTTCCCCTAAACTTAGTGTTTTTGTCGCCTAAACCTAAAAAAGTTGTAGTTTTGTTGCCTAAATCTAAAGAAGCCTTTTTGTTTGTGTTGAAAATGTGATGTTTCATTTAGTTTTACAACATGTTAGAACGTGTTGCTTTTAAGTTTCACTTTCACTTTTACAACATAGTAGGCGTAGTAGGTTCTTAATGACCCACATCTATGGTGTGACCAATAACACCTATTTAGTGGCCTGATAACAGTCGAATCAGGTGCAGCTTAATTAATAAAAAGACTCTTACTCTCACATTTTGGACAATGGCTACTAAAAAATATTTGTTTGATAAATAGGTAGCTTTTATACTATTTTATACTCTGTTCTGTTGTTTGTGTAAAAGCTGCCTTACCTTCTTTTTTTGTCTCTTTTTTATTTATTTTTTGAGCATGCAAAATATATGGCAGCAATGATTTATTTAGTCTTTGTTTCTATGTGGTATTATCATGTGTCATGTAATCCCATGTGGGATGGTCCATTTCAATGGTATGACACGAAAATAAAAAATTCATTCAGTCGTTCATTCAATCATTCATATGTCGCCTCGAGGCGGTCTTGAACTGTGAGAGGGTGAGCGAGTAGTTCACCAATGGCCAGGTGGGCCTTCGCTTTGGAGGCAAATGTGTTAGATTGTGTCATGTGATTATCAACTGACTTTTATTCTGAAAGAACAGAAAACGAAATAGAAATGACTAGTAAGAGACAATTAGTGAATAAATGAAATGTAATGATGGACCATTCTTACACTCTGTGACGGCCAACCGCATCAGATGGTTCAGATTAGATATAAGGCTAGATGTTACAGTCTAGTGCAAGACATGAACCCACATGCCGAGTGAAGAGGCAGGAAAAGGTCTGGTAAAAAGAGCTATTTTTAGTCACATGGCAGACTTACAGTTGGCTCGGCTAAGAGAAGACGGACTATTCAATAAGGGTTAAAAGGCAGACAGACAGTAGACAACAGGCTGGCATGAAGGCATAACAAGTACAGACAGGCAGAACTGAACAAAAGGTAGCAGGCTTAGACAACTCAGCAACAGACCATCTGGGAGAAAGTGAGCGCTAGCTATCCTCAATACATACAGGGGCAGACAGGTGAGGTGGTGATTCTGTAGCGACAATTGGTGGGCAGGTGCAGAATGTCAAATTTAGAAAAACAGGAGATGTTGAAAGCAGAAGTTTTTAGTATTTTTTAAATATTTTTTGGGGCATTTTTGCCTTTATTTAACATGTATGGCATGTAACCACTCGGCTACCAAGGCGCTCCAAAAGCAGCAGTTTTTATGCCTCCGCGCCGGACAAAAGCTTTCGCCAGAGGCATTATGTCTTCAGGTTTGTCCGTACGTCCGTCTTTACCATTCTTGTGAACACGGTATCTCAGGAACGCCTGGAGGGAATTTCTTCAAATTTGGCACACAAATCCACCTGGACTCAACGATGAACTGATTATAATTTGGTTGTCAAAGGTCACTGTGACCTCACAAAACACATACCTGAAACTCAAGAATTATTATTCTAATTATGACAATTTCACACAAATGTCTAATAGGATAAAATAATGAACTGATGACATTTTGGACAGACAGACATGTAAACTGCAACTTGACCTGTTAGCCTTATAAAGCAAACAGTTAACGTGTTAGCAAACAGTTGCCTACATACATACAAATCCAGGAGACGTTTGAAAAATTAACATTTATTTAGAGTCGTGTTTCTGGCAACCAGACGTGTGTTGGTTCATGTCTAGATGTGGTTATTTGTAAGTCCAATATTCACTCTCCTTGTAGCTCTGTTTTCACAAACTCCGGAAAATACATTTTGTTCTTCAGCAGCTAAATGTTCACTATGCTCAAAAGCTAGCTGCTAACTTTGTGCGTCTAGGATGGATTCATTGTAGATTATTCGCTCAAACAGCTGCCTCATGCGGCTGGAAACGAGGTTGATGAGAGCGGTGAGAGTGAACCAAACAGTGATGTTGTGGGCCAATAAACAAAAACAAAGAGCTGAAAGATGCTAAAATGCTCTATGGAGCTGTGGTGTGAATTTATGTTGCTTCCATCAGGGCGAAGATACAATCTGCCACGATGCAATACAAACTGGTTCAAAAAGTTATTTATCCCTGCTGCTATCAGCCTTGTAAATGACACTTTGAAATTGTAATTTGTGGTGATATTTATTGTTTATTTATTTGTTTTGTGTGATGTTTTATTTATTACTGCTGGCTGTGAACCAAATTGCCCCCCGGGGATAATAAAGATAACCCTGAACCTTGAACCTTGAACATTACACATAGTCATTTAACCCATTTAACCCAAGCCATGAAAAACAGTCCCAAACCAAAAATACGCAAAAGTATTTGGACATTATTGTAAATGAATATTACCCAGGGCGGGGCCTCCTACTTGTCATAAGTTTGTTCCTCATAGCTCTTGACTGTCTGAATAATGATACTTAAAGGTCTAATAGTCACACAAACGTTGCTAACTGTAAGTAATATTTGCATCTCACTCAACATGGCTACCAACATGGTTCCATTATAAGTGCTGTCTGTGATGTTGCTGTGTAATGACGGCAACACTGCGTGTAAAACTATGCAGCAGTAGGAGTCTCGGTCTTGTTCTCTCTGTCTTTAACATGGCAGCGTTCAGGTCCTTCGGCTGTCCATCGTCAGCTAATTGACCAGAATCAAAGGGAAACAAATCCCGTAAACACAGACGAGCTGCATGCAAGGGTCCATAGGTGAGAGAGAGACAAGCAGAGGGGGAGAGAGGCAGATTAAGGGCGGATTCTCCCCAGGCCTCGTCTCCCCACTTTCTCCTGCTAGAAGTCATTAAGATTCATACCCCTGATCCTCACTCTGTGCCGGCTCCTCACTGCTTGCTCCATGAGAATAAACAAAACAAAAAAAAACAGAACCTGCACACCCACGCCAGAATTAAAATGGTGATGCAGCACTTGTCTTCTGTCGACAAGAGAGAGCATACAGAGAAAGAGAGAGACAGTGAGATAGCATGAGAGATGGTAAGAAGGAGAGAAAGAGAGAGAGAGAGAGTAAGGGTCTGACAGCTGGTTGGTATTCCTGAGGCTTAGCCAGAGAGGCTGATGGTGCAGAGTGGACATCACCAAGGAATTTCAATGTGGATGGAACGGCTCGCTGTTGTCAGAGTCAGAGCTCCAGCCTTTATCCAGAATTTCATTTAATTATACTCTTCATAAACTGTGTTTTTCTGTTTATTATATGTTTTATAAGACAATTGGACATGTTTAAAGGAACAGTGTGTAGCATTTAGGCATTGTTGGCAGAAATAGAAAATTATATTAATAACTATGTTTTCATTCGTGTATAATCACCTTAAACCTTAGAATGAGCCGGAGCGGGTCCTCTTCACCGAGCTGGCCTCCATGTTTCTACCGTAACCCAGAACGGACAAACCAAACACTGACTCCAGATAAGGCCATTCATGTTTTCGCGTCAGCCACAGTTAGTCTCCACGCTTGGCACATGGGAGAAGAATTAGTTGGTTGCAATCTGCAACCTCACCACTAGATACAGCCAGATCCTACACCCCCCCTTTAAGCCTTTGTTATGGACTAAAATTGCATCTTTATTCTTTATTCTTTATGTTCAGAATTCAGTTTTAGCCCTTTAACAAGCAGTGGTCTTATTTTAAATTCAATTTTAATTTCTTACTTTTTAAAATTCTTGTGGAAAACACAAATTTCTAAAGATATGGAATATGTCAGGCAGAATTTTGGGGGAGATGATGCACAAAACACACAAATGCACAAATATTTCCATTTGATAGAGCGGTGCAGCCATAAAAATGATGTAGTCTTGGGTTTGAATATCATACAGATTCAATAATTTGCTGCAAAACATGATGCACGATGCATGATACTGTCAGACAGAGTGGGATGAGAGGATTTAACAACTTAAAGCAAAAGGAAATAAAAGGGAGGATACTAGATGTTAAGGGATCTGAAAAATACAAAAATGTACTAACTAAGTTTTGGAAAAAATATTCCCTGGTTCTGGTTTAACATGACAGTACTAAGACCACTGCTTAGTCATCAAAAGCAGTAACTGATGAGACAAACATCTGCTTATACCGTGAAGTCCTGACCTGGTCACAGTTCTGTACTTTCACAAGAAACAAAGGGCGCTGATGTATGTTCAAGTGTTCATTTTTATTATAAGTTTGGTTTGAATTAGTGATTTGATGCTTTAAAAAGGGGGTGATACGTCATGATTGACAGCTGCTCTGAGGGAAGTAGACGCGGAGGCAGAGGCTCGGGAATTGTACGAGAGAGGAGATGTAACTTTAACTTTCCATAACCGTCAGGAGTCTGTGTAAGAGAACATCAATTTGATAATAAATGTAGATACAGATATATTGTTAATTGTTGTGTCTTTCTAGCCAGACAGCTGCCTTGGTGCTAACGTAGCAGCTAGGTAAGTGATGCTAGCGAGCTGCAGCCGTGCTCGACTCGTGATTGGCTCGGGCGGTTTGTGTGGGTGGGACCTCGATATAGCGGCTCCTGTCCTAGTACTCAATTACTACTGCGAAGACTCTGGCTCCAAATGATGTAAAAATCTCAAGATGGCATCTCCCATATCTGGGATATTTTGGCTTCATTTTTGTACAGTAGGAGGAGGTGGAGACGCCGTTCATCTGTATATACAGTTTATGGTCTTTGCTCTGTCTTTGAGTGACAAGGGTTGGGTTCATGTAAAAAATGTTTACACAAAATAAATTTGTCAATGGTCCATTTGAATGATTCACTAGTGAGAATGTTTCCAAATATCAGTTTATATGGTTGTATTCATCACAAAGGTGTGGGGAAGGTAAGACGTGAGAATCAGTGTGTTGGGACTCACAGCCTCCAGGATTGAACACAGTTTCAGTCCCAAGGTCGGCCAGGCAACCACGAGCATCTGGAAGCAGCCTCCCTCGTTTCTCCGGGGGAGACCCAGCTCTCACTGAACCCAACCAATTCACTCGATAAACAGCTGGATTATTACATAACACAAGGTGGGGGCTAAATAGCCCTGAGTCCTTTGAAAAACCTGGAAAAAAAAAAAGATTAACTTTTCATTCGCTCACGCAGTTTGGAGTTCAACAGTCATTGACGATCACGCGGCCGCGTTCATTCATCTACCGGGGCCAAAGAGCTTCAAGGCTGTCACGCTCCGGCTCAACAATTTTCAATTCCTTAATAATTTATTGATGGCGGGCAGTCAAATTGCGTATCAATAATGTAGAAGGGCTCAGTACAATGTTGATACAAAACACCCTGGCTCATTCATGCTCACAGACCTGCAGACATATGTACTATGTTTAGTCCCACGTGGTCCGGCGCTGGCACATTGCATGAATCCAATCTGCACCAGTGAGCTGTGTAATGTTAGTTGACGATGGAGCAACTTTTAATGCTTCTCGTGTTTCCTTTTCGTGATGCTGTCTCTGGAAAATGTGTGCAGGGTAGAGCCTCCAGAGGTGAAGAATTAATCTTTTTATAGGTTGGGCTTGGAGAGAACAACATATACCCGACAAAGACACTGATAAGAAGAGCAAGGACAAATATTGGGATACTTAACAATATATACAATACATTCTTACATCTATCTCCCACATTATTGCTTTTCTGTCTGAAAGACAATGTTTCAGTGCAAACCAGTAGAGAGAAGTTTAGCGGTACGCACACATGACCGCCTCCGCTCTTGGTCTATTGGACAGCTATAGTGTGTGTTTGGTCATGAGCCAATCACGCATGTAGGACAAATTAAGTGACCAATGGCGGATTTCCATCTAGGTCAGCATCTTTTATTCAGGAGGCACGCGTACACAGTTACATGCCATCCCGCCCCGGGGGCCCTGCGGAGACCCACTCTGCCACCGAGAGATGGCCCACCATTTTGTTCTGTTTTGAAAATGATCTCCATGCATGAGATTAGCTGGGGGGGCCCACAAGCTCTTCCCTTTGTTGTGCATCCCAGTTTGGATATTTCCCGGCCGGTGTCTGTGAATGTGTGTGCAGGGCGTGCATACATGCATGGTGCCGGGCTTGTGAGCGTGCATATGCTTGTGTGTGCATTTAATGTTTGTTTTTTTTACTCGTTGCAGGGGCGAATACGATCTCGATGCAGACATCCGATGCCCGTTCTGTGTATGAAACTGTAGTGCGCTGCTGCTGAGCTTGAGGAGAACGCTTATAGCATCTCAATCTGTCTGCGGTGTTTACGGCGATGCACACTTTGCAACACAAACCCTACACATTTATACATACAGAAGATGCCTGTGTGTCTGTGAGTGTGAGGCAGGGTCACGGGTAAAACGTGGCATTTTATTAAGGTCACAAGAGACTCTCACTGGTGCCCTTTCCTTGAACTGTTCATGACCCCGCACTGGTGCACTGCACTGTAATGCATGGCTAATCACACTTAAACATACATAAGCTCCTGCAGGGAATTGTTCCATGGGAGGAAAACGACTGCGTCAGTTGGACGTTTGTGACAAAAATCAACAATCAGGACGCAATCACACTGAATCTACACAAGTATGTAAAGTTGGTTATGAGGCTTTACGATGCCACTGCACCAAAATGTAAAAAGCTGTCTCTCTCTCAGCCGTTGGTTTCCCTCCACAGACTTAAAGCAGCAACAAAGCAACTAGGCAGAGAGAGAGAGAGAGAGAGAGGGAGAGACTGGGATGTGGTTGCTATAGTAACCATCTGGTGGGTCTGAACTGTTTCTCCCTGGCATTCATTTCATCATATTGAGCCTCTGTCTCTCTTCCTCTACTCTCACTTTTGTTTATCCCTCTCCTTTCCCTCCTTCTCTCCTGGCTCTCCATCTCTCTTATCTCCTCTTCTCCCTCTCGTGCCGCTCTCTTCCGATCTGCCTGCCTGCCTGCCTGCCGCCCTTCCTCCTCACTCCTTCCAGCTCTCTTCACTTTCCTTGGAAAACAGTGAGAGAGAGTGTTTAATAATGTTAATGAGGAGTGGTCCCTGTCTTTTTGGCTGTTTGTCCGGTTTTATAACTCTGTCCTGAGCGTCCCATCTGCTAAACCTGGACTCTTAACCTTTCCCAGACAAGAACAATACACGAGGACAATGTGCACAGTGCCAGAATTTGGGTGGCGTTCAGGTTTTTTTGGAGATAAGCAAAAGCTGGACTGATATCTGAGAGGGAACTTGCTTGAAAGATTGACGTCATCCGCAATCACGATTTAGCTGCAATAAAAGTGGGTTTTACCATCGTATCATAGGCAGGGTTTTTTTTTTTTTTTGGTCTCTCATTCAGCTCTGCCCAAACAAACTTAGAGACAGAATATTCTGGTGTGGTGTCTAAAGCGATACTTATTTATTTTCCAACCAGGACTGCATTTCCCTTTTCCCTCTTATCAGCTGTCGCCCTTGTGAATTCCCAGCAGAGTCTGAATCAGCGAGAGAATACCTGATCCCAATGCCAATTGAGCTGGTCCACCACACATACACACACACACACAGGAATGTGCACACAGATACGTGCGTACATCTACGCACACGCACAGAATCTGAATGAATACACCAACATCTGCACATGTACGCACATACAAACATGCACATATGCAGTGGAATAAAATGCAAATGCCTCAGCCATTTGCATGCCGAAAACATTATATTACTGCATCATATTTTAATAAAAAAACCCCATTGATTCACGCCAAGAAAGGGTGGAGGTGGTTTTTCCCTGTGAGTGGTTCCAGCATATGAGGTCACCGCGGGTATTTCCCTGTGGCGACAAAAAGGTCAGAATCAGGAGTCCGGTGAAGAGGCTAGTGCTGGGTTTCCTCAATGACAACCGAGTGTGTGTTAGCTCGTGTATGTGCAGCTCACAGGGAGCTTGCAGGGTGTGGTTTTCCCCCTTTCTTTCTCTCTTGTCTCTTTCACTCCGTGTTTTTTTCCTCTTCTTCCTCTTTCTATCTCTTCTTCTACACCTGTCAGAGCTTATGTAACCTCGCAGCAGATCTTGACTTCCATCTGCTCCCCTTTCACAGCACCAGTAATTAGCCTCTCATCAGTCCTCACTACAAAACCCATTATCCAAATAGTGGCTGACTAACGTAATAGAGAGCTTGCCATTACATAAATGACAATAATAGAAGATCTCTTCTCTCTTCGGTGTAGTTTTGAGCCTCTTTAGCAGCGATGGTCACCCAGAACAAGTCTGAGCTTGAATGTGAACTAATCTGTCCAGCCTGATGTGAGCAACATCTCTGTAATAACAGTATTACGACTTAGCATCGAAGTGTGCAGCTACTGTCTGAGGGTTTGTGTGATAAACACATAACCTGCATTTGGGACGTCTGTATGTTTATCTATGAATAGGTGCTATGAATGTCTGCTGGATATGATATGAACAGAGAAATATGTCTTCCAGATGTGACAGTGTCTTTGTGACGTTGACTCAGCACTTTGACACTCATACCTGTTTATCAGACTCTTTGAGAGGAACAAATGAGCAAAAGACATTTTAATGTATATCATTAAGTCGA
This sequence comes from Sebastes umbrosus, assembly GCF_015220745.1. NCBI lineage: Eukaryota > Metazoa > Chordata > Actinopteri > Perciformes > Sebastidae > Sebastes > Sebastes umbrosus. The sequence goes on along the minus strand of NC_051269.1, from coordinate 31,350,301 downwards.
TAGCAGATTGTGGCTCAGGCAGAGGTGAAGAGCTGAACGTTTGGATGCTTCGTGATGAAATTCAGATCGAAGATTGTGGTTGGGCAAGGCCTCCTCTGTCGTGATCATGGATGGATTACTCAAAGGGCCTACATGGCACAGGCCCACAGGCTCAAGGTGTCAGAGGTCCTCCCTGGCCTTCACCTACAAAATGTCACTCAAAGAGACACAAGCCATATATACTAACCAGAAAGAGACTTGAAATGACCACAAAGAGACACAAAGCAACTATAAAGAGATTTAAAACAACCACAAAGAGACACAAAGCAACTACAAAGAGACTCAAAATGACCCAAAAGAGACACAAAATGACCAGAAAGAGACATCAAACAACTACAAAGAGACTCAAACCAACTACAAAGAGACACAAAACGACCACAAAGAGAAACAAACCAACTACAACGAGAGACACCAAATGACTAAAGGGACACAAAATGACCACAAAGATACACAAAACAACTCCAAAAGACACCAAATGAATATAAAAAGACCAAAACAATTACAAAGAGACACAAAATGTCCATTAAGAGACACATAACCACAGAGACATATGTAATGTAAACACAAAACAACAACAAAAAGAGGCTAAACAAACTATAAAGTCAGTGTGTCTTGCTCCTACTGTACAGTAGAGAGATCATGGGTCCTTTTACATGTCTGTGCCCAGCGGCCCATTGTCTCATAATACGCCCAGGGTCTTGGGTCTTGATTACAGGATTTTAACAGGATTGTAGATTTAGTCTTTTAGATATAATTTGAAGCACAATGTCACCATGCACACCAGTATGCGTGACTTTAAGTTGGGCCTCAGTTTCTCCCCAGGAGATGTGGTTATAATAACAAGAATGTTCCAACAGACTTGATGAGGAAATTACTTAAAAAGACATTTGATAAACTCAACAGCTCTCTCTCTATCTCTCTCTCTCTCTCTCTCTCTCTCTCTCTCTCTCTCTCTCTCTCTCGTCATTTTCTCTGTAATAAGTGTATTCTTTTATAGAAATGCATCGATAAAGGAGGTGCACTGCTTACTAAAGACTGGTCAATTATTTAGTTTCATCTGCATCTTTCATTATTTCAGCTCCAAGCCACATCTGATGTATCTGCTGTAACTTCTCAGTAATGTTTTTGAAGGAGAATGAGGTCTAAGAAAACTGAAGCACGGGACGTTCCAGTTCATCATCAGTGTCATTATTGTGGAATCCAAATCAAAATGTTGCATTCAAATCTATATATTTTAAAGTCTTGCTATAGGTCTGTGAATTGTTCTGTTGTAATGGTTACTAGTTTTTAAACCTTAACAATTGTCAGCTTGATATCAACCAACTGATACAGTTACAGTATTTGGATCAAATCATTTCAACTGTCAGAGGAAAAGACTGATATTACACAACTCCACTATAGTGAGGCTTATAATCTTCAGTATGTCTTGACACTGTCGGAAGTGTTGATTTGACTTTGTTGTCCCTTTGTAGTTGCAGTTTGAGGCGTTGTTATGAAAGTCGCCCATTTAGCGTGTGTCAGTGGTGGCGTGTGTTCACCTGACTGTTCCTCTTTGATGATTGCAGTTTGTCACTTTGTCGTCATGATTATTGAGATGTAGTGTCTGTGACTGACGCACATGCAATTCAGGTTGTGACTCTTTGGCCTCTTTGTAACTCGATTGATCACCTTACGTTGTCTAAAAAATTCCACTCTTCCTTTCAAGCTCTGCTAAAGGAGATGCGTGATGATAATTGGTATTTGACTTGCAATGAGTCACATGTGCAGCTGCCTTTGTGGATTTATGGATTGCTGGTGTATCTGTTGCAAACACTGCAAAATTAGTTTAAAAAATCAGGACAACGACAAATGCAATAACACATAAAGGGGCTCAATCAGCCCGTTCTCATTCCCAGGACGTTAAATACTGAGGCTTTGTCACGACCCTCGGCGTTCGGTACCGCCGTGCACGGCACCCTTGAGCGCTGGCTCAAAGAAAGTGTGCCGGGAGTGTGGCGGCGTAGTTTAAAGAGCAAAAAAACACACACGGGGTGAGCGGGAGGAGAGTGTATTTCTTTCCTAAACCTAACTATAGTGGTTTTGTTGCCTAATCCTAAAGTGACGGCAAGGGTAACCATAGTGGATTTGATGCCGAAAATAAAGTGACTCCAAGGGGCGTGACAAACTGGCGAGTTGGGATGAGAACGTGTTGGCTCAAGAGCATTTCTTTTAGCTCCACATGGCTCTCAACATGGCGACGCTGACCGGTCAGTGTGCAGTGCTAACAGCGCTAACAGTGCAATTAATGGCAACAGTGCTGACAGTGTTTACCTGAGCTGGAACCGGAGGGTGAGTGCTACATTAACGCCACGATACTGTTGGTCGGGACGGCGTTATCAGCTGTAACCGCCGTATGAGATCAGTGCAGAGCAATGGCCATGAGCTAGCCAGTGGGGCACTAACATGCACTAAAAGGCATGTGTGGCCGGCCCGGCGATATAAACAAAGCACAGAGGGAGAGTGACTTCATTTTCTGCTCAGGTAGACATTACTCCACTATATCTTTACATAGCAGATAGTTGTTTGCTGCTATATTAATGCTCTGGATATCGTATAGAACACCTTTAATGAACAAAGAACACCTTCAAATTGACTAAAAGGCAAATAATGGTACTGTAATGTGTTTTTGTGCTTTTCTGCAGTGTGTTACTGGTAAAGTCCTACAGGTTTGACTTCGTGTGAATACTATCTGACCCCGTGTTAAGGCTGATCCGAGCTCGGTCCTCCGATCGCATCACGCCACTCACTGCAACATTTTGGATGAAAGGATCCAGCGCACAGAAAATCATAGAACATTACTCCCTAACTGTAACATCCTCTCATTCTGCGTGAGAGGGGGATAGGCTGTTACTGCAGTAGGCGCCATCGTCATGCTTGACTGCCGTCTTGGAAGAAGGGACTATTTTGGCAGGATAATGCGGTCACGCCACTGAGTGAATAGGGGGTCTTGAGAGGAGAGGGCAGAGATAAGAGAATGGAGAACATTCCATTAAAGATAGCGATGGTATCGAGCCGAGGCTCAGGGAAGACTATTCTGCACCGAAAACCCATCCCTAGCACCCATCGAGTGCAAGGTGCATCTGTTACCATGGTACCCAGCCCAGGCAGCCCCTTTCATGTCTGTCAAGACTGGGGAGGGAGAGACTGGCAATATGTTAGTCTTGCCTGCAGTTGGAGCTGAAACAGTGCATGTGCCCCTGTGTGTGTGTGTGTGTGTGTTGCATGTTATGTGTTCCCAGCACACATCCCGGCGGTCCGGGTTTAAGATGCCGTACGCTGACAGAGGCTCGTCACACAACATGAATCATTTAGTCACCACAGCAGAGTTGGAAATGTCACGTCTCATCAGTGTTCCTCACGCCTCGGTGCCCCCTGCACCATTTACATCTCTGGCAACGGAGTTAAGGAGACGACTTGATTAAAGAGAGGAGCTGAGATTTTAGATGCAAACAGACATTTATTGCATTGGGAAGCAGTGGCGTACATTTTTTCCCCACAGAATCATTTGCTATGCTGCAATACTTTCTGAGATCGTGGTCTGTTGCGCAGCCGTCCGAGCCGAGTGTCTCAACTCTCCTTTTAACAACATCAGGAGTGTGGATTTAAAATTCTTGATGAGATTATTCGCTCATCTTTTATCCCATTTTTTCTGTCTCTCCTCCCATATCTGATGTTTCCAAAGAATGGGATGCTACTTTCTCACAGTGGAAAATGCTGACTTGACCTTCCTTGGCAGCCATATAGGCAATCCAATAACAACATAGGAAACTGTACAAGGAACATTATCCAAAAGCCAGACAAGCTATTCGCTATAGTGTCTTCATCTTTCTGATACAAAACTATATTTTTGTGTTTTTTGCTACAGTTTTAAAACAGTTTAAAAAACAAAGAAAAGCAACATCGATTACATAATTCCTTTAAACCACAATCAACACTAAACAGTAAATAGTACTTTGTCATAATCTTTATTACAAGATATTAGGCCACTGTACAAATCAGTGTGAGTCGTACAGTACAACGCAGAATTAAGACTGTTTCTCGAGGTTTGTCATTCAAAGCTGTATACGAGGTGCTTCAAGAATACACAAGAGTTTTCAGAGCTTCTGCCGTGCATGCATGATTTCATATTTGCCATGCATGAGTTGGTATCTCAGTGTTTTTTTTTAAGAAAGAGCCCTAAAAAATGGTGACCCAACAAAACAACTGAATCGTATGAGTAAATGTATAAAGCACAAAAATAAGAACAAGTCGTCAGGTACAGTATTATCCCCTCATGAGATTTGGCACGCACGATAATGCACAATGCAATATAAATAGTTTATCAATAGGGTGTGTACAGTCAAGTTTACAGTATCAACCAATCCAGGTGAAAGCCTGGGAAGCTTACAAACAGGTGGTAGGTACGCCGTATATAAATGACTCGTTAGCTGCAAAGTATGGTAACAAAAAACACTCAGGCAACATCGAGAATTGTTAAGTGAAAAACAAAAATGTCACTCCCATTCACTCGAAGTTTTCTCGACATACAAAAGGACACTCCCTCGGGCCTTAAGTCGCTGCAAAAGACATATTCCAAAGGATCAATAAATAAAGTCTTCAACACAGAGAACAAACCAGTTTCCCACTTTTTGTGCAAGAAAATATGGGCTACCCTTTCCATATTTACAAACTCTGTTATTCATTCGCCCTCGATCAAAAATGAAGAGCAGAAAGAATGGTACCATAGGTTTGATTGATAAGATATAGGAGAAGTGTGTGCTTTAGTTTTTATATTAGAGATTTATTTCTGTATCCTGTCCCTGATTTCTGCATCTCGACAGCGTCGCCTCCTTCCTTCGCCTCCTTCCTTCGCCTCGTTCCCCCCCTCTTGTTGTCTTCTTTTGGATTTATGGCGAAACCCTGCAATCGAGGGTGTGTTTGTTTGTCTGAGTGTGTGTGTGTGTGTGTGTCAGGGGGTGGGGGGGTCCACCTGGGGGTCTTCCTTCGCTGCCGTCTCCCGCCCCTGCCTGCCAGCAGTGTGTGTCACCCGGATGGCCATGACTGACTGGGAGAGGAGGGCGTGGAAGTGCTGCTTGCTGCCACATGAGAGAAAGTGCTTATATACAGTGTCTTTGGATTAAAACTGGTAAATATCGCCATAAAAAATTTCAAGAGTGTCTTTTAGGTGGGGGTTTGGGTAGGGGTAGGGATGGGGGTGCTGAGCCAAGCGCTCTAAGCCTCTGCCGGGGTCTTCTCTGTTCCATTTTTCGCTTCGTTGTCGCCATTCTCATCCTCAATCACAACTGTGGATGACAGGAGGAGAGAGTTAATGAGGGGAGGCTCATCTTTGGTGTGGCGTCTCGAAAAAATCTCAACCAGCGACTGACAGGGAGGTTGCATTAAAAAAGCACAGAACCATTAGCACTGCGCAGTATATGAGCACAAGTGGTGTGTGTTTGCATGCATGAGAGAGAGGGAAGAGTGTGCAAAAAGAGAACCATGATTGTGTGTGCTTATGTGATGCATGTGAATGTTCTGCGCGTGTGCACCTATACAGATCGCAATTCCTACATGTTGTGCCATGTTGTGCACCATACTGTACATGCAACTGTGTGCATGCATGCATGAGAGAGAGGAAGAGTGTGCAAAAAGAGAACCATGATTGTCTGTGTGTGATGCATGAGAGAGAGGAAGAGTGTGCAAAATAGAGAACCATGATTGTGTGTGTGTGTGTGTGTGTGTGTGTGTGATGCATGTGAATGTTCTGCGCGTGTGCACCTATACAGATTGCAATTCCTACATGTTTGTGCCATGTTGTGCACCATACTGTACATGCAACTGTGTGCATGCATTAGAGCATCAATTTTTTAAGGATCTTCATCTCATGGGTTTTTAATCAAGAATGCAATACACACACACACAAAAGCTCAAAAACACAAACAGCCTGCAAATGTATCATGCAAAACACAAAAAAATGTCATATCAATCTCAATCATTCATTCATTTTTTGAGGAGGGGATTTTCAGCACAACTGTGTTGAGCAGCATTTCAAGGAGGCATTTAAACATCAGCACGCACTGCGCATCACACTTAGTGTTGCAATGCGAATGGAATATTTAAACATCCCACACGCATGCAAAACAACATGTAATGTGTCTGATATTAGGGTCTAGTGGAGACTATGTCATGGCAAAGGTGTTGCCTTTCTGGGTGCCATCCTTATTGATGCTCCACCATCCAACACACACAAAGTGAAAACGCCTTAATTTGTATAATTACCCCGTTTGCTCCTTCCTATCTGTCCGAGCTTCGGCGGACGTTTGTTCTGTGATCCATTGAAGAAGTTGTTGGTGTCTTGAAGACGACAGGTGAAGGAAAGGTGTCCCTCGTCGCCCTCATTTCCATAATGACTCATTTTCTCTTCGTTGAAAGGCAGCACTTCCGACATCTCCAAATAATATGCGTCTTCTTCTTTATTATCACCAAAGGCGCACAACAAAACTGGAATGGAAAAAAGCTCCGTCGCCAAAAACAGCTTCAACTCGAGTCGGTGTGTAAAGAAACAAAAGAGGATGGAAGAAGAAAAACACAATGCTGACACGATCTAGCCCTTTTTCTGTTTACCCAGAAGACACGTGTCTGTCTCCTGTAGGTAGATACGCAACAGAAATAATAATAACAGTAAATCAAAATGTCCTCAATTTCCCAGCTCGAGAAGCTTCGGCAACATTATTTTTAAAAAAATGTCCAGATTTTTTTTCTCCTTTCTTTCTTTCTTTCTTTCTCTGCGCGTAATGCTTTTGGAAATGGAGGCGCACGTTCAACAGAGAGCTCGAGGAGCGCCCGCTGGTCTCGAGCGGCTGAACGCGACGCACGGAACAATCTGAGGGAGAAATGCAAATTGAGGAGCGATGCAAAACACGGATCCCGGTGGAGACCTGGCGAGGGAGCTGCTGTTTTCTTTTTCTGGTGCAGCTCAGAGAAGCTTCCAGTTGGAGTCGTGGTGGTGAACCAGCAGAGGCTCCACTCTCCGGGATCTAGGAGAGATGCAATCACACAAATACATGGAGACTTTTATTCAGAGATGGCAACAGACAATGTGAACCGATGCAGATCTTTGGGAAAGACACCACTCGACGAGTTAGAGATGTCAAATCTTCCAACCTGTTTTACAAATTTGACAAATTTGGTGATTTATTTGGTCGTGAGTGTGACATTATGGTCCACTGAGTCAGACCTCACCAGAGGATGGCAGTGTTTTATAGGCTGAAAAGAAGTGACTTTTGGCCCCATGGTGCACTTCCAGTTTAATACTGAGGGCCTGTCATCTGTTTTCACCACAATTTCTAGAGAACTTATAATATCAATGTGGAGGTGTTGGATGAGAGGTAACAACTGAGGCATTAAAAAATATTTTATGAAACAGGAACAAACTAAATAACTGTCATCATTGCAAAAGCAATAGAGCTGCAACAATTAATCACTTAATCGATTAGTTGTCAACTATTAAATTAATCGCCAGTTATTTTGATAATCGATTAATCAGTTTGAGTTATTTTTCAAGAAAAAAAAAAGTCTAGATTCCAGCTTTCTCCAGGTTTTACTCGAATTAGTGAAATTAGGTTAAGGATTAGGGCTGCAATTTATGATTATTTTCAATGTTGATTAATCTGCCGATTATTTTCTTGATTAATCAATTAGTTGTTTGGTCTATAAAATGTCAGAAAATAGTGATTAATATCCCCAAAACCCAAGATGACGTCCTCAAATGTCTTGTTTTGTCCACAACTCAAAGATATTCAGTTTACTGTCATATAGAGGAGTAAAGAAACCAGAACATATTCACATTTAAGAAGCTGGAATCGGATAATTTGTACTTTTTTTTCTTAAAAAAATACTCAAACCGATTAATCGATTATCAAAATAGTTGACAACTACTCAATTAAGTGATTAATTGTTACAGCTCTATTGCATTTGCAATGATGACAGTTATTTAGTTTGTTCCTGTTTCACAAAATATTGTTTAATGCCTCAGTTGTTACGTTCTTGTTATTGAAATAAACATTCTTATAATAATAGTTTGATGGATTGGTTCTACAAACAGACATGTTGTAGCCAGCAGTTCATTTCTTGAATTAGTTAAGAATAAAATATGAACTGTTGGAGCTGTAGTAACAGATTTTCAATGGCTGGTGTGAAGTGGTCCTGAACATCAAGTGCTATATGACAAACAGTTGAGGTTACATTTATAGTACCAATCCTCTGGAACATGTAAACAACATTAATATAAAAATGGATTGTCTAACTCTAATGTCTTGTTTTGTCCACAATTCAAAGATATTCAGTTTACTGTCGTAGAGGAGTAAAGAAACCAGAAAATATTCACATTTAAGAAGCTGGAATCAGAGAAGTTTGACCTTTTTTTCTTTAAAAAGGTGACTCAAACTGACTGTCAAAATAGCTGGCGATTAATATAATAGTTGACAACTAATCAATTTATCGTTGCAGCTCTGATCCAGATAGCTTCATTTTGAGACGTGTGACCTCCCACTGTACATTTCCATTGTTAAAATTATGATTTATAGGCATATTGATAATATCCACAAGAGGAGTTTGAGAACATTTTAGTGTGTTGTTATCACGCTATAGAATAGGTGCATAGGTGTAAAGTTATACGTTATGAAAACTGGTTTGCTTTGTTAAACGAAGCCTCCTGGGATGTTCTTTGGGTTAATTCTCATCGGGTTTACCGCCTACTGCTGTCTGCAGTGTTTATATAAACGTGTCTTCTGCACGAACAGCATCACAAAGGGATCTTACGAAACAGATATATACAGTAAAGAACACTGAGAACTGGACAGGTGTATTGAGTCTTGACGTATCCTTTCTCAAAAGGAACTTAACCAAATATCATTACACAGACAATGAGATGAAAGGTGATATCTGAGCCTGCAGCGGAGATAACTTTGATATGCCGTCGACTATTCATAGAGGAGGTGCAGTCATGATACACCTACTCCCTGGACTTATACAGAGGCCATGATTTTATCAGAGGCTCATCTTTCATATCAGAACATCTCAATAACAACTCTTTCAGTTTCACAACATATGGTTATATCGTCATCACAATTGCATTCTGTATTGGTTGTTTTAATTCATTAGTAAGCTTTAACAAACCTGCCCATATTGAACATCATACATGCACAAGATACTATTCACTGTTTATATATATATATATATATTTTGAACAAGTGGCTGCAGATCTTCATGTACAGATTAGTGAAAAAAAATACAGTTCAAACACAGAAAATAGTCTAATACCAAAAAATAAGGTGAGACCTCTAAGAATTATGGTGTCAATTCACATAGGAAAGAAGAACGAGAAAAGGAGATAAGAGATAGAAAATGAGAAGTGATACGGGGATCTAAACCCAACAACCCCCAGCACAACGAAAAAAATGCCATTTGAGCAAAACAGAGGACCTGGCAACATTTTATCATCACAACAACATCATATATAAGGTTTGTATTTTTTTTTTTTTAAAGCAAGATTATGTAATTTTTGCACCACAGCCAAAAATGACTATTATTGGGTGATGCTGCTAAACGATAATGTAGCACGAGTGGAGAACAGTCACAGTCAGTGAACTGACTCGGTAATGTAGGTTAGTATCTATCTCCACCATAAGCTACTGCTTATACCAAAACAAGTAAGCCGTGGACGGAGGCATTATGTTTTCGGGTTGTCCGTCCATCCAACCCATTCTCGTGAATGCGATATCTCAGGAACGACTTGAAGGAATTTCTTAATGTTTTGCACAAACATCTACTTGGACTCAAAGATGAACTGATTAGAATTTAGCCATAACTCAAGAATTCATATGCTAATGAATCTATCTATTTGGCGTGGAGAAGAGGTTGTGTTGCGCCGGCTCTATCGGCTTGGCGACGCCGGGAAGCTGCTCGGCATCTTCCTGGATCGACCTTCTCACATATGATCACATTATATGTATATTAATTTCTGTCATATGGATTGTTATGTTGGATTGCCTCGTGTTCCAGCTCACTGTTCCAGTTTCAGAGATGTTGTTAGCTGTAGACAATCACAAGACACTCGTAACTCAGGTAAATATGTGAGTATAGTCATGTGTAATCTGTCCCTCACATAATCAAACACAAGTTCTGACCAAACAAACTTACATTCTTGTACAACAAAACTGCATTAGTGTTGAAGTTACTGCCATAAAAGTATCTCCCTTTAAAAGGAATCTCGATCTCAAAGTCCTGGGCTGAATTTCAGTCCCATTCACCACTCAACAAATTCTCTAAATTTGAATATTTACTGACATAAAATAGTATTTCTTTTACAATTTATGAACGTTACATCACTGGATTACATATACAGAAGGCTTATAAAGTGCCCACTGTTGTAGATCTTACAATTACTGCAGCAGGCAGAGACCAGCTGGATAATTTGAGATTATGAGACCATTATATTGGTATTGAAAACATTATCAAAATGATCAGAGCCATGGTTCATAGGAAGCTCTTCATATTTTCCACAGAGCCATCTTTGGTCCATGTCAGCACATTTTCAGGGGAATTACCCTTTTCAGGCATAAATGGTTACTTTCGTGATTGTATCATTATCTTCATCAGTATTTGGTGCAGCGCAGGTACGACCCGTAGATGGTTTGGTCTATCCATTGGCGGAATCTGGACACCGCCGTGTAGACTCCCGGAAACTTAGGATCACCGCAGCCGTTGCCCCAGGAGACCATGCCGTAGACACGTCCCCTACACACCAGCGGCCCGCCAGAGTCTCCCTGCAAGGACGAGACAACACCCTCCATCAGTCATCACGTCACAATGTTCCTCATGAAAAAACAAATGAGCTGAGTGTCTCGTAGATTACTGTAAAGCCATTTTAATGTCCTTGATTGGTGTTACACTAAATGATACTAAGAGTCTGAGAAGTTTCAAGAAGCATTAACTACTCTGGTGTCTCAGATGTCCCGGCCAAGTTACTGTAGGTCACTTCTTTATCAAGCAAGACATTTAAGAGTACGATGGTCAATTTTAACTTAAACCACAAGATGTGGCTCTAACAGAGATGAGCATCCTGTTCACACAATAGGCTGAAAATAAGCCTATAAAATTAAACTTTACATTTCACATGTGAAAATGTCATGTGCCTTCAACATGTGAATTTGTATCACATGTGAAATGTACAAAAAAACATAGACTGTATATATTTTTTATATGTTTTGAAGCCTCGAGTTCGGCATTTTGTCCGTCACCATGTTGTTTTTTTGCAACCAGAAGTGACACGAGAGGGTGGAGCTAAGTACAACCGAACGCTGAATAAGACATTTTTAGGTGAACAAAAGGTTATAATTAACTTTCATGACCTGAAATGGTTAAAGTTGTAAGACGAAAACACGGACAACTCCCAGACCGGACAACGCCGTGGTAGCTACCTGTCAATCACAAGGTAGTCACGCCCTAAAGCATACCCTGCTTTATGGTCTATTTGACTCTAAATGGGACCATCATTTACTAAATGAACATCATGCTGTATTGAAGAAGATTTGAAACTAGCGATTGAGAACATAAACTCATGTTTACAATGTTTACTGAGGTAATAAATCAAGTGAGAAGTAGGCTCATTTTCTCATAGACTTCTATACAATCAGACTTCTTTTTGCAACCAGAGGAGTCGCCCCCTACTGGCTATTAGAAAGAACGCAAGTTTAAGGCACTTACTCATCGGCTTCACTTCTCAGACCCGGAGGTTTCCCACTGCCAAAAAACCCCATGAGCATACATGTGCATTTTATAACATGTGAAATGCCATTTCCACATTGGCTTATATGTGAATTTGTCACAGTTTTTACCCTTAAAAGCAGCATTGATGTTTTTACATGTCTTGAAATCACATGTGCCTGCATGTGAGTTTATCACACACACAAAAAAGACCAACAACAGACGTGAGAAACAAAACTGTCTTCACACAGGATGGTTGGATTCATCTAATCATATAATCTCTTGCTGCCACTTGGAAATGCCAACACACAAAGTTCTCTACCGCAGGGTTAAATATAGCACATTTTAATTAGTCATTCAGCTCTTTACCTAAGGCGAAATATAGCCTCCTGGTATATCACACATTGAATTTCATATAATTTTCTTCTCACATCAAAGATAGGGGCTGGAATTCTTTCATGATACCAATAACCAAATAGGAGAATGCTGTTGTCCCTGGCTACAAATTACAGCAAGGTTTTCAGTCTAGGTGCTATTTCAGGGCTGCTTTTCTATCTCTTCTGTAACTATCATAACTAATAACAGTTCCTGAGGGTGGCCTGCCACGTCTGCTTAATAAAAGCTTGTAGCTGAACCAACACTGATATGATGAACTGTATATCCTCATACTGTCATGGGGATGAGCTTCCCAAAACTGTGTTATTGTTTCGCTCTGATGTGAGCTGATGAAAAGAGGATGACCCTGCGCTATTTGATATACACTGGGAACCAAGGCCGGGACCTTGGAGGATGTATTATTTCAAAATGGATTTAATATCTTTTCAAGGATCAAATGATCATGTTGGTCACAATGGGGCAGATTGGGCAGGCACTGATGTGCAACACCCACTTACCTCACAGCTGAAACTGTTTAAAAATCATTACCAGCATTCGTCTTCTCATACCTTGCATGCGTCTTTCCCTCCGGTTCTGTAGCCGGCACAGATCATGTTTGCCGTGATGTTTCCGTTAAAGGACTCGCTGCTGTTGCACCTCGCAGTTGAAACAATGGGCACTGTGGCCGTCCTCAGGGTGAAGGGGGCCTGGCCTCCAACCAGATTGTTGTAGCCCCAACCGGACACCCGACACAGCAAGCCGTCGACCACTCCTGTCCCCGGCCTGGGGAGCGGCGCCAGCGACACGTACTTGTTCAGCACCATGGGGGCCCGCAACTGGACCCAAAATCAGAAGTTCAAACATGTCAAACATGATCAAAATACAATTTGTAAAGATTCACTAATCAGCATTTTTATATTAACAATGAATCAATGAGAAAATAGTTTGCAGTGACAAACTAACAAAACAATCATCATCCAATCCTGCAGAGCCTTTTATTCTATTATTTACACACACAGAGGGAGAGCGACTTCATTCTCTGCTCAGCAGACATAACTCCTCTGTATCTTTACATAGCAAATAGTTGTTTGATACTATATTAATGATCTGGATATCGAATTTAGCACCTTTAAATAGACAACTGTTTGCTAACACATTCATTAACTTCAGGTGATAATGTGTCAAATATGTGTTAATTTTTTTTTTCTCCAAGTTGCCAAAAAAAATAATAGTGCAGCTTTAAATTTTTAAAGGGAATCAAAATTAAGAAACAGTCTTTCAGTGATTGCAAAAGATGTCTTTGAAGAGCACAGAGTATATTTAACATGTATTTTAATACATTGTTTTGCCCACCGTGTCACAAAGAATAAAAAGTGCTTCTTTTCATGGCCTAATCTGGTTATTGCGATGGAGTAATGTCGGTAATATAAATGGTGTGGTGGTGTGATAGAGTGTGATAGCGTTACCACCTCTGAGTATGAGCAGTAATAAAGTACAGAGGTAATATTCCTCTTGATTATAGTACATATATATAATTGTCACTCACATGATCTTGCATGAAAGTGTAGACAAAAACTGTAATTTTCCATACAATCATTTGTACTGTTTTAAACCTTTAAACCATAAGTCTATATCTATACATCTATATCTATATATATAGATATAAATGTCCCGGGTTGAAAGTTCAGTGAATTATATAAAGCTCAAAAAGACAAACTGTAGCTCAATGACAAAATATGTCCAAATCTATGTTACAACACGCATTAACCCAACACATTTTAAATGTTATCCATTGTTGTGTGGCTAAATGTTTGCTCTGTGTCTGCAGTACCTTAATGAGCATAATGTCAGCATTGTTGGTGCTCCTGTTGTAGAGGGGATGGGTGACCAGCCTGTGGGGTTTAGCGTACTGCTCAGTGCCCTCAAAGGTATTTACGATGTAGTCGCCCGCCACTATCATCATGTGCTCTGCCCTAAAAGACAGCGCATTTCCATATTTCATAGTACCGTATATCAATAGGCAGGGAAGGTGGGAGTGATGACATACATGACAACTCATGACCAGGATTCAAAGTCACAAAGACACGTGAAGCCAGAACAGTTTGTCTGCCAGGGAACAATGGCTCACTGTGTGCAGGCAGGACAGGGACAGTATAACAGAAATACGGCCAATTTCCTGGATCCAGTTAAGATCACACACACACATACACACACGCACACACACACACAAACACACACACTGATGATGTGCCAAGGTCAGCTGACTCGACCGCATCTGAGTGCTGTTTGACTTCCAAGTGGCCTGTATACAGGTTTACTTTGCGTCATGACCGAGCGGCATCTTTTTGACGTTATCTACTCGTAGCAGAATGGATGTTTGCTTTTAGGCATCTGTTGAGACCATCTGCTCACAATATAAAATCATGCCAAGTTAGCTTCTCCACAGTGACTTCTACAGAGCCAGAGGAATGTCACTGCCTGTACAAGTGTTTCAGAAGCAGTTTGATCTTTACCTTGAACAAAGTTCAAACACAACTGTCAGGTCGTGTAGGTCAGTAATATTTTAAAGATAATCTACTCAGGAGTCAGAACAACAGCCTTGATACTAGCTTGATGATCCTTCCTTATACTAGCTAGTTTTGGGTTAATAAAACGAAAAGGTTGTAGAAGACAAATGCTGTGTCTCAATTTGCCTACTTCTGTACATACACTTGCTATTTTGAGTGCATAAGTGCGTTCACACTGACAAGTATATGGCAAAATGCAGTGCACTATGAGTACCCGGATGTTGTACTCATAATTGTCAAAAAGACACTTTTCACCCTCAATGGTGGCCATCTTGGCTACGTAGCGGAAGGGGAGGTTCCAGCAGCGGTTGCTCCGATGAACAACGCACTATACAAATGTAAGTTAAGTACCACTATACTGTTGTTGGACAGAAAGCATCAGTATTGTTAATTGGGTTAATTTAGCAGTCTGTAATGAAGCCATGTTCAATTTGAGACAACACAACCCTTTCAAAATTCACGCACTACGCAAGTAAGTACACAATGTACTACATGGAAGTGTACTAACGGAAGTATCTGAATTGAGACACAACATAATAGTCTACAGCCATGCTAGCGGCCCTGTGAGAGTGTAATCAAGCAATGCTAATGTCAGTATGACAATGCTAGATGCTAGTATGCTTCATCAAAACTGCTTGTCGGTTGGTCGAATACCTTACGAAGGGTGTGTCTTTAGACGTGGTCAATGAATGAGTCAACAAACATTGTCATTAGTCTTGCAGGTATTTGGTCATAAACCAAATACTGGACAAAATATCTGATGATAGCACTTAATGAAAAGTTAAGTGATCAGCCAAGTCATTAGGATTCATCATCTGGGGAACACGATTGTTCTTCATGTCTGTACTAAACCTCATGGCAATCCGTCCAAAAGTTGCTGAGGTATTTCAGTCTGGACTCAAGTGGTAGATCGACCAACCGACCAACATTGGCATCCCTAGAGCCACGTCCACTAACATGGCTACAAATTTTAAAACATAAAAAAGCATTTTAACCTTCCCATCATGGAAATCGTGACAAAATTGCTTTTTTTGATTCTTCACCCAACAACGACAACAAAAAGGATCAACAGCTTATTGATGACAACTATTGTAAAAACATTCTTACCCGATGTTACAGTGCGCTGCTGTCAACACCCAGTACCTGTGAACCAGTGATCCACCGCAGAAGTGTTGACCCCTGGTGCTCTGCAGCGACACGATGTATTTGACGGAGTTTGGCGCAGCGATGTGACCACCTACTATACGGCCCTGCGTGAGCACACGGCCTGTATGGAAACAAAAACATTCACAGGGCAAGGCGTGAGAAAGATCTGCAGGCAGATGGATTTAGAGTTTTTTAACATTGCTGTTGATCCTTGAAGACGTTTTTCGCCTCTCAAAAGCTGGATATTAAAACCACTTTCCCAAAAACCTACTTGCACAAATATGTCATGTTCATATAAAAAAAACTGAAATGGTTCCTTCGTGCTTTCATCTAAATACACAAAACATCCTGCAGCTCCTCAAGTATGGATTTCAGTTACGCTTATAAAGTCCATCTTATAAAACATGAACATAAAGAGTGAGGCCCTCCTAATCCTCCCTTCAAGGCCATTGACCCGGCCTAACAATTAGTGGTTTCCTGTCACCTGGGAAGCCGCTGCGTAATGGAGGTAATCCAATATAACCTGACCTTCTAGTGTCACCTCCTCACTCTGGGCTCTGAAACACTAGAGCAGGGGCTCTCCCTGCATGCCTTATGCAGCAGCTCAACTACTGTACATTGACTTCAGGCTATAGGCCTGACGTAGGAGAAAGGATGGGAACGGTAACACGGGAACACTTATGCACGGTTACTTTAAGTATATAAGAATTTTTGATGAATATGGTTGAGGAATAATCACAAACGGCTAACAATGTAAAGTAGAGGAAAGCAATTTAAAGGAATAGTTTGATTGCTTATATGCTTTCTTTCCACAATCTTGTTGGATTCATACAAATAACGAAGTATAAAAACAACAATTCACCATTTTACTGGGGGTTATGTGCCAGACCCAACACGTTCTCATCCCAATTCGTCACATACTGACGCCTTGTCTGACCCCGCGGCGTCACTTTTTGATGTTAACTTTGTGAATTAAACAAAAACACTTACTTAGCTTTAGGCAACAAAACCACTTAGTTAGGTTTAGGAAAAAAAACAACACGGTTGGGCTTAAAGTTACTACGTTTTTTTTACAATGCAAACGTGACTGGACGTTGTGAACACGGGACACGAACGAACAGCTGATTGTAACGTGAAACAGTAATCGCACGGGACACAAACAGCGGTCTCCTGGGTGAAAAAAACCCACCTAAAATGCCTTGTGTGGCGGTATCGAACGCCAACAGTCGTTATAAAGCGCTGGTACTTGATGCCCTGGGAATGGGAACGGCCTGCTTATGTGCCAGACCTGTTGCCAGACAGGAGCTACTGCTCCCAGCCAATAGAAGTCTGGCAAATAACCCTCTGTAAAATGCAGCGTTGTTGTTTAGAGGTGCTGGTAAACAGATTTTGTTACCTTTGGACAGAGCCAGGTTAGGCTAGCTGTTTCCCCCTGTTTCCAGTCTTTATGCTAAGCTAAGCTAACTGGCTGCTGGCTTTACATTTACCACACAAGCATGAGAGAGGTATCAATCTTCTCATCTAATTCTCAGCAAGAAAGTGAAAATGCATATTTCCATTGGTTAAAAAAAAAAGTTTAAAACTTTTAAACTGGCCACCTCTTTAATATAAAGCTAAGACCATTAAACTGAAACAGAATCTAACATTTGAAACTGAACAAATCATCACATATTTGCAAAACTGAAAAGCATGTACTCACTGTGGACTGTCACGAGGTCCAGTAGCACACAACATAAACACAGGAGCAGGCTCATCATCATAGCTGTGGAGGTTTTAGGCCTAGAACACCATACCAGCAGCTGAACCCCTGCAGCCAGACAACCAGTGTCCTCTCCTCCTGTCTGCCAGCCCCAACACTGGACATCCACTCCTTTCTGGAAAACAGTAGGAGTCAGTCACACATCAACCTTTATCCTCCAGTTTTTAATTTCATCCTTCACCGTGACACGCAGCACCAGGGTCCACAACACTGTAGCATTGATTGAAAAGGAAAGAGAGCAACAAAGTTCACCTTCACACACAAACTGCCCATCACCTCCCCTCCTCCTGCCATCCCAGCACTATCACAACTCTTTCCTCCTGACCCTCCTGACTTGTCGAAAGGCCTTACGTTGTTGCCATGGCAACGCAGGGTACTGTGCCGAGCGGGTTCATCTATACTGTATCAGCATGCTCTGTCTGTGTCATCATCCAGGCTTATCCGTGCTGAAATGTTTCAATAGCCCACTGTGAGTGTGTGTGTGTGTGTGTGTTTGTGTGTGTCTTTGTTTTGTAGCCGTGGGGAGATTCACTCATGAGTCAAGACACCACAGAGGTATTCTACGCAGACCAGACGCACAAGAAGTGATCCTCTGTACGAGTATGAATCATCATGTCTGCAACAATTATAACTCGTTATCATCAGCCGGATCATCATCATCACTATTATCTTCGTCATCGTAAGCCTCCTGGCAAGTCAGCATCATCCACAGCATGGGAGGAGAATCTCCAGCCAGACCTCCTCTTGTCCCACATTTAGAGCTAGCTGAATAATTGATGCTTCACCCAGTAGAATGGGAGAGAGAGACGGCTTTGTGTGGCATCCCTCTGTCAGGTGTTTCCTGGACCAACACTCACAGTCAATCACCTTCAAACATCAGGATGTTGTTTTTTTTCTATTTCATAAGCAAACATGCAAATATTTTGGAACTATTGCAGATATTTGACCTGAATTTGGTTTTTATAATATGACGACATTTTTAAGGTGTCTGTTCAACAAAATAACAAAAAAAAACATAGACTATTTTGTCATTTATTGTACCCCGAGTGGTATCTAGCCTTCCAGATAGATTTTGTAACACAATGGAGGTGAATGGAATTTCATTTTGGTAACACTTCATTTTACAGATCTGCAAATTTCATGTTAATTAGGTGATAATTAGCAAGTAACCAATTTGAAATTTCTTTCGAATTACTGCCAACTTACCCCAATATTTACCTCAAAGTTTATTGAAATTTACTTTCTTATAAACATGATTTAATAATTATATGCTAAAATAGCTTATATTATTGTTAAAATAGGGCCCGTAGGCTTGAGAAGCGGCTGTCCGCTGCTCTTCATCGGAGGTGGAAAACCAAAACTAATAGAAGACACTTCTGATCAGACACAAATCTCACCATTGTGTGACTTATTGTCTACACAAATGTAACCTGGTAGCTAATGTAATGATTCAGGGAGTTTTTGAAAGAAATTTCAAAGAAGTTACTTGCTAATTATTATCCATTTATCAGCAGACATGGAAATAAAGCATTTCAATTAACTTTGTATTCTTTTCCTGGAAATGTATAAAATAAATTACCAGTTATTGGGAAACATCGGAATACAATTATTAAATAATGTTTATAATAAAGTAATTTTCAATACATTTTTAGGTAAACATTGGGGTCATTTGGCAGTAATTCAAAAGAAATTTCTAATAGGTTACTTGCTAGAAGACAGAAGATTTTTTGCCATAACGCCCAGCCCTATAACATTATAAAATAAAATATTGCCCACCGCTATTTTGAGCATCACAAAAGATAATCCATTTACTTCAATTGTTTTTGAGTAGAGGCAGAAATCTGACAGACAGATATCTAAACAAAAACAAGACTACAGCATGCATTACTATATGACTAGAGGTAAATGAGAAACTACGTTGTTTTTTTTTGCAATTTGAGTAAACTGACCCTTTAGATACACAGCATTTATAATTGATTTAGTTCAAACTTTCACAAAATTAAGATTTTGCTTTATTAACGTGCAACTATATTTTTGTTTGGCCAAATTAATACACAACACAATATGAATACGTGTAACAGGTGGACTTCTGCATTGTGTTGGTCAGATAGTAAAGACGCCGTGACACCAGGATCTCTTTATAGTTGACCTCCTTTTATTCTCTGGTAAACACACAGGGGAAACAGAACCTCCATGTCAAATACTGCCCGCTCCAGCTCCTACACACAACAATACAGTATACAAAACGGAATCTAACTTAGTCTGCCGTAACTTTCAGCTAGCAGCATTTACTCTTAAAACAACTATTTTTAAATGCCAGTTCATTGAAATCAATATATTGACAGGTTAGAATAGATATTATAACATTGTAGGAAGCAAAAAGTACGATAATAATGGGATGGATTAGGATAATAAATGAAATGAAACAAATGATCCCCACCTCTCCCACAGGATAATTGGTCCAAATCAGTGGACAACTAGAGACCTATTTCGTCTTTTTATATCAACACAAAAGTCAAAAGTCACTTTTTCTCAGAACATGCAGTTCTGTGTAAGGCACCTGCCTCATTCTCTCTCTCTCTCTCTCTACGCATACACACACACACACACACACAAAGGCATCCTGTTTGTCATCTCGGCTTTGCACCTGAGGGAGAGCGGAGCATGCTATCACCTTTCACCCTAACAGTTGGAATGACACCTTGGGGAGCGCAGACTGTATGGAGGCTATGAGTTACAAACCAAACGCCCCTGTGTGTGTGGGAACTAAGAATGGAAAAAAAAAACACAACATACTGCTGGGAAACTAATTGAGAGTGACACCTGGGGAGATGGAAAAGGCTGAGAGAGGAGAGGAAGGACACTGCAGACAAGAGTTATACCCCTGCTGGATCAGACTTATCTGCGTGAACACAGGCCAGGCTGTGGCACTGATTTGGCTCTATCTGCTTCGATTGTTTCATGTTGACCCTAAGTTGACTTGAGGGGAAAACAGAAGCACAAAAGACATGATCAGTCACCGTAACTCTCCGTCCAATTACAAACAGGATTTATGAGGAAAAAGTAGTTCCTTGTTCAAGTAAAGAGTCCTGCTACGTCTCAGGTTGATACTAGGGGGCTAATATACAGTATGTATCAGACATCATTTGTCCTGCCCTCTATAACATCATTGGATACACCTTCAACATGTCTGGCGAGTATATTCTAGCATTTCTCCGGCTGGTTGGGTTTCATCCACGTAAAGCTTCGCTTTGTCTCCGCTACTTCACAATAGGCTGAACCTATGACAACAAAGGCCTTAGAAAGAGAGATGTAATGAAAGAGATGGGTAATGTTTAAAAAAAATCATGTACTAGGTCACACGTTTGGCTTTCTGTGTGTGCTTACATATATGGCGGACAATGTCGGGAGAACAATGAAAGCGAAGGGCGTGGTTACAGTATAAAAAGAGGCCTGAGAGTTCTCAAGCTTTATGTCCCGGTATGAGAGGACTGTATGAGAGTTTGCGTGGCATCGTTTGGATGCTTGGACGGTTTTCTCACTTGACTCTTGATAAGGTGAGGCAGCTTTGTATTGAACCGGATTTTTAGTTTGATTCAGTATTGTTGTTATTTAGCTGCGGGGCTGTGGATTAAGGGCCGAGCACCAAAGAAATCAGTTGAAACTTGAAACCAGTAATGCAACGGATAGGAAGTCTCCACCTGTTACTTAATTTCTGACTGTGCACAGTAATTATGCGTCTAAACCACCGATCAAAGATGATCTTAGTTGTAGAAGCTCAAAGGTTGTAAGCTCAAGAATAATTTCTGGTGTGCGGTGAGAATTGAACCTACAGCACTGATTTGTCCTGCTGGGATCCTGTGGAAGAATGTGCACATTTATGCTAGTAAATGACCTTAATTGATAATACAAGCGAACAAAGTGAAGCTATTACTCTGTTAACGCCAAATCTGTGAACTCAAAAATTGCTGCAACAATTTATGAGACGTAACAGAGCACAGGGATGGCCATCATATACAGTACTTCCATCATAATATCCTAAACCCGTATACACTTTTACAATTTATTTTAATTAATCAATTCATTCATTCATGTATATTTCTGACTAACGACGAGAACAACTTGACACACAGTGCTCTCAAATTAATCTTCAAGTTCCCAGCTTTCAGATGATGTACACCCCTTCTATGTGACATTTACTGTTGACCTGCTATCTCCCCCTAAAGACCTCCTGTCCCCCCTAAAAAAAGACCGAATAGGTCTATTGTGGATCTCAGAGGGTTAATATAAATACATAAATAGATTGTAGATTGCAATAGAAATTATTGGACATTTTTTTACCAGTGTATGGCTGGTGATACTGACCATCTCTATTCTTTCTTTCTTTCTTTTTGGTGTAGTTACTAAGATGAACCTGGCTCAATCCTGTCACCTCTCACTGCTCCTTCTGCTTGTTGTAAACCTAACAGGTGAGGCATCTGAGAATACATATACTGACTTCATGTAACTAGTAAAAGCTAAAAGTTACAAGCTTATTTTATGTTATAGAATAGACCCTCTCCGTCTCTGTGTGTCTAATCCGATGCTCGGCTCTTTAGGTGTGTACGGGCAGAGAATCATCGGTGGCACACCGGTACAACCCTACGACATCAAGTATCAGGCCTCCCTCCTGTTCAGGAACTACCACTTCTGTGGAGGCACCCTCATCCACCGGCAGTGGGTGGTGTCTGCTGCCCACTGCTGGAGACCGTGAGTTATGCAGATTTACACCTGGGGAACTCACAGGGCCAGATTTACACCGATCAGCCATAACATTAGGTCACAATGGGCATCCCGACTGGTCTGCGGCTACGCAGCCCCATACGCAACAAACTGCAATGCACTGTGTGTTCTGACACCTTTCTATCGGAACCAGCATTAACTTTTTCAGCAATTTGAGCTTCAGCAGCTCTTCTATCGGGCCAGCCTTCACTCCCCACGTGCATCAATGAGCCTTGGGTCTGACCCTGTTGCCGGTTCACCGGTTTTCCTTCCTTGCACCACTTTTGGTAGGTCCTGACCACTGCAGACCGGGAACATCCCACAAGAGCTGCAGTTGTGGAGATGCTCTGACCCAGTTGTCCAGCCATCACAATTTGGCCCTTGTCAAAGTCGCTCACATCCTTACACTGGCCCATTTTCTGCTTCCAACACAAAGTTCAAAGTTCAAAATGTTCATTTGCTGTCTAATATATCCCACCCACTGCCAGGTGCCATTGTAATGAGATAATCAATGTTATTCACTTCACCTGTCAGTGGTCTTAATGTTATGGCTGATCGGTGTAGTAAAAGGGATAGTTTGGGTGTATTGAAGTGGGGTTGTATGAGGTAGTTAGCCATAGTAGGTGTATTACTTACAGTAGATGACGGTCAATATGCTCGCAGCTTGAAGAAACAGACAGGGGCACCAACACTGGAGCAAAGCATTACAGTGCTGTGGACGAGGACGGTAGAAAAACATATTTGAGCCACCAAAAAGAGTCGCCCACCTTAAAAAAATCAATATCAGTTTAAGTGTACGATATATTTAGGATATTTTCACCACTTTATCTTGTAGTCAGACAGCTCTTTCCTTCTCCTTTCTGATGGGAAACTGAACTGAAAAATTAAACTTATCTATGCTCTCTCCAAAGCCGACAGGCTCAGATGACAAAAACAGTATAGATACGTTTCACTTTCAGTTCAGTTCGCCGTCAGAAAAAATTCTAAATATAACGCACACTTAAACAGATTTCATTTTTTTTTTTGGATGAGCCTTTCTTTTAGGTGGCTAAAATACGTTTTACTGCCGTCCCCGTTCACAGCACTGTATTGCTTTGCTCTGGTGCTGGTAACTCCTGCTTCTCGATGCTGGGGGTGTGCCGACTGTCATCTACTGTAAGTAATCCATCTAAACTGGATAAGCACCTCAACAACCCCACTTCTAAACACCCGAACTATCCCTTTAACATCCACGGAAGCTGCACCTTGCATTCAAATCTCAAAGCCGTATAGAACAGATGTTAGATCTGGAGCAACTCTGAAAGAAATGTTGGATTGTCTGATCTGTAGCTGATGAACAAGCACCATAACAATCTTAACCTTTGCCCTCTACGCTGCTCTTTTAGGAAGCACATGATCAAAGTGGTCCTGGGTGAGCACCAAATCGGCAAGAATGATGGCTCTGAGCAGCGGTTCACTGTCTCCTTAGTCATCAGGCACTACCAGTACCAACACTGGACGTTTAACAATGATATCATGCTGCTTAAGGTAAGGGATGACGGTGAATATGACACAGGGTTGTGTTTTGATACAGAATATATGGATTTGATATATATTCTGTGATTTGGAGCTTGAGTTGAAACCAATTTCAGACACTTAATTAAAGCTGCAGTGGGTAGAAATGGAACAAATATGATAAAAAAAAAAATTATTTTTATAAAACGGTCACTATATCGTGACAGTAGTGCATGAGACAGGTAATCTGAAAAAAATCATTTGCCTCTGTGTCCTCCAGTGCTCCTAATGGCATCTGCAAGATTTCACAGACCGGAGCAAAACAACCAATCAGAGCCGAGCTGGAGTCTGCCGTCCAGCTGCCGTCTCTGAGCAGCTGTCAATCACTCGTGAACTCCGATCAAACGGTCAAACTAGGCAGCGCTGATCAAATATGAATCAATGTTCTGTTGCTGTAATGCCTATTTCTCGCCTCAAATGTTTTCAGAAACATCTTGTAGTGTACTGTTTAGCTGTAAAATTAGAAAGTTTGTGACCCGGCAGCCATGTTGAGATAAGTTGAGGAAATACCAAGCACTGCCCATCAGCAGGAGCAAACTTTTTCATTTCACAGCTAAACAGTACACTACAAGATGTTTCTGAAAACATTTGAGGCGAGAAATAGGCATTACAGTAACATATTGATTCATATTTGATCAGCACTGCCTAGTTACACTGTTTGATCAAAGTTGGGGAGTGATTGACAGCTGCATCTGTTAATTGAACAGCCAATAGGAACGCTCTCTCTCTGAAATGACCTGTGATTGGTCAAAGTCTCCTGTCACGGGCTAGATTTTTTAAAGCCTGAAAACAGAGCCATGAGGAGGTGCAGAAGTCTAGTTTTCTATCAGAACACTTGAATTACAATATGCTGAAAGGTTATTATGGAATTTTTGCCCAATGATGCCAAAAACATTCTGACTACTGCAGGTTTAAAGCCCTGATCCATTTAGATGGACCAGGGCCCTACTGTTTATTGGCATGCTGGCTCACTGTAATGGCTGTGAAACACTAAATAGAATGGGACTAGAATTAATGTTATTAATTAGACCTGTGTTAACCCCGCAATGACATGTCAGAATGGCTTCTGTGAAAAGGGCCTATTGATGTTAAAGTCCAAGTCGAGTCTTTTTTGATTTTGTCAAGTCAAGTCTAAAGTCATCAAATTTGTGACTCGAGTCCACACCTCTGCAACAAAGGAAAAAATACTACAATTAAAAGTCCTGAATTTTAAATCTTACTCAACTAAATTATCATTATTATCAGCAAAATGTAGAACACTATTTTCACAGGTAGTACTCAGTTCCCATTTTATTAGTTGCCTCAGTACTGACGTGCCTATGACACAATGAAAAGGCTCTTTTAGTGACTTCACTTCCAGTCAGTGAATGCTGACTCATTGCTTTTTGTTGTGCAAATCAGGGATTTTCAAAACTGAATTTCCAGTGTACTATAACAATTTTTGTCAGAGATCTGTTTGAGATACAGTTAAATACAACCCCTTTTATTGAATAATCTGCTTCACATTGATGTACTTGTCCTTTCCTGCCTCCGTCTGCTCTTGTTTTATTCATTGTGTTCTGTTTTATACAGTGTTTGTATGCAATTTTCTATGAGTCATCAATCAATAGTACAGACAGCGGGGGAGGTCATTTAGAAGAGCAATAACCCTCTTTACTCACATTTGAATGCTAATAGAAAATGTACAATGCTACCTTCAGCATTAGTGTTGACTGACTGAAGGATGTGTTCTCTGTGGTTCAGTTGGACCGTCCAGCTATCATCAACGACATGGTCCAGCTGGCTTCTTTGCCAGACCTGAACTCACCGCCCTTGGCCGACTTTGCCCGATGCACAGTCAGCGGCTGGGGTGTGACCTCGCTCAACTCCTTCAAGCTGTCATCTGTACTGAGGTCTGTGGATGTGGACATCTTTAACAAGTGCTGGTACTACTACTACTTCAGGATCACAGATAACATGATCTGTGCTGGCTCGCGCCTTGGTGGGAAAGACTCCTGTCAGGTGAGGCCCAAAGTCACATGTATGTGTGTGTGTTTCAAAACACAATACTGAAATGAGTATTACTCTCAAAATGAGTGACGAACAATTAATCTGAGTTATTTATTTTTATGATACCGTTAAAGCTGTAAAAGTAGATTTTTCGGCCACTTGGGGGCAGTGGAACAAGCTGTAAACACAACACTGACATATCATCACCTTATAAAGTTGGCAGATGTGTTAACAAACAGTAGCAACGTTATTTATTTGGAGTCGTGTTTCTGACCAACTGACAAATTTAAGTCTAATTGAAGTCATTACTTACTCTTTGGTGCTAAATGCTCCACTATGTTCACCAGCTAGTGTGTCTATTAACAGAAATGTAATATAATATTCATAACTATGTTTTCATAAAGGTATAATCACCTGAAACTAAGAATTATTGTGTTTTCGTTAGCTTAGAATGAGCCCTTTATATCTCCATAGGGAGCGGGTCCTCTTCATGGAGTCCGCCATGTTGCTCCACCATGTTTCTACAGTAGTCCAGAACGGACAAACCAAACACTGGCTCTAGAGAGAGCCTTCCACGTTTTAACGTTACCTGAAGGACAGCGTAGTTCTCCAACACGCTTGTGAAACTGCAGTAACGTGAGCTGCAGAGTGCAAAACCGTGGTACCGCCAGCCGCCGCCTGACTCCCGTTGCTCCTAAAGTAGTGTTATTATGGTAAAGATGTCCTCTGAGCGAGGCGAAACAGCGTTACCATGGTTTTGCACTCGGTGGCTAATGGTACCGTAGTCTTGGAGAGGAGTGAGCGGAGGGGTACTCAGTTGGTTGCAATCTGCAACCACACCACTAGATGTCCCCAAATCCTACACACTGCACCTTTAAAAAAAAGGAAAATGCTCCGTATAGCTGCAGGAAACTGGAGACTTGGGTGGTAATTCTCTCTTGATTCATGACTATTAACAAGCCCTTTCACATTACTCATAGTCCTCATTTTTTTTAGGGGTATTTTACATCAAAACGTGTCACACAACCTGAATAAAAATGTTTAACCGTTTCCTTTTCCATTCTCAGGGTGACTCAGGAGGACCTCTTATTTGTAACGGTAGATTGGAGGGCGTTGTATCTTGGGGCATTGGCTGTGCCTATGCTTACTACCCTGGCGTCTACACCAAGGTCAGAAACTACCTCGACTGGATGAAGTGGATCACCCAGAGCACCGAATGAGACTCTTAAAAAACAAGCTCACCTAAGACTCTACTGTGATGAAGATTTTAATGGATCCTAATGGACCCAGAGCCCTCAATAGATATGTTTGTCGTCTTTTATACAGTACTTTTACATATATGAATATATTTGCGTAACAAACACCCCATGAGTATGAACTCATTAAACCACACAGGTAAAAATACACAGTGAAGTTATGTTGTTTTTTAACCACTTAGTGAATATCACCTGAGAGAGCAGACTTGGGTTATTATGAAATAAATGTCTGTTATAAACTACTATGACTAAATGCACTTTGTTTTTTATAATTATTCTACTGTGTTTGTAGTGTTTTCTAGATATGATGTAAAACCATGTTGCAGATTTTGAGGATCATTTCAGGGATCATTTTGGTCTTTGAAGCCTCCATTTCTCCACTGACTCAGAGCTCAAATAGAAGCTGGACTTAACTATAAAGATACATATTTTCTCAAACTGTCTCCTCTGTTATTGGTCATCTATCACACCCTGACCTAATACACAAAAGATAAGGAACAAAAGTAATTAGGAATTAGTCATAGGTGAGTTACAGCATCCTCTCTTTTTCATGAGCTATATTTTTGCCATATTGTCCAGACCTTTTGTATGAATTAATCAATACTTACTTTGTTTGAATCATTGTTTTGTTGACTTCTAAGAGACATGGTTATTATGTGTCAAAGCCAGTGTGTCTAACTCATGATGCAATTTCATGACTAATAGGGTGTGGGACGTCTCCAAGCTAAGCAACCATTTCAAAACAGACCACATGAAGGGGAATTTCAACATACACAAGTCATTGTGGAGTTCATTATCATTGGAGCTATAATGCAGTTTGTATTAATGTAATCTTATTATTGTAATGATCAATTAGCAAATTGTAAGCCATTATTCATACAGTTAAATCATCTAAAAGTAGAAATTGTCACACTGAAACAATGAAATATGGAGGGGTTGAATAGCATCTGTAACATCTGCACATTGACTCAATAGGCCTATGTTCTACGCATAAACAACACTCAATATCATTACATCTATGCAATACAATGTTATTGTATAAATAAATAATACTATAATATTATTGTAAAACAATATTTTTTTTCAGAATACTATGCTAATTGAGACAAAAAGCAAAAGTTAATTAGTGAAATTCAATGTTTGTTTTTTTAACATGTTGCAACTGTCCCTGATCATGTTGCAACAGTTGGGGTCAGTTGCAACAGTTGACTTCTTCAAATACTGCCCTTTAAGCTATGGTTAGCACTGTTGCCTCAAAGCCAGAGGGTTGCAGGTTCAAATCCTGCTTGGGGCCCATCTGTGTGGAGTTTGCATGTTCTCCGGGCCATGCAGGTTAATTGTTGACTCTAAATTGTCCGTAGGTGTGACTGTGAGCGTAAATGGTTGTTTGTCTCTATGTGTCAGCCCTGTGATAGTTTGGCAACCTGTCCAGGGTGTAACCCGTCTTCGCCCAATGTCAGCTTGGATCAGCTCCAGTGATCATGAATAGGAAAAGTTATTACAGATGGTCCAAATAGTCTCTGAGTGACTGAGAGAAATGCAAAAAGTGTATCTTGTATCAACATCAGGGAGCCGATCCCAGCTGACATTGGGCGAAGGCGGGGTACACTCTGGACAGGTTGCCAGACTATCACAGAGCTGACACATAGAGATGGACAACCATTAACGCTCACATTCACACCTACGGACAATTTATAGTCAACTATTGACCTAACCTGCATGTCTATAGACTGTGGGAGGTAGCCGGAGAACCCGGAGAAAACCAACGCTTACACGAGGAGAACATGCATGTCTCTTACATAGAGACAGAGAATTATATATATATATATATATATGACTGCACAAAATGAATAGCAACAACAAAGCCGCCTCCCATTGCTTCATGACAGCATGTAGGTATAGTAGCCAGTGATTTGCTCCCTCTGTCCCTTCCCTCTGTCCCGTTCCTATTTAAAGCTGAGCTACAACAGACTTATTCATTACAACACATTCAGAGTGGGAGCTGCTGCCCTGACCCTAGACAACAACTTGTGTGTTTACAGGTAAGATGCATCTGAATCTTTTGAACGTTTGATTAGAGTAAATATTTGGTATGAAGAACGCAAGTTTAGTTAAGTTAAACAGTTGATTCTACAGCACTGAATTGAGAGTGTGTTGATGTCGTAGCCAGTGATTGACTGTGACTGCTTCCTCTTTCCCATTCCCACTAACAGCTGAGCTACAATAGACTCATTCACTGACTCAAAAACTGCCTTACAAACCACAGGAACAATCATGGACCAAGTCAAGATCAACGAAGGTGTGACGCATATTAAGGACCATGGCTCCAAACACTTGTCTCAGGAAACAGTCAAGAAGCTGGTCCAGCAGGCTCAGGATGCCAAGCAGCATGCTTACTGTCCTTACAGCAAATACAGAGTGGGAGCTGCTCTCCTCACACTAGACAACAGTGTGTTTACAGGTAAGATACATGAAGAACCAAATGTGTGACATGGTTTTACATCATTTCTAGAAAACACAGTAGAATGACTGTAAAATGTAAAGTTCATGTCAGACTTTTCATATCAGGCAGTTGAAATGACTCAGCAGAGGAAAAGTTTAATTCTAAAATGTCTCCCAGCTGCACGTCCTCACGTTCCTCAGGATCAACGAATCTCAACGTTCCCATGAGCTAAGGTGACCTTTTGTCATTGCGTCAACAGCTCTGTATACCCACTGACAGGGATGTCAAATTATTGTCAACAATGAGGCAAAGAGCCAACCTTCCTGTTCATGTTACTGGACTGTACAAAGCTTAGCGAGTCACGTGTACCTCTTGAGTAACTATTTGACCAGGCGGTGCTAGGGGGGTAGCTTTGGCTTAGAGGTAGAGCAGGTCGTCCACCAATCGGCAGTTCGATCACCGGATCCTCCAGTCTGCATGTCAAAGTGTCCTTGGGCAACATATTGAACCCTAAATTGCTCCCGAAGGCTGTGCCATCGGTGTGTGAATAAGCATTTAGATTAGACCTTGCATGGCAGCGTCTGCCATCAGTGTGTGAACGGGTGAATGTCGACATGTAGTGTAAAGTGCTTTGAGTGGTCAGAAGACTAGAAAAGCGCTATAAAAATGCAAGTCTATTTATCATCTGGACCCCCCTCTGGTCCCTTTGTGGCAAACATTTGAAAAGGTCTAGAACCGCCACTGGAGAAGAAGTAAATAGATGGGGAAAAAACGTGTCTTTCTGTAACTCTGGTGAATCTAATCTAATGAAACTCCTTATGTATTTGCTTCATTTCAGTGAAGAAAATAAACAGAAAATAAATCTTTGTCCCCGGCAGGTTGCAATGTGGAGAATACATGTTCCAACCTGGGTGTGTGTGCTGAAAGGAACGCCATCGCAAAGGCAGTGTCTGCGGGCTACAAGAGTTTCAAGGCAATTGCAATTGCCGGGTAATGTCCATATCTAACTAATAAGTTCTCTGTATTTCCTATGAGATCTTAGCATCCGTCAATATAAAAGTAATCTTATTACTTTCCGTAACTTTTGGATCAAGAGAAAAGAAATATTATTTTGTATGTAAAGCAGAAAAGGGGAATAACATCACGGTACAGTTCTGCCTTCCAGTTGTGAAAATGCTGGTAATAGCGACCACTGGAATCTAATTCTACAAATAGTATAATAACAATATTAGTGTAGCCTTATCTTTATCTACAACTGTGCACAAATACCGGGTTTAAACAGAATGTGGCCTACTAAGTAGCAAAATATCTTATTTTTAATAGTTTTATCTATAGACTTTTGTATAAATTATCCAGCAAGTGTGTTATTATTGTTTTAGTTATTAATGTGCAAATCTACTTTTGACAACCTCAGAGCAGACAAATCCTGGCGCACCTCCTGCGATCTTTGGCCGAACAGCCAATCAGAGTGGTTTCTCTCACCGACGAGCACCGCCGATTTAACACGCTGAATCAGCCGAAAAAATTCCAACATGGGCAGACTAGAGCCGACGGTGCGGGTAAACAACTGTCTGACGGCCGACCGTCGGCTTGGTGTGTCAGGGCCTTAAGGGGGGCCCAGACCCAAGGTTGGGAACCACTGTTTTAGATGATGCCTTGTGAGATAACTGTATCAACATTAGTAGAAATGCAAAGATTTATAGTAGAGTCACACAACACTGCGAGCCGCTGTCATCACTCCAAAACATCAATGGGGTCTACAAGTCTTTGTGTTCAACATTATTTCCCCAGTTTTGTTTCTCAGCTACATCTTTCCTCATATGTTCCTTGCAGTGACACGGATGACAAGTTCATCTCCCCGTGTGGTGGCTGCAGGCAGGTCATGATAGAGGTATTATCTCTGCTGGTCTACTGGTTTGGTGCAGTTTTTCAAGGAGCTTTTCATTTCTAATCTGTGATGATAGGATGTATTATTATTAAAGGTCCTATATTGTAAAAAGTGAGATTACAACACGTTCTTGTAGAAACACAAAATACAAAAGCATGAACCTGAAAATGAGCATAATATGGGACCTTTAACTTTTCATTGTCAGAACCACACACACAAAAATTATTAACAAGGGATGCTTTGCGAGAGGATTTGACTACTTGTTATGTTTTCTTTTTATGTCATTTCCCTCACAGTTTGGAGCAAACTGGGAAGTTATCCTGACAAAACCCGACGGCTCGTACATGGTGATGACTCCGGACGAGCTGCTGCCCGTCTCCTTTCACATTTAAGAACAGTCCATGGAGAAAGTGTTTGACATTCCTGATGTTTACTGAGCCTGAGGTGTGCACTGTGTATAATGCCAATGCTGCTAAACCTGCTGTATTCATGTTCAGCAAACAGTAGTTCTATTTGTGGTAAATATTTGTTCTTGTATTATCTGCTGACTGTCAGTCTCATATTTAAATTTAATTGACGTATACTTTAATATTAATTACACCTATTGGACAGATTAGCTGGAAAATGCATTGTGCCTTAATTAGTGATCCATGTACGCATATTAACATGTTGAATTCTGTATGGTTGCAGATGCATGTATTTATAATAATATAGTTTAAAGAACCATGACGGAGAATGACGTGTCATATCAACACATTTTTATTAAATAAACTTTTAAAAGGAGTTTCTTTTAATAATTAACACTTCATTTCTCACAGTTGGGTATAGACACAAATGAAGTTCAAAGGACATACAAGAAGAAAATAATGATTACAGTTGTTACAGTGTACTGCAGGTATCATTTGTTGAGCAGCAAATTATTCAATTACAGAGTAAAAGGAGGAGAGAGATGGGGGTGAAGTATTTAAAGTTGCCAGTGCAAATTCCCCAAAACGTTTATTAGTCATTTTAGCTCTACGTATTCCATGCATTGACATTTACAGTGGTTTAAGGGCTCAGGCTTAAAAAGGGCAAGTATAATATGGTATTTATCTTTTCCCCCTTATTCACACAATTGACAAGAAAAAAATAAGTGAAACCAGCCCCAAATAAAACAGCAAGTGTAAAAACAAAAAGGCAGATTTGAACATTTTGGGTACCACTTCCCCAAAATGACATATTTAACTTCATCAATAACTAGGCTGGTAGCATATTTAATGTTAAATCCCTAAACAAACAGCAGCAAGACACGGCAACTTGGCCTGAGCAGAAAAACACCAGGAAGAATCTTATTCAATCATTAACCGTTTTTTTTTAAAACATACTGAAATGTCAATGGGGTTATGTGACAAAGTTCATTATTGCGGTTTACAATGATGTGAAATCCTCAATGTCTTTAATGCCTGGAATAAAAAAAAAGGTTGTCAGATCTATAACAGATCTATAACAGCAAACAAAGTTTAATAATCAAGTTCAACTGAAGGCTCCTAAAAGTAAAAAAACAAACAAATAACTTAAATATAAACTCAGTGCATCAGGCTCAGTTTTCAAGTCTTTATTCATATTAACCTGCTTTGTAATGGAAAATTACATTGTATGTACTGATGTCTCTTTATGCAACAGTGGAAAGTTACTGTCTGGGTTCTCTTCGTCTCATGTAGTGGGAAAGTACTGAGTGTTGACTTTTACTGGGACACTGTTTGGGTAAAACAACTCTTTATCTGTGCAAAACAACTCATTTTCTCACACTCCCTGTTGTAGATTTCTATATAGTCACATTGTAATAATCTCCGGGAGCGCACTCTTCTGCAGGCTTTGTGTGACTCTGTATAACCAGTGCCTCTTCTTGCAAGAATAAAATACAACAAAGACATTTCATCTGTTTGGGATCTTGATTTCAACGTTCATTAGGACTCATCTCGGAATACTGAAAGAATTTCCATTACAGCTTCCACATACCGCCAAGTTAAAACTCATGACAGAGGGCTGTCAATGGATGAGATGTTTTCAGGCTCGAAGTAAATTTTAGAGGCTCTTGGTGAGTAGAGCAAAACAATTGCACTTATTCCGAGCTGTAAGATTTCACCTAATGAATGCACTGAGACTAGAGTTAAAAAGAGAGGAAAACAACACAAATACCTGGAGTTAATCTTTAACTCACACACATACAGTACATGAGCACACAGTTAGCTATAGCTAGCGCCTGTAGCATGATGCTTATTGGCCGATAAACAGGGACACTTTCAACACCACCTGTGTATGTGTGTGAAGATTGACTGTGTATGTATATAGAGTCTCTCCTTTTTCTTCCTTCTGTCTCTGTACAGAAGACGTGAAGCGGCATCATGCAGCGCAGACTTTACCTTTGCCTCAATATGCGCCTTTTAAAAGGTTTGTGGAAGCACGCTACTCTGAGCCGTCTGCTTCACACCTATCTAACAGATAAAATAAAACATTCTGTGAACAGGTCACACCTTCCTCTTGCGAATGAGAACTTAAATAATGATTTGAAAACTGCAACACTGTTCTGCAGTTTTCCTGCTAAAGAACTTAATAAGGAGGCAAGACCACAATGAATCCACTATCATCTGACCTTTCTTACTTTCACCTCAGCTCTCTGTGGAGGAGCCGGTGGTTTCACCAAGAGAGGGCCACGCAGGGACTTGTAATCTGGCTAAAGTGCCCTCCATTAGCCTCTCCATCCACAGTCCCAGCCTGTCGAGCTTGTGGTGGACTTCTATGCTGGTGGCCCTGCTGGAGCCCCTCTTGGGTCCGGCCCCGTCCTCCCTGGAATGGGACCTGGAGCGAGAGTGGGAGCTGGACCTGGACCTGGACCGGGACTTTCTCCTGCTGTCCGAGGAGAAAGAGGTGTCGGACGAGGAGTCGTTGGGATCGTCCCCCGTGAAGACGGGTCTGAAGAGGCAAAAGTATTTCTTGTGGCCGTTGAGGGCCAGGACGTGGCCGGTGTAGTCCGGAGACTCCTCGTCCTCGTCCGAATGGCCCTCGCTCTGCATGGCGTCGGAAGTCGAGCGAAGGAGCGACGGCATCCAGTGGCGGTGCTTATCAGCGTTGAGGAAGGAGAAGTGGAGGGTCTGAGTCCTGTAGTGGCAGAGGGGTTTAGGATATTAAGTGGACCAAGCATTGGTAAAAGAAAAATATGCAATAAGGGCAATCTAGTGGACAAGATACATACTGATTTACATTATGTTTATATTATTATTTCATGATATATCCTTAGTTCCTTCATTTAAAAGCAAGTTACTGCAACATCACGAAGGCCAGTAGACACAAAATGACTAATAGTTCTTTGAACCAGAAACGGTGTTCAGCTATAGTCTGCATTCAAAAGGCCAATTTAGGCTTTTTTTTATCTGAGTAAACTAGGGCTGTCAAAGTTAACGCGATAAAAACACGTTAAAACCACGTTTTAATGCCACTAATTTCTTTAATGCATTAACGCAACTTGTGATTTTTAATGTTGGAGGGGGCTCAGTTTTAAAGCTAGAGTAAAGATAGTGGTAAAATATGAAACTATAAAAAACCTAAGCTTATCGTGAAGGAGGCTAAAGAATGCTACCAAGTTACGCTCAATTTTGGCGAGCAAAAACTGGCATGGCCTTTTTCAAAGTCCTCTGACCTCAAGATATGTGAATGAAAATGGGTTCTATGGGTACCAACGAGTCTCCCCTTTACAGACATGCCCACTTTATGATAATCACATGCAGTTTTGAGCAAGTCATAGTCAAGTCGGCACACTGACACACTGACAGCTGTTGTTGCCTGTTGCGCTGCAGTTTGCCATGTTATGATTTGAGTATATGTTTTAATGCTAAATGCAGTACCTGTGAGGGTTTCTGGACAATATTTGTCATTGTTTTGTTGTTAATTGATTTCCAATAATACATGTATACATACGTTTGGATTAAATACTTGACAAATCTCCCTTTAAGGTACATTTTGAACAGATAAAAAATGTGGGATTAATTTGTGATTAATCACAATTAACTATGAACAATCTTGCAATTAATCACGATTAAATATTTTAATCAACTGACAGCCCTAGAATAAACTAATGGAAACAAATAATAATAGAAAGTTAAAAATATGTCTTGCAGTGATGAGACTTACCCAGAGAAAGAAAAAACCTCCTTGGCAAATTTCCTGAGCAGGGCATTCTTAGAGGCGTTGGTGAGCACCAGTACAACGTTGATGTGGCCAGGCCTCAGCTTGACCAGGTTACTGATGTACGTGATGTCGGTCAGCTCTGTCACCTCCACAAAGTCCTTCTTAGGAGGACGGCTGAACGGACCAGTGAGAAAGATAGAGATACGGGAAGTTACAGGGATGAAAAAGAAAAGGCGGGGGATTACTTTTATATGGATTATGTCCCTTATTTTTTTACTGTGTAGTTGTATTAGGAGGAGGGGATCGCTTCACGGCCAGTATGGGGAGGATGAATGATTACAGCAAGCAATAATTTGTAACTAATCTAACTATTGTGGAAAAGAAAAAACTCTAAACCTGATCATCACAGCAAAGCACTATGCATCAGCCAGTTGTAGATAAACATTGACAGTTGGCTACATGACAAAAAATACAAATGTATTAACACTTTACGTCTGAGTCATGTTTACTTATTAACAAGAGCATATCTTGTGGGGCTATAGAGACTGCTTTGACAGCTCAAGGACGTGCTTAAGTTAAAGCAAACAACAATCCCCCAAAAATAAAAATGTTTTTGGCTGTGGATCTGCTATCTGCTGTATTCTGCGTGCGTCTTGTGTTCACTTCTTTCACTACATTACCTTGAAGTGCCAGCTCTACTTGATGCATCTTCCTCAGTTTGTGATTGCTCCTTTGGCTTTGGTTTCCGGGGTTTGCTCTCACCTGGCTCACTGTAAATTGCACCACAAGAAAAGGAAATCATCAGTGTGGACACCAATATCTCTGACTCCTTTGGGGGCAACGCCAGTCAGTCAGTATTTCACTCACCTGGCATCAAAACCAGGAATAATCATGTAGAACTAGAATGGCACTCGGAGAGCGCAGACCTCCGCCAACGCATGACTTTAAAAACAGATGACAGCTCACAGCTGGCGGTACCGTGAGGTGGTCGGCTTATTATTAACACGGTGTGTTTCCGTATAACGTATCGGCGGATGCCTCTCTCATTCAGCAGCCTTGTTATGTCTGTATAACGTTACACTACGTTGTGTCTCATCCTGTCATCTACTGCTTTTTTCTTCCACACACGTATCTCTCTGCTCTCAGAAGGAGGCGGGGTCGCGCGTCATCAACGCGTCATCAACGCGTCATCAGTTACACTGCGCATGCGTTATACCCAGAGGTCTTAATGTTCTGGCTGATTGGAATCCGTAAAAAAATTTCCTGAATCCAGATCATGATCGGATCGCCTCCAAAATCTCATAGATTGTTTATTTTGCCACACCCCAACCTTCCAAAAAATTTCATTCAAGTCCACCGCAGACTTTTGGAGTAAACCCTCTAACAAACAAAATAAACAAATAAACAAACAAACAAACAAACCAACAGTAATTAGAAGACAAATAAGATGCTGAATAACACATTTCTATTGTTGATCTAGTCAGTATCAGTAAGTATGAAACATTTTGAAGTAGTTTCAGGTCAAATGTTTGGGCGTGTGATTAAAATGTTACAGAATAATATTGTTAAACACCTACATCTGTGTAGAACAGATGGCCTACTCCGTATGACTCCAAAAAGAATTGGGAGAACGGTGGAAAAAATGTTGTACTTATTTAGCCAATGAGACAGATCTTTCATAATTATTGTTTGTAACGTGTGAAATATTTTAATTTAAATTGTTTTATTTTTAAATTTGTCTTGATTTACTGATCATCCCATGACCTCATATTTGTTTTCTTTTTTTGTTTATTTTGCTTTCTGCACACTGTTCTTACAATGTGAGAAACTAACATATACATAACGGTCGTATCGATCTCACCTGAAGGCCTGAATGATGACGGTGCCAAAAAGAATGAAGAGAGCCGAGAAGATCAATGACAGGATGGGCATCATCTCTCGCCTTGAGGACAGAAAAAAAATCTTTAAAAAACTATTTAAACATGTAGGAGAAAACACACAGCAGCCCATATCAACCAATACCACACAGTCTCCATGTAACCTCTACGTGTAGTTATATTTCTGAAGGGCTACATCACAGCTACGATCGGACACTAAATGCGTCCCTACAGAACCAACACCAGATAATTTTGGCAACATCTTGATGCAGACGCATGACTCAGCTTCCGATAAATTTCAGAAAGTACACCCCCTTGTCTGTCTCTCTCTCGTTTGCACTAAATGCTGCAGACTCTGTGTGTGAGTGTTGTCTTACCAGTTTGAGTAGAGAAGGTCATCATATATTTGAAGGATGTAATCATAGGCAGCATTCATCCACTGAATAATAAACATCTGTGGAAAATGAAACAGAAAACAATGACATTAATCCAAAAATACCTCCAGATACATATTTTTTTTTCACCCTGTGAGCTGCCCCAGCCAGCCCGCTGATCTCAAATCTAAGCTGAGTGTGTGTCTGCAGTGTCTTACGGGGGCCATCTCGTTGTTGAGTTCTGGCAGCGTGGCGTCTGAGCTCAGATAGGTGGGGTCTTTCTGAAGGAGCTCCAGCTGTTCGTGGAGGCGGTATTTATCTTCCTCACTGCCGTTCCAGCCACCACTCACAGAGCGGTATATGACCTTACCAGCGTGGCTCCGCCTCTCGAGAATCACCACCTGTGAGTGGCGTTAAAATGCAGAGTCTCAGGATGCACATATCGGTAATCTGACACATATCAAATTCTGGATGTTCTGGATATTAAAAGTGCACGTTGTCCTCGATGTTAGTTTATACGGGATGACTGAATATCGTTTTTTTTTTTTCTTCAGATGGGTTAATTTGTGTCACACATTCTATTATAGGAGCAGTTTGTGTACTAGACAAGCATATCATTGATGCATGTGTGTTTGTGCCACTGACCTGAGGTGAGAGTGCACCTTGATTAGGAAGCAGTGCCTGACAGAGCGGCTGCTGCTGACGCTGGTAGACGTACGCAAACCGCAGCACGTCTTTTCTGTTTACTGATGCAAAGTCCAGGAAGGCCTTATTGCCTGGAAGAAAGGCTTGGTCCTCCGCTGTGATCAGCAGCACACAGTACCTGCCAACCATTCACAGTCAATTCACCTGCTGCAACAGCCAACCTACACAACATTTCATGTCACAGTTGACAAACCACTGTAATGCCTGTCCAACTATTCGGTTTGGATTTCAGCTTCTTACAGTTGTCATATGATGTTAAAAGTCAAATAGAGTGGTGCAGGGATGACGTATTTTTGTAGGCCAACCAGGAAGTTAGCATCGCCCTGGTTCCCTCGACAAAAAGCCAATGGGATTTTTCCATTGTTTTTTTTATAGCAGATTATAGCAGAAAATAAGATCCGTAGCAAACATTTATGACCATCAGAAGTAAAAAGCTAACGTTAGGCTAAAAACGAACTACACCACGGTCGCATGACTTCACGTCACCACCTCTAAGCTAAAAGCGGACAAGTGTTCTGCATGATGACAATTAGTAGTCTCATTTAGCCTCTAGTTGGCAACCGCCTTTTTTAAGACACGTAAAAGCTTCAAAATTCACAAGTGGGGTATTTACTGACGTCTCTTATGTTGCAGAACAAAATGTTAAAATCTCTTAAGCTTGTGTTAATCACAGACCTTATTTCAGGCGTCTAACTAAAAACCATTCAAAAAACCCATTGACTTCGAAACGAGGGAACCGGAAGTGCTAAAATGCTAACTCATTTACGGGTTTTGGGACTAATTCCTGCAGCACTCTATTCGGGCTTAGCTTATTTTCCTTTCCTTTCTACAACAATTCAGCAGGAGTAGACAAGCAGCAGAGAGAGACACCTCCTTTGATCAAGTCTTATTACACCAGGGGTCAATTTAAGAGAGATATTAAGTAGAGGACCAGAGGCTCAGGACTCTGCTCATAAAACGTCTTACTTCCTCCGTCGGTGGAACTGCTTGACGGGGCACAGCTCATCAAAAAGCTGCTGGTTGACCAGCCGTGGGACCTGCAGGAACTTGTTGTTGGAGACAAACTCATCCATGATCTGTCGCTTCATCCCTCTGGCCTGAAAGACAGAAGGGGTTGTGAAGGACGTAAAGCAAGAAACGTTTGAGTAGAGATGATGTTAAATTGTGCAAAATGGCAAACACTGCAACTGATAAGCTGATTCAGTCATTTAACAATTAATTATTACAAGACTGCTGTTTATTTTTGTACCTGGATGATGTCAACAGGCTTTTCCGTATCCTCCTTAAACAGCAGCATGGTGGGGGCGTATGTGTTTATGTTGAACTGCCGCAGGAGCCGAGTGTTGTGTGTGTCACCCTGGTCCACGTAGCCAAAACGCACATAGTCTCTGAAGGCAAACGCTGTTAACTGTGGAGTGGGAAGATGAGAGCGTCAAAAATAAATACATTAAAATAAACAGGAGAAGGTGTAAAAAAAAAAAAACTGAAAGCAGCTTTTACTCATAACCGTTTACATTAGATACAGTTACAACTAGGAAATCTGATGGGTTGTAAATGTGTTCCCATAATTGGCCCTGAATTATTCTCTCTCTCTAACACATTTACTGACATTACGTTATTAAAACAATATTTCCAGTGCATTTGACTGTGATAGGTTAAAAGGGTATAATTCTGTGTAACAAAAGGAAGAAATATTGATTCATTAGTAAACAGAAAAAATGAGAAACAGCTGCTCACACAGATGCCACTGTAGTTGCCGTCGGGGACTAATCTGTCTGCTCTCTTGTATATTGGCGGAAACCGCACCAGATCTCAGAATATTAACCAGCTTGGGAAGCCACACTGAACAGCCTTCTCTGTTTTCTACTATAACTTTTAGTCTAATTAGTGCAACGCTTGTGTGCCTGAGTGTGTGTGTGTGTAAATATACTGCTTACTTTATAGAGGAGGGGAACAACAGGGACTTGGTCAAACAAGAGAACACTGGGCTTATTTTCCACATGCCAGCTATCCAGAAAAGCCAGGTAGTTGTTATCTGTGATCTGG
Organism: Sebastes umbrosus; assembly: GCF_015220745.1. Taxonomy (NCBI): domain Eukaryota; kingdom Metazoa; phylum Chordata; class Actinopteri; order Perciformes; family Sebastidae; genus Sebastes; species Sebastes umbrosus. The sequence goes on along the minus strand of NC_051269.1, from coordinate 31,309,574 downwards.
AGAAACAACGGCAATCAGTTCAATTCAATTCTTATTATCTGACTGTAAAATACTTTGAAGATACTCACAAATAGCAGTACTACTATACCTTTTCCACCAGTTTCTGGGGCAGCAGGTCTTCGATGAAGTGTCGCAGGTGCTCCCGTACCACGGCCTGATGGAAGAAGGTCACCCTGCCGTTCACCAAGCCGATGATGGAGGGAGCGCGGTGAGCTCCCAGCTGGTTGGCCAGGCGACGCTCATAACCCAGGTCCACGATGCCAATGCCCACACCTGGTGAGATAGTAAAAATAGACTGCTATTGTACCTGATACAGTAGAGCAAAACACAAGTGTTCTCACAATTAAGTAAAAATACCTCCTAAAACGAATTTCACAGTGTTATTCCAGTGATTTTGGACAACAAAACCTGTACATGCAAACACAGAGAGCTGCCTTCCTACTGACATCAAACTGGTGACATAAACTGGGCTCATAGACTTTCAGTTATTTTATATTGAAATGATAATGTGGCATAAAATGCACCTATATTTAGGGATGCACCAAGACCGGATCGGATATCAGGCCGATACTGACTCAAATAGCTGGATCAGATATCGTTGACAATGGGGCCGATCTATTAAATTCAATTCTATGTTTATATACTATATACACGATACACTGGAATTTGACTTCCTGTTTAAGTTTTTACCAATTTGTTGCTGCATTAAAAAAGTTTACACCTGAATAGTAATCCCTGTTAATTTTGAAGATTTTTTTGCCAAGTTGCTGGTGTACGAATTATTATTTAAATAATAATTAACAATTCACAAAATGTATATCTATGTATTTACTTGTTACATTTTGTTTTACAAAGTTAGGAAAACAATGACTTAGTTAAGCCTGATGTTACCTGACACATAAAAGAATGATCCCAGACACTTCCACACAGTGAGGCAAACAGCTTATTAATTAAATACTGGTAAGGGATCAGTACTCAGCTGATACCCAAAGCCCAGGTATCAGTATCGGTATCGGGACTGATAAAGTCAGATTGGTGCATCCCTACCTATATTCCAGTAGAATCACAATGGATGCTGTTCAAGAAGGGACTCAAATTCACACAAAACTGAGCATTACAGTGAAATTATACACACGACAAATGTGAATCCTATTTTAAAGTGAATTCTCTCTTTCACCAAACAAAGGCACTGAAAGTCTCGAAGAAGAAGAACCACTCCAAGCAGTGGGGTTTTTCCTCTCCTCAGTCTTTGGAATTAGTGAGGGACGGCCTAATGGACAGGGTTCATAAAAGATGCATACGTCTGTTTTTAGTGTCTCACGGAATCCTGTGTGTCCATACCACTATATACCATAGCGACAGATAAAAAACAAGCCAAAGCTGACTTTGACATGACCAGAAAGACACTTCAAAACACCTGAACTATCCCCTTTAATTAAATTATGTGTTTTTAGCATTGAGGTCATAGTTCGTGGATTGCATTATAGTGAGAGGTGTCTGTTATGCTTGAGCTCCAAAGTGGCAAAAAATGTAATTAAGGCTTTAGGCTCCATCCTTTTAAACTTGAATTTCCCTCGGGATCAATAAAGTTACTATCTATCTATCTTTCTATCTAAAATCTTCAAACATCCATTTTCATACTGAATAAAAATGCCACTGGTTATGACTGGTGACTTTGTGGGTACATACAGTAAATATGCAGAATACTTTTCCAGGGCAGGCCACTTAGTTCTTACAGACAGAATGAGACTACGTCTGTAGGGCACTGGGAACTGTACTTCTAATTATCTGAATTAACTGAACAACTTGAATTTCATCTCCAGACAATTGTTACATTGGGTTGAATCCTCCCTTGGTTTCACTCTTTGTTCCAGGAAACCAAGAAGAACAAAAAAACTCTAATGAATAATCAATGAAATGGCTGGCTATCTGTAAAGCATCTTAACACTTGGAACTACATTTGTCCTAATGGCCTGCAACTGAGCAAATATCACTGGGAGGGGGCGGCTAAGCAGACAACTTACCCAGTGGCTCCAGCTCCTGCACCACCTCCTTCCACACAGGCTCAATGTGGATGCATGCAAAGCACCACTCAGAGGTCACTTTGATCAGGTACGGCCTCTTGTGGCTGTCTGGAAGGACGTCGCTGTTAAACTGAGCATGGTGAAGCAGGTACTTGCTGTCTGCAAAGTCCCTGGACCTGGAGGAGAGTCGAAGCAAGACAGTGAGCCTTTTTATTCTATACACAGTCTACAGAGTGCTTTCAGGACATGACCTGATAGTAAACAGTCTATAACTCCAATTTTTTCACTCATTCTAAATCAGGTGCACCGTGCTAAGTAGAGGAAGAGTTCTGATACCGATGTCAGTATCAGCAATGCATCCGATACTGCCCAAAATTTGGTATCAGGTATCGTTGAGTACGCCAGTCTATGCACCGATCCGATACCGTAATTTATTAACCAAGAAAAAAAAATCAACTTTAATCGGATATCAATTCTTCTTCGCCGCTCCAAAACAGTAGCTTTCACTGTGCTGTCGCCCTGGATGCATCATCGCTGCCACTGGCAACTACTAATGGGTGATAGTAGTTTTGTCTTTTTATTATTATCATCAATAACCAAATGCAAACACAAGGAGGAGCCCAACTCACACCACTCACTATGGACTGGACACAGCAGCATGTTGGGAAAATAAATATTTAGGAATAGGGGTAGACCGATGGGTTTTTCCAATGGCTGATGCCGATATTTAGAGAGCAGGGCAGCCGGTGGCTGATATATAATGCCAATATCATGTTGCTATTGTTGTTTTTTCCTTTTTGCATCTTATAAAATACAAATTAACAACAATAACAAATGAGACATAAAATGCTGAACTTAAAGGAATATTTATCTAACACTGTTATTGTCTGCATTGTCTCTGTTTGCTTACATAGATCTGTACTCTGTCTACAGTGCACATATTTTAAATTTTAAAAAAATGTATCATCACATAATTATTACATATTATTATTGCTAGAAAAAAAGATAAAGGTTTGTTTTCTTTCTGTTTTTTTATTTAGTTTATGTTAAGCACTTTGTAATCAATGTCTGTGATATATTTTTACGGATATACACATTGAAATTTAAGTGAAATGTGGAATGTTGCTGGTATGGTGTCAATATGACTATCAACAGATCATTTTCACTGTCTATTTTGCGCTAACTTCGTTCCACGGCAGCCACATTTACAAGACTGCCTGTAGATGTGTCTGCTGGCTTTTTTTTGTAATCGGCCTTGTGAGCGCAGGCATCGGCCGATGCTCATTATCTCAAAATGGCATTAATCTATCACTATTTAGGAACACAGTCATGGGGATGTGGAGAAAGATTTTTTTTGTCAGAAGAAAGAACTGAGAACTGTTGAGAGTACTCATGTACTCATCTACCAATAGTGTCTTCACAAGCATGCGACAAAGGGACACGTTTAAGTATTGCCTAACAAAATGACAAGTACTTCAATGATAGACAAAACAAATCTGAACCTGTACCTGGGGAAATGGAAAAAGGACTCATCAAAGTAGAAGCTGTTGTGGAAGCCGCGGAAACCTTGATGCTGTGACTGTCCGAAGGGCTGGTTTTCATCCATCTGCCCATAGCGGTCAAAGTTGGACCTTCGCTCCTCATTAGACAGAATCTGTGTTCGAGAGACAATGACAGGCACAAATAGGGTTACCAGATACCAACAAACCAATTGTGGGACAAAGAGTATGTGTTTGTGTGGGTCAATGTGGGACACAAATTTTGATGTAAATTAGATTTTTTTCCCCGAATGCATCCATAGATTGGCACGTCTCTTTTTGAGACGCACATTTATTGTGAGACTCACATGTACAGTGTCACTTCATGTCGCCGTGTGAAATTGAAAAATATCAATAAATATTTTGCATAAAAAAAACTCTTGAGCATCACCTTCCGCCGACTTCACCCACCCACTTATAAGTAGTTTTCCAGTCTTTGTTGGAGCTACATTTCCTTTTCTTTGTGGTAGTTTACAGCATATTCTGCCTAAATGTGCAAAGTTTGTGACCTTGTGGTGACTCGCAATTTTCCCCGTTGGGTATAGCATAGCAAAGAAAAAATGTGGGACATCATCTCAATATGTGGGATGTGGGACAAGGGATAAAAAAATGCTGTGCAGTCCCTCACAAAGTGGGACACCTGGTCACCTTAGGTACAAAGCTATTAATGTTATAATAACTGCAGAGAGACCATGATGCAGAAAGTGAAACAGACTGAGTGAGACACATAGAAAAACATACTGAATATCAGCTGGAGCTTGTATGAAATAGAGTACATCAGCTATTCTCAACCACTGGGCCGGGGCCCACTGGTGGGCCTCAGAGAGCCACCTAGTGGGCCGCGAAAGTGCTGCCAAATGGTTAGATTAACCGCTATTCTGTATTTCAGAGGTTGTAGCGGGCTCACTTTTAAAGCTAGCGTGAAGATACTGGCATCATATGAAACTATAAAAACCTAAAGAATCCATCGGTACCAACCATGTCATGCTAGCTTCTCGGGAAGGAGGCTAAATAACGCTCCAAACTTACTCTAAATTTTGTTGAGGAAAAACTGCCATGGCCATTTTGAAAGGGGTCCCTTGACCTCTGACCTCAAGACATGTGAATGAAAATAGGTTCTATGGGTACCCACGAATCTCCCTTTTACAGACATATATGTCACAGATGCAGTGACACAAAATCAAGCAATTTTTTGAAACCAGTAAAAGTGTGTGGTGAGGAAATATGACCCTTTGGATTCATAATGGCAGGCAGTGATGGGTGAGGGTAAGCTGAATATGTATGTGGGTCATTACACCTGACAGTGGCATAACACATATGTTATAGCCCAGTTTGTCATTTATTTGGGAAGGTGGTCCTCAGAAATTTTTTAACAATCTGAAGTGGGCCTCGAGTTACAAAAGGTTGAGAATCCTTGGAGTACATGATATGTTGTTGTGATGCATTTTTTTTAACCCACCTCATATGACTTGGAAACCTTGATGAACATGTCCTCAGCTTTAGGGTCCTTGTTCTTGTCTGGATGCCTAAAAGGACATCATACATCACTGCTGGGTCATGCATGGTTAAAAAATGCTCTCAGTTAGACTAGAATGAGTTAATAACAAGCACCATTTCAGGTGTCAGATGTAAACACTGTTGTTCACTGATGTGCTGCAGCCCAGGTGTGCTGGCCTACGGTTACATGACGTCACTCACCATTCCTTGGCCAGGTTCTTGTACGCCCGTTTGACTTCTGCTTGACTCGCGCTCCTGCTGACACCCAGGATCTTATAGGGGTCATATTCAGACGCTGCTCTCACCAGCTGCTCACTCACAACCAGCAGAAAGATGGAGAGCAGAAGAAGTGGACATGTCCGAGGATATCGGTGGATCCTCCGGAGCGTCATCGCTTCTCGCTGCCCAACCGTTTAAACGTCAGTTAGCTAGCCAACCGTTACCGAGCTAACGCCGGTGAAGAAACGTCACAAAGCTCCTCTGAAACGGACAAATATGTCAAGTTAAGAGCTTACATGATCCGGTCTGTTGACTTCTTTGAATGTCGACGACATAAAAAGACGATACAAGCAGTGTTTTACTACGATAAGGCCATTATTGTTTCTAGCTAATGCAGCAGTCGGTTAGCGTCACGGTTAGCGTCATGCTCGTAATGACACATTCAACTTCCGGATACATATTTCAAAATAAAACCCATTTTGAATGTCAAAATAACTGCTGTGAAAATTTAATATTTATGGCAATTAATTATAGTTAAATTAAAACACAATATGGAGCTATTTGGAGTGTTACATATGATAGATTTGCATATATGTGAAATGTCCAGTACTTGCGGCAACAATTCATGAACACTTGTTAATGAATGATTAGATAGATAGATAGATAGTAACTTTATTGATCCGGAGGGAAATTCAAGTTTCCAGCATCACAGTTTCATAGTGCAAAACATATTTAGTAAAAAGGCAGTAAAAACGTTAGTAGTGCAAAGTACAAAGTACAAAAAAAATATACCAGATATAAAAATACAAGGAGATGAAGAAAATTGTTAAAACTGAATATAGTGCAGGGTAACAGCTGTGATACAAGATTATTAAAAAAGTGAATATAGTGCAGAAGAGACTGTTAAAAATGAATATAGTGCAGGGTAACTCCAGTAGCTTAGTCTATGAAAGTGCACTGTGTGCATTATTATCTGTCCTGCAGACCGTCCTCCTTTTCATCTTCTTTTGGTTGTTAATAGACCTACTGTACAAAGGGAAACAAACCATATATCAAGCATCTTGGCAGGGTTATGATTATCCTATAAAAGTCCATTTTAATTTATTGCAGTTTCAGAATTCCAAAAGGCTACTTCTGTGCTTTTATTTTGAAGCTAAATATATAACGTCCGGTCTTGGTCTGTCTATCTCTCCAAACTTGACGCTGCACCACTAGACACTGGAGATAACGCGCATGTGCCTGTCAGCAGCTGTCCTCTAACTACTACCTGTTCATTTCATCCTCCTTTATCAAATTATTGTTTTCTCATTACACATGCCATATTAACAAAAAACTTTTTTTTAACTTCTCCCATATTTTTTTTATATAAAATTGTGATGTTATATCAGTTAATGGCAAAAATGTCCAAAATTAGGCTTGGAGTTAGTCAAATCTCTCTTGTGTAGGTTATATGCAAATTATTCCTTTTTTTTATTGTGTTATAAAGTGATTACAAAACAAGTGAAGACATGTGCAGGGACATATATAAAAAATACCAAAATACATTATGCAGAGAAAGACAAATAACAAAGTACAAAAACAAAACAAAACAAAAAACAACACAAGGGGATAAAAGCAGGTTGAAGAATGTGTGTGTGTGTGTGTGTGTGTGTGATGTGGATAATTGGTGTGTGTTTGGCATTGAATGAGGCTAGATGGTCATATATGACATATATCTCCTCTTAAACACATATACTGTACACATGCACACATATCTACACACACATCTACAGAGCATAGGGTGAACAAAAACAAAGCAAAAAGAAAATAAATGAGTAATATATATATATATATATATATATATAATACAGTATATACACATACACATATATATTAATAATATGAATAATAATAAAGATGATGATGATGATGTCATGATAATAATATCAATAACAATAATAATACCAACACTTAAATAAATAAATAAGTAAATAATAAGTAAATAATAACAATAATAAAGAACAAAAATGTGCAAATATGCATTTTATTCTAATAATAACAGCAGTTATACAAAGAAAACAAAAAAAGTGTTTTATTTTGTGTTATTTCACTTCCCTTCTTACGGTGGGCGTCACTTCCGCTTCCGGTTCGTCACTGCCACACAGAACCGTTTACACCAAAAGACAAACAAAAAAGATGAATACATCTGCACCTGGATAACTCAACTCACCTTAGCGAATGATTTAACCTGCTTATTGTAACCTGCCTGCTACACTCTACCATCTCCTGTTCAGACCAATATGAGCAGCCCGAGTGTGTTTACATCCAGTGGAGTGAGTTTACAAAGTGCGCAGAGGCTCTTCTCTCGGTAGCTCACCGTGTTAGCTCCGCAGAGCTGCAGTCTGTGGCCCATCTGGCTCCATCATTCACTGGACAGGTACTCTCCAATTAGATAAGGTAACAAACAACTCCTCTTTCATTCATTTATTACTGCTTACAACAGACCGGGGGTCTTTAGGGGGAGACAACAGGTCAACAGTAGATGTCACATAGAAGTGGTGTGCATCATCTGAAAGCTGGGAACCTGAAGATTCATTTGAGATGCAGCTTTTCATTTTTAGAACCGGTGAAAATAACCCATTCATACTGCATGCATAACTTGTTTTTTTGCCCAAAACTGCATGTGATTATCATAAAGAGGGCATGTCTGTAAAGGGGAGAGTCATTTTCAGTCACATATTTTGAGGTTAGAGGTCAAGAGACCCCTTTGAAAATGGCCATGCCAGTTTTTCCTCGCCAAGCATCATGACATGGTTGGTACCAGTGGAGTCCTTAGGTTTTTTAAGTTTCATATGATATCTGTAGCTTCACTCTAGCTGTAAAACTGAACCTGCTGCAGAAGTAACTTGTAACTTGAATTACATTAATGCTAACAATCTTTTGTGTTTTTCACCCCCAGACTCAGCACCATGAATCTGCTACGTCTAGTGTGCCGCCACAAGACGGCCCTCGTCATTGGCACTGTGTGCAGCTTTGCGGTAGTCCTGGTCTTCTTGGCTAAATGTACCTCGGAAACCCTGAAGCAGGGCCACCAGGATCCTCCAGGCCTAGCCCCTAATACCAACGCTTTGCAGTCCCGTCCAGAGAAGCATAATCCCCCGTCCACATCCAAAGACTTGTCAGCGTTCCTCGTGGTCCTCATCACAACCGGACCCAAGTACACAGAGCGGAGGAGTATCATCCGCAGCACCTGGCTGGCCAAGCGGGACTCTGATGTTCTGGCTATGTTTGTGGTGGGAACTCAGGGGCTTTCCAGCGAGGACCTTCAGAACCTCAACACAGAGCAAGGGCGGCACAAGGACTTGCTCTTACTGCCTGACTTGCGAGATTCTTACGAAAACTTAACACTCAAGCTGCTACACATGTACTCCTGGCTGGACCAGAATGCGGAGTTCAAGTTTGTCCTCAAAGCAGATGATGACACATTTGCTCGCTTGGACCTCCTTAAGGAGGAGCTGAAGGGGAAAGAACCCAATCAGTTGTACTGGGGCTTCTTCTCAGGGAGAGGGCGAGTGAAAACTGCTGGGAAGTGGCGGGAAAGCTCTTGGGAGCTTTGTGACTACTACCTGCCCTACGCCCTGGGTGGGGGCTACATCCTATCGGCCGACCTGGTACGTTATGTGCATCTTAATGCCGGCTACTTCAAGACGTGGCAGAGCGAGGATGTGTCACTTGGCGCCTGGCTGGCACCGGTTGATGTTCGGCGGACGCATGACCCACGCTTTGACACGGAGTACAAATCGCGTGGTTGCAACAACAAGTACTTGGTGACACATAAGCAGAGCTTGGAGGACATGTTGGAAAAACACCAGACTCTGCAGCGCGACGGCCGGCTCTGCAAGGAGGAAGTGAAGCTGCGACTGTCCTACGTGTATGACTGGGGTGTGCCGCCCTCACAGTGCTGCCAAAGGAAGGATGGCATTCCTTAATTTTTGTCTTTATTACAAGGCCATGAAGTTGGCTTCTGATTCGCATCTTCCAAGTCAGGAAAAAGTAAAGCGATAATGTTTTTTCTCCAGTGTTACACCATTTAACGTTACGTGACAGGTCCCAGACAACATAGTAAATGCCTTAATGTTGATAGAAAGCCTATTTTAGAACAAAACTTGTCACATACGGCCGCTTATTCACTTAAGATTTTGCCAACAAAACCACTTTAGTTAGGTTTAGGAAAAAAAACTACATGGTTGGGCTTAAAATTACCACGTTTGTAAAGTGAAAATGAAACTGAACTTTGTGAACACGGGACATGAACGAACAGCCTTGTGTTTGTTTACTGATTGGCTACGGGTCCTCTCTTGCCACGGTTAAACACTAAAAGTTAAACATTTCCCAACTTTTAGTTTGGCTGCACTTTGCCGCAGAATCAAACGGCCTGCAGCTTTTCATAGACATTGCATGGCAGCTCGCCACAGGCCGTACTTCACCGCTACTCTGGTTCTGGTGTGAAGGGGTGCCTCGTGCATCGGTATCACACGCTGACGGCTATGACGAAGCGTCAGTATTTGATGCCCTTGGAATGAGAGCGGGCTGGTAGACCACATAAGAGGAGGTCTAGCTCAATGTTTTACTGTTTTAAACAGACTTCAGAGTTTTCATATTCATTAAGAATAAGTTTGACAAATTTCGGTAAAGTGTTTTTTGAGCTAGACCTGATCTAATATGGTCTGGATGGAGGAAAAGCAATGACATTTCTTTCAGTCTCTGAAGTCGCCATGTTAATCTATACCAGGTTTAATGAGTCTTTTTTGTCTTCACAAATCTGAAAAGGGGCTTTAAACAGTCTCCATATTAATCTAGTGCAGGTCTGACAAGTCAAAGTGCAATGTTGTTGTTTTGTTTATCTCAACCTGGTTTATTGTGGTCTGGATCGCAGATGTAATCAGGTTTTAAACAACATTAAAGCCTTTACTATGATGTGTGCTACCACGTTCTCAACTTTAAGTAGTGTAATAATGGCTGAAAAATATTACCCCTTAACTCGCTCAGAATAGGCAGCCAACTTCAGCCTCGCGTCCTTTTCAACCAGTAAACTCCCTCAGCCTTGTTATTTGGACCCACGCTCATGTCAGTGCTCTCCTCACCGCCAAGTTAACCACATTGGTGGCCTATTTCTCTCCTCTGTCTGTGCTGCTTCTGCTGTACCTCTTGCTAAATATTTTTCCAACACTATGACATATGTTTTACGGTTATTTCAGTGTAAGTAGATAGTGCAGACGGGAGAATCTTACCCTGCCATGATGTCTACATTTTTTTGTGAAAGCAATTTTTATTTGTATTTTATTTATTGTTAATTTATTCTGCAGCAAACACAACGCACTGGGAGTCGCTGCTTGTGTTTGGAATTTTGTATTTATAAATGTGTTGGGGGGGTAATCATGTATAATTCACAGAATTAATGGGCAAGAAATGTTCACTTTTTAAATGTAAAAAAACTTTTTGTTTACGGTCAATGGTACGACAAGGTTTCATGTGTTCGGAGGTGCAAAGAATGTGTCAGAGAAAATGGTTGAATGTGTTTTATTCAGCAGGCCTTCTTATTCCTCATACTGGAGCCTTTGTGAGGACATTTACATTTCCAAGGCAGCAGTAACACTTTAAAGTTTAGGTCAGTACATTTACTGTGCGGAGTTATCAAGTTATTTGTGAATGTTTGTTTGCAGATTCAGATTGAGAAACTTGACATAGACTACCAGCTGGCACTTGGTCACTTTTTAAAACAAGAAACATAGTTTTAAAGTCTGTAAATCATTAGTCAATGATTACCTGTTTTTTTTTTGTTTTTTTTTAAATGATGTTAAGCTCTCCAACCTGAACTCACCCTGTGATGTCAGTAGCTGTGTCCCAAAACTTGTGAAATGTGTACAGCGTTGGTTAAAGGGTACGACATGTTGGAGCACCAACAGTTGAGGAATGCTGCAAAAAGGAGCTACGTCCGAGCTCGTTTTTATGACGCCTGTTAACGTTTTTGTGAACAATGACATGGTGACTATTTTCTCACTGATTGCGATTCAATACTACCCAAATTTCAGTGTTTGTTTCTACGTACATGGTCAGCCTCCCTGGATGTTTTATTAAAAATTTTAAATGTATTCTTGTCACTTCTATTCTTGTTTCAAAAGATATGTCACAGTCAAGTGAATACATGTTTTAAGGTTCTCTACAAAAGGTCGAATTGCTACCATGAGGACTTAATAAAATGCTTTTATTTCAACAATAATACAAAATACAATAACCTAACTTTCTATAGCCATTATATTTAGGAATGATTCTAATGTAAAAACACACTTTTTGGCTTAACCCTCTGAGACTCGACCGACTTTACTGGCTTTCAGAGATTCAGTTTTAGAGCTAGAGTGAAGCTACAGATATCATATGAAACTAGAAAATAAGAAGTATTCCTAAGGAATCCATTGGTACCAACCATGTCATGCTAGCTTGACAGGAAGCTGTCCAAAGTTGGGCCTAATTTTGGCGAGGAAAAACTGGCATGGCCATTTTCAAAGGGGTCCCTTGACCTCTGACCTCAAGATATGTGAATGAAAATGGGTTCTATGGGTACTCACGAGTCTCTCCTTTACAGACATGCCCACTTTCTGATAATCACATGCAGTTATGGACAGGTTTTGGTCCATAAATTGCATAGATTGGATATCATTGTAAAGCTGAGACTTTTGTGGATCCAATGAGCCCAATTATAATAGTTTGTGATCATTGTTAAACCCCATAGTAGCCATTTCATTAATCTTCAGGTTCCCAGCTTTCAAATGATGTACACCCCTTTTATCTGACTTCTACTGCTGACCTGCTATCTCCCCATAAAGACCCCCTGTACCCCCCTTAAAAAGACGTCTAAAAAGTGGTCTATTGTTGGTCTCAGAGGGTTAAAATCTTCACAAAACTCTTGCACTTTTTACAGGAGGATTTTACAACTTCACACTGCCATCGGAATTCACACGTTCCATTCATACTTAAAATACAGATGAGTTTTGATTATTACAATCTGAAATATATGCAGTTGTCAATCAAGGATGAACTTGTCTGGACTCCACGTTAACAGTCTTTATTTGTGCCTTTGCTCCGGTCGTCACTAGGAAAAAGTTTGGTTACGTTTCAGGGTTCCTCTCACATGAACAAACTCTGGTACGTTCTGCAGGCTCTCAAACCTCTTCTTCTCTTCCAGCTCATACTGCAAGACAGGAAACATCTGTGTTTGGACATTCTCCTTTATAACATGGTATATATGTGCTAATATCTGCAGGCTTTTTCACACATGCCCCAGAAAGTAATAGAATATTACAAATGTACTATTCTCCCCGGCAGCATTGTTTTCCATCTTTCTTCTTAACCAGGCTTATTATAGTAAACTAAAACTGACACTAAAACGAAAACAAGCAGTGAAATATATTTTTTAGTAAATTTAAACTAAATAAATAAAACTAATAATAAAAACTACTTTAAGATAAACTAAACAGAAACAATATTGCCTGGAAAATAAAAATAAAATAAAAATGATCGTAAATTCATTTAGGTATTATTATTTTTTTTAGCTATAATATATCCCCACCGAAAAAAAAGGAGACCGCAGGAATTTCTGTCAACTCTCGTGACATTGAACCACAGAAATTGAACAGACTCGACCTTCCAGGAGACGGCGCTATGCCACAATTGCCTCACTAAAGTCGTGAAGATTAAATGGCCATTCCTAGACACTTCAAACATGTATAGCTACATACTTCTGAGACATTATACCTGGCCCTATCAAAAACACTCTAAAACTACTATAAAACTAAAACTGAATACATAAAAAGTAAAACTAAACTTTTTTGAAAAACTGAAACTATACCAAAACAAGCAAACACACTGAAAATAATTTAAATTAAATTGTAATGTCAAAACTAAACTAAAATATAAATTAATTTAAAATAAAAAAAATTATAACCTTGTTCTGAACTAACACTGCCTTGTGCGTAGCTTCAGCTCCAGGTTGGAGGGAGGACGGAGGGCCAGCTCCCTCTGCTTGTGCTGCTCTCTCTGTCTGTGCTCCAGGACACACTGCAGCTCCGGCTTCTTTCTGGGCAGTAGATCTCTGAGGACACATTAGAAAAATATTGATAACAAGATGGAAAGATAAGCAACCCCCCCACCAAAAAAACACAAAACTTCTTTCCTGGAGAACAAGTGGATAGAACATGTTTACATACTTTAATGTTCAAAGCACGCTTTATTTTTCAGTGTTTCAGTGTTTTGATTGGTCAACCGAACCAAACTCTTCGGACTCCTCTCCAGCTCCGCTCTAACTAGCTTTTTTTGAAGGCGTGCCAAACTAGCTGCGAGGCAAAGAATGTAACTTGGTGACATCACCCCATTACGGAAGAAAAGGCGGGACTTCAAGCAAGGCGTTTCAGGCAGTTCAGGAGCAGTGTTTCTGTGTGGGAGAGTAACTCACTTTGGTGTGGACTTTATAACTTTGCAGACCTTTTACATGCACAAAAAACTATATGACACACTAAAGGAAAGGGAAAAAGCACTAAAGCATAATAGGTCCTCTTTAATCATCGACACCTTTGTCCAAAATAATTTACAAACTTTGTTGTGAACAGCACAAGGAATTTTACTGCTTCAAGAACGACAAACCAAATTCTGTTGATTTTAATGCAGCAATAAACATTATTTTTGCTTCGTCAGACACAAGAGAGTGAGAGCACTGGCCCTCCGGATGAGAGATTAGCAGTGATCTCAGTCAGAGTTGTTGTACCTTCGTCTTGATCGGTGTTAAACACCACCTAAGCATGATGCTTATCCCCGGCCACAACAGCAGTCAGCTGGACAGAAGAAGCCTAAGAGGATTCTCTGACTCAGGCCAGCGACAGATAATATGCTGATATGCTTTATTACACAAGTCCTGGAAAATGAATCCTTCTCATCTACAGTACAATGATTCAAGCTATAAAACTGTGATAAATATTCCCTGACTACTCACACAGAGCTCAGTGTTTTCTCACCTTCTGAGGCAGAAGAGCAGCTTTTGGTGAAGGGCTCTGTGCTGGTGAGAAGCCAGGATGGGATTTGGCAGCTTTCTTGGTTGGATGAGGTCATGGACTCTCGGTCACCTGGCGTGGTGGGACCATCCAGCAGTGATGTCTCTCTGACACACATAAACACAAGCCAGCACACACAGTCACATATTGGCAGTCTTTTATCTAGGACACTCCTGTACACACAATATGAGTAGAGCTTCTGTTGGAAACTGAATGTTAAAAAGGCTGCTGCTTATTTTGAAGTTATATCATAAGAGTGACTTTTTTTTTTTTTCTCTTTTTCTCACCAGATGTGAAGATCATGTCATTTGTTTCTTTATATACACTAAAGCATTGTAAATCTGACTTTAAACTTGACTATTGTTCTTACCTCTTCTGTTTCGAAGACCCATTTTTTGGGATACCTGCATGAAGAACAGCAGGTGAGTGAGTCAGTTCCATTGAAACAACATGTAAATCCAAACAGATCATTCTGCCGCCCATCCCTCAGCACATCATAACCATCAAATTAAACTCCGTCAAACAGGAATCAACTCACACCCACACAAAGAAGAACAGTAATGATGACACAGTAATATCACAGTATTTTGTTGCCGGAGGGAGTTGTGCATCACATTAAAAGACACGCACAGTGATGAATATTTTCAAAGACAAGAAGCTATTGATATGTCTAATGGATAAAAAGGAGGAGGAGGTTAGTGGCTCTACTATCTCTACAGCCATGCCAGAGAAAAGAAAATTGTGCAAATACCACAGAAGGAATGATAAAACCAGTCTTACCTGTGTGCAATGGTAGAGACGCATAGCTGAAAAACAGAAATGTGGTAAAGTCTGTTCTCGCTCTTGCAGAAGCTGAAAAAGAAGAAGGAGATGCTGACTGTTTGTTCTCAGGCTGCACGGCGAGCTGCAGTCACAGCGAGGCTGATCTGAACAGGTGTGCTCCACTGTCCTGTGATCAAATCTTATTAGGTGTGTTACGACCCTTTGTTCCAGCCTCATTCCCTCCGGGAGAGAAACTTCTGTTGTCTCTGAGGCAGCAGCAACATATGGAGGGATTAGGATAATGTAATGTAATGATAAGGATAGTGGAACATGAAGCTTTTGTATCCCTATACGTTGTGGAACCAACTGTTATCACACAAACAGAGGTCCATGAGGAAATTCTCATGATCCTCCTGAGGTGAACTCAGGTCAGCAATTGGACACAGATAATGTGGGTTACATAGACGCCGGCAATTACAGCCCTGCAACAACACATTAAATACAGATGTAGGGATTAAGTGAGTGCAGATGATAATGGTAACAGGATGTTCCAAATAGTGGCAGTGATGCAAAATATGTAAGGGGAAGTGAAAATAAATAAATTAATATAATAAATAAATAAACAAATCAATAAATAAATGTATCAACACATATGTGATATATAATAGATTTTAACATGCAATGTTAAAATTAATAGATGCAGTTAACCCATTTGTGCACGCACAAATGTGCAGACATTTTCAAAATTGGTCAAACTGTTTGGCTGACAAGTGAATTTTCTTTTCATACTATATCTAGTTTTGGGCAAATGATGGGACTACTCCATTATATTTTAGATAAAAACAGTAATTTTTCCAAAAATCCTGACTATTAATTAGATACTTGCCCAACGTGTCCATACCTAATTTCAAGACTTTCGACCAATCAGAACACATATTTTGTCATTTTCCTTATTATACTAAATATAGTCTTTGGGCACAAATGGGTAGGCATGTGCATATAGGCATTACATTATGCATTACACAACTCGATGTGACAAAGTGTGTACAGATGCATTTGTACATGCAAGTATCGTGAAAACTTTTTTTTTTTTTTTTTTCAGCCTGACCATGATGCCGGTGTGAGTCGATCCAGTGGGTTTTGAAGTCCAGTTCAGTTTCAGTTTATTCACAACACATAGTACAATCATAAGACATAGGCTAATGGAGATATGTGAAATGGGCCCAGACGCTAAGCAGATAGTAAACATATATTTTAAATACTAACACGTTGTCTAGATTTGAAAAAAGTGCATGTATTATACAGTAACATTTACAGCCTACAAACCAAAGACCCTTAAACTATCTATTCGAGCCTAACCCAACTACTAAATCGTCCCAAAACATTTATTCCATCAGTCAAAACATTGGTTAAACAGGTAAAATACAATCAATAGAGACATATGGCAAGTAGAAGTAACAATACAATTTAATTGGATTTCAGAGGGGAGTAGTTAAGAAGTCCCCAGCTGTTTAGGGTATTCAAGCTTTAACATATGTCTGTAGCAACTGCTGCCATAAGCTCTTTTGAAAAACAGACACAGATATAGAAATGTTTTAATTATTATTAATCTCATTCCATACCTGTGGACCTCTGCAGACCACACTAAGGCTCGTACATTTAGGCTGTAAGATGTTTTTTCCTATTCTTATATATATGGGAAAGTAAGTCAGAAGTGTTGTTGAGCATATACTGTGTATACACAACATTATACATTATACAAGCATTATGAAAGATATTACATTCAGTAATATGTTTCAGAAGACTGTAGCAATGGAGAAAGGAGCACAATATAACAGATAAACATACTATAAATTGTGTAGGCTAATGCTTTATGGGTTAGTCTGGAGCCAATTGCAAAGTATAAGGTGGTTTGAATGGGTCTTACATGCAGTGCAGGTATACCCTGATTCAGAAATCTCTTGACTGGCTGAGACTCTGCGTCATTTGGACAGAAATCATTCTGCTGCTGGCTGTCAGCACAAACAGCACCTCGGTGGTAATGAGGTGGAGGTGGCTGTACAGTGGTGTCAGCTCATTGTAGTGTGGGTGGAAGCTCAGTTTAATCTGCATCCTTCCCTCTAGTACCACACAAGGTGTGTCCAGGTTCAGAGCTGCAGCAGAGCCAGCATTTTCACCACTTTGTTAATCCTGCCTTTATGTCCTCCTTCTACTGTAGGTGCTGCATCCATGTGGCAGAGTTCAGTGTGCCGGCCAAACCCTGTAAGAAACAAGCATGAAAGACCTGTGTGCCCCAAATATTAGTTTATCTGCCTTCTCATGTGCAGTATGTCTATATTATCACTCCTGTCCATTTTTTTTTTTGGCAACAAATTCTCCAATATACAATATAACTGCAGAATGTCAATTTCCTCATGGTGACCATGGTCATGGATTAACTGGATAATATAGGAACATGCTACAATTTAGTTTATCTTTTTCCAAATATGTCTCCTTTTTGCAATCTTGGTTGGGTTGCATGCAATATATTTTATATATATATATATATATATAAAATACAGCAATTAAAAAAATAATGAAGCCAAGAACCAGGTGTGAACGGGCCTGTGGCACACGAGCCATTCCCTGGACCTGAGCCTGCTCTGACTAAAGCTTGAATATATATATATATATATATATATATATATATATTTATATTTTATACCAAGATAAAGGTTGCCCTGAGTTACCATGGTGATGCAAATTTACAGGAAGTGTGCCTCTTCTGATTCTGATTCTGATTCTGATTTAATATATATATATATAAAATATATATAAAAATATATATGATATATATCTATATTATATATAGATATATATATATATATTTATATTTTATACCAAGATAAAGGTTGCCCTGAGTTACCATGGTGATGCAAATTTACAGGAAGTGTGCCTCTTCTGATTCTGATTCTGATTTAATATATATATATATAAAATATATATAAAAATATATATGATATATATCTATATTATATATATATATATATATATATATATATATATATATTATAGATATATATTCATCACTGATGATGTGTCCAAGCCGCACCATCTACATGCAGATGGTGTTTCTTCCAACTATATATATAATATATATATTTTTATATATATTTTATATATATCTATTATATATATAAAATATATATTATATATATATTATATATTTTTATATATTATATATATATAATATATATTTTAATGTATTATATATATAATATGTGTATATATATTATATATATAATATATATTTTAATATATATTATATATATAATATATATTTTAATATATTATATATATAATATGTATTTTAATATATTATATATATAATATGTTTATATATATTATATATATAATATATATTTTAATATATATTATATATATAATATATATTTTAATATATTATATATATAATATATATTTTAATATATATTATATATATAATATATATTTTAATATATATTATATATATAATATATATTTTAATATATTATATATATAATATATATTTTAATATATATTATATATATAATATATATTTTAATATATTATATATATAATATGTATTTTAATATATTATATATATAATATGTTTATATATATTATATATATAATATATATTTTAATATATATTATATATATAATATATATTTTAATATATTATATATATAATATATATTTTATTATATATTATATATATAATATATATTTTAATATATTATATATATAATATATATCTTAATATATATTATATATATAATATATATTTTAATATATTATATATATAATATATATTTTAATATATATTATATATATAATATATATTTTAATATATTATATATATAATATGTGTATATATATTATATATATAATATATATATATTATATTTTTATATTTTATACCTAGATAAAGAGTAACAATGGTTACGCAAATGTACAGGAAGTGTGCATAGCATAAAAGTAGTTTAGATAGAAATAGTAGATGCATTTATATTGTTTATCAATAAAGTGATTTATGGCTATAACTATCAGGTTGCTGTGCAGAGCAGCTGTAACTCATCTCGTCCAGTAGGTGTCAGTAACGCGACATTAAAACACACACAACGTAAAAGCAGCTCGAGGCTGATCCACTGAAACCGGAAATGTCAACCGAGTGACTGCGAAGCGACCCGAAGACTACTTCATACTACAGGATGGCTTCTTGCTAAATCAAAACGAAGAATACGAGTCATTAGATATATCGTCAAAGAGCAAACTGCGAACATGACAAATGGTAGGTTGACTGTGTTGTGCAACGAGATGAGGAAGTGTCTGCAGCAGAACAGGACATGCTAGTTGGGCTAGCTAGTGGAAGGCTAACGTGGGAGCTAGGCTAACTAGCTGTAGACGTGGCCCTGGGCACCACTGTTAGTCTGTATGACAGTCAATACAGCACTTGTTTGTTACAGTTACATATGTATTGCCTGAGTGAAAAGCTTCTTCACACCTCTTATGTGGGTAACACTGTATTTTTAATCAGGTGTCTTGCTAACTAGCTTTCACTAACGTTAGGGTGTCAGTGGTGGCTAATGCTACACAGAAATCCAGATAGCTAAACCAAAACAATAATCAAAATAGGCAAGACAACCTGTTTGCATGTAGGCTTCTTGAAATAAATATAAAATAACATTAATGCTGCAACTGTAAGCAATTCTGGATTTAACAGAGTCAACAACACAGCTTGTATAGTTACATATAGCTAGGGTTAAAGGGAGGATCTATATGTTTGAATTACTTTAAATAAATATGTGTGCATGTGTACAGTATATGTGTTTAAGAGTAGACATATGTCATATATGACCATCTAGCCTCATTCAATGCCAAACACACACCCATTATCCACATCACACACACATACACATTCTTCAACCTGCTTTTATCCCCTTGTGTTGTTTTTGTACTTTATTTGTCTTTCTCTGTATAATATATTTTGGTCTTTTTTTATATATGTCCCTGCACATGTCTTCACTTGTTTTGTAACCTATTTATAACAATAAAAAAAAAAATAGTGGAGACAATATCAGACATAATGCAGCAGGAACATAAACACTAGTCCCTCAAAGCTGGACGTTAATAGGGCATAGACATAAATAAAAGATGTAATGAGATGACAGGTTGTTTGTTTGGGATAATACACTAAAAAGAATCACCATAACATCACAATTAGTGTTTGTTTTTTAGCAGCAGTATTTGTTTCAACATGATATCCTCTCTCCAGTCTGTCTCTTTGTTGTTCTTCTAACGAGGCCTTTCAAATTCATAAATTAAAACTAAAACCTGTGCAGTACCGCAGCAATAAAGAGTTAATTTTATTCTAAGGTGGATTATTTTACAACTGGCTGTAGTCGGGGTACATTTATATTCTATGATGCTAAGTTAATGTGGAACGGTGCATGCAAACTCTTTTTCATATTCAAGAATGTTCTATTTATGTGATTGTTTTATCTCATTTAATTCAGCTAACAGATTTCTGTTTTGTACTGTGTGATGAATAAGTAATGCAGACTGTGTGATATTATCTTCTCCTTCTTCCATAGTGTACTCTTTCGATGGCATCCTGGTATTCGGGCTGCTGTTCATCTGCACTTGTGCATACCTCAAAAAGGTGCCTCGCATCAACAGCTGGCTGCTGTCCGAGAAGAAAGGAGTGTGGGGCGTCTTCTACAAAGGTAGATAATATATAAAGAATTAGCAATATGCTAATTCAACACACACCTGTGATTTCAACCCAAAATGTCCCTCTGGGAATAGAGTGATCCAGGGATGGCATATTTTCGTAGGCCAACTACGAAGTTACTATCGCCCTGGTTCCCTCGACAAAAAGCCAATGGGATTTTTTCATTGGGTTTTGGATTAATGCAGAAAATAAGCTCACGTTTATGATACTTACACATTTTGTTCAGCAACATAATCTTCACAAATGAACACCACTTTTATGATTTTTGAAGTAAAAATGCAATCGCCTGAAGTAAAAAGCTAACGTTAGGCTATAAACAAACTACACCACGGTCGCATGAGCGTGAGTGGGATATTTACTGACGTATTTCATATCGTAGAACAAAATGTTAAAATCTCTTCAGCTTGTGTTAACCACAGACCTTATTTCAGGCATCGAACTAAAAATCCATTCAAAAAACCCACTGACTTCCAGACGAGGGAACCGAGAGTGCTAAAATGCTAACTCATTTCTGTGTTTTAGGAGTCATTCCTGCAGCACTCTTTACCTAAAACTTGAGAACTCATTCTTTAACAAGTATTTTCATCAAAATTAAATCTTAAAGGGGCTAAGAAGTCATCTTTGACATCTTTTGTACATTCTTTTCTGGGGATAGCTGGCTCATTGGCTTAATGGGATACTTTAATGGAACCAATCCATTGTTAATGTTGTTAGTTCCACCTGTGCTCTCCCTACTATAAGAAGTAACAATGTCCACAGTGAAAAAGGCCTATGTATGGAGAAGTAAACACATGTAAAAACCCTTAAAGCTCAAAGTCAGAACTTATTCTCACTCATCGTTTCATTTAAAATTTAGTGTTCTGTCATACATAATCAAAACAACAGATGCACAAATATTTACAGACCACACTAGGGCTGCAACTAACGATTATTTTCATTGTTGATTAATCTGTTGATTATTTTCTTGATTAATCGATTAGTTGTTTGGTCTGTAAAATGTCAGAAAATGGAGAAAAATGTTGATCAATGTTTCCCAAAGCCCAAGATGACGTTCTCAAATGTCTTGTTTTGTCCACAACTCAAAGATGTTCAGTTTACTGTCATAGAGGAGTAAAGAAACCAGAAAATATTCACATTTTAAGAAGCTGGAATCAGAGAATTTTGACTTTATTTCTTAAAAAATTACTCAAACTGATTCATCAATTATGAATATAGTTGTCGATTCATTTAGTAGTTGACAACTAATCGATTAATCATTGCAGCTTTAGCGCACACTATAATGTTTGACTCTCGTCTTTGTCTACAACACTACAACACTCGGCTCACTGATAACACATCTGTTTACATGGTTTGCTATGTTCTCCTTATTCTGTATGTTTGTAGTTGACCTGTAATTTTCTTCACTCATCCTCTGTATCCTCCATCTCCCTTCTCAGCTGCGATAATTGGGACGCGGCTTCACATTGCCGTGGCGATTACCTGTTTGGCCATGGCTGTCTACGTTGTCTTCTTGAAATGATAGAGTCAGACTGGACTGGAAAGGACACTGAACTGATACAGGCTGGGGTTGGACTCACCTCCGTGGTCATGTGCTAATCCTTGTTGGGGGGGGGGGCACCTCTTGGATTACCTGACTGATGAAACCCCATTGGCCCTGTGGACCCATGTGAAAGACTAGCCAGTGCTGCCCCCTTCTGGTGACTGGGAACATAACTCCTCCTTTTGATAATTTGTGTGCACTACAGACATGAAGGGCAACCGGAATCTACTCCACAGTTATTACAGAGGAGAGAGCCGGTTGGGTCACGTGGTATCATTCTGTTGTAGGGTAACACTGTTGGCTGTCTCCATCCACACCCCATAAATATTTATACTGAAGGATGCCGAAGATAGAATGGCAGTGTGTGCATTGTACCGTATACCTGTATACAACATAAAATTAACCTAGCTGTATATATTTGAAAAAAATATGACCAATAGAGATCTGCCAGAGGTTATGTGTGATCAAACTGAAAATGATCAATTCTGCTTGCTCCCAGCTATGCTGTTTTTTTCTGTATCACCTCTTGTGTCAAGGGTGGAGGGGAAGATAAACAAAGCTAATATATAAAGATGTTCTTGTGTACACTATATTTTACCTTTTTGAGCTCTTACCTTTTCTCTGCAGTGCTGTTTGGCATCTCTTAAAGGAGCTATATACGAAATTCAGAGTCTGCACACGGCTCGCACCTCTGATGTCACAAACAAACATGAAGGTGGCTAAGCTAATGGTGCTAACAACGACAACCGTGCTGTAAGAGCTAACAGTGTTATTGGGGGTTAGCTCACACTCACCGGGGCAATCTAGCCTGGGCAACTGTGGTATCAGTGGTAACCACCGTATGAGCACCGCTCTCCTGTGCATGCCCAGCCCGGGTTGTGCACTGTGCAGAGCGGCGGCGATTAGCACTGGGACATGAACACTAAGGGAGGGAGGGGAAGAAACAGGGAGGGCCAACAGTTTCAAAGAGATGCCGAATTACTCCACTATATCTTTACATAGCAAACAGTTGTTTGCTGTTATATTCATGCTCTGAATGTGGTCTATAGCTCCTTTAAGCTTTGTTTTAGATTTGAAATACACATTTTGCACAGGTGTATGTTGTATTTACTTTGACATCTAATACTATAACATGTTTTAAATGTCACAAATTGTTACGAATTGAACTGTAAGACACGTAGGAGTCAAAGTTCTGCCACAACTGTAGAGTATCGCATAGAGAAGAATAACTTTGAAAAACATATTGTGAAAATTGGATAGCTATATCAGACTTGCCTGAAGATTTAAATGCAATGCCAAATAGGGATGGTGCTTCTCATGCCATCTTAATTACATACTGTTATTCTGAGTTTAATTCTGCCACCGTTTTTTATATTTTTAAAAGAATAAATTGTTCTGGGAGGGGATGCAATGCAATTTTGAGTAAAATATTAATCAGACAATTTCTGTGTTTTGTTGTCTTTAAAAAAAACAAAAAACAAATGTCAAGTCTCAAGTGGCATTCAGTGCCTATACAGTGTATCACCCTAGTCGTTTGGGAGGTTTTTCATGTTTTATTGATTTGATTTCAATCACAGTGGGTGTAATTGTGTTGTTTTTTGTTGCATTAATCAACAGAACACAAAAAAACAATCTTCAATCAATTCAAATTAAGTACCAATCTGAAATAATTGAATGTGTTCACCTACTTCAAGTTAATATTTAGTTGAGGCAGCATTGACAGCAGTTACAGTCTTTAGTCTATCGTATGTGGATAGATCTGCATTAGGTTTGCACATGTGATCGTTGCAATTTAGTCCCCATTCTTTTTTTTTGCTTCTTTGCAAAACAAGTCCTTCATTCCCTGGTCATTAATGTAGTTCTTTTTAAAGCCATCTACGTGCTGTGTTGACCTCATGTTTGGGGTTGTTGTCTTATTGTAAAATGAATCATCTCATCTCAGGTTCACCTCTGAGATATCGCTCTATTTCTGCTGCAGAGAAACCCCATGGAAATCCCCACAGTATAAGGCTGTCCACTCCATGCATCATGGTGACCATTATATACTTCTGCTCATGTGCAATATTGGATTTCGACCGAACACAGCGTGCAAAAGTCAAAAATATTATTTTGGTCCCGTCAGGCCATAAAACATACCATATTTTTTCATTCTCCTGCATACTTTTTGAAAACAAGCAGATGTCAATCCAAGAGAAGCATGCAGGCAACAGTATCTGTATGCAGTGTCTCCCATCTCACCCAATGAACCCTGTACCACCTTTACACTTGTCAGACACCCAAGCCTCTTGGTGGCTTCTGCCACTGGAGCCCTTATCATAAAATCTTTCTTTTTGATGACAACCTGCTCTCAGCAGATTTATAACTGCCATATTTGCATTGTTTATGATTTACCTTACTGTACTCTGTACTTCACTGCTTTAGAAATTGTCTTATATCCCTTCCCTGACTGATACTTTTAAATGTCATTGTTCAGGATAGACCTTTTTCACAGCAGACATTTTGACTCATGTTAGAAAATGCACGTGTTATTAATAACATTAACGAGGACCAGGACCTTGAAACCAATGCAGCTAAATGGAACTCAGCCATCATTCATCTATTATTTACACCTGTGCTTTCCCTACTGTGACATATCATAATTTCTTCCACGAAAAAGGCTTATTTATAATGTTTCTTTGTCTGTGATCATGCAATTTCACAAATTGCCTAATCAGCTGTTGGACATTCCCTTGTAATCAACTCACAGTGCCACACCTTAATTACACATTCAACTAATTTTGCAGCTAATAAAAACATCTGACACCATATTTAGGTGTATGCCATAATAAATGGGTGAATACTGGTAGTTGTGCAATCAATTATTATACTTTATATCTATAGATTTTTTGTTTTATTTTGGTTTTAAACAGTCTTATTTGTTGATCAGCATAAACAAATTGTAGTGGCCATTTGTCGCAAAAATCAAAATCAAACTTAAATCAAAGGGCCACTGACGCACCATGGATATCATTGTCCATGCAAAATGTATGTGTTTTTGATTTATTTATCCAAAAAGCAAGAAAACGAAAATAAAGAAAACATGGATGTCGCTGCCTCTAAAGTATAACACCATAAGCTTACCTAGGTGCATGCTGGTCCTATACCTACCTACCTACCTATCTATATAACCGCAGGTGCTCATAGTTTTACCCAATTCATAAACAAAAGAAAACATATACTAATTATGCAAAAAAAGAAGAAGAAAGAAATATACTAAACAAGACAATAATTAAACTAAATAAATAACTAGCAAAAGAAAACACTAGCAAAAATCAAATCTAAATAAAGTAAACATCTAGAATAATAAATCAAACAATACTACTTATTAGTAAAACAAAAAAATAAATACTAACAACAAATAAATATGATATGATAATTACATCAATGTGATTTAGTTGTAAAATATAAAGTCCAAGGGGGTTAATGTTATAGGTAAAATACATGACTTTGTTCCGTCATGTCAGATATCTTTCTCTTAACACTGGTGTGATTGTATTGTGTTTATCAAGTTAACCAACTTCAGATTGCTTTATTTGTGTACAGCTCTTTGAACAGGACCCTTCCTTCATATTTCCATGAACTGTATTCCTATAATCAACAATTCCAAAATGAATTTGACTCGAAATAACTCCAAATTCAGACCTCGTATATGTGTCGAACATCTCAGTTACAGTTTGCTTTAATTTACCGAGGCTCAGTGATATGGAACGCTCTGCCATCTCATATTTTACAGTTGGCACCAAAACAATTTAAGAAAGCTGTTAAATGTTTGTTTTTTGATAGTTTAACAGTATTTATATAGCACTTAAACCTG
Source organism: Sebastes umbrosus (assembly GCF_015220745.1). Taxonomy (NCBI): domain Eukaryota; kingdom Metazoa; phylum Chordata; class Actinopteri; order Perciformes; family Sebastidae; genus Sebastes; species Sebastes umbrosus. The sequence goes on along the minus strand of NC_051269.1, from coordinate 31,283,306 downwards.
CTTTATAACATAAAAGACCTGGAAATCTCACATTTTTACAATATGGGTCCTTTAAGAAAGCTGTTAAATGTTTGTTTTTATCTCCCCAACATTTTCCTTATGGATTTTCCCTGTAAATAGCTTACTACTTAATAATGAGTTTTTATTGATGATATAATAATGTGAATCTTAATTCTATTTCACAACTTTGTCTATTTACATCTCTTTTTCTTCTCACTCTCTCTTTACCATCCTTTTGAATAATTTATTCTCTTTTTAAAATTGACGAAGGTATGCACTGGAGAGTGCCCTGATCAAGAATCAAGCCCATCTGAGGGTTTTTTGCACCTCTCCATCACATTTGTTGTTGCTTATATAATATCAACTTGTACCTTTATAGATATATAGATAGATAGTAACTGTATTGATCCCGAGGGAAATTCAAGTTTCCAGCATCACAGTTCCATAGTGCAAACATATTAGTAAAAAGGCACAAGTAAGTAATGCAGCATATAAAAATATATATATATACCAGATATAAAAATAACAGAAGATGAAGAAACTGTAAAAAATGAATATAGTGCAGGGTAACAACTGAGATACAGGGCTGATAAAAATGTGAATATAGTGCAGAAGAAATTGTTAAAAATGAATATAGTGCAGAATAAACTGTTAAAAATTAATATGGTGCAGAATAAACTGTTAAAAATTAATATAGTGCAGGGTAACAACTGAAATACAGGAATGATAAAAATGTGAATATAGTGCAGAATAAATTGTTAAAAATGAATATAGTGCAGAATAAACTGTTAAAAATGAATATAGTGCAGGGTAAAAACTGAGATACAGGACTGATAAAAATGTGAATATAGTGCAGAATAAACTGTTAAAAATTAATATGGTGCAGAATAAACTGTTAAAAATTAATATAGTGCAGAATAAACTGTTAAAAATGAATATAGTGCAGAATAAACTGTTAAAAATGAATATAGTGCAGAATAAACTGTTAAAAATGAATATAGTGCAGGGTAACAACTGAGATACAGGACTGATACAAATGTGAATATAGTGCAGAAGAGACTGTTAAAAATGAATATAGTGCAGACAACTTGTACCTTTATTTTTATGTGTAAACAAATAAAATCTAATTGTATTACGTCATTACATCTAAGGTACATTTTAAACAGGTAAAACGTTGCGTTCAATGCAGAGGGAGATTCCCCACTCATGTTCTCAGTAGGAGCGGGATATCCCCTCTGGTTACCCAAAGTCTCGCGAGAAAATAATTATCACCGGGAGCGTGACAATGTCGTGACGTCGCGACGTGCGCGTTCACGTTTTCCGCGCTCCCTCCCAGCAGCAGAAGCAGCAAAGCGAACAGAGAACAGTGAGAGGCGAAAAAATTCAGCGAAAGCTCGTCCAGACTGCTTCTGCTTCCTGACCCGAGCGCGTTTTTTTTCTAGAGGAAGTTGTCTCCGACGTGCACGAAGAGAGGAGGGGATTTCTCTTTTTTTTTTCTGCACAACTGCACCTTATTTGCACGAAGTTTAGTCTCAGTTGTTAGTTGTTTATCAGGCAGCAGCAGCAGCACGGAGAGGAGGAGGAGGAGAGGAGAGAAGAGAAGTTTCCGCTGCCTTGTTTTGTCGCTGCTCTGCTGCGAGGCTGGTTAAATCCGCAGGAATGTCGCAGAAGGAGAGACCCACTTTCTACCGACAGGAGCTCAACAAAACCGTGTGGGAGGTACCGGAGAGGTACCAGAACTTATCTCCCGTCGGCTCCGGTGCTTACGGATCCGTATGGTAAGCACATTGTTTGCAGAGTATCTATCGAGAGAGAGAGAGATTGCACAACACAACGGTGTTCCCAGCACAGCACCCACAGAAGAGGCCCAGCAGAGTTGCCTCCTCTGTGGGCTGCTGCTGCTGATCAACCTGTGAAAAAGGAGCCAGTGGAAGAAAGAAAAGGGAGATTGTTTGTTTACGTTTTTTACTTCGGCTGTTATGAAACGATGATGCATCGTGCACGCTTCAGGGTGTGGGGATTATATTTGTTTGTGCACATTTTTTCTTTGCTTTATTATAATCTTGTCGTGCAAACACACGTAATTTCCAGTAAACACACTGGCAGCTGCAGCAGGATCAAGTTGCACTAGATTCCTAATGTTAAACATGCTGCTTTTTTAATGGTTTTATCTCTTCTGTTGAAGGCTGATTATTATGTCAATGCTTGCATCATCTGCCAAAGTGCACATTTTTGCTGTTTTACTTATTAATCTTGTTCTGCAACACACCTCATTTCCCGTAAACACACTCACAGCTGCAGCAGGATCAAATTGCACTAAATTGTGTTAAACATGCTGCTTTTTTAATGGTTTTATCTCTTCTGTTGTAGGCTGATTATTAAGTCCCTGCTTGCATCATCTGCCCTCCACATGATATAAACGATCTGTGCTGATTTTGCAGTGAGGGTTAACCAACTCCCTAGTCAAATAATTGCCTTTTACTACTATAGTATTGTAGTCCTGTACGCACATCATTTCCAGTAAACACACTGACAGCTCCAGCAGGATCAAGTTGCACTAGATTGTGTTAAACATGCTGCTTTTTAATCGTTTTATCTATCAGTCTCTTCTGTTGAAGCCTGATTATTATGTCCATGCTTGCATCATCTGCCAAAGTGGTGCCTCCAACATGATATAAACGATCTGTGCTGATTTAGCAGTGAGTGTTAACCAACTACCTAGTCAAATACTACAATACTACAATAGTATTGTAGTCCTGCAACGCACAAACCTGGCACTTTACACACACCCGCACATTGCATTGCATGCATTATGCATTTTCCAGTTGGGTGCAGCCTGCAGAGTACCAGAAGGTCACGTGGTTTTTCAGAAAGTAGGCCCCCCTACTCGTGCACAGTGAGAGCTTTCTGTATAGGAGCCCATCCGACGACGACGATGATGATGATGACTCTAGAATGATGTCACCCTTTGTGGTACACCCATGACTCACAGTCCCGAGGTTAGGTAGTGGCCTCAGCTTCTGACGCCTTTTTAGTCATCACTAAGTCATTGATGGTATCGTACAGTGATTTTAACTTTTACTGTTCAGTTTTGTCTCTGCTACTTCCACACCTCCAGCTGTGTGGTTTTTGCAGCTAGTATTAGTGGTGAATGAAGGGTGACCTTATTTTGTGCTTATGAAAATCACTGGGCGTACATCTGTGAATGATGGTCCAATGTGTGAATATATATATATATAGAGTGTCTTTGTTATAGAAATCTAGATGAGACTAAATAATGTGATGTGCATAACATCCACATCAGCACCAAAAGAGTGATGAAAAACGAAAAAGTGTGCTCATCTTCCCTTAAAGGTCCCATATTATAAAAAGTGAGATTTTGATGTTTTTTTTATTATAAAGCAGGCTTAAGTCCTATATAAATACTGTGAAAGTATCGAAACACTAAATACACACAGCCCGTGATCAGAAACTCTGCATTTGAAACAAGCCGTCAGCATTTCTGCCCATTTGTGATGTCACGAATATACAATATTTAGACCCTTGACACAGTTTTAAACATAAACATTCTAAATGTGTCCCGATTTATTCCTGGTTGCAGTGTATGTGAATGTCATCAGCTGACAGGAAGTACACATGGACCCAAGCTGTTGCCTAGCAACGCAATTCTGTTGTAATTCCGTCAAAATGCGCAAAAACGGAGCGTTTCAGACAGAGGGGTAAATTCAGGTATATTCAGGCTGACAGTATGAGGAAAATAAAGGGTTTTTTGAACATTACGGCATGTAAACATGTTCTAGTAGAAACACAAAATACAAGTATGAACTTGAAAATGAGAACGACATGGGACCTTTTAAAGGAACATTGTGTAACATTTTGGGGGATCTATTAGCAGAAATGGAATATAATATTAATAACTATGTTTTCATTAGTGTATAATCACATGAAACTAAGAATTGTTGTGTTGTCATTAGCTTAGAATGAGCCCTTCATATCTATATAGTGAGCAGGTCCTCTTCATGGACTCCGCCATGTTGCTCCGCCATGTTTCTACAGTAGTCCAGAACAGACAAACCAAACACTGGCTCTAGAGAGAGACTTTCACGTTTTTTACATTGCCTGAAGGCCACGTAGTTCTCCGACACGATTGTGAAACTGTGGTTTCAAAGAACGTATATTAGCAATAAAGTCAATTGTTTGTTCCATTGCTACACCAGCCCCCTGCAATAAAGCTACGCTTCCTCCATCTTGGACTGAAAGCGACTACCGGATGCTAGTAGAACGTCCGCCTTCAAAGAGCTGTACAAAAGTAAAACAAAATTATTTTGATTCTATTTTCATATTCTACCAAAATGACCTGTGTTGAACAATAAAATATTATAAATATAATAAGCATTTTCAGTCCAAAATGGAGGAGGAGTTCGTCACTTTGCTTCTATACTCTGGTATCATGACGTGAGCTGCAGAGTGCAAAACCGTGGTAATGCCAGCCGCTGTCTGACTTCCGTTGCTCCTAAAGTAGTGTCATCATGGTACGAATGAACTCTGAGTGAGGCGAACGGCGTTAACACATCTTTGCTCTGGGCGACTCACGTTACCGCATGTCTTGGAAAGAGAGGAGTGGACAGAGGGGTTCTCAGTTGGCTGTAATCTGCAACCGCACCACCAGATGTTATCAAATTCTACAAACTCTACCGTTAATTCATTTCTCTGTGATTAATGTCTGGCCTTGGTGCTCCACAGTTTGCACAGTAGGGGTGGGAGAAATAATCGATTCACATAAGAATGACGATTCTCACCCCGTACGATTCTGAATCGATTCATAAGTGCCAAAAATCGAGTTTGGTATGTTGTTAATAAAGTTAAGTTAACGGAACAAAAAAAGCAGAACTCAGCCCAGGAGCACACGGTGCAGGATGGAAGTATATTTACGACAGAACAGTTTGATTTCTAGAGTCAGATTTTTGCACAAGGGAGGACAGAATCATGACAGATGATTTGACTTGAGAGAGGAATTGTGAAGCCAGCTATAAGGATTCTCACACTCATAATGATCAAAGTGTACTTTTGTCTGTCTGAATCCCCTGAGCTCAAACTCAAACTGAAAGCAGAGCATCACCTGTTCAGTCTGACCTAGAAGTGAAGGGTCATGCTGTTAGAGACTCCCTTTTACTTTAAAAATAAAAGCTGGGACAACCACCTGATGGAGACAAAGTGGAGCATTTGGCGTCTGCATTAATCTTAGAAATCTAAATGCGTTGACACTACTTGACCAAAATCACATTGAATTTGTTGGCTCCTTTTTAAGAGTGATTTTGAGAGTCAAATTAATTTAAAAGTCGTTACCAGCTGTCTATCATAGTGACCTTGTTAGCTTTGTGTTAGGTTCCATTTTTAGTGTGATTTTCTGACCCAGATGTAGGGTTTTTGTATTTCTTATTTTTTCCATTTTTATGAATAATTCTAACAGAGAAGCAGAAAAGAAAAACAAGTCACTTCTTAGCTCTGCCCTCAGAAATCTATTGAGCCTGATATAGGATGGTTGGGTTTACTGGGACCTGATCTGACTCCATGTGGGTTTTAAAAAAAAACACAATGGTTCAAACAGATACTACTAATGATAATACAGTTGTTATAGGCTGTGGCTACATTCAGAATGACAACATCTACAGAAGAGGCGTGGTGCAAATCTGACATGCTGGTATGAATAAACTAGGTGACAGTAGGGGTGTAAGAAAACATCGATACACATGAGAATCTCAATATTATGTTTTGTGATACTGTATCAATTCTCCAAAAGACTGTATTGATTTTTAATTAAATAATTTAAAAAAAATCTGACGGCTCGCTGTCAGGTCCGGCCGCTATTCGATCTTTCGGAGGTTGTAGTGGGCTTAGTTTTAAAGATAACTCAGGAATCTATTGGTACCATGTCATAGCTTGTCGCGAAGGAGGCTAAATGTTGCTCTAAAGATATGCTAAATTTTGGGGAGGAAAAACTGGCATGGCCAATTTCAAAGGGGTCCCCTGACCTCTGACCTCCAGATATGTGAATGAAAATGGGTTCTACGGGTACCCACGGGTCTCCCCTTTACAGACATGCCCACTTTATGATAATCACATGCAGTTTGGGGCAAAAAAACATGTAAGTTTTTGCATGCAGTAAAATGTTATTTTTGCCGCTTCTAAAAAGGTGTTTTTCTGGTTTGTTCTTTATACAATGACAGTTTTCCTAAAATTAGATTTAAAAAAATTGCAATATTTTGCCTTTCTTACAGTATTGCAATATAACATAATATATTGTATTGTTACCCCTGTATCATGATACGTATTGTATCGCAAGATTTTTGCCAATACATAGCACTATGTGACAATAAGGGGATACATTTGGCTGAACTCTGATCTACAGTGCAGATCCACATGGCCACAATAATTGAAATTGTAGGCTAAACAAGACATACAGTATAGGCAGTGAATATATAAATCACATGTTGTCCTAAATAGTCATATGGTCGCTCCTTACAGAGTATTGATGCATTCAATCTTCTGACTTTTTTCCTTGTGCCTACTTATAAATTGAAAAAGAACCTGACATCCGGATGTGTGTATCCTGTTGCAGCTTGCTGGTCAAAGCGACCTTTGCCAAAACAGCTGGAGAAAACTGAGAGAGCAGACTCTGAAACGAGCATGTGTCTCACTCCAGAACACACACATTGAACCAGTGATGTAAGTCAGTAAAATACACTTTCATGTCATTATTCTCATACAAACAAAAGACTAGCATGCTTTCAAATTAATTCAGTTGAGTTTTTAAAATGAAAAAAAGATGCTTCTGGCCAGAAAGTGATCTTATCGTGACCAATTTGTTGAAATGCCAAAGATTCCCACCCCCACAAAAGGCCAACTGCATCATTCTTTCTGTCACCTGCAGCTACTTTGTTGTTGCGTTTGAGGACATTCCTCAGTGTTTTCCTCTGTTTCTCTAGATCCCCAACTAGGGCAAGCAGTTGTCAGCATATTTCTTGGAAACATCATATGATCACAAAGCCTTTTGAATACTATAAATTCTGCAGGCGAAGTGGTCCAAACAGCAGGGTGTCATTAAAACCCCTCAGAAGGTATCTGTAATGTATAAATAACCTCACAGCACTTACTCCAGCATGTCACGGCTGCTGGTCAGCCGGACACGTCTTTGTTGTTGCTGCCATGGCGTTCCTCAGGCTCCAGGCTTGAATTCTTCCCAACTAATAAATATTGAAAGCATGTACTACTATGTGGGGTTTTAAATCATTTTCATCATCAACCTGTCACTCAGATACAATACTTTTAAGAAAAACAAACACTTTCTCTTTTTTTCTGACCTTTGTTCTACTTTCTAAATGTCAGAGTTGGAGACGATCCAGGTTTAGTGTGGAAAGAAAGCATTTATAGTGAATGCCGCTGGCTGGCATTAGAGTACGAAGTGTGTGCTGAGTGCCTTGTGTTGTTCAGCTGAGAAGAAACAAGCACTAAAGCTCACGGGGCATGCATGCATATTAAATCAATTGCTCATTTTTAGCTCAGAGCAGGGAAATGAATCATGGCTAAAAAAACAATATCTAAATATTTTAGGCTTTGATTAAATCATAACAATAATTCCCAAGCCTTTATCGAATGGCACAGACCGGTAAAAACATGTGTTGCCGATCATTATGAAGCATTTTAATAAACATTTTAAAGGATATTTTAGATCAAATATAATTACAATACAAATTTAGAGTGAACGCAATCATTGCATGCCGCTACAGCAACACAGTTTTGTTCACAAGATACACCGAAATCATCAAATCTGTTATTGATCATCAGAACGTGGAACTCGTGTAGGAACGAAATGTCCTCCTGCTTTCTCTCAGACATTCATACGAGTGTTCTTTGGATGTTCCCTCATTCTCAAAACACTTGACTTGTTTTGCTAAGACAACAGCGTTTGCACAAAATGTTTAAACTAAGGATCGTTGTGTTTTCATTAGCTTAGAATGAGTCCTTCATATCTACATAGGGAGCGGGTCCTCTTCACGGAGTCCGCCATGTTGTACCGCCATGTTTCTACAGTAGCCCAGAACGGACAAACCAAACACTGGCTCCAGAGAGAGCCTTTTACGTTTTTTTTAGGTCACCTGAATGCCACCGTCGTTCTCTCACGTGATCCGCAGAGTGCAAAACCGTGGTACCGCCAGCCGCCGTCTGACTTCTGTTGCTCCTAAAGTAGTGTTATTATGGTAAGGATGGCCTCTGAGCAAGGCGAATGGCGTTACCACGGGTTTGCACTCAGCGGCTCACGTTACCACAGTCTTGGAAAGGGAGGAGTGAGCGGAGGGGTACTCAGTTGGTTGCAATCTGCAACTACACCACTAGATGCTGCCAAATCCTACACATTGTCCCTTTTAAATGTCTGATACTTAAATGTACCATGAAAGTTATTCTACTCCTTTTCCAACAAGCCCGCTTTCCCGTGTGTTTGTATGGACTTCATGTCCCATAACAACCTTTTTACTTTGTCTATACAGACAATATGCAGCATGAGGTATTTTGCTGATTGAGAAAGGATTGTATGATGAAGCTACTGTGGTGAGAAGGTGCGATATTGTGGCACGTTCTGGCTGACGTACTTGGTTTTAACCTCAGTGGCGCACTGACTTGTCAGCTCTCCAAACAAACAGGAGGCTTAAGTTTAAAACCAGCAATTTTACATGACTTTTGCTCCAGTATTTAGTCATGTGAGGTGCATGACTGAATGCATCTGATGTCAGAAGAGTAAAACCATTCATTGTGGTATAATATTATGCATCAGACTTTTGAGCCCCAAGACGTCTCACAATGTATACATCTGTCATGTGTGCTGAGATACCTAAGATGTAACTTTTTGCAATTGAATTTTGTAAATTCCACTGACCAACAAATTTCTCCATAAAATCCGTTTTAATATATATTGAGTATATGCATTTATGTTGTTAAATGCTCTCTATAGATAAAATACTAAACAACTACTATACAATATAAAATACTTCAGGTGCATGTCTCAACTTAAATAGCCCAACAATTTGCCTACAAAAGCGACGAGTCTACCAATCTACAAAACATTTTACAAACACATGTAAAGCGGACACACTAGGAGACTCATTCTTTAGTAAGTATTGTTTAAAAGACTAACTACTATAGACTCGGTAACCAGTTTATCTGGGAGATGGAGGAGAGATAGTCTTCTTTCATCAGAAGCACTGTTAGCAGAGCAGATCGGAAAATGAGCGTGTTTATGTGTCCTACAGTTACTTAATTAAAGCTGCATTATGTAAATACTGACGTTATTGCTACTGCCGTGTAAACATCTTAATCAGGTTATCTTAAGTCCACTAAGGCCATAATCACAGTGAGCGCTGTTCTTTAAACAGAGCCGGATTAATAAATCATTTTGCTTTCCATGTGTGCGTCAATCAAAGGCCAGCATTAAAACCCATTTGCCCTTTTTATATTTTATTTATATTGTGTTGTTGGAAGAGGGGAAATATTGGAAGCATCACTGTGCCTTAGGTCACTGGGTGCGTATTAACACAACGTTTATTGTTAAAGGTTAAGGTGCATCATGATAGGGAGATGTAATGATGTGTCCCTGTAGCTACAGGAAAGCAGCAGTGCTGAACATCTACAACTTGTTCCCCTTCTTCCTACTTGTTGTGTTGCTTTCCATGACGACTGAGAGCATTTGTATGGACAGATTGATTTGCAATTTATAATCAAGTTGGCGTGATATGTGCATCTATATCTATAAAAATTAAAATCAGCCATGAAAAACTTTAAATATGTGCTGAAGGAATACCTAAATATCTTCTCAGGTGTGTATCGTTATGTGTGTCAGACCATACAGGTTAGATGGGGTTAGATGTGCAGGTTAAATGGGATGCTGCATTTGACTATTATGTTAGCTAATGGGGTTTGGCCTTGTTGTTTGACTTGTGAACGGATGACATATCTAAGGAGTCAAATGCTTGTCAGACAGGTTATGTTTTTATCAATCTCACTTTTAATTATTTTAACGTGCACTGCACACAGATGTTTGATGTTTTGGTGATATTTTCTCCCTTGTAGTCTCTGTAGAGGATTAAAAAACGTATTTAATGAGTTTTGTGAAAGTCAAGATGCTTGTCAGTTTACAGCTTGATATACAGCAGATATACAGCATGTTGTTGTGTTAAAATTGATATGCTTCCGGTAACACATATGCAAATTATAATCAAAATGAAGCTGTGAGGCTCGTAAAGTGTGTGTGTGCGTGCCAAGATTGTATAGTGCCAACAGCCACGTTGTACAGCGAGAATGCGCCCACATGTCAAGACTCCGATAAGCAATCTTATTCATACATATGTATATGTGCAGATTGGACAAGGTAGAGAAAAACATCATGAATGCACTAGCTAATTTAAGCTGCACAAGAAATGCATTGCGGTTGTTGTTATTCCGGTGTAGAGGTTTATTTCTCCAAGAGGGAGAAATGATGCGAAAGCCTTTATCTTTCTGTCTCTTTAATCTCTTGTGAATCTAATTTCTGAATTATAGAGGTCCTATTATGGTTTTTCCCCTTTCCTTTAGTGTATTATATATTATTTTGTGCATATAAAAGGTCTGCAAAGTTACAAAACCCAAAGTCCAGGCCAAAGGGAGTTACTCTCCCCCACAGAAAATCTGCTTCTGAACTCCCTGAAACGCCTTGTTTGAAGTCCCGCCTTTTCTTCCGTAACTTGGTGATGTCACCAAGTAACACATTTGCATAATACCTGCCTAGCGGTTAGTTTGGCACGCCCTCAAACAAAGCTAGTTAGAGCGGAGCTGGAGCAGAGTCCGAAGAGTTTGGGTTGGTTGACCTATCGCAACAGAGTGTTGCCAGCTGACCAATCAGAGCCGACTGGGCTTTTTGAGCTCAAACAAAGCGTTTCAGACAGACGGTGAAAAGAGGTGCTGCAGCAAAGCTAGTATGAGAAAAATACAGTGTTTTTTCAACATTAAAGCATGTTTGTAGTAGAAAACCCAAAATTCAAGTATGCACTTGAAAATAAGCATAATAAGTCCTCTTTAAAGTGAGTTGATGGCAAGAGGAAGGACATGACACTTACTACTCCACAAATCATTTAAAGTACACATTTGTCCATCTGTTCTGCTTGTTTGTCAGTTAGTCAGCAACATAGTGCTGACAATCACTCCTTCCCCGTGATCCCGCTCTCATAACCCTGCTCCTTTTACAGCCCACATTTTTATGGCCATTTGTTATTGCACTTCCATTTATTACAGACTAATTGGATAGTGTATGCTTAGAGCCGTGCTGTTTGTCCGGCAGATTAGCAGCAGTTTTTTTTAAAGGCAGTGTGTGTCTTTTTGTTTTGTCATTTAGCTTTGGTAAACTCTGTGTTTACTGAGTATGGGTTTTCCCTCACAAGTGACACATAGACCAGTTCTTCTGCAAGCCTGGAACACAGAGTACAGTGGGTGTGGGAGGTTATCTCCAACTTGCTGGAAAAAAAAAACCACACTGCTTATCTTAATGTTCTTCTTATGGATGTGTGGCACTCGGGTCAGGAGTGTAGCTTTGTTTGTGCACCAACACAGATTTATTTTTAATTGGTCGTGTTGTACGCTGAAACACAGGTGTGCTGAATGGTCGTGTGCGGTTGAAAGGTCGACCGTTCAGTTTGTGCAATATGTCCAGAGGAAATGATTCTCATCTTTTCCCGTAACACGTAGTGTTGACCAACTCTTAACTGAAAGAACACAGTGCAGCTGAGACTGAGTCAGGAGATCAGATAGTTTGGGTAGTTTTAGTAGCTTGCACTCATATGTGATTGCTTTTTAACCACTCCCTGCAGGTCCTCTGGATTTATTTTGTGCATTCGGAAGTTTGCAAAAGCAGTGACATTTTTCATTGCACCACACGGTTTTAACCACAAGAAGAGGAAACAATACTTTTTTGACACAAACTGAAATCAGATAGTTTTCCGATTTCTGATTTTGCAATCATCCGTTTGTGATGGCAGCTTAAGTGATTGACCTGGAAGGAATGTGGTTTATTGTAAGTGGGTTGTGTTCCCTCACAAACACAGGAAATACAGCAATGTAACGCTTCTTCTTAGGGAGGCAAGGCCCATCTGCCTCTCTTTCCACCACCCTCACAATGTCTGTCAGCCTGAGGACAAGTGTGTTGATTTTTACAGGTTTGATCAATCCTGTATCCCGGCTACCAGCTATCCTTAGAATTTATTGTACAGTTTTTAGTAACGGTGCTTTGCTTATTTCTTATTTTACAGCAAAAGAACTAGAGCACATTTAACCCTCAGCTGTTTTGTTACACTTCCTTTGTCTATGTTCTTCTGGCCACTCCTGTTTTTCTTTTTTCTTTTTTCTTTCACACTGCCTCCACAGTGACAATGATGTACTCTGTTACATCATTACAATGAAATGAGTAAAATAATGAATGAAAGGAACGAATGATGACTAAAGCAAACGCAGCCGTGCACACTCACGTGGACAGTTCCAGCAGAATCACAGACCAGGTGCTGATTTTGAGTTAACTTAGATATACTAAAATCAGCTGTTGCATTTGCAATGTTGACAGTTATTTAGTAAAACCCACTGTTACGTAAAATAGGAAAAAAGTCAGAACTAGCCATGGCCGCTAGTTGCTTGCTTTTATTTCTTATTTTACAGCCAAGAACTAGAGCACATTTAACCCTCAGCTGTTTTGTTACACTTCCTTTGTCCCGCTTAAGTCAGATTTCTACTCTGCATTTTTTTTTTTACATATATGGCAGCCTACTATTTTTAATTATTATTATTATTATTATTATTATTATTATTATTATTTGTATTATTTGTATTATTATTATTTGTATTAAATTATTTATTCTGGATTATTATTATCATTACCATTATTATTTGAAATTGTATGTTGTGCTTTTTAATGTCTTGTCTTTTTTGTGTGTACATATGTCACTGAATATATCATACAGTATTGTACCACTTGTTAAAAATCTCATTCAGCAAAGTGAAAAAATAATAAGAATATAAGATAAATTATAAAAAAAGTTATAAAATATTTTGTAATACCTCAGTTGTTACGTTATTGTTATTTAGATACCGTAAACATGATAATGGTTCGATGGACAGACATGTTGTAGCCAGCAGTTCATTTCTTGAAAGAGTCAAGAATAAAACATTAACAAATGGAGCTGTAATAACAAATCAATTCAATGGCAGCTGTCAAGTGGTCCTGGACATCATGTGCTAAACCAAACAGTCCAGGTCACATAGTACCGACCCTCTGGAACATGTAAACAACAGTAATATAAAATGGATTGTGTAACTCTGTCTTAACATTGATTTTTGTAAGTAAACATTCACCTATGAACATGTTGTCCTATTCAGTCTTTTCCCAATAAACAATTGGTGGGTTTTCACACTCTTATGTTGTTGTACACAATGCAGCTGATATATGACAACACATTCAGTCATGTTCCCCCATACAGCCTCAGGCTGCCGAGTATAATAAGAAGCGAAACCAAACCAAGAGCTCTGCGTTATGCAATTATTTGCTTTTGTTTACTGGTTTAAGGCCAACTACCTACGCAGTCTAGTGAAAGAAATCATTCTCAGTTAAATAAAGGGAAATGTTTTAGGTTTTGATGTGACCATTGTTATTAGCCTGATGTGATGCATTTCCTTTTTTACAATGGAGGTCTGACCGGTTTAAAACACTCTTTTGTCTTTCAGTTCGGTGTATGATGTGAAGACGGGCCTGAAGATAGCAGTGAAGAAGTTGTCCAGACCCTTCCAATCCATCATCCACGCAAAGAGGACCTACAGAGAGCTGCGGCTCCTCAAACACATGAAGCACGAGAATGTAAGTCACCTGCAGCTAACCCACCCTCGCCTCCACCGCCCGGCCTTAAACCTCTGGCCAGGGCCTCTCACTCCTGTATGTGCATGCATTGTTCTGTAGTTTAGCTCTTAAGCAAGGATTGCATATGTGTGCACATGAGGTTTGCACAGTAACTATTCACCACTGGTTACAGTGTTATGTTGTCTGTATCCTTGTTGACTTGTAGCTTATAATGATTGCTAGAGCTCATTTAGATCTGCCCTCAGGAATGTAACTGTCTCACGTGACGTAGGAGTTGATAGGGAGCTAGAACTAGAAAGTGACCTAAATCCTTAGGTCGCTTTCACACCTGTAGTTGGGTTTCATTTGGTCCGGACCAAGGGGGAAAAAAATAAATTATACACTGTTGATTTTAGTTCTGGTCTGGTTCCGGTTCACACTGACATTTTACAAACGAACCAGAGGAGTAAACATGAAGTTATACAGACTGACAGGGAACTCACTGGTTGTCATCCTGCATCATCAAATCCAATTCCGGTGACTGTTTATGATTAAGGTTATGCAGCACCGTAATGCTTCGGATTTGAATATTTATGTTCTTTGATTAATAACTGATTATAAGTTTTATTAGTGTTATTAAACTGAAAATCGACCGCAAGTTATGATGAATAATGGTAGAGACAGGACTGAGCAAAAGCCCCGTGGCGCTCCCAGATGATCGGTGCGAACGCATGATGTGAACGTCGGGGAGCAAGCGGACACACAGAAAGCGTATTACTGTGGGATCACTGTCACACACTTTTTAATGAACTTAATGAACTGACACAGTACACAGAGTCGGATACAAGCACAGCAGTTTTAACAGCTTTTGACCTATTAATTAGAGAAAATACCGGCGGGACATGCTTATATACATGGCCAGATTGATAAGATTGTTTCCTGAAAAAAAATTGTACGATCAGCAGATGGATTTATTAGTAGTTTAGCTTTTGAAATCCTGCTTAAATCACATATCTGCTATCATAAAATCCTGTGGTTGGTTCGTTTGTTTTCACGCCACAAACAAACCGCACCAGTGTCCGATTGGAAATGGACCGGGAACCACCTTTTTAGGCGGACCAGAGTTTGGTTGTTTGGTCAGCACCAGGGTTCGATTGACAGCTTTCTCACCAGCCCAAACAAACCGTACTAACCAGACAAACGGACCTGAGTTTGTTTTGACCAAACCGAACGGTAAAATTTAACTTCTACCAGAAAAGATCCAGTTTTCGTCCACATAGACTCATTTTGTGAAGAAGGTAAACACAACTCCATTTGAAGGCACTGTAACGTCGTGAATGCTATACACTCACGGTGTGCATTTGACACAGTCCCAACAATCTACAGCCACTCAGGTCACTATTCAGTCATCCACATGTACATTTATACATCAATAAACAGACTGTAAACTATAGAGCAGAGCCGGGTGTTCCACCTTACGCCTCACTCCTTCTGCTGACTGTAAAAACAACAACTTGTTAAGAAGCGTAAAGTGGTTTCTTGTTACTTTCATGTGTGACAGCGTAAACACACACACGGGCACACTGGCCTCAAGCCAGAGGGGCTGTGGTTGGTGTGATGTGTGATGTCCTGTTAGAAGAGCCTTTCCCTGCGAGTGATCAAAACATGTTGTGCTGCACCGCCGCTTAGCGAGCGGTGAGTCACTGAACAGGTTTACAGATGCAGTCCCATCACATTCTCTGGTGTCTGTTCCTTCCTGTTTTCTCATTTTGTTGCTGCAGCAATTTAGGCTCATGTCACTTCACTTTAATATTTCAAGGCAGTGGCTTCAGTTCCCCTCCTGCAATCTCTGCTTGTGTTTTGGTTTTCTGTGTTTATGTGTAGGTACTGCGCATGCAGACACTTGCCCACGTACAAAACACAGCTCGTACTTCCTGTAGGCGCATCCAGCTAACACTACTGACCAAATAGTGTGGATCGGATCCTCTTGTGTTATGTAATGTAGGGGTTACGATTTCTCAAGCCGAAATGCAGGTGATGGGTTTCTTTGTGCTGCTGTGGGAACGAGTTCACTGGTGAAAGGTGTGTGTGTGTGTGAGTGAGTAAGACTAGAAGTTTCTGTTGGTGCTGTGGTCTTTGTAGGCGAAAAGGGAGGACTTTTACATTGTAAAAGAGTTCACTCAATAGTTTGCTGTCAGCCATTGTAATAGGTAGAAATAGCTTGTTATGAGAGCTCACTCACTGATGAGTGACAGGGTGGACTGGTGCTTTCTCCAGTATCATCATCAACCTTCAGGCGCTGTGAAGCACAGCAGTTTCAGATGACACACACACACACAGAGGAAGGAGGAAAAACGAAACTGCAGCTGGAAGAAGTAAAGTGCAGCAGATCCCATGGTGAAATGAAAGCTCATTTCAAGGAAGTTCATTTAATTTCATGTAAACACTATTTTTAGGGCTGACAAAGTTAACGCGTTGATGCAAATTTGTTTTAACGCCACTAATTTCTGTAACGCATATACTTGCGATTTTCAGGTTGTAGCGGGCTCAGTTTTGAAGCTAGAGTAAAGATACTGGTATCATATGAATGATGTCATACTAGCTTGTCGACAAGGAGGCTAAATAACGCTCCAAACTTGCGCAAAATGTTGGCGAGGAAAAACTGACATGGCCATTTTCAAAGGGGTCCCTTGACCTCTGACCTCAAGATATGAGAATGAAAATGGGTTCTCTGGGTACCCACGAGTCTCCACTTTACATACATGCCCACTTTATGATAATCACATGCAGTTTTGGGCAAGTCATAGTCAAGTCAGCACACTGACACACTGACAGCTGTCGTTGACTGTTGGGCTTGAGTTTGCCATGTTATGATTTGAGCATATTGTTTTATGCTAAATGCAGTACCTGTGAGGGTTTCTGGACAATATTTGTCATTGTTCTGTGTTGTTAATTGATTTCCAATAATAAATATATACATACATTTGCATAAAGCAAGCATTTTTTGCCCACTCCCATGTTGAGGAGAGTATTAAATACTTGACAAATCTCCCTTTAAGGCACATTTTGAAAAGAGAAAAAAATATGAGATTAATTTGCAATTAATTGTGATTCAGTATTTTAATCGATTGACAGCTCTAATTATTTAGCATTACATTACTTTTCCTAGATCCTGTTTATTTCACTACTGAACAGCTTGAACTCTTATTAAGCAGTTTGAGAATTAGTGTTGCACGGTGCGCTGGTACTGCTGGTAAAATACCTCAGTGCATTCATTTGGTTTTACATGGTAGGATTATTCAGGATTATACAGAATCAGTGCCTTTTATACAGGAAGAAGTTGATGTTGCATAAATGTGTCAGTAAAAGCCATAATTAAAAAACTAATAAATAAAACCATTAATAATCTGAGAGTTGTGGTCCAGACAGCTTATTTAAAATCTTATATTGCTGTCTGTGATCATTAATGAGCGTGCTGTTGCCAGTTTCTGTTTCATCAGAACAGGGAGATGTTGCATAAAGCTGTGTTTTTTTGTTCTTAAATCATCAAAGCGTTTTAATACCTACCTATGCTTTACACAGAGCGGGATTCTGTGTTGTGCTCACGCTGTTGCCAGGAGACTCCCCGGGTTTAGATTTTTGGAAAGCTTGTGTGGACCAATCAGCTGTTTGTTGTGGCTCCGGCACCACCAATCAGCTGTGGTTTTGAAACCTGTGTGGGCGGGCTGCTCCTGTGTTGTTACAGTACCTATCCTCCTCACTCTCCCTGTCTCCAGGGGGCAGGGCTAGCACTCAGGGCTGCTCTCTGACAGTGTGCTAGCATGCATGCGCACATGCATGGATGTGTGCATATATATGTGTACTGTGGATACACACACACACACACACACACACACACACACACACACACACACACACATATTATTATCCTCTAATATGCTTCCTGTCTTTGTTCTCTTTCTTTTTTTTGTTGTTGCTCCGTTCAAACCTTCAAACAAGTCTGTTATGTGCACATAATTATTATCTAAGTCTATCATATTTTGTCACTTTCAAATTGTTTTCTTTTCATGCAGTCACAAACTCATAGATCCTTTGTAGTAAAAAGATTTTGCAAATGGCATGTTGACCAACTAAAAGACACTTTTAACATATCTAATCTCCAAAGCTGTTGTAATGTGAATGAATAAAAACACGCTCAACATTTAAAAGCTATCAGAAACAACTTGATATTGTTGGAAGAATCATGTGAAACCACTCATTGCTTTTGTGCCAAGTGTCTTAAATGTATATTTTCCTTTTGTTCACACTTAGACACATCATATAACACCGCTGGTGCCTGTCCTGTCAGCGTGTTGCACAAACTTTACCAGATAATGTTCGCTGCTTCTTCTGAAATCATATCTGCTGTGGTTGTTATCAGCTCTCGTTATTTGACTAATTTACTGTTAACCAAAACAGAGAGCGAGGATAACCTAGTGTACGTCACTATACATAAAAGCTAGCATGAGTCCTTGAAACTGGAGCGGTGTAACAAGGCAAGACTTTGCCTGCTTGTTTGGCTAAATGAAATTCAACTTCAGATATTGCAGAACAGGATAATAATATTGAGGTCAAAGACTTGAACTGGAAATTGTAGAAATGTCACACAGTTGTTGATTGTCAGCTTGTTTTTGCATTGAAAGCATGCTGATATTCAAATTCACCAAATGGTTGTTCATCAAATACGAAATGAAAAATGCATTTTTTGTTCATTTGGAATACATTTTCTTAATGTTTTCTGACCTTTGACCTCTCTTTTTGCCTTCAGGTGATCGGTCTATTAGACGTTTTCACACCAGCGACAAGTTTAGAGGAGTTCAATGATGTGTAAGTTACACTTTTTCACTCCTGTCTTTTAGTTTTTCCTCTCTCTCTCTCTCCTTGGTGTTCATGTCTGCCTCCCTTCTGTCTTTAGCTCTCTTTAGTTTTCCTCGTTCTCACACAATGAAACTCTTCATATCAGCAGATGATTGCCAGGTAAACAGCAAAAGTAGAGTTAAAACGCACCATTACCCTGCAGCTCATCATGAGAGTCCAGCACCTGACTTTACCGTTTTACCAAGGTGATTGTACGGTGAACTTCTGCACTATGCACATCACAGCTAGTCTCCATGGTAACAGCCATCTGGCCGTCTCCGGGGGTACTTTGTGTGTGTGTGTATGTGCACAGAATACTCAATCAGTGTCCTTGAATTCTAAGCGTGGTGGGGCGTCATCAGCATGTTGCACATTTGTGGAAATGTGAGATGAAGCCACACACACACACACACACACACACACACACACACACACAGCAGTGAAGTTGCACAACAAAGATGTGGCACTTCTCGTTCATGTGACCAGTAATAAAGACAATTGTGCAACCGATCCTTCTATCGCGCTGCAAGAGAAGCAGATGCATGCACATGTTCACAGAGCAGCCAACAAAGAGTCTCTTGTGTAATGAGGTCAGAACGTGCAGAAACTTCACATATACGCTTCTGTTATATTTGGCCTTCTTCAGCTGATCTGTTGACTGTATAAACATCCCACTATCAGGAGAAGATAAGTGAAGCAATCAAACATGTTCCTGTTTCTCACTCTTCGTATCAGTTTCTTTTCCCCTTCTGCCTTTCTTAAAGTGTGGATAATGCACAAACCACTGGCTTTTCTTTAATATTGGCAAAGTTACACAACTTGTAAAGGAAGTCAATGTTTCATAAAGTCATTATTGCAAATAATAAAGAGATTTTAATAGCATTTTTCACAGTTAAGTTACAAAGCACTTAATAAAATATAACAACACAATAAAGTAATGATTGTAATGAATAGAAAATGTATGAAGACAAAGACAGACATTTGGAGACCACATCTCATCATCTGTTCTGTGTGATCTGCAGGTACTTGGTGACCCACCTAATGGGTGCAGACCTCAACAACATCGTCAAGTGTCAAAAGCTGACTGATGACCACGTCCAGTTCCTCATCTACCAGATTCTCCGAGGCTTAAAGGTCAGTGAAGCTCCCGGCGTAACACAAAAAGTCAGTTCAACACCGGTGCATCACTCCCTGTTGATCAGTAGACTGTTGTACTAGACTGATCTCAAACTAAGCTACTAACTTCTCCTTTGTCTGTATGGTAAAATACTAAATATACATTTTTTTCCCCACTTTGGATGAGTAGTTGTAGAAACATATTAGAGATTGTCTGTTAGTCTATCGGATGGCCTACTGAATGAGAATTGACCTATTTCAAGTTTGTCTGTAATCTGTTTTGGTGCCTGATAATAAGCTCTCTATTGACGGCTGAACTTTGACATCAGACACAGTAACCCCATAGTAAGAAGGACAAAAGCATCTGAGACAGAAGTTAATGTAATCCTCATTTTTAATGGGACAAAATACTTGATGTTCGTCACAATGATTTGCTTGACTTGCTAAATCCTCTTTGTGATTGTTTAACTTAATTTCTGTTTCTGGTATAGATAATTTTGTATTCATATATGCAGTCTTTTATTATTGCACTCAACTGTATTATTGTACTGCAATATATGTCAAAGAAAACTTGGTAGCATATTGTGCATATACCATATAGTGTAGCTTGATGGCATATACAACAAACTGATATTATTTAAGAGACATTTCTATATCCTGTTACTTTTTGGTGTTCAACCACTGTAGATTTAACGATATATTATCCAGAATAATCGAAATAAACAATATTCTTGTCATTTAAAAAAATGAATGCCACTGAAATAAGGATAATATAATACCATAATAATGCAAGTACACCCTTTCAAGGAGCTATGCACTTTTAATTAAGAATATTCAAACTTTTTGAATGTAAAAAAAAATATATTAAAATATTCTAAATAAATAAAACAAATAAAATAAAATCACAAAACAATAAATAAAATGAACTCTTGGGCTCTGTTAACAACAAACAAACTTGCATGTAAACACAACGGCAATATCGAGGTCAGCAAAAATGATCGAGGTCATGTCCACGTACCGTACGATGAGTCTATATAGTAATTATTGTGACAGGCCTACTGACGCATGGTTACACAAACACAGTAAACTATGATATAGGTATAAAACTAGCATATTAAATACACATTCAGTTGTGCTGTGTTCTTCATATTGAGAGTGTAATATAAGTTAATCATACTTATTTTGTTCTTTTCCCCACAGTACATCCATTCTGCAGATATCATCCATAGAGTAAGTTATGAAAGTTTAATGCTCTTTTGTAAGCTTCAATTCTGAAGCATGAAAGATTCTCTTGTTTGGAGAATACATATCTTATGCTGATCATCAAACCTCCTGAAGAGGGTTCACTTACAAAGACCAAACAATGAATAGCACATTAGCTATTCTCTATGGTGTTTGGTTAACATGAACAGGGAAAGGCGGATAGCAGGATACCTCTCCGTTACTTCTGTATCCTCTCTTGACTTTTCCTTCTTGCCTCCGTTTCTCTTCAGGACTTGAAGCCCAGTAATCTGGCTGTGAATGAAGACTGTGAGCTCAAGGTGAGAAATAGTCGACTTGAAACGAGGTTCACCGTATGTGATTTTTAGATGATCATTTGGAGTGGAAGATGTTCAATCAAAATCCCTTTGTCCCTCAGATCCTGGACTTTGGTCTGGCACGGCACACAGATGACGAGATGACGGGCTACGTAGCCACCCGGTGGTACCGAGCCCCGGAGATCATGCTCAACTGGATGCACTACAACATGACAGGTAAACTTAATCATAATGTCTTGGTTCCACAGTTGAATGTAATATTACAACATGTGCAATTTCACACAATGGAAATAGCTTGTATTGAAATAGCTTGCTGACGTCGTTGTGTTTAGGGGTTGTCGTAATTGTCGTAAAATGAATTCAGCATTCAATTTGACAAAAGGTCTAAGTGATAATGTGGAAAAACCTGTTGTTGTCTGCAGTATACATTGCTGATATATACAGCATATATTTAGCTTTTCCTTCTGTAGCCTCGCTTGTTAAAACTTTATTACATAAGAAATGATGAGGGCGATTATAGAGAAACTAGGCCAGCCTTTCAATTTTCTGGTGGATTCAACATGACGTCAAGGTGCAAAATCAGCCAAAAAAAGTTGTCTTGCTTGGCTTTGTGGTGTCGTAAATGGTGAAATAGATTAGTTAGGGTGTTGCCTTTTTGCTGGGGCCAACAGTTGTGCCTGTTTTAGAATATAATACTTCCAAATAGCATGTTTTTTTCACCAGTAATTTTTGCTCTCTTTTATCTCGTGCACTAAATTTTAAAGCATTTTCAAATAAAATAAAGGAGTTCGGCTCAATCGTTTTAGAGTGGATGTACGATACAAAATCACATAACACCAGATATAGTGACAAAAACAGAAATCACAGTTCAACAATGACAACACAGTATGTTAAAGAGATTCTGGGGGGAAAAAAGATGCATGCTGAATTGTTGAATAAGTGTTAAAGAGCCTTGTATTGAACATTACAAAACTATACAATTTATTGTGAAATCCCTGTATGAGTCCTCTCATGGGCAGACTTACTGATCTGCACTGTGCTTTTGAAAAGCTTGAGCTTGGGGAAATGGATGTTTTGTAACTGGTACTGAATATGAAAGTTAAAGTATTCACTAAGCTGCATGTTTTTCTTCATTACATGAAACAGTGGATATCTGGTCGGTGGGCTGCATCATGGCTGAACTACTTACTGGACAGACGCTCTTCCCCGGCACAGACCGTATCCTTCCATCACTGTTTATTGCCCATGCAAAAGTTAAAAATGGCTCCTTGTAGTCAACCTGTACTGTAGGTCTTTGATGCATCTGGACGAGGTAGAGGATGGATGCGTACTCTTCTTTTGTGTATATACTTTTGCTGCTAACGCCACAGTGTTTCAAACACACACACACACAATTTTACCTACTTCAAGCTGAATCAAAAGCGTTGCTGAGTATTGACTTTTGCAAGCCGCATGCCAGAATAGTCAAGGAAGCTTGTGTGTGTAAGTGTGTGCATGCATGTGATCAGAGCTAAGTGTCCCCTGCAGTCTATGACTCAGCGCTGCCCACTGTTGTCTCCACTGTTTCTCTAAGATACAGCACACCTTCCTGTTTCCCTCTCATGCAGCAGCAGAACATGTAACAATGTTTAATACAGAGAATCGCACAGGAAGACGCTGTGTAATTAGGTTACAGACACCTTCAATACCGACATTGGCACACACTACTGAGGTCTCGGTCCTGTTCCAGATCAAGAGCTTGCCGTTGCATATTGTGTGTCTGTGATTCCTGCTCTGAATGATCAGTCAAGCCATTCACTCCTTCACTGCTTGCTCTGTGTGGGGGTGTGTGTGTGTTTGAATGTGTGCCCTAACCAAATCTAAATCACCTCAAGAGGTGGTGGAGCCGCCCACTTATGAAGCATAGTTGAATATACAGAGTACAGTAGTCTTTCTGGTCGGTCTCATTTTACCTGTCTCAATGAACGGTGATCTTAACACACATGTATAGAGGCTGCAAACAGAAAAAAAGTCCATTTGCACATTATAAGCTCCTCCATGTTTTACGGTGTGCAGGAGCTTGATCTAAAGATAATCACACCTATATCAATTTGCTAATGATTGCTGACATTTTCAAATTTAACTAACTGCTCAGCTACATGCACTTTATCTGGTTTTGCTTGGTATAGTAGATCACTAGCATCATCATATTAGGACTGCAATTTAGGATTATTTTCATTGCCGATTAATCTGACTTTTTTTTTTTTTTTAGTTTAGTTTGGTCTATAAAATGTCAGAAGATGGTGAAAAATGTCGATCGGTGTTTCCCAAAGCCCAAGATGACGTCCTAACATGTCTTGTTTTGTCCACAACTCAAAGATATTCAGTTTACGGTCATAGAGGAGTAAAGAAACCAGAAACTATTCACATTTAAGAAGCTGGAAACAGAGAATATTTACTTTTTTTTTTCTTAAAAAAAAATATACTCAAACCGATTAATCGATTATCAAAATAGTTGACTAGATAGTTAACTAATCAATTCATTGTTGCAGCTCTACATCAAATCACTTCAAACTGTCAGTTAGGAGTTCAGTGACTTTAAAAATGCACTTTAGCCCGTTTGCTTAAGTTTCTGGTGTGTTTCTTGCTTGTGTAAGCAACAACGATTAGGTTAATTAGGTTAATCAGATTAATTGATTAGCCCATTGTAGTTTTTTTTTCCAGGTAAAATGCAGGTTCCAGCTTCGCTAATGGAAGGACTTGCTGCTTTTCACTGTTTTAATATAATTTGTAGATTGAATATGTTTTGTTTTATGTGGTGTTAAGTACTTTTTTCACTCTTTGTTGACATTTCATAGTCCTGAATACTGAAACTGATGATAATCGTCAGATAGATGATGAAAGAGATCATTAGTTGCAGCCCTACTTGCTTGCATTTTGCCAAATGACCTAATATTGCATGGCATGCTAAGAGGAAAAAGCCTAAGTTTTCCCTCTGAAACAGAACAACTTAACCCTTAGTAAGAAATGATACAGTGGTTAAAGAATTTGGGAGTTTTAGCTTCTTGTTTTTTTCAATCTTTATTATCTTTATCAGTAACTATCAATCATGCATCACAGTTTAAGTTGATTGAGCTCATTTGAGTTGTTGACTTTTTTTCCCTCTTTCTTTTACTTTTGAATGAATGAAAGAATATTATTTTGTCCACCGATGACAGTTTTGACTGTTGTACCTCTCACCCCTCCTCTCCTTATCCCACACCCTCCATCCCTCCTGTTTTCCTTCATGTGAGTGTGATAGACATTGATCAGTTGAAGCTTATAATGATGCTCGTCGGAACGCCAGGGCCCGAGCTCTTGATGAAAAGCTCCTCGGAGTCTGTGAGTGTCAAGTACCGCCCCGCCCTGTTGGGCCGCCCCTCCTGCCTGTGTTTGTGTTGCCTTGGCAAGAGTTAGACAGTCGACTTTACTACTTTGTATTGCTACTACTGCTTCTAAGCTGCACCTGTTTTGCTCTGAAATTGTGTTGTTTTTCTTAATGGCTTTATCTGCACTTTAGCACAAGGCTTTGATTCCCACTTCTTTCTTATGTACTATGAACTCCAACAGTCTCTCCATATGACACAGTAAGAGGCCTCTAGTGCAGCGATCTCTGTAAATACCTGGATACTTCATTATAGGTTATAGTCAGGCGAAGCTTGCTGTATATTGAAGCTCAAAAACTGTCTTCTTCCTCTTACATCCTCTTCATCCTCACCCTGCGTGTGTGTTTTCCCCCCTTTCCACCCTTCCATACACAACCTACCCTAACCACCCATGCTCTCTGACATGCTGACCTCCATGTTATGATGCCCCTTGACTCGGAAGCTTTAGATATAAACCAGCTGCAGCAGATAATGCGCCTGACGGGGACGCCCCCAGCCTCCCTCATAAGCAGGATGCCAAGCCACGAGGTGAGACACGTGCCCTCCACCTTCCCACAAGTCCCCACGAGTCACAGCCGAATTTACAGACAGATACCGTTAGACTTGATGTGTGGTTTTCAAGTATTTCTCACCGTTTGCATCTGCGTGTTAGCCTCTGCTCTTACTCCCCGTTTCCTCTCTGACTCACCGTGCTTGTCTCAGCAAGGCTTCTCAGAGTGCTTTGCCAGCGTATTCTAATGAGCTATCCGTGGTATTGGCAACACATATTGATTCCGAAAATTAGGGCACAATGTTTGTGTAATGAGTGTGGTTTGGGTGGTAGTTAAAGTGCTTGAAGCATGCCTTACTGGAAGGATGTACAGTAATAGCAGTTTTTGCACCAGGCAAATTTAGTACATCAATGTCAGAAGATTTGGTAACACTTCATTTTACAGGACCGCAAATTTCATGGTAATGAGGTGATAATTAGCAATTAACCTTTAATTAACCATTCATTTGAAATTTCTTTGGAATTACTGCCAAATTACCCCAATATTTACCTCAAAATGTATCGAAAATTACTTTATTATAAACATGATTTAATAATTATATGCTAAAATAGCATATAATCGTTAAAATAGGGCCCTTAGGCTTGAGAAGCGGCTGTGCGTTGCTCTTCATCGGAGGTGGAAAAACAAAACTAATAGAAGACACTTCTGATCAGGCACAAATCTCACCATTGTGTGACTTATTGTCTACACAAATGTAACCTGGTAGCTAATGTCATGATTCAGGGAGTTTTTAAGAAATTTCAAATAAGTTATTTGCTAATTATTATCTATTTATCAGCAGACATGGAAATAAAGCATATCGATTAACTTTGTATTCTTTTCCCGGAAATGTATTAAATAAATTACCAGCTATTGGGAAATAGCGGAATATAATTATTAAATAATATTTATAATAAATATTTTTCCGTAAATTTTGAGGTAAATATTGGGGTAATTTTGCAGTAATTCCAAAGAAATTCCAAAGAAATTTCCAATTGGTTACTTGCTAATTATCATATAATTGCATATTACCTGTAAAATGAAGTGTTACCGAAGATTTTTAAACCGTAGCATGACAAAGTGCAGCCATTTGCCCCTGTGTTATCTTTTACATTTTTGTTGTTAATCTTTTTCTCACAGGCGAGGAACTACATTAACTCACTTCCCCAGATGCCCAAGAGGAACTTTGCTGATGTGTTTATTGGAGCCAACCCTCTTGGTGAGTTCCCTTTTCAGCATCCTACTATGGCTGACACTAATCCCGGCTCACTGAGGCCCTCTAGTGGTAGCATAAAGTCACCGTTTTGTTTTTTAGGTCAGGGATTTCCTCAATTACCACACACTAGTGCAGTTCTCGTTCAAAACATGCCTGTTCAAAACATGCCTGTTCATTACAAGCCGAATGCTTGGCCTGTGGTGTTGCTGCCTGCAGCTTTCTCATGAACTGCACATACAAACAACTTCACACTCAACACCGCGCTTCCTTCCTTCCTTCCCTGAGCAAAACACCTGCTATGACATAGTTGTGTCACACACCCAAGTCACAGCTGCTCATAGCCAGAAACACCAGTGAAAAACACTCTGGTTCACGGGAAAAAACACTCCAAGGTCACGGCTAATCGCAGTCAGAAACATTGATGGAATACACTTAGCGGCGTACTAGTCGCTAGCTTTGACATAACCACTGCTGTTAATATTTGTAGGAGCTGGGAGATCACAAAGTAATTGTACTTTCTCTAATACAATCTTACTCACGGGGGGGAAAGCACACCCAAGTTAGGCAATTAGTAGTCAAGTCAATTTTATTTGTATAGCCCAATAACACAAATCACAGATTCAGTGAATTCTCAGGAAGCTTTACAATCTGTACAGGATACGAAACCCTCTGTTCGTTACAGTAGACAGACTGAGATTACTCGCTTTATAGTTAGATGTTTGTCCAATTTAAATAATCCATTATGAAAAATACTGACCAGAGCTATGTAGTAACAGTTTAAACACCTATCCAGTAATATTAGATTATAGATAAAGCTTTAGATCTTTGCCTTTCTCATACTCATCATTGTTCTCTCGTTGCTGTGTTTCAAGCGGTGGACCTGCTGGAGAAAATGCTGGTGCTGGACACAGACAAGCGGATCACAGCGTCCGAGGCTCTGGCCCACCCGTACTTTGCCCAGTACCACGATCCAGACGACGAGCCCGAAGCAGAGCCTTATGACCAGAGCTTTGAAAGCCGCGAGCTGGAAATTGAGGAATGGAAGAGTAAGTTGGTCACATTGTGAATGCCTGGGCTTATAGGCTAAACTGCTGGGAAGAAAATAAGTAGATGGCAAAGTTGTGTATCCAATAGATCGCTTCAGAAGTGTAAATAACCTCACACACTATTTATCATCTCTCAGGGTTAACGTACGAGGAGGTAATCAGTTTTGAGCCGCCGTCGTTTGATGGAGACGAGATGGAATCCTGAAGAGGAGGAGGCACCTTTTCTTCCATCTTTTTGTTTTCCAAGAAACACTCTTTATTAAGGACTATCAGTCTCTTGTGACTATCCACCACTTTCTTTAAACACACACACACACACACACACACAACCATGACATTCAAGTGCCTGCCGTCATTCATCTCCGGGGGACGATGTGTTATCAGGGATAAAACTTGACATCCTGTTCCTTCTG
Organism: Sebastes umbrosus; assembly: GCF_015220745.1. Classification (NCBI taxonomy): domain Eukaryota; kingdom Metazoa; phylum Chordata; class Actinopteri; order Perciformes; family Sebastidae; genus Sebastes; species Sebastes umbrosus. The sequence continues at coordinate 31,255,247 of NC_051269.1, read as the reverse complement.
TCCCCCACTTTGTTGTTTTTGTTACTCTGCATCCCAAGGCGCCGAGGCAGACTTTAAATTCTCCTTTTATATTTTTAGTGAGTTTATACCTCAGACATTTATTGTTTATATCGATCCCCTCTTTGACTCTTTGATTCAGAAAACTAGAAATTACTTGTCAGTATCTTGGATAAAAATTAACTCCTAATTTGTATTTTATGAAAATGTACCACTTAGCAGTAATTAATATTATAGGGGAAAAGGTTTGATTGAAACTGCGGTGTGTGTGTAAAGTTTATCTTTCCTCCACATATTGAAATGTTATTTCTATCATCGCGTAGAAGTGTGTAAATATGACAAACAGTATTTATACATAAGTACTTCAGTCAAACTAGTTACCGTATTTGTGTAATAGTCATAATTGCTGAGCCCCACCTCGGCCAACCCCTTTGACAGTATGAATTTTATTACTAGAGTTTAGCCTATTAATGGCATATACAAAGATACAATATGTAATTTAATACAAGTATGTATAGGATAGGCTAAAATATAGAATATTTACCTCCACATTGCAAATTTAAGGCTTCATATTTCTTACTGTTGGATTTGAAGGTTTACAGTGTCCCTTTTTTAACCAAATATGAGTTTGGAGAGTATGGAGACTTGGCTTGTGTATCCATTTTGCGTACTTAAAGAGGACCTATTATGCTTTTGTGCTTTTTCCCTTCCATTTAGTGTGTCATATCGTTTTTTTGTCCATGTAAAAGGTCGGCAAAGAAGCCGAAAGTCCACGCCAAATTGAGTTACTCTCCCCCACAGAAACACTGCTCCCAAACTGCCTGAAACACCTTGCCTGAAGTCCCGCCTTTTCTTCCGTAACATGGTGATGTCACCAAGTAACACCTTTGCATAATAACTGCCTAGTGGCTAGTTTGGCACGCCCTCAAACAAAACCAGATAGAGCGGAGTCCAAAAAGTTTGGTTCGTTTGACCAATCACAACAGAGTGGGCCTCCTGACCAATCAGAGCAGTCTGGGTTTTTCAGAAAGTATGCACCTGAAAATAAGCACAATAGGTCCTCTTTAACATTTGTTTAGTTTCTACTCTTCTCCATATCAATTCATCTCTTAGCACTTCTGTTGTGTTGTTTCAGAGGAATGTTACAGTCCCCGTTATCACGGCCTAACTTTCGCATGATAAAGCCAGATTTGGCTTTTTATTCGTTTATTGAAATGTGATGTTTCCCACCACAACACCAACTGACAATGTACTTTTAATCATATTGCATTTACAAAACACAGTACTATTAATGTTTATTGAATGTTGGGGGCACACCAGTGCCCTGTATTTATGATCTTTTGTTATGTTGTTTGTATATCGATGTAAAAGAGAATATTATTTGTCCGAATTTAAGGTTCTTTTTATTATTTATGGAAAGCTTACTGTACCAGAAACCAAACGTATCGTCAATAATCTCAAACGTCAGTTAAGCCGCGGTGACTGCAGTTACAGCTTGTCTATCGGAGCCAACATTATAGTTTTAATCAGTTCGATCAACTCTGTTCATCTTGGAGTTGTTTCAGTTCATTATTTTTCTTTAGTTTAAAGCAGTTCTTGAACATTTATTTATCGCATTGTGTCCCCCGAGGTACTGCCCTCCAAAAGTATCCTATTTTTTAAAAAGAAATTCAATAAAACATTAAAGCAAAATATGTGTTTCAATTTTGTATTGACATACAAACCACTAAACATCAGACTCCTAGTTCTGAAGTGTACTACAAACATTTATTGACAAAATGTTTTTTCTATGTGAACTATTTCAGGAGTCATACAAGCTATATCCACAGTCGCTCTGGCTAATGTCAACAACACATCAGTGTCTTCACAATTTCATTTACAACAGCTTGTTTTAATGTAATGCTTTTTCTAATGTATTATTTTATTCTGTGTGTTAAATCAAAATTGGATGTTATTCTGTGATTCTTGTAATATTGATTGTTTTTTGTTTTTTTTAGTAATGCTAGAAATATATTTGTCATTCATTTGAATAATTTAGCAGGGCACATGTTTGTGGGAAAGAGTGTACGTTTACTCACTGGATGCTGAAGGGCAATGCTGAAGCCTCGTTCTTTGTAGTTTTAAAAACAACTGCACACATTAGATAGGGTATTTATCTATTTTCCATATCCAAATGTCAGTAGTTAATTTGGTTATTGGTTATGCTTTCTTTGCCTGAGATGTGTTCATATCTTTTTACTATGTGCTTTATCACATGTACCAAGACAGCACGCCACCTGTGAATACCACCATTAGAAAATAAAGGCTACTATTTTTCAAACCTGTAACAGCATGTTGTGGTGAGTTTTAGCTGTCAGTATGTCGCCACTGGGCGGCAGCATAGCGCAAGTAGCGAAAAACCTCTGCCAACGTGTAGGATGACCAAACCTGAAGGCAAAGAAGGTGAAGTAAAACAGAAATAAAGAGCTTATAAATCTAAATAAAACATTTTTTTTAAATGAAAATAATGAGCGAAACACTAAACACACAAGTACGGGTACTTGCATGATCGCATGCATATACACATAGTTAGAATCCTATGCAATCCTCAATGTTAATAATACATTAATGCATCAATAACCGAATCATGGTAACTAGCTGCGAGGTAGAAGTCAGTTAAATGTTTGCCCAGAGAAAGGGTAACTAAATTGATAAGACGTAAATTTGTGCCTTCACTATGTTTCCCCAGCTCTACATGAAACATGAGTCATGTGTTCTTGGAAATTACATGGAGACTCTTTCATAACATAATGCTCCTCACAGATGGCTGATTTGATGCTTTTCTCAGGTGCACTCAGGTCTTAATTATATGGAAGCCCATTTCCACCAGGCAAAGAAACAAATTTGATTAAAAGAAATGTAGAAATTAGGGCTGTCAATCGATTAACATATTTAATCGTGATTAATCGCATGATTGTTCATAGTTAATCGCGATTAATTGCAAATTAATTGCACATTTTTTATCTGTTCAAAATGTACCTTAAAGGGAGACTTGCAATGCAAATAATAGAAAAATAGTGCCTGAAATAGTCATGACTGTAAATAACTAGGTAACAATCAACAAGGCTGGATTACCAACAAGACAGAGTTTAATTGGATTGATTGCACATTTGTTTGGGAATTTGCATCATTAAAGGGACTGTTTGTAACTTCTAACACGTTTAAATCAATCCGGGTTGGTGTCCCATGCGGCTCGCTTGTGGCTACGCTGTTCAGACAAGACTCCAACACAAACTACACGGAAGCACCAATAAATAACTGCTGCAGCTCCTCCAGACCAACAGAGGTTTCCCGTGTCTTGTGAAGTGACGGGGCTCCGCAACGAGTTACGTTATTGTCGCCGACCGGGTGCCGGTGTCTGCCCTGTTTTCTCCGGCCGTGGTCGGGAGGCTGAAGCAGGAAAAGCCAACACTAGGATCAGCATTGATTCATGGAGAGACCTCCGTCTGGTCAGCTAACATTACTGCCAAGCAGGCAGTGTTGAAGAGACGTGTCATCCAAGACAGCCCCTCCACACCCAGAGCCTTCAGCATTTCTGGACGGATCTCATCAATCCCCGGGGCTTTGCTACTGTGGAGTTGTTTGACTACCTCAGTGACTTCCAGCAGGGTAATTGATGATGGTCCCCCATCAGCTTCCAGCTCTGCCTCTACAAAAGAGGGCGTATTGGTTGGATTCAGGAGTTCCTCAAAGTGCTCCTTCTACCGCCCGATTACCTCCTCAGTTGAGGTCAACAGTGTCCCATCCTTACTGTACACAGCTTGGATGGTTCCCCGTTTCCCCCTCCTGAGGTGCCGGACGGTTTTCCAGAAGCACTTTGGTGCCGACCGAAAGTCCTTCTCCATGGCTGCTCCGAACTCCTCCCACACCCGCTGCTTTGCCTCCGTCACGGCAGTGGCTGCTGCTCTTCGGGCCTGTCGGTACCCTGCAACTGCCTCCGGAGTCCTTCGAGATAACATATCCCGGAAGGCCTCCTTCTTCAGTCGGACGGCTTCCCTGACCACCGGTGTCCACCAAGGTTTTCGAGGGTTGCAGCCCCTTGAGGCACCTAAGACCTTAAAACCACAGCTCACTGCCGCAGCTTCAGCAATGGAAGCTTTGAACGTCGCCCACTCGGGTTCAATGCCCCCAACCTCCACAGGGATGCCAGAAAAGCTCCGCCGGAGGTGTGAGTTGAAAATCTCTCGGACAGGGGCCTCCTCCAGACGTTCCCAGTTCACCTGCACTACCCATTTGGGCTTACCAGGTCTGTCCAGAGTCTTCCCCCACCGTCTGACCCAACTCACCACCAGATGGTGATCAGTTGACAGCTCCGCCCCTCTCTTCACCCGAGTGTCCAAAACATGCGGCCTCAGATCAGACGATACGATTACAAAATCGATCATCGACCTTCAGCCTAGGGTGCTCTGGTACCACGTACACTTATGAGCATCCTTATGTTCGAACATGGTGTTCGTTATGGACAATCCATGACTAGCACAGAAGTCCAACAACAAACGACCACTCGGGTTTAGATGGGGAGGCCGTTCCTCCCAATCACGCCACTCCAGGTGTCTCCATCGTTGCCCACGTGCGCGTTGAAGTCTCCCAGCAGAACTATGGAGTCCCCTACTGGAGCCCCATACAGGACTCCATTCAGGGTCTCCAAGAAGGCCGAATACTCTAAACTGCTGTTTGGTGCATACGCACAAACAACAGTCAGAGTTTTCCCCCCCATAACCCGAAGGCGTAGGGAGGCGACCCTCTCGTCCACCGGGGTAAACTCCAACGTAGCGGCACTCAGCCGGGGATTTGTGAGTATCCCCACACCCGCCCGGCGCCTCACACCATGGGCAACTCAAGAGAAGAATAGAGTCCAACCCCTATCCAAGAGTACGGTTCCAGAACCGAGGCTGTGCGTAGAGGTAAGCCCTACCAGATCCAACTGATAACGCTCCACCTCACGCACAAGCTCCGGCTCCTTCCCCCACAGAGAGGTGACGTTCCACGTCCCCAGAGCTAGCCTCTGCCGCCGGGGTCCGGTCCGTCGAAGTCCCCGGCCTTCACTGCCACCCGTGTGACAGCGCACCCGACCCCAGCAGTTCTTCGGTGGGTGGTGAGCCCACAGGATGGAGAGGAGGGGAGTGCCACTTTGCTTCTTCAGGGTATCCCCAGCCGGGCTCCGTGGCAAGCCCGGCTACCAGGCGCTCGTTGACGGGCCCTCCGTCTGGTCCTGGCTCCAGACGTGGGCCCCGGGCTTCCTCCGGGCCGGGTAACTCCTCCTCTGCCTCGTTTCGTCATTGGGGTTTTATGAACCATTCTTAGTCCGGCCCCTCACCTGAGACCAATTTGCCATGGGAGACCCTACCAGGAGCACCAGGCTCCAGACAACACAGCTCTAAGGGTCATAGGGACACACAAACCTCTCCACCACGGTAAGGTGATGGTCCCCGGAGAGGTATCGAGAAAACTGTCTTATCCGGGATCGGATTTAAAAAAAAAAAAATGTTATCGAGAAATCTGTCTATATTAATGTGATAAATGTCTTAGTTTATTCTCCAAAAGATACTGCATACAACACATCACAAATACCATTAGCTGTTGACAGTTCTTCACACTCCACCCCCTCCTACATCTCTTGTTCCTTTTCGCGGCACTTTAGAGTTCCGACATTTCCAACAGTCCGTGAACGCAGCTCATCTCCTGGTTAGCAGCATGGAAAGAAAAGGTAACGTTGTTGTTGTAAACTTGCTCCTTAAATGCTCTTTTTTACACCTCGCACTTGAAACACACACGCGCACACACTTCATTAAGACATTTATGTTGCAAATTATGTCTCATAATGATTTTAAGAACTGTAAACAAGCCGTGAAACAGTGGATGGAAAGTAAAAGTGGACCATGCGCTCCGCTGTGTGTGTTAACAGTAAGCTAGCTGCAGCTAACAGACTGTTAACATCTTGATCTGCGGGACAAGAATACACCTCAACTTTTAGCCAGATTAGAGTGAAAAATGAGCCACAGAGAGCCACAAACACATATACCAGGAGCTATGCTTGATAATGGACAAACTGTGTGTGATATTAGCAGTGAAAAGTGAATGTTAGCAGCTAAGCAAGGCCGGTTCACTGAGCTCTGTGAGAGGCGTTTACTGCGGCTAGGTCACCTGCTAGCTGCTCACTGCTGCGAATGTAACTACCAGTTTAACACCTGCAGCTTTTGAGAAACAACACTGTGTCGTGTTTTTAAACAATAACAACGAGGTATTAACTGTTTTTCTCTCTACTGTTTTTAGTACTCGCAATGCAAGCAAGGAAGAAGAGGACAAAGCCCAGGAAACTTGGCAAAAAGTAAGTGGAAAAACCTGCTTTGTTTTCATAACATCACTGTTTACTCTCTCTCTGGTCTGGAAAACACAAAAGTAGGAGGAGGCATTCACTCACTTGGCTGACAACTATTTTATCATTTGCCAAAATTAAATGATGTGAAATGAATTTGTCCCACATAACATCATGCACCTGTTAGTATGTGTGTTTTTAAGACAGCTATTGGTGGATGCAGCATCACAATGCATCTGCAAGTTTGTGACTTGCAACTAGGGCTAGGCGATATGGCCTAAAAATAATATTGCAATATTTTTAGGCTATATCGCGGTATATATCGTGTATCGCGATATAGCCTAAAAATATTGCAATATTATTTTTAGGCAATATCTCCCAATAGATATCCTCTAAGCACTTCATAAATGCTTGATTTAACCCTTTCATGCATACAATCACACCAATATGATCACTTGGCTGTAAACATGACAACTATTTTATCTTTTGCAAAAAATGAAATAACGTGAAATGAAGTTGTCCGACATAACATCATGCACCTGTTAGTGTATGTGTTGTTAAGACAGCTATTGGTGGATGCAGCATCACAATGCATCTGCAAGTTTGTGACTTGCAACTAGGGCTGGGCGATATGGCCTAAAAATAATATTGCGATATTTTTAGGCTATATCTCCCAATAGATATCCTCTAAGCACTCCATAAATGCTTGATTTAACCCTTTCATGCATACAATCACACCAATATGATCACTTGGCTGTAAACATGACAACTATTTTATCTTTTATCTCTTATCTTTTGTGAAATGAAGTTGTCCCACATAACATCATGCACCTGTTAGTGTGTGTGGCCTAAAAATAATATTGCAATATTTTAGGCAATATTGAGATGCACGATATATATTGCGATATTTTCAAATATCCTCTAAGCACTTCATAAATGCTCGATTTAACCCTTTCATGCATACAATCACACCAATATGATCACTTGGCTGTAAACATGACAACTATTTTATCTTTTATCTCTTATCTTTTGTGAAATGAAGTTGTCCCACATAACATCATGCACCTGTTAAGTGTGTGTTGTTAAGAGAGAGCTGTTGTTGGATGCAGCATCACAATGCATCTGCAAGTTTGTGACTTGAACAGTATCCAACAGTATTCACTTTAACCAGATAGTTATCTGGCAATAAATGCTTTATATATTTTGATGAATACATAACACACACACACACACAGTTTTTAATGGCTCTAAACATGGCAATTATTTCATCATTTGCCAAAAGGAAATAATGTGAAATGAAGTTGTCCCACATAACATCATGCACCTGTTAGTGTGTGTGGCCTAAAAATAATATTGCAATATTTTAGGCAATATTGAGATGCACGATATATATTGCGATATTTTCAAATATCCTCTAAGCACTTCATAAATGCTCGATTTAACCCTTTGATGCATACAATCACACCAATATGATGATTCTTGTAGTCCGTAGTTTTAATGCAGTACATGTCTGCATTAAAACCTTCTTGTTTATATTCATTTGTGGTTTCTGTTGGAACAATTTTAATCTTACATGCAAAAAGGGGGAAATCACAAGTTAAATTTAACAAAACAGTATCCAACAGTATTCACTTTAACCAAATGGTTATCTGTAAATACATTCTTTATATATTTTGATAAATACATAAAACACACACATACAGTTTTTAATGGTTCTAAACATGACAACTATTTTATCATTTGCAAAATATGAAACAATGTGAAATGAAGTTGTCCCACATAACATCATGCACCTGTTAGTGTGTATGTATGCACTTTAAATGTTCGATTTAACCCTTTGATGCATACAATCACACCAATATGATCACTTGGCTGTAAACATGGCAACTATTTTATCTTTTATCTCTCTCTATCTTTTGTGAAATGAAGTTGTCCCACATAACATCATGCACCTGTTAGTGTGTGTTGTTAAGACAGAGCTATTGGTGGATGCAGCATAAGATAAGATATTCCTTTGTTAGTCCCGCAGTGGGGAAATTTGCAGTGTACAGCAGCAAAGGGGATAGTGCAAAAAACAAGATGCATCAGCTAACACAGTAACAAAAAAAGCTAAACAAAGTGTAACAAAATATGAACCATTTAAATAGAAGGAAGTCACAATGTATCTGCAAGTTTGTGACTTGCAACCCCTTTACATTATTATTATTTAACATATTGTAAAAAATAAAATAAGTACACAAACGACATTTAAAGCTGCAGTGGGTAGAATTAAATAAAATATGATAAAAACATTTTATTTTTTTTTTAAACAGTCACTATATCCTGACGGTAGTACATAGACAGGTAATCTGAAAAGGTGCCTCTGTGTCCTCCCGTGCTCCGAATGGCATAGGTAAGATTTCACAGACCGGAGGAAAACAACCAATCAGAGCCGATCTGGAGCCTTGCCATCTCTGAGCAGCTGTCAATCACTCGTGAACTCCAATCAAGCGGTCAAACTAGGCAGTGCTGATATTATAATATAATAATATGAATCAATATTCTGTTACTGTAATGCCTATTTCTCACCTCAAATGTTTTCAGAAACATCTTGTAGTGTACTGTTTAGCTGTAAAATGAGAAAGTTTGTGACCCAGCAGGCATGTTGAGATCAGTTGAGGAAATACCAAGCACCACCCACCAGTTGGAGCAAACGTTCTAATTTTACAGCTAAACAGTTCACTACAAGATGTTTCTGACAACATTTTACCAGAGAAATAGGCATTAAAGTAAGAGAATATTAATTCATATTTGATCAGCGCTGCGTAGTTTGACCTTTTGATCGCAGTACGCGAGTGACTGACAGCTGCCTCCATTGTATGAACAGCCAATAGGAACGCTCTCTCTCTGTGAAATGACCTCCGATTGGCCAAAGTCTCCCGTCAGATTTTTTAAAGCCTGAAAACAGAGCCATGAGGAGGTGCAGAAGTCTAGTTATCTCTCAGAACACTTGAATTACAATATGCTGAAAGGTTATTATGAGATTTTTGCCCAATGATGCCAAAAATATTCTGCCTACTGCAGGTTTAAATACTCAAGTAGTTTATTACGGATGAAAGGAAGTCAGTTCTTTTTGAAAGAATGTCAATGCTGTCAAGTAGTTTGAGTGCTTGATTTGCCATAATAGGAGCCAATTTTCAAATTGCTCACAGTATGGTTCTCTAAAGTGGACTTGAGTTGACATTTATAACATAAAAGATAAAGGAATTTTTTTTAGAATACTTTTTCCAAATTTATGTATACTTCAGGTACACATAAAAATCATCTGATGTTACCGAACCCATCAAATAAAAAGTTTATTCTGACTTTTAAAAGAAGTCGAGACACCAGGAGAGTAAGGGTCTTTCTGTTATATTCAAACAGGATTACAAAGCCTGCATAAACAATACAGATTACCTCAAGGCGCTACTCGACAACCAATTTTTGTGGCTGAATTTTTTTAACTGAATAAATGGCACAAAAAGACATATACAGTATACATAGGCATCTATAGGCTACCCCTAACACTGCTACTGCAATTGCTATTATGTACTTACTAATAAGAACAATCAGAATAACAGGCAAATAGTAATATGTAAATGAATATTGGTAACAATAAATATTAGTATAACTAGAAGTGGACTCGGAGAGCGCAGACCTCAGCCAAGGCAGGTTTCATGTACGTCGTTATTAAAAAAAATTCTCGAAGCTGGATCATGATTCGGATCACCACCAAAATATAACAGATTGTTTATTGTGCCACACCCCACCCCTCCAAAAAATGTCATTCAAATCCATTGCGGACTTTTGGAGTTATCGTTCAAACGGACAAACCAACGAACAAACGAATAAACGAATAAACCAACGCCAGTGAAAACATAAAGTCCTTCCTAAGCCTAAAAAAAAACTAAATAATCTAATAGTTTAATTGTTAACCAAGACATGCCATCAGTTTTATTGTTTGCAATATTAGACACATATCGTTTTTAATAAGTATCGTACATTTCATGTTTTAATCACGATATTCACGTTAGATAAGAACATCAGTAAGCTAGCATTAACTTATATTGATTAGCTAACAATAAGAAACGTTAGCTAGCTCTTATCAGATGTTACAGAAGCAAACGTTTTGTTGTAACAGTTAATAACGTGAAAAATGCTTAAAGGAAAATGTGATGTGATAGTACTAGTTTTTAATAAGTACTTAATAATTGATTGAATCCCACCATATGTGAGGACAGGCCGGTGATCCATGAACCGGAAGCGGTGTTGGGGAAAAGAAAAACAAGTTGTAACGTTAACTTAACGTTACTCCTCGTAGATCATAAACGTTTGAATATAATAACGACTCATTGAAATCGGTTGAGAAATGTAGACGTTATAATGCTTTTTATTGCCCATAATTGGGCCAGCCTTGCCAAGTCCAATACGGCGCCCACGTTGACGTACGATCCAGGAGTCAGTGCGGCGTCTATGTATATACTGTATGTTTATGGGTAAACAGGCCAAACTATATTAACTACCTTCCTGCTGTGCCAGCATGCACCTGTATCTTTGCCCCTATCTCCTCTTGACAGTGATGCTGTGCAAGAGTTCAAGCAAGTTGCGAGCACCCAAGCATAAATCAGCTTCCCTCTCTCTCTCACTCTCTCTCTCTTTCCCTTGCACCCATTACGCTCCTTCCCTCCCTCTCTCTTGTGTCAGTCGCTGTGTTGTGGCTGCTGTGCTGCTGAGAGGACGCAGCAGCCACCGTTCAGTCGAAGAGCCAGGGGAGAGGAGAGCAGCAGACCTGGTCCCAGACCCAGAGCTTTAAAGTGCCGCCCACCTTTGCCAAGTTCAGTTCAGTATAGACTTGACGTGTAAAAACAGCTCCAGCTAAGTGTCCTCTGGGTCATGTGGCTCCTGGACTGGATCTTCTCCATCAATACAGCTGTGGTGAAGCTAGCCAGCGGTCTCACATGCAAGTGAGTAGGCTCATGTTTGTATTTGTGCAAGCAGGATTGAAGGAAAGAGAGGAATCTGTGATGATGGGAGTTGTTCAGCGTGGTAGTGTTTTGGTGTGTGTACGTGTGCACGCGCCAGATGCCAGTTTACACAGAGTTTGGCTGACTTATTGATGGGCTGATCCATTTTTCATTAAGGAGCAGATGCTGCCTGTTGCTGCTCTATGCGGTACTTGACTACCCGCTCGTGTGTTTTGCTTAGTGTGTGTGCAAGTGAGCGATAAGAGGACGGATGATATCCCTGGAGGATTTGTGCTGCCAGCTTTTGAAAGAGCTTATCGCCCTCCCGATTTTTTTTCACTGTATTTCTGCCTTACAAAATTTTTTTTTGCATCACTCCAAGAAACCACTTGTTTTGTCTAACTTTCTGTGCCTCAGATGTAATTTTAGGACTACATGTGAACTCAGGAGTCTGAACAGGAATAGCCAGCATTGCAGAGTATTTACCAGCACAGTTGCACTCCTTTGTATTTTGCTTTTATCTCTCCCTCTCCCTCCATAGCTGCAGTTCATTACATAACCCATCAACTCTTTTATCATCTGCAGCCCAGTACAGCTCTGTGTTCCTCTCTTTCTCTTGCTCTCTGTGTCCTCACCCTGCAGGTGCTAAAGTAGGTGATGCAGCACGCTCATTTACACTTTGTGTGCATTGCACCCTCAGTACAGCTACCTAGTGCTGCTGTTTTATTCTGCTGCCCAGGCTCTCGTCATTGATTTTATCTGGAGGGAGGGTAGGAGGAGGAGACGACGTAAACTTTTTGGCCACACTCCAACCCCAAGAGCTCTTCCCTCCTCTTTGTCCTTGTTTGTTTTGCTCTAGAGATCTGATGGGGCTTGATGGGTGGAAACAATACAGCCAGGAGAAGCCAGGAGACGCTGACACACTCTGTCATGTCAGATGTGTGCACAGCAGTGATGGAGATGTCAAGTTGTTGTGGCTCTGTGTTACATTTCAGCCCTCACTGGCACAATCACTGGCCCAGGCCGCAGTTAAACCGACCATTTAATAGGCCCTTTGTGTGTAAGACAGAGTCGGCATCAGCTTATTGAAACGGTTTGTAAAAGTACGACCAGTTTTGTTAAAGCAAAGTAGGGACGTTGACAGTGGGATGGTTGTTGTTGGTCTTACAGAGGCTGCAGTTAATATCTTTTTGAAAAAAAACTCTCCCCTTGTTTTCATTAGTTTTTATTTCCTAAGTGAGTGTTCATTATTGAGGGAGAGAGACAGAGGGTCTCTGTGCTCATTTGTCTAATTTGACAATGAAATGTATCCATCATCAAAAGAGAGCATTCAGATCCTCTTCTGTTACCAGTGTCCCCGTAATCTGATGATTCAGATGAGGAATTTTCCTGTGTTCCTATGAAAAAAGGCTACTAGTTTATTTTAGTATTTAATTTCACTATTTGGTTGAAAATAAACAGTTACAATCGGCTGACAGAGGGGGGGGGGAATGCCTTCCAGCTGCTACCAAAGAGACTTTGATATGATTTGTCATATCAGGAAAATCACAGTTGTAACTAATCACATTAATGATGACTCAGTTCTGTTAAAGGTATGATATTTAACATTTCTGCGTTAAAATGTCTAAACGACTTGACCCGTGTTATATATTTTGTTGAGTTGTGTACTTTCATTATCCCAAATCCCAAAAAGGTAACGGTGGATTTCATTTGGTCGCCTGTCAATTGTGTCATATCACCTTTGCGCGTGCGGCAGTGGTGTGGTTGTCTGCTAGAAGCTGTACGTTTTAAGCCACATTTTTATGATATGCTTTTTAGACAGAGGTCATTTTTAACCATAATGTTTTAACCGGATGAATGATTTTAGTCATCGGATGCCTTAATGCGAAAATGTATTGCGTCCTTTCACACAGGGGCTGACATCTGTTGTATTGGTGCATATAGCTCCTTTCACATGCTCGTGTGGATAGTGTTTATATTTACAATGAATTATGAGAATAAAATTGAATTTACTAGGATTACAAAAGTAGGCCATTTTTACAGGTAATGTTGGTAATTCTCCAGAGAAAATTATGCTTGTCACTTAATAAATGCTTAAATGTGACCTTGTGGACCGGATTGACCAAATAGTGTAGGCTAGTTCCCACAGTGCACCAGAGCATTTGGTTCACAGGTACGGATGCAACAATACTGGATCGGATATCGGGCCCCAACTCAAATAGCTGGGTCGGGTATCGTGTATAATCAATCAATTTAAAGTACCAGTGTGTAACACATCGAGGGATCTATTAGTAGAACTGGAATATAATATTCACAACTATGTTTTCATTAGTGTATAATCACCTGAAACTAAGAATCGTGTTTTTGTTAGCTTAGAATGAGCCCTTCATATCTACATAGGGAGCGGGTCCTCTTCACGGAGTCCGCGATGTTGCTCCGCCATGTTTCTACAGTAGCCCAGAACAGACAAACCAAACACTGGCTCTAGAGAGAGTCTTTCATGTTTTTACGTTACCTGAAAGCCACCGTAGTTCTCTGACACACTTGTGAAACCTCTGAATGAGGCGAACGGCATTACCATGGTTTTGCACTCGGCGGCTCACGTTACCGCCGTCTTGGAAAGGGAGAAGTGAGCAGAGGGGTACTTAGCTGGTTGCAACCACAACACTAGATGTGGCCAAATCCTACACACTGTACCTTTTAATGACATATTACTGACAAAAAGCATGAATGACTAACGTACTCAGATTGGTACTTGATCCACATAATAGTGTGTGAGTATACTTAGTGTTTGACATTGACTCTGAATGAGGAGGTATTTAACTCTGCAGCCCTTCAACAAAACCAAGGCCGAAGATAAGTATAAAATTAATCTATTTTTTTAAATACACCACTATAGAAATAAAGCCATGACAGCGATTCAGGGGGTTGTTCTCTGTGCAGCCAGGGATTGTGTACAGATTGAAAAACAACATCTGGCACATGTTTTTTTTTTTTTTTTTTTACTGCAGCCTGTTTTTGTACATTTTGATTTCCCTTAATAATGAATCTAGTTTCATTGTCTCAAGCATGGCATTATATTGTTGTGGGTTCCCCACATTGTCTTTCAAAGGGGTTCCCTTGACCTCTGACCTCAAGATATGCGAATGAAAATGGTTTCTATGGGTACCCACGAGTCTCCCCTCTACAGACATTCCCACTTTATGATAATCCCATGCAGTTTGGGGCTAAAACCATGCAGTTTTTTGCCCGTAGTACAAATGTGTTATTTCCGCCTATTCTAAAATGGTGTGTTCTTTACACTATGACAGTTTCCCTAAAATTAGATTTTAAAAATCGCAATATATTGAATCATTACCCCAGTATCATGATACGTATCGCATTGCCAGATTCTTGCCAATGCACAGCCCTACTACTGATTCCTCTCCTGCATCCAGTCTTGATTGTGATAACATGAGGAGCAAACCCTGCAGAGGCTGGGGCATAGTGCGTACGCAACAAACAGTCTGAGTAGCATTGCTGTTTCAGTGCAAAAAAAAAATGATGAGTGAAACATTGTTGGAATGGCAGGCGTACTAGATTGGGGAGGGGGGGTGATGATGATGGACAGACAGAGAGGGGGAAGAGGAATGGTGTTGTTTTGGTCAGACAGGGAGGAGGGGTGAGGGCTGATGTCGTCCCTCACCTGCAATGCAGTGCTGGGCTGCATCACCCAATCGTCTCCCAGCTGTCAGTGAAGGGGGCGGGGCCAGCGGCTGACGACAGCCAAGGAGAGTTCTCGGTCAGACCGAGATAGAGGGAGAGAGAGAGAGAGAGACAGTGAATGTGTGGGAGAGAAAGTGAGCGAGAGTCAGCGAGCGTGCTCCAGGACTCAGCCTCAGTGTTCAGCCTGCAGCAGAGCCTCCACGTTTCTCCTCTTCTTCTTCCTCTTCTTCCTCTCTGCGCTCGTCTTCCCACCTCTCTTTCCTCCTCTTTCCCCTCTTCTCATTCTGTCTGCCACCCCCTTCTTCTATAATCTCTGCTTTTCACTTATCACCACTGATCTCTCCTCCTCCTCCTCCTCCACTCTACTTTTCACTCTCCATCCCTTTTCATTCTTTTGGACCTCTTTTTTTCTTTCTCTTGGCGCATGGAGTGAGAAGGTTTTTTTAACTACTCCACTCTCTCCTGTCCTCCTCCCTCCATCACGTCCCATGGGCATCCGTGCGTCTGCCAGGTAAGAGCTGGATGTGTATGTGTGTGTGTGTGTGTGTGTGGGTGAGCAGGCGTGACAGCCACAGGCAGTTAGAGGTTGTCTTGAGACAGCTCCAGGTGAATTTTGAGTGTTGCAGAAGTCCCTGAAGTATGCTGCCTTCACGTTGTCTGGCCATCAGAGGGTATTCAACTGTCTCCGTCCAACTGTCGATGTACCGCAGTGAGAAAAAAAAACTTGAACGCACGATTTTGAAAAGGCTTGATCATCTGCTGCCTTTCGCTGGTGTTCGGTTCAAAATGTCATTTTTATGTCATTTGTATTTGCTAAGTATTTCTCCCTTTTTCCTCTCATATAGACATTGTGTCCCTCTAACCTCCACCGTTCTGTCCTTTCATAATTCTGCTCTCGACTTACTAAAAATAGTGTTCATTCTGGCAGCTATATTTAGATCTAGTCCTTGTCCTGGGATCAAAGGTCCAATGTGTCAGTTTTTTAGCTTAATCCTTCATATTTTAATGGGATTTTAGTCAACAGAAAAACATTTTAGTCAGTTATCAAGAACCATGAACATCTATTATATATATTATATTATATATCTTTTGTTGTGTTCATCAATATATTAGTCAAATGAAAACTTTGTGAACATTTTGGTCTTGTTTTGTTCATGACCAAACATGTTTAGTATATTCAGTATCTAGTCTGTCGATGCAGCAGGTGCTGCAGAGAAACAGCCAACAGTCACTGAAATGGATGCATATGATTCTTTGTAAAATGCTTTTTTTAAATACATATCTCATCTTTTTCTATAGTAATGTGTCACTTTTGTCTCATATTTCTATTAGCAATAACATGAGAAGATTCAGTCAGTTTTTGTTTGCAAATATTAATTTCATCTCATCCCATGTTTGGGAAGAAGCCATGTGGAGGTGCCTGACTAATGTTTTCACAACTTTTGTTACCAAAATTCCCCACTATACTGAAGCCCAGTTTAAGCCCACTTTTTATTATTGTTCATTACAGCAAGCGTTGCTCTAAAGCTTGTGTCTGTTTGAGTATCTGAGATAAAACAAACAGCAGAGGGAACAGGGAATTGTCGTTCACGTTTGAAGCACTAGGGATGAGGGATGAGAGGAGACTGACCTTGGCAGTGTTTTGATAGATTTCTACACTGTGTGCATGGGAGTTAATGAATAAATGCAGTGTTGTTTTTACGCCTTTGCCACACGGTGTGTGGGCTGACCAAGTTCTTGAGTGTAAGTGCCGAAATTGCTTAAGCTACAATCACAATCAAGCCCAGAGAAAGGCTGGAGGCTGCACATTTGTCTTTAAGTAAGCGCAGTACAAGTTAAAGAGAACACATTAACTAGTAAAAACATCCAGTGTTTACTCTCTTCAATGCTGCTGTTAAACGTAGGGAGACCCAAACATTATTTTTGGTTATGAGCAAATGAAAAATGGAGTGTGCCCACTCCAGTGACACCTTTTCTTTTGAGAGAAAAATCTCACAACAGATGGGCGAATATGTAGAAGCATAATAATCACAATCTTTTTCTCTCAGCTTTTTCTCCTTGGAGGATTCCTCCTACTCATATGAGCCAGACAGATATATCACCAACAGGCCAATATCACTGGGTGATATTTGGATTATTACAGATATATCTGGTACAGCTCATGGGTTGACAGATATGCAAACAGAAGTTGCAGTATCTGTTTCACTGGCTGCATTTTTATATATTTTGGTGTCTGCATCAAAACCCTGAATTGTTCAGGCTCCAAAAAAGAGAAATTTTAATTCGACTCACTTGAACTCCGAGCCCTTTCTTGTCAAAATAGTAAAGGACCTAATTTATGAATTAATCTCTGACTCACTTCAGCTCAACAAAACAAACCGTTGAGTTCTGCAGGCGGACGAGCGTGACGCAGCTTTGTAAGCATGCGGAGACGCATCCAAAGTGGTCCGTCTTCTTCTGTTGCTTAGACTTAAGCCAATGAACTGATTATCTAGGCGTGCTAATCCTAGTGACTTCTAACATCGTTTGCAAGCACGTCACAATAAAGTAGCATTAACCAAAGCAATCAAACACATTTCTTTTTGTCTCTCCGCTATCACATTTTAGAAGCAACGGCAGAAAACAGTTAAGAGTGAACTGTTTTTCTTCAGAGGGTATGTGGCAGCGTCAGCTGCTCAGACCCTCTCATAGCTTAAGAGATAATTTGACTTGCTTTAATTAGCTCCAAATCCTCCCCAGCACCATCCAGTGTTTACTGTTAAACTGAAATAGCACGTCCAAATGTAGCACACAGGGACTGATGTGCTTTGCATATTAGAAAAATTCAAATGAGATATTTTGTATGCAAGACCACCGTATGTTTATTTGAAATATTATGAAGAAAAACGATGTTGTTGTGCTGTAAACATCTGTCTGCAGTGCATGCAGAGAGCAGGATTTCTTGCTGGAAGCTGTTAGCTGTTCTTTACCTCCACAGTGCACCACGATCAGCCCTCTGCAGTAATACAGTGAAGCAGCATAAGGACAAGGGCTGCAACTAACGATTGTTTTCATTGTTGATTAATCTGTTGATTATTTTCTTGATTAATCAATTAGTTGTTATCAGGTGAGAAATATTGATCGGTGCTTCCCAAAGCCCGGGAAGACGTCCTCAAACGTCTTTGTATGCCCACAACTCAAATATATTCAGTTTACTGTCATAGAGGAGTATAGAAACCAGAAAATATTCACATTAAGAAGCTGGAATCAGAAAATTTTGAATTTGAAAAAGAAATACTCACACTGATTAATCGATTATCAAAATAGTTGGCGATTAATTTAATAGTTGACAACTAATCGATTAATCGTTGCAGCTCTAATAATGACTCATGATCTTCGGCTCTTCAATAAAATACTAAAGATAGTGGGGTAATAATGCTCTGTGTCGGCACAGGAATCTTTGCTCCTAGTCTTGTTTACTTATTCTTCGATCTTTTCCTGATTTAGTATTTCATGTAGGCTTTCTTCAGTTTTAGTACAGCTGTTGTGTTGAGACAACATAACAAAGCAGGCAACAAGCCAAACAGATGCCCTGTTTTGTTCAGCAATACAAATTAAAAAAAGGTGTTTGTTTTCAGCATAGTAAGGTATTGTAAAAAGTATATTTTTGGTATTTGGAAGGACTGTGATGAATATAAGATGCCCCTGGTTCATCTGTCTAAGCCACTGATTGAATTGTGACCAAACATGTTAATGCATTATTGTGGTGTGCTTAAAATTGGACTGATTGGCCTGCAGGGGATGCTGGCAAGTTTATTTTTAGTGGTTACTGATTGGCTGAAGAGTGTTGACATGATTCATTGGTGATAGATGATTTGTTTGTTACTCTGTGGTTTGGATTCAGTGGGAGAGACACAGTACCAGTGCAGTCTCTTCTTTCAGCACCACGGACAGCACCAAGAGGATGAGCAAACCAAGAGCTATTCAGTTTGTCCAGAAGCGGTCATTTACTTAAAGGGATAGTTTGGGTGTGGGGTTGTATGAGGTACTTATCCATAGTCAGGGTATTACCTACAGAAGATGACGGTCGGCACGGCCCCAGTTTGGAGAAGCAGGCAGGAGTTACCGACACGGAAGCAAGGCAATACAAGGCTGTGGACGCAGCCGGCAGCTATATGTATTTTAGCCACCTAAAAGAAAGGTTCACCTAAAAACAGCATTATCAGTTGAAGTCTACGCTATATTTAGAATATTTTCGCCAGTTAACTTTGCCGTGAGACAGCTATACAGTCTATGTTTCCAACGGGGAACTGAAGTCGTTATCTATGCTCTCGTCGAAAGCAACCATACTCCATTGGAAAAAAACTTAAATTTTACTTTGCAGAACACAGATCTACGTCTGACTCGATCAGTTAGGTTTTTTTGTATTATTGTGTGACTTTGGTAAGTTTGGATTCACCAAAGTCACACAGTGGCACAAACATGCTAACCGATCGAGGCGGCGGTTGACCAGCAACCTCCGTGTTCTGCGAGGTAAAATTACAGGTTTTTATCAGTGGAGTCCGGTGGCTTTGGCGAGAGCATAGATGGATATAACGGCTTCAGTTCCCCGTCGGAAAGGGCTGTCTAACAGCAAAGTAAACCGGTGAAAATATTCTAAATATAGCGCACACTGGGCTTTTATTTTAGGTGGCTAAAATACGTTTTGGTGCCGGCCCCGTCCACAGCAGTACACTGCTTTGGTTCTGTGCGGTAACTCCTGTCTGCTTCTCCAAACTGGGGGCGTGCCGACCGTCATCTCCTGTAAGTAATACACTGATTATGGATAAGTACCTCACTTCGAAACACCCAAGCTATCCCTTTAATAGATCACAAAACAAGAAAGAGATGATAATGTGTGACCATAATTGGTTTAGTTGGTCCTTTGGCTTTAATAACTGACTCAGGTAGATTATGTAGTGTTCCAAGTTAATAGTTTGTCCAGCTGGATGCTCTCCTCTGGAGCACCGGTTGTAGTTACTGTACATGCTGCACCTTCATCATCTACGGGGGCCTCTTGTTTTACTTGTTTGATTTCTCTCTTGAATCCTGTGTGTGATTCCTCTAATGGAATCAAACACGGTCTCTGTTACTCTCCAATGAGCTGTCCTATATGAACAACTCAATAATTCATTCCACTTTGTTCAGATTCACACATCACAACATGCTCATTTAAGCACTGAGCAATCACCATGACTTATTCAACAGTACTATTAATGTTTAATAATATTAGGTCCTGGTTGAAAGAGTCTCATTGTTTAATACTATGTGTTTTTTGTGCAGCTTTTAGTAGGTGGTTTAAAAGAAAAATAAATCCTACTTCTCCTCCCTCCCTGTACTTCCTACCCAGCTGTTTGGGACTTATTGTGTAACTGATTGACAACACAGATTCCTGAGCCACTTCTGTTATTGACACTATCCATGCTGTTTTTAAATTAATTTAAAATTCCACTCCAGAAATGCGCTTTAATGTGGGTCTCAAATGAAAGTACTTTCCTTATCCGATGAGAGGTTCACACTTTAAAGGACAAAGGGTGTTGTTTCATGTACAGATTGTAAAGCCCCCTGAGGCTGATTTGTGATTTTGGGCTATACAAATACAATTGACTTGACTTTATTTAGGAGATAATGAAGTATTATGAGACTTAAAATGTTACAATCAGGCAGAGAGCTGTTTAAAACAGTGTTCTGTTACTGAGTCCACTTTTTTCTCTTTTAGTGTGAGCTGCTATTTTTGGTTGCAGCTAAAATGAGTTTGGATTCTTAAGTTAAGAGAGGAGGAGAGGTGAGAAACAATTTATGAGGTGAAATTGGCCTTCTCTGCAGCAGCTCTCTTAGCCAGGACACTTAGCTGGTCTCATCCATTTACGTCCCGCAGTGTTTCACAGGTGACCTGTGTCTCTGTATCAGGCGTCCACAAATATGAGAAGAGAAACAATACAAAGAGAAAATATAGGGACTGACACTTCCTGCTATTTTAAATTGATTAAAGGTGTTCTGCAGTTATATTCTTGAAGTGGCCTCGTATGTCTTAACATGACACAACAATGAAAATCTCATTAACTTCAGTGTTGTATTTTCTCTGCTTAGACATATTTGCTGTCATTACTGGATATTAGTGTTGTCCTCAACCATAGAAATTCTTATGCATGATTTTATACTCCTACGGTTGTGTGCTTATGTGTTCTGTGTGGGCTCATCTCATTCACGCCAAACATACATAGTACTGCGGTGGACTGAGCATAGCATGTAATTTCCATTTGATTTGGACCCACGGTTTTCAAATCCTTTGTCAGGCGCTCTGTGGTTTATTTGATAGGCGTGATCAAGTAGTTCAACATAAGTTTGGTCCAACACAACAAAAATACACAAGAGTTGGCGGATGAAGTCGAACTCCTGTGAATTAATAATGTTGTTGTTGTTGTTGTAATGGATGTGAGGTAGTTCTCCTGAAATCCCACCACCCGGCTCTGATGTCCAGACGAACTTCTGCAGTGTCTGCAATGCCTGGCGCGTAGTCACATTTTTCAGGAAATGCGTGGCTCTCTACGAGCGCTCTGCAGTTTTGCAGAAGCTCTGCGCAAACGTTTCCGCAGAAGTATAAATTAGGCATTAGTCGACGAACACTAATACAATTTTGTCGACTAATCGATTAGTTGATTTAATCGACAGATCTGTGAAACTGAGTTTCAAAAAATCATACAAAAGCACCATTTTAACTCTTGTGTTTACCAGAGATGCGCTCACAAGTTTCTTGGGAATAAGTCATTCAGCGTGAAAAAAAACAACTAATTCGCTCAAGAAATCTTAGTCGACTAAGACCAAAACGAACGATTAGTCAACTGATCTACGGCTGCAACCAACGATTATTTTCATTGCCGATTAATCTGTCGATTATATACAGCTTTCTTCTGTCCCTTTGTGCTTACATGACTGTTTTTTCAGAATTATTAAACAGGCTCCTGATCTTTGCTTGATTGTACTTTTGGTGAAGAATTTGTTCGTATCCACGATATTACTCATGAGTTTCACTGGATGAAAACACACTGTAAGATTTTTTGATAAAATGCCTCTGAAAATGACGTATTATGGAAATCACATTCTCGAATGTTGACTCTTTCCTCTCAGTGTTACACGATTTCTGTTTCTCTCTGTGAGCCAATCTGATGTCTTTCACCCGTTTTCCCACCGTCGCTGTCCCTCCCTTTGCGCTTCCTTCCTCCCCTGTCTTTTACGTTCCTGTCTGTCTTTTTGATTTCTCCTCTCCCTAACCGCCCCTCTCTCTCTCTCTCTCTTTTTGTCTCCCCCCCTCAGACCAGAGCCTCATGGTCGTGGAGGCGGCTCTCAGCCGGGCCAGGCGGACTCTCCAACCCCAGAGCAGGACGAGGAGATCCTGGGCTCTGATGACGATGAGCAGGAGGACCCCAACGACTACTGCAAAGGTGGGTGTTGTGTGTATATATATCCAGGCCAATTAAACATAGTATTAGTACAATGACATAAATAGTACTTGTATTGACATATATTTTAGCAATTATACACATATTACATTAGATAAAACATGATTAAATATCTAATTTGGAGTAAACCTTAAATGTTTTTGTGTGCATATCAATGTGTGTGAAATGGATTTTCTCTCAAATTCATTTACACACCAGCTTTACTCACTATACAATAATTAAACAACATATATCTGCATATTCCTTTGGCCAGGTGGATATCACCATGTGAAGATTGGAGATCTCTTCCACGGGAGATACCATGTGATCCGTAAGCTGGGCTGGGGGCACTTCTCCACCGTGTGGCTGGCCTGGGACATCCAGTGAGTTTTGCTCCTAAACTTGACTGTGCGACGGTGATGTGCAGATTTACAGAGCACATGAGTGGATTTCACCGAGCAACACTTCCGAAAAAGAAGGGTCTAAAATAGTGTCTGTATCTCTTAACAGTAGCCATGGAGTGCTGTGTGCATGTATGTAATGGTCCACAGTGACAGCCACACATTTACTTTTTCCATGTTGCTGCCTTTATATGTGATATTTATAGAATATACTGTATGCTAGAGTATTCTGTAAGGCCTCGCAACCCCCCCTTGAAGCTTTGGCGGTTATTAACCACTGAGTTAAACCCCTGATTTTTGTGTGTGTTTTTCAGGGAGAAGCGCTTTGTGGCCATGAAAGTTGTAAAAAGTGCTGAACATTACACAGAAACTGCTCTGGATGAGATCAAGCTGCTGAAATCCGTAAGGCACACAGTCACCGTGACATAAACATATTCACACTGGCTCATAACTCCAGTGATTCCAGTGCCCGCAACTTTCACAACCCTGTGTGTGTTTTTGTGTGTGTTTTCCAGGTGAGAAACACAGATCCCAGCGACCCCAGCAGAGAGAAAGTGGTGCAGCTTCTAGACGACTTCAAAATTTCTGGCATGAACGGCACTCGTATCCTTTGTTCTTTGGAAGTAACCGTTCACGTGTCCCCAGAATACAGAAATCCACTATTTCTTTTAGATGCTCTACCCTTTTCCTCGCATCTAATCAGATTGGCTGAGTGGGAATGATGAATACATACAATATTGTTGTCCACTTTTGATGAAGTTATAGGTTTTGCAAAGCAATGTCTTGTTTATAAGCTGAACAGCGTCCTTTTAAAACAGTGCATACCGACCAGTGTGTCAGCCAATAGTTTACATTGTAGAAGGTTTTCCGGTGCTGTCGTTCTGTGAAGGAAGGGAACGATGCAATAACAGCAACTTAAATGCTTGGCGTCCTTCCATTTTCTCTTCCGTTCTGTTGCTGTCTCACTGTGATGGCTTGGACATACTGATTACACTCATTCCAGGCCAAATAGCTAACTTTAGTGTGGAACATCCAAGGGTAAGACTGCATCACCTCAGGCCAGACATTAATTTAGCTCATCCTTGTTATAGTGCTCGAAGGCCACATTTGTCTGCATTACTTTTAAAGATGGAGCATCTCTCAGCCGACCATAATTATTGAGCTTGTTATGCGAACAGCAGTGACAAGATACCATTTTGAGTGCCAGTCATTTGGCAGTCTAAAGTCTCCAGCAATTTTATTACACCCCCAGATTCACACTCTGCCCTGCTGTTCGTGGTTCACAGATGTTCATCTTGACGTTGGGCTCGCTGTGTGCTTTGGCACGTCTTTAAGCTTCACAGTCCCCAATATACCAGCGCTCGCTCTATCCCTGTCTCTCCCACGCCACCCAATCTACAGCAGTATATGTGCCCAGGAAAGGTACGGGCAATGGTGTGTGGTGCCGAAAGACTCGTTGACGTTATTTCATCTTCTTTTTTTTAAGCATACTTTTGTAGGTTTCCAGTGAATGAAGTCTTAGCTTGACATTGTAACAATTCCCCTCGTCGTAATCCACAACAAAAAAATCCACAGGACCACTCGGTAAAGTTCAACCATTTACTTCGACACATGAAAACATTGGTACAGAAAAATTGTCCATTTCCAGTGTTATCCAATTCAAGCGAGAATCGTTACAGAGATAGAAAGAGAGAGGGAGGTAAAAAAAGTTGTGTGGCACCGCTCTCCGCTGGCCTGATTGTCCCTCCGATTCCTTCTAACTCAATAAAACATGTAAAGTACAGTTGTTTTACATATTGACTTAAATTATCGTTAATTAATCAAACATCAACAAACTGCATTTAGGCTCCTACAGCTTTCAATCAGTGTTGAGCTTTGCTGGTGAGAAATATAGTTTATATAAATATAATTAATATTGTTATATTTCTCAAATTCAAAATAATCTGGCTTTGGATCAAGAGAAATGTGTAGCTCTGTGTATGATTATATGTGTGTTATTATAAACTTTATTGGCGTAGGTCCCCTGTAGATTGAGAAAACTTTTTGACATGTTGTGTTAGTCCTTGACGGCGTATCTCTTCAGATGTGTGCATGGTGTTTGAGGTGCTGGGTTATCACCTACTGAAGTGGATCATCAAGTCGAATTATCAAGGCCTGCCCCTACCCTGTGTTAAAAGCATCATACAACAGGTACTGTACAGCTACACCTAAACAATTTGTCTTTAAAATATTACTTATTATTTATTGTTATTAAGAGGACAAAATGATCATTTCATGTTTGAGTGCAGAGTCAGTCAGACTGTGGACTGCACTATTGTAACACTAGCAACAAGAAAAACAGATACTGCTCTGAACATCCGTCATTTTTACACGCTGACTTTTCTGCACCGCAGGTTCTGCAGGGTTTAGACTACCTCCACACCAAGTGTAAGATCATCCACACGGACATCAAACCAGAGAACATTCTGCTGACCGTCAACGAGCCCTACATCAAGAAAATGGCTGCTGAAGCTACGCAGTGGCAGAAGACCGGCGCTGCACCTCCCTCGGGTTCTGCAGGTCACAACCTTTCCTTTTCCTCAGCACTCCACTAAGCAACTTCTGTGGTTTGATCGGCATGTTGCTGACAAGGAAGAGGTTTGCTGTTTAGATTTATCAGCAGGTCCAATGCCTGACATTAGGGTTTGACTGACATGTTACTTACTTAGTGGTTCACACAATAAGTGTGAGCCATTATCATCAATTAATGCCATTAAAACAACTACTTAAACAGGTAATTTGATCAATAAATGTTTTTAATTGGATTGTATTGTCTAGAGGCACAAACCGGCCATAAATACGCCAGTGTTCCAGCTCCGTGGTATAATCCTCTTTTGTGTCTGATGGCAGCGTTGAGAAACTTGAAAGCATGTGGAAGTTTCTAATAAAAGCGGAGCGCTTAGCCGTGTGTCAGTATGAGTCACCGCTGGAGCAGTTATGGAAATTACCGACTTGCTCAGAGGACTGTGTGACTCCCGCTGAGCCGGGTGCCGCCGCAGAGACAGTCTATTAGTACAGCTCGGTGTGAATCAACTCAGCCACCCGAACAGAATACTAATTATAGAGAGGCAAAGGATACGCCACATATGTCGCTCACTAATGTAATCCTCTGATTTTTCCTGTCTCCTACAGTGAGTACAGCCCCAGCACCCAAACCAGTAAGTTATGTGTGTTTTTTATTCTTTACCAGATCTGAGGACTTTGTGTGGGATCGTATGAGGTACATATTCATAGTCAGTGTATTATCTACAGTAGATGACGGTCGGCACGTCCCCAGTTTGGAGAAACAGACAGGAGTTACCGCACGGGAGCAAAGCAATGTACTGCAGTGGACGGGGCTGGCAGCAAAACGTATTTTAGCCACCTAAAAGAAAGGCTCACCTAAAAAAAGCAATATCAGTCTAAGTGTATGCTATATTTAGAATACTTTCACCGGTTTACATTGGTGTCAGACAGTCTTTTCCGACGGGGAACTAAAGCCGTTGTATCCCACTATGCCTCGCCAAAGCCACCAGACTCCATTGAGAAAACAAACTGTCATTTTACCAAGCAGAACACGGAGGTTGCTACCGCTGCTTCTATCGGTTAGTTTTTTTTTGTTATTGTGTGACTTTGGTTAATTTGGATTCACCAAATTCACACAATAACACAAACAAACTAACGGATCAAGCCAGCGGTAGACCAGCAACTCCCGTGTTCTGCGGGGTAAAATTACTGTTTTTTTCAATGGAGTCTGGTTATTTGGAGAGAGCATAAATAATGGCTTCAGTCCCTGCCAGAAACATAGACTGTATAGCTGTCTGATAACGAGGTAAAACTCCTGTCTGCTTCTCCAACGTGGTGGCGTGCCGACCGTCCTCAACTGTAGGTAATACACTGACTATGGATAAGAACCTCATACAACCCCACTTCAAAACACCCCTCCCCCTTTAAGTCAGAATACAAACTTAGATTTTTTCCTCTCCTCCTGTTCTCTTTCCCAAGATGGCCAAAATGTCAAAGAACAAAAAGAAGAAGATGAAGAAGAAGCAAAGGAAGCAGGCAGAGATGCTGGAGAAGAGGATCCAGGAGATGGAGGGAGGAGCAACAGAAGGAGGAGAAGAGGAGGACGATGAGGAGACAACAACAGAGACCACAACAGAGACCACCGAAGATACGACTTCAGCCACCATCTCGATGTCTGCCACGCTGCAAGACATCGCTAACCATACAATCACAGGTGAATGAGATTGAGATGGAGGACAGCAGATAACAGTTTGGTTAAAATGTTTTTTATTGATTTGTTGTTTTAAAAAAATCTTAATAGATGGTATGCATTAACATGAGGCATCAAGAGTTGAATGATCCTCACTGTATTTTACCACAGACTCGACTCCTGACGAGCAGCCCCAGCAGATACCAGAGGTAAATGAGCGGGGGGAGAATGCGGCCGAGGAGGAGAACGGGATGGAGGTGAACTGCAACGGCCACGCTTCCAGACCGGAGAGCGAGACCAGCGTAGAGGTACAAGGGACCAAGCAGTTGACAGAGGAGCAGGAGGACCAACAGAACGCAAACCAACCAGAAAGTAGCACAGAGACCCAGGACACGTTAAGTAACAAAGAAGAGCATCAGACCTGTAACGGTTCACCTGGGGACCCAGACGCCGACCCGCAGCAGCTCCCTGCCTCTCTCAGCCCAGACTGTGTCACTGTGGAGCTGAAGGACGGAGACGAGGAGGAGGAGAAGAAGGGGGAGGAGATGGACACTCAAGGGGAGACCAAACGAGGGGATGAAGAAGACGACAGCCAGGATGGTCAGTTAACCTTTTACCACACCTTTTTTTTTTTTAACCAACTGTATGATGATAGATGATATACATTGTGTGTCTTCTGGTTCTGGCACTTTTGAGTATGCTGTGTTTTTCTGGATATGAAATGAAAAATATTTTGGATGTTTTGCATTGTTTATATCAGGCTGTGATCACACACTCAGCACTGAATTAATCAACATGTTTTGTTGTGGAATATACAGTATATTTTCACACTTCCTCTGAACAGCATGAGATTATCAATAGCATATTAGCGCACGTGAACCAGAATTTGCTTTAATATGCACATTAAAGCTAGAGTTGGTAATCTTCTTCAAACACATTTTTTGTTATATTTGTTGAAATTCTCCGGACAGCAATCAATAAATCAAATGTTCTGACCAAAAAAAAGGGTAAAAGAAAATCTGGTGGCTGTCACAGGACTGTAATAAGCAGACTGCATCAGAAAAAACGTTGTGCTAGTAAAGCTGATAAATATGGATTAACCCGGCATATCACTAACAACCTCCGCTGACTTATTACTTAGAGGATACCCTGTAATCTAACACATGATAAACCCTCCAGTAGCATCCTCCACTCTGAATGTTTCATCTACAAAATGCAAACGTTGGTTTGTGAAGAGCTGTCACATTTAATATGATCCTGGGAGTTTTATTCCCAGTTGTTGGAATGACCCAGTGCAGTTTATGAGCATTCGGCCAACTTAGATTTTTCCTGGTCGTCTCCCATGTGTCTAAATTTTCTTCCCCCTGCCTCTTTACCTCACCCTCCTCTGTCCCTCTCCCCCTCTCTTCTCTCCTCTCTTTAACAGGAGGATCAGGCAACATGTTAGTGAACCCCCTTGAGCCTCTTAACGCTGACAAGCTGCAGGTTAAGATCGCTGACCTCGGCAACGCCTGCTGGGTGGTGAGTAGAAATTTAGTGCTCTTTATTTCTTATTTTACGTGTGCTTTAAATCGGACCTTTACGCTGCAAGGATTAATCGATTTGTTGAAAACTATTAAATTAATCGCCAACTATTTTGATAATCTATTAATCGGTTTGAGTAATTAAAAAAAAGTCTAAATTCTCTCCAGCCCAGTCCAGCTTCTTAAATGTGAATATTTTCTGATTTCTTTACTCCTCTATGAAAGTAAACTGAATATCTTTCAGAAAACAAAACAAGACATTTGAGGACCTCATCTTGGGCTTTGGGAAACACTGATCGACCTTTAAATCTTTTGTAAACACCGGCTCAATTATGACTTAATGCCTCATCATTCAGGATTTCTTTCTTCTTCTCACAGAACAAACATTTCACAGACGACATCCAGACACGGCAGTATCGATCTCTTGAGGTGCTGACGGGAGCCGGCTACAGCACACCAGCAGACATCTGGAGCACAGCCTGCATGGTAAAACAGACGCACACAGTCACAACAAACACT
Organism: Sebastes umbrosus; assembly: GCF_015220745.1. NCBI lineage: Eukaryota > Metazoa > Chordata > Actinopteri > Perciformes > Sebastidae > Sebastes > Sebastes umbrosus. Next base: position 31,226,074 of record NC_051269.1, on the reverse strand, counting down.
CTACTGAACTATGAGGAATTAATGTCATTAACACGGACTGGAGAAGACGAGCTGTAAAGTTATTTAAACTCTTTCAGCCGGTGGAGTTTTTATAGTTATCAAGTTTATTTGTTATCAAACGACATTGTGTGTAACCTTCAGGCCTTACAAACATGTTGAATGTATTTAATACTCCATAAAACATTTACCTTTCTTTAATACTTAATGGACCTGCATTGTTCACATCAGATTCCTGTCTTCTTTTATTGACTCATGGGGGATGATCCCCACTAACACTGTTACTGCAGTCGGCTGAAATGTGTATTGTGTTCATTAACATGAGCCCATAGGACATTAGGATAAGAGATACAGACAATATGTGAACCTGATCATCAAAATATTGGTTTACAGCAACACTCAAAAACTCCTGTTAACCTTTCCTGAATAGACATCCTACACTGACACACCCACACACAGCTGTGTGCATGTTAGGGATGTAAAACTGAACCGTAAAAAAACGAACCGTGGGCTTGTTGAACAGTTGCACCTCTATTAAATACAGGCCTGCTAATGATTTGATGGTCCCAGATACATAGAAGAGGCAAATATCTGAACATTGGTAGAACAAGTAGCCTTTCATATAATATAGAAATATCATTCATCACTATCAACCAATCTATCTCATCTATTTACATATTTTGGAGTTCAAACACAATGGTTATGGTAATGGAAATTATTCTGTTTTTCTTCCCCCGTAATGTGCAAAACAAACCGTGAGCCAAAAAACGCAGTACAAACCAAACTGTGAGCTTGTTGCACCAGTAGTGCATGTATACACACACAAAGTAAGATAAGCCATCATTAGTGAAAAACAGGAAACGGTTGCTGACCCAAACCCTAAATATGTAAAGGGTTGTGCCCACATTGACACTAACTTGCATACAACAAACAAAAGTCAGGGAATCTAGGTCTTGACCTCATTGACCACACTAATGTTCTTATATTTGTTTAATCCGTCCATCTACTGGTTATTGAGTTCATGTGTGTGTGTTTTATATCCTCAGGCCTTCGAGCTCGCTACTGGAGATTATCTGTTTGAACCCCATTCTGGAGAAGACTACTCCAGAGATGAAGGTCAGTGTTTGCCTCCCCTGAGACATCAGGTTTTAACTAGAGCGTTACTCCCAACAGACGAAACACGCTGGCATGGGTGCGAATGCCAGGTTCACAGAGGAACGTTGTGGACTTTGTAGAGTCCAGTACTTCAGACATTCATTGAGACTGTTCTGTTTAGGTGTTTGGCCTTCATCAGCTGTGTTTGTGTGTTTCTCTGCCTCCCCGTAGATCACATAGCGCTGATCATCGAGCTGCTAGGTAAAGTTCCTCGGAAGCTGATCTTGGCGGGCAAATACTCCAAGGAGTTTTTCACCAAGAAAGGTAAACACACCCCGTCACCAGCTGTCTGCCGTATAGCTAAATCCAGTTCATCCTTGAGACATGTTCAGGTGTTCGGTGCAAAAGTTCCTATTTCAGACGGAGCACCTGATTGCTCAGGGGATCAGCCATCTGCTCACTTTGAGGGCAGAACTTGCAAATTAAATTTAATGCAGCTATTTCCAGTTCATACTATAGAGGTGGTGTAGTGGATTTATGCCAACTAAAAACACTCTTACACATTATTTCATATGAAACCATTGTTTTGCACTCTTAAAGGACCAGTGTGTAGCATGAAGGGGGATCTATTGGCAGAAATGGAATATAATATTCACCTGAAAATAAGAATCGTTGTGATTTCGTTAATGAGCTGTTTATATCTACATACGAAGCGGGGACTCCTTAAAAACTTGGTATTTCACCCGGGGTGGTGTCTTGCGTCACACACACAGTGCTGTGTGCGATTCGTCTGCTCACATTGGGTTGTTTCGTCAGTTTTCGTCTGCATAAGCTAGCAAAACAGTAACCAAAAAAAGTTGTTTATTAACCTAAACTTTGCCTTAACCTGAAGATTAAACCTACAGGGTACCTCATGCCTAGTTGTAACTTCAAACCAAGATATTCTTTTTGTGATCATCGATTTACGAAGATACACTTAGACATTTTTTCCTCCTTGTAATGTTACTGCTGGTACGGCTGCAACCGCGACGAGACTTCCCTGCAGATTTTCAAATTGCTTTTACCGGACTGCAGATGAATTCTCAAATTGACCATCATAACTTTACTGGAAAATAAAGATGAAGGCTCCTCAGGAATAGATCTATAAAACGTTAAGCCAAAGAGCAGAGATAAACGTTCCTGTCCGATCACACTGATTTCTGACTCTCGCTCACACACACACACAACTCAACTCTCAGTATTTATAATTCCATGGGGCAAACGTTAATGTTACCTCTGCATATGAGGCTTGTTTACAAAGGAAACCTAAATGTAAAGTTAGCTTAACAGTAAGTTAACATTAGCTAGCCAGTCAATTTCATCCATTATACTCATGGCACATGATATGGGGCAAATTAAAAGTAGTAACCTATATTATTTCTACAAAACTAACGTAACTCGTGAACATGCACTCGCCAAAGCGTGTAGTGCTATTTTCTGCAAAACTACGCTCATCCGGGTGAAATACCAAGTTTTTAGGGAGTCCCACGGAGCCAGCCGCCATGTTTCAAACACCGGCTCTAGATAGGGACATTTAAGTTTTTGCGTCGTCCACCGTAGTTCTCCTTGACGCTTGGCACACGGGAGAAGTTTCAGCTGTTTGCAATCTGCCACCTCGCCTCACGCTGCACCTTTTTAAAATGTAACACATTACCATTCAGCAGTGTAATTGTCGATATCTCCTCCCAGGCGACCTGCGTCACATCACCAAGCTGAAGCCGTGGGGTTTATTGGACGTGTTGGTGGAAAAGTACGAGTGGTCCAAAGACGAGGCGCACACCTTCAGCACCTTCCTGCTGCCCATGCTGGACCTGGTGACTGAGAGGAGGGCCACCGCGGCCCAGTGTCTCTCCCACGCATGGCTCACATCCTAGAGGGCCGGGCCACGCACACCTCCACCCTCCATATTTTGAAAGGATAAATTAGGTTTGAAGATCCCGGGCTTGACATCATACAGCAAAACAAACACATTCTGTGTCTGTGAGACCCTGCGACTGCATCGTGCCTGCATCCTCCCGTCGTGGCTCTCGGATGCTTCCCATACTCACTTTGATGAATACAATAAAAAGAGAGACTGCTGCTGAGTTTTAGTCCTGTCCTGGATTACACTTCCTATATTTATGGCTCTTTTTTTTTACTGGCTGTATAGGACTTATCGACCTTGCTCTCTTTTTTTTTTCCTGACTCCAGCTCTTTCTCTGCAGCACATTATTCTCTGTATTTTTAGCTATAGATAATTGACTGTCGGATTTAAAAGGACGTTGCACTTGTCTACAAATGCAGAAGAAGGAAGGATGTTAACAGAAACATTAAGATCACCATCAAAACAGCATACTTTTATCATTTAGGTCATTAACAAGCCAAATCTTTGTTTGCCCGTCGTCATGTTAGCCGTGCCAGTTTTTATGCCTTTGGCTGTCAAATGTGTGCAAAGTGCTCAGAATTAATAAGTACGTAATGCTAACAGCCATGATGAGAGACTAGTTCTTAGCACTGTTAAGTTAGCTTTATCCTTAACAACTTTTGTACATTTGTATACAGGCATAACTACATGATTGGAAAGCATTTGGAGAGAGACTCATCAGAAATCACACTATTTTTCAGGACTGTGTAATCTGAGATTTTTCAAATGTTCATGTTGGTTTCAGCATTATCTTATATTGCGTTTTAAAAAAAAAAAGCACTTATATACACAAAATAATGTGAAAAACGTTCCGATTCCTTTCCTACTTCATGCACGAGAGGACAACTTTATGCTGTTTCATACCTGGATCGCTACTTCCTGTAACGTTTCCCACATTAACCGTCAAATCAAACTATACGTGGATCCACGTCCTGTGTGCAGTGCACCAAAGAGTCGGCCTTTAGTCTCTCCCTCTCTGCTCTGTACATTGAAGGCACAAGCTGAAATGTTTGGGCATTTATTTTACACTTTTTTTTCGGGAAAAATGCCTGGAGGAATGTTCAGGTGGTTTCCAGTAAAGCTTCATTTCGAGTGTTTCCACTGCACATGGAGGTGTTGGATTTGAAAATAATAGATTGTACTAAAAACAAAATGCTGTAATATTAATAATGCTTTGAATCCCCTCAAAACCATTTTGCTTGTTTTTCTACAAAGTCTCCTCTCCTTCTGTCCATGTCTCAGCTCTTCATTTGATTCTTTTTTTTCTGTAGGTGATAAAAAATAAACATTTTTCAAAATCTAACTAGATTGTATTCGCCTCATAAATCGCCACTGCAGTGTTTCCATTCTCTGACTAACACAAATAAGCAGAGATATAAAAGATTCTGTCATTAACTTAATGCATCATCAGGACATCCACATACAGTAGAGTGGTATCAGATTTTATTTTCTACTAACAGATCCATGATCTAAGTTTATTTTGAGGATCATTTTTTATTGGAGTGTCCAACCAAAGTCACTCCAAATGCTCCTTCAATACTTCACAGGTGTTGGTTTGCATGTCAAATGATGAATTTACATATTTAATGGTGTCTGCTTAGCATTTATAATAGTTCTCTCTCCAAAGTAACAAGGAGCTGCTCGTCATTTTAAATAATAAAATGCTTAAAAGCAAAGTCCACAGCATGTTCAATCAGCTAATGTTAGGCCGTAACATCTGAGCTGGAGGTGGACAGCGACTCTTCCCGTGTTCTCAAAGTCTGTGGATGAGCTGTCACCATTTCAAGGGCAGTATGATGGACTTCTTGTAGTAAGTTATTTTTAGCTTGTAATTAACTGTCCTGAAGCCTTGGAATACATTTGGATCCCTCGAGTCGGCGGTGCTCCTCGTAAAAACCTCGTCCATCTCTTCCCTCCGTTGTCCGCGGAGGGCCTAGGCATTATCTGTAGTAGAGAGGAAAACATTACTGGAAAGAGAAGATGATGTGTCATTGTCAGTTCAGACTGACGTAGATTTGTGGCAGTAGCTTAGCTGGATTTGAACATAAACACTATATAACAAGAGTCTACAGCCCTGCTAGTGGCTCTGTGAGGCTGGACACTACAGCTTTGAGCTGATGCTTAGCAGATTGTTATTGTTTACCATCTAAAGCCCCGTTTCCACTGCAGGAACTTGTACCCCCGGAACTAAGAACCTTTTGAGGAACTCATCGCGTTTCGTCAGCATTGTCTAAATTAAGTTCCGTGGCCTTTTTACCCCACCTGGGAGGGAGGTAGTACTTTCTCAGGGATTTTCACTGGATAAATGAAAACGTTGACCTGCTTGCGTCGCTTAACTAAGTCAGAAAATCACTAAATCACCACCATCCTGTGATAACTGTGTCCGTACAAAATGTTGTCGAGATATTTCAGTCTGGAGATATAGTGGTGGACTGGACAACATTACCATCCAAACCTTGGTGATTCATCACTTATACAGAGGTCCTTGAGGTTTCAGGGCTTCACCTCTTTCCATTTTCCCTCCAGCACTTAACCCTTTAACCCTCTGAAAGCTTCTCTCCAGTTAAATATCCTCATCCAGCTTGTGTCTTCCTCTCCCACCAACCAGCCGTTTATCCCCCCCCTCTCTCCTCCCTTCCCTTCCCTCTGGTACCTTTCCCCTCCACCTGGAAGTCCTCTGGCAGCAGCTTGTCCTGCCGGCTGCCCAGGCTGAAGGCCAGGAAGGAGAGGATGAGCGAGTCCATGATGCTGATGATGGCCAGGATGTAGGCCCAGCGCACCGTGCAGTTGCCCAGGGTGTACTTGTCGGTCCGCTGGCCACACATGCGCTTCACCTCGTCCGAGTCCCATCCGTCAGGATAGATCATACAGCCAATCACCATGCAGGTGCCTGAGACAGAGAGGGGTTTAAAATCAGGTACTTCAACACTCACTCTTAGCCATTCATTCATTCAAATGCACAAACTTTCAAGGATTTTGATGTAGGAAACCTGTAGAGTCTAACATTTACTACATTCACTTAAGTACTATACTTTAGTACAGACTTGAGATACTTTCTTTTAATGCCACTTTATGCTTCTATTTCATTACATTTCAAAGACAAATGTAGGACTTTTTACTGCACTGACAGCTTTGGTTACTACTTACTTTACAAACTAAGATGTTTGCATGCAAAACATATGAGAAGCTTATAAAACACTACCCAACAGTACAGCACATAACAAGTAGAGCTGAAACGATTAGTCGATTGACAGAAAATGAATTAGCGACTATTTTGATAATTGTTTAAGTCACTTTTTGTGTAAAAAATACCAATGATTTCATGGTTACAGCTTCTCAGATGTGAGGATTTGCTGCTTCTCCTTTTATTAATTCTTATTTTTTTTTATTTATTTTTTTTATTTTTACACACACACATGCAGGTGAGTTGCCTAGCAACTCCAGAGCATCTCAACCCCAGCAAGATGAACTTGTACATCCATTATTGACTCTGCAGAGAGACAGCCGCCCTCGAGCCGTCCCACCTCAGCATGCAGAGACACGTGAACTATCAGATGACGAGGTGAAACGTTAGCACATCGAACACACACTTTCACTTTCTGAGCCTCACACACACACTTTCACCTCCTCAAAGTTCTCACGCTCACTTTCTCAGTTCTCTTCCTCAATTTCAAGATAAGATAATCATTCTCATCAGCTTACTAACACGTTAAGTTAAATGTTGACACCACCTGAAATAATTAGGACTCAATTATTCTATTATACATGCAAGGTCAAACCCATGTATATACGTAATTACCCCCCTCAATGCTATTGTTTACGTCTCTAGTAAACTCATATTGAGTTGGCCCTGAAATATGGAAAATGTAGATTTTTCTGAGCCATAGTATCTCTGAAAACAAAATCATATATGAATCCTTTTGGACTAATATAGAGGCTAGGATGGATTTTGTAATATGCAAACATGGATGTGATTAATTTAGAGGCTTGAATAGTTAAAACAAGATATGAATATTATGTATGTGTGTATAATATACAGACATAAAAAAGTCTGGCATTTATTGGAGTGCACACACGCACACGCACACACACACACACACACACACACACACACACACACTGAGCGGCAGGTGTGCGCTGTATGAAGAGCGGAGAGAAGAAAGTGTAACAGCACACCTCCGGGTTAATCTCATTATGTGATTCATTACAGGCTCGTCCTTTCACTTGCAGCTACATCTGTTCTCAAGCTGCTTCATGTTTCAAACACAGGATCACGTCTCACTTCTGCCTGTGTGTGTGTGTGTGTGTGTGTGTGTGTGTGTGTGTGTGTGTGTGCGTCTGTTAAAGGAACTAGTGAAATGTTTCTGGATGCAATTCCCAGTTTAAATTTTCTTTTTAGACGTGGTCTTTCGTGGATATTTCACTCACATTTGAGTCTTCTTTTGTTTTTAATACAAGGCCCAAACACACTCACATCCTGTCTCTCTGTGTAAACAAACTGCCTGAAATTTGTTTTTTTGTTTCCTGTTGTGTGTTTCTAGCCAGCGGTGGAAAGTGACTAAGTACTTCCATTTCATGTTACTTTATCCATCAACTCATTTCAGGGGGAAATATTCCTACTTTTTACTTAACGTCATTGAACTGCAAGCTATGGTTACTTTTTGGATGGGAATTTTAAACCAATGTGTTTTAAAATTATAAACTGTTTAGGGAAATTTTGAACACAAGACTTTTACTTGTGACAAAGTATTTCTACGGTCCAGTGTGTAGGCGGTATCTAGCAGTGAGGTTGCAGATTGCCACCAACTAAAGCCTCTTCCAGTGTGCCAAGCGTGTTGGAGAGCTACGGTGGCCGACGTGAAAATGCGAATGTCCCTCTCTAGAGCCATCTGGAGCAGAGACAGTGCGTAGAGTGAGTACGTACGTAGGAAGTGAGTGGTGAAGCAAGAGAGAGAGAGCGGCGGCGATGGGAGCGAGTAACGTTATGGACTCCAGCCGAAGCAGGAAAAGTTAACAGAGTTTGGTTTGTCCGTTCTGGGCTACTGTAGAAACATGGCGGTGCAACATGGCGGACTCCGTGGAGAGGACCCGCTCCCTATGTAGATATAAAAGGCTCATTCTAAGCTAACAAAAACACAACGGTTCTTATTATCAGGTGAATATACACTAAAAAAAACATACTTACCTAATTGTTACACACTGGTCCTTTAAGTAAAAGATTTGAGCACCTCTTCCACCAGTGTTTCCATCATATTCATTTTCACATTGACGTGTCATCGCTTGCTTATTTATTAGTTAGATCAAGTAAGGTCTTCCTGTGTATTTCTTTGTGTGTCTGTGAAGTAATTCAAGTCTTGTTTAAATGATAAAAAGCTGAATAAATAACTCTAACTGATGTCAGAAACTGAAATTTGTTTGGCTCCATGCAAAATTAGACACAATGGCAAAGGTTAAGTGTTAAGTAAACCAATTGAAGGTCTCACTAGTGTGGTCATAAGTATTCTGGGTGTGCAGACATGAAGAAAAACTCAAAGATATATAGCCCACTAAGCCCAGACATAATTTGAAAGAATACTTAAAAGAAAAATACAAAGGTAGTGTATTTTAAAATTGTTTTTGTACTGCATTCTGTTATGAAATATAGCTTATATTTACAAAATATAGCCTTTACTGTAGGGTTATAATGTTAATAATCTATTAAAGAGACTATATTTAACACAAAATGTATGTTTTTTTATATGACTCATAGAGGCCTAAACTTAGCAGATCCTAACTTTGCTGTGCTCACTGGAGGCCAGCTGCATCCAGGCGCAGATCTTGTAGACGCTCCCGGCGTTGCAGAAGAAGAAGAGGCTGAAGCAGACGATGCTGCCCACCACCAGCAGCATGGAGATCCCCACGAAGAACATGGCCGTCTTAAAGGCGCCGGACGGGATGGAGCCAAAGTCCATCGCACTCCCTTTGCATGTGAGCTCCGAGGTGAGTGCGTTCCCGATGCAGTAGTGGAAGAGGCCGAAGTATCCGGCCTGCGGGGTGTGCACGCTGTCCCCGATCCAGTAGGGCTGGATGAACACCACCACGCAGATGATGGCGAAGGTGATGGTCAACACCGTCCACAGCACGCCCACGGCCCGGGCGTTACGCACGTAGTTGGTGTGGTAGATTTTGGCGGCCTCTTGAGCTGGGAGCATGGCGACACCCTCCTCAGATGTCTCCTGGGTGGTCTGAAAAGAGGAGAAAGTCCTTCTCCTGGATTTTCTTTCTTCTGTAAAACTGTTAAAGAGTGAACAGCCTTTAGTTTCCTGGATCCAGTATGACCGTAGATGCTCAAGAAGTTTCTTTGTAGTTAACTTAGCATTTGGCCTACATGTCACCATAGAGGTCATAAGTCTCCATAAATCAACCTACTAGGTACCATAGCAGCAGCAGCAGCAGCAGCAGCAGCCAGTGTCTTTAACTGTCAGAGTGTTTCCTCTCCAGGGGAGGCTGCGATCCTCAGGTAACCTTATGAATGATTCATGGTTAAAAGATCCGCCGAATCACTAACATTAAAGGAACAGTGTCTAACATTTCAGGGAAACTATTAGCAGAAATGGAATAAAATATTCATAACTCTGTTTTCAGTAGTGTATAATCACCTGAAACTAAGAATCATTGTATTTTTGTTAGCTTAGAATGAGCCCTTCATATCTACATGTTTCGACATTTTTTTCAGATCTTTTTTTTCAGACTTTTTTTCTGGCATTTTTTCAGACTTCTTTTGTCCGACATTTTTCAGAATAGCTCTTTTTTTACGGACATTTTTTCACACTTTTTTTCAGACATTTTTTTCCAGACATTTTTCAGATCTTTTTTTTCACACTTTTTTCAGATCTTTTTATTCAGACTTTTTTTGTCCGACCTTTTTCAGATCTTTTTTTTCGGACATTTTTTTCAGACTTCTTTTGTCCGACATTTTTCAGATCTTTTTTTTTCAGACTTTTTTCAGATCTTTTTTTTCAGACTTTATTTGTCCGACCTTTTTCAGATCTTTTTTTTCGGACATTTTTTTCAGACATTTTTCAGATATTTTTTTTCAGACATTTTTCAGATATTTTTTTTCAGACTTTTTTCAGATATTTTTTTTCAGACTTTTTTTGTCCAACATTTTTCAGATATTTTTTTTCAGACTTTTTTCAGATATTTTTTTTCAGACTTTTTTTGTCCAACATTTTTCAGATCTTTTTTTTCAGACTTTTTTCAGATCTTTTTTTTCAGACTTTTTTCAGATATTTATTTCAGATCTTTTTTTTCGGACATTTTTTGTCCGACATTTTTCAGATCTTTTTTTTCAGATCTTTTTTTTCGGACATTTTTCAGATCTTTTTTTTCAGACATTTTTCAGATATTTTTTTTCAGACTTTTTTTGTCTGACATTTTTCAGATATTTTTTTTCAGACTTTTTTCAGATATTTTTTTTCAGACCTTTTTTGTCCGACATTTTTCAGATATGTTTTTTCAGACTTTTTTCAGATATTTTTTTTCAGACTTTTTTCAGATATTTTTTTTCAGACTTCTTTTGTCAGACATTTTTCAGACTTTTTTCAGATATTTTTTTTCAGACTTTTTTCAGATATTTTTTTTCAGACTTTTTTTGTCCGACATTTTTCAGATATGTTTTTTCAGACTTTTTTCAGATCTTTTTTTTCAGACTTTATTTGTCCGACCTTTTTCAGATCTTTTTTTTCGGACATTTTTTTCAGACTTCTTTTGTCCGACATTTTTCAGATCTTTTTTTTCAGACTTTTTTCAGATATTTATTTCAGATCTTTTTTTTCGGACATTTTTTGTCCGACATTTTTCAGATCTTTTTTTTCAGATCTTTTTTATCGGACATTTTTCAGATATTTTTTTTCAGACATTTTTCAGATATTTTTTTTCAGACTTTTTTTGTCTGACATTTTTCAGATATTTTTTTTCAGACTTTTTTCAGATATTTTTTTTCAGACTTTTTTCAGATATTTTTTTTCAGACTTTTTTTGTCCAACATTTTTCAGATATGTTTTTTCAGACTTTTTTCAGATATTTTTTTTCAGACTTTTTTCAGATATTTTTTTTCAGACTTCTTTTGTCAGACATTTTTCAGACTTTTTTCAGATATTTTTTTTCAGACTTTTTTCAGATATTTTTTTTCAGATATTTTTTTCAGATATTTTTTTTCGGACATTTTTTGTCCGACATTTTTCAGATATTTTTTTTCAGACTTTTTTCAGATATTTTTTTTTGGACATTTTTCAGATATTTTTTTCAGATATTTTTTTTCAGACTTTTTTCAGATATTTTTTTTCAGACTTTTTTTGTCCGACATTTTTCAGATTTTTTTTTTCAGACTTTTTTCAGATATTTTTTTTCAGATATTTTTTTTCAGACTTTTTTCAGATTTTTTTTTTAGACATTTTTCAGATATTTCTTTTCAGACTTTTTTTGTCCGACATTTTTCAGATATGTTTTTTCAGACTTTTTTCAGATATTTTTTTTCAGACTTTTTTTGTCCGACCTTTTTCAGATATTTTTTTTCAGACTTTTTTCAGATATTTTTTTTCAGATATTTTTTTTTGGACATTTTTTGTCCGACATTTTTCAGATAGACTTTTTTCAGATATTTGTTTTCAGACATTTTTCAGATATTTTTTTCAGATATTTTTTTTCGGACATTTTTTGTCCGACATTTTTCAGATATTTTTTTTCAGACTTTTTTCAGATATTTTTTTTTGGACATTTTTCAGATATTTTTTTCAGATATTTTTTTTCAGACTTTTTTCAGATATTTTTTTTCAGACTTTTTTTGTCCGACATTTTTCAGATTTTTTTTTTCAGACTTTTTTCAGATATTTTTTTTCAGACTTTTTTCAGATTTTTTTTTTAGACATTTTTCAGATATTTTTTTTTTGACATTTTTTCAGACTTCTTTTGTCCGACATTTTTCAGATATTTTTTTTCAGACTTTTTTTGTCCGACATTTTTCAGATATTTTTTTTCAGACTTTTTTTGGATATTTTTTTCGGACATTTTTCAGATATTTATTTTAGATCTTTTTTTTCGGACATTTTTTGTCCGACATTTTTCAGATATTTTTTTTCAGACTTTTTTTGTCCGACATTTTTCAGATATTTTTTTTTCAGACTTTTTTCAGATATTTTTTTTCAGACTTTATTTGTCCGACCTTTTTCAGATCTTTTTTTTCAGACTTCTTTTGTCCGACATTTTTCAGATATTTTTTTTCAGACTTTTTTTTCAGACTTTTTTCAGACCTTTTTTTTCAGACTTTATTTGTCCGACCTTTTTCAGATCTTTTTTTTCGGACATTTTTTTCAGACTTCTTTTGTCCGACTTTTTTCAGATCTTTTTTTTCAGACTTTATTTGTCTGACCTTTTTCAGATCTTTTTTTTCAGACTTTTTTCAGATATTTTTTTCAGATATTTTTTTCAGACTTTTTTTGAGACATTTTTCAGATATTTTTTTCGGACTTTTTTTTTCCGACATTTTCCAGATCTTTTTTTTCAGACTTTTTTCAGATATTTTTTTTCAGACTTTATTTGTCCGACCTTTTTCAGATATTTTTTTTCTGACATTTTTTTCAGACTTCTTTTGTCCGAAATTTTTCAGATATTTTTTTTCAGACATTTTTCAGATATTTTTTTTCAAGACTTTTTTTGTCCGACCATTTTCAGATATTTTTTTTCAGACTTTTTTCAGATATTTTTTTTCAGATATTTTTTTTCGGACATTTTTTGTCCGACATTTTTCAGATATTTTTTTTCAGACTTTTTTCAGATATTTTTTTTCAGACATTTTTCAGATATTTTTTTTCAGACATTTTTTTCAGACTTCTTTTGTCCGACATTTTTCAGATATTTTTTTTCAGACATTTTTCAGATATTTTTTTTCGGACATTTTTTTCAGACTTCTTTTGTCCGACATTTTTCAGATATTTTTTTTCAGACTTTTTTCAGATATTTTTTTTCAGACTTTTTTCAGATATTTTTTTTCAGACTTTTTTTGTCCAACATTTTTCAGATATTTTTTTTCAGACTTTTTTTTCAGACTTTTTTCAGATATTTTTTTTCAGACTTTTTTTGTCCAACATTTTTCAGATATTTTTTTTCAGACTTTTTTTTCAGACATTTTTCACACTTTTTTTTCACACTTTTTTTGTCCGACATTTTTCAGACATTTTTCAGATATTTTTTTTTTGACATTTTTTTCAGACTTCTTTTGTCCGACATTTTTCAGATATTTTTTTTCAGACTTTTTTTGGATATTTTTTTTCGGACATTTTTCAGATATTTTTTTTCAGACTTTTTTCAGACTTTTTTTTCAGATTTTTTTTCAGACATTTTTCAGATTTTTTTTTTTTTACATTTTTTTCAGACTTTTTTTGTCCGACATTTTTCAGAGATTTTTTTTCAGACTTTTTTTGTCCGACATTTTTCAGATATTTTTTTTCAAACTTTTTTTTCAGACATTTTTCAGACTTTTTTTTCAGACTTTTTTTGTCCGACATTTTTCAGACATTTTTTGTCCGACATTTTTCAGATATTTTTTTTCAGACTTTTTTCAGATATTTTTTTTCAGACATTTTTCAGATATTTTTTTTCGGACATTTTTTGTCCGACATTTTTCAGATATTTTTTGTCCGACATTTTTCAGATATTTTTTTTCAGATATTTTTTTTCGGACATTTTTTTCAGACTTCTTTTGTCCGACATTTTTCAGATATTTTTTTTCAGACTTTTTTCAGATATTTTTTTCCAGACTTTTTTTTCAGACATTTTTCACACTATTTTTCAGACATTATTCAGATCTTTTTTTTTTGACATTTTTTTCAGACTTTTTGCAGACTTTTTTTTCGGACATTTTTTTCAGACTTCTTTTGTCCGACATTTTTCAGATATTTTTTTTCAGACTTTTTTCAGATATTTTTTTTCGGACATTTTTTTCAGACTTCTTTTGTCCGACATTTTTCAGATATTTTTTTTCAGACTTTTTTCAGATATTTTTTTTCGGACATTTTTCAGATATTTTTTTTCGGACATTTTTTTCAGACTTCTTTTGTCCGACATTTTTCAGATATTTTTTTTCAGACTTTTTTCAGATATTTTTTTTCCAGACTTTTTTTTCAGACATTTTTCACACTATTTTTCAGACATTATTCAGATCTTTTTTTTTTGACATTTTTTTCAGACTTTTTTCAGACTTTTTTTTCGGACATTTTTTTCAGACTTCTTTTGTCCGACATTTTTCAGATATTTTTTTTCAGATATTTTTTTTCAGACTTTTTTCAGATATTTTTTTTCGGACATTTTTTTCAGACTTCTTTTGTCCGACATTTTTCAGATATTTTTTTTCAGACTTTTTTCAGATATTTTTTTTCCAGACTTTTTTTTCAGACATTTTTCACACTATTTTTCAGACATTATTCAGATCTTTTTTTTTTGACATTTTTTTCAGACTTTTTTCAGACTTTTTTTTCGGACATTTTTTTCAGACTTCTTTTGTCCGACATTTTTCAGATATTTTTTTTCAGATATTTTTTTTCAGACTTTTTTCAGATATTTTTTTTCGGACATTTTTTTCAGACTTCTTTTGTCCGACATTTTTCAGATATTTTTTTTCAGACTTTTTTCAGATATTTTTTTTCAGACTTTTTTTGTCCGACATTTTTCAGATTTTTTTTTCGGACATTTTTTTCAGACTTCTTTTGTCCGACATTATTAAGATATTTTTTTTCAGACTTTTTTCAGATATTTTTTTCAGATATTTTTTTTCGGACATTTTTTGTCCGACATTTTTCAGATATCTTTTTTCAGACTTTTTTTTCAGATATTTTTTTTCAGACTTTTTGTCGGGCATTTTTTCAGACTTCTAACCCTAACCCTTTTTATAAATGCCAATTTAAACCCATACCAATTTATAAAAATATCATTCATGCATAGCGTATTTGATGATCTTATAAATCATTTACCAAAAAGTGACTCTACCCCATCATGTCCTTTATATGTTCATTTATTTTACGTCCTTACAATCAGTCATGTGACTTGTTGCCGGAAGAGACGACGGTAAAGTGGAAACGTGAAGTTGAGTTGGAGAGAAGAGAGAAGAGAGAGGAGAGAGGAGAGAGGAGAGAGGAGAGAGGAGAGAGGAGAGAGAAGAGAGAGGAGAGCCACCCACAGGACACCGGTGTTGTTAGAGTTTGTTGTGTTGGAGTACAGAAAGTGTAGTTTAGTGTTATCTAAAAGATGTTCAATGTCATGGCTGAATATTTAGCTGGTTTCGATAATGTGGAGGAGACGCAGGTTTCACGACGAGGCTTCACCGAGTGAACAACTCAAGTGAAAGGTAAGAATAAGGTTTTATTTCTCTGTAAGATCATTTCCATAATGTTTTCAGATACTTATAATAACAAGTCTGTCAGTGGCAAAAACAAGAAGGCTCAGGTCCAGGTTGAACAATTCTGAAGTTATCCTTTATTGTTGTAATATATAGCTTACTTTATTACATTATGTTATATTATATATTATATGAGAACCTCACACTTTATTTGATTGAATTTTATTTTATATTATTTTTAGGCTATTTTTCAATTGTGAACGAAGGAGAAATGTCTAAGCTGTGGGTGGTAGGGGGTACTTTGTTTCCCTGTTCGTCTTTCTCAGTTATATTTATTTATGGAAAAAAATGCTATTTTGCTTCAATAAAACATTAACGTAAAAAATATCCACAGAATAGAGTAAAACAGGTGGCAAGAAATAACCTAATCATTTTCCTTTTCTTTCTTTCTTTCTTTCTTTCTTTCTTTCTTTCTTTCTTTCCAGACCTACTTCTAGATTCATGTTTTAATGTCAAGTCTTAAAACAATATGTAATTGTTCCTCCTGTCCATAATCAACAGACAGTGTTTGCTTGCTGAGCCACAGCAGAGGGACAGAGCACAAAAAGACATATTTTGATCTAAAATGACAGTAACTTTGAAAGACACCTAGTTGATCAACCAAACTTCAGAAAGCATTTTATCACAGAAGGACTGTAGATTTTTGTCCCCCATCATATAGGAGTCATGTGTGATTGTGTGAAGACAGAATCTCACTTCTTTGTGAAAAATATAAGGATGTGAGAGATGTTTTCTTTGAGAAAATAAATAACATATATCCTGAGTTCATCCATCTCCCCGATCCTCAGAAAATACCATACTTATGTGGGGAGAAAAAATCAATGTGCAATATTAGCTGCAAAATATGTTGACTGTTGCCATGCAGTAAGAGGTGCTACAAGCTCCGAACATGTTTCTTATTGACTACAGTACATCTGTAAAATAATGTATATTTAAAATGTATTTGCTATATTGTGATTGTGATTTTTTTGTGATTCTTATTTGTGAAATGTAATTATTAATTAATATGTAATTTAGCATTTGGCAATAATGTAACCCTGAACATTCATGCCAATAAAGCTTATTTGAATTTGACTTTGAATTTGAAGTATGAAGAGACTCTTCACAGCCAGTAAGAACAGTTACAGCAACCAATAACTCTGTCAATGTACGGATGGGTGTTTGAGTATTGATTTAAGGAATGTGAACCTGTCCTCTCAGTCAGAAGTAAAGACTGAGCCAGTGATGGAAAGAGACCCTGTGAGGGTCTGAATAACTTACCTGTATGTACTACAGTCTAACACTAGAGAGAGCTACAGAGCTTCAGTGTAACTACATCACCAGTATGTTTCCCAGTTTTGCCCCAAATCACTCTTTAGACAGGTCCCGAATCCCAGATCTTTGCACCTCTATTAACCCATTTGTGCCAACAACTGATTTGTTTTTTAATTTCCTTTGGTGGAAGTGTTCTCTGGGCACAAATGTGAAGAAATGTTCTAAATCGGTCAAACTGCATGGCCGAGAAGTGAGATTTTCTTATCATACTACATCTTGACTTTGGGCACATGGGACTACTGTTTTTGCGATAGACTCCATTATATTTTAGGAAAAAGCAGTCGTCCCAATGTGTCCAAATACTAGATATAGTAAGATATCTCAGAAACTATAAGAAGCCCAATCAATTATTTGGTATCTATGAACTCATAACAAGTTGAATATCAAAGATATGCACACATATACAGTGTAAAAACAATATTTCATATGGAAAGCATTTAATAAACACAATAGCGTTTCCCCTCATTTTTCAAAAATCCTGACTTTCATTGATATTGATATTAATAAAAATGATTTTTCATGTGATATAAAAATGTCAAAGTTGTATTGTTAGACACTTGCCATATGTCCGTACCAAATTTCAAAACTATTGACCAATCAAAACAAATGTTGTGTCATTTTTCCTTATCATACTAAATATAGTCTTTGGGCACAAACGGGTCAAACAGGCCAGACGTGTTACGATTAAACACCACAGTTTAATTGTTTTTACTTACTTACTTATGTATTTTAAGTTGCAAAACCAAACCATGAATCAATTACAAGTCAAAGTCCTAGATGAAAAATTATACTTAAGGGAAAATACCGAATTTATCAGTGAAAAGTACTTAAGTGTTAAAAGTAAAAGTATTAATTATGTTATGCAAACTGCCCCCTTTCAGAGTATATATATGATTAATATAATTACTGATGCATGTGTACACACTTTAATGTTGGTTAAATCTACAACAATGAATTATATTTTATAAGCTGATTTTATGTTTTCTATGTAAAATCTTAATCTGCTAAATGACTATTAACTCTAGCTCTCAGATAATTACAGTAGAGTAAACAGTACGATCAATAATTCCCTCTGAAATGTAGTAGCCTATAAACCCATAGGCTAGTATATAGTATATATCTTTTCACCTATTATTTGTATAACATGTGTGTGGTGTCCCGTTCAAAACAAGTTCTCCCAACTGCTGCATTTATTCCAGCAACATTAAATTATTATGTCAGAAAAAGCAGCGTGAAAATGCACGTTTGTTACAGTCACACGTGGGCTGTAAATGCATTTATTTCCACAATGCGTTTCACACAGTGAAGTTGTGCAGCTGAGTCTGTAACGTAACACATTCCTTTGTCTCATAGTGTTTTTCCATGTCCGTTGTTCTCAGTGTTGGCCCACATACTGCTGCGCTGCGACAACACATGAATGCACTGACTTAAAGAAGCCCTCTCACATGCCTAATGCTGACATAATATTGACCTCTAGCTTTCAGATCCTAATCAGCCAATACTTCAGGTGCACAAAGCCTCTAGCTGACTGAATAATGCAATAATCTTAGAGCTGATTTTTGACCTAGAATCCATAATTTTCTCTGAGACACGTCTATGATGTTTGTTCACTCTTAGTTTAGTCCCAGTTAATATATTTTTTTTACTGTTGATCTAGTACCTGTAACAGGTTGATACAGTATATAGATCTGCCACCCGATTTGACTGTTATCAGGCCATTGAATAGGCCTTATCAGTCGCTATAAGCACCGTAGATGTGGGTCACTAGGGGCCTACTAAGCCTCCTACGTTTTAAAAGTGAAAGTGAAACTTAAAAGCATCACCTTCTTACATGTTAAACTAAATGAAACGTTACGTTTTGAACACAAACAAAAATACATCTTTAGGTTTAGGCAACAAAACTACAACTTCTTTAAGTTTAGGCAAAAAACAACTACAACTTCTTTAGGTTTAGGCAAAAAAAAACAGTTAGGTTTAGGCAACAAAACTACAACTTCTTTAGGTTTAGGCAAAAAAACAGTTAGGTTTAGGCAACAAAACTACAACTCCTTTAGGTTTAGGCAACAAAACTACAACTTCTTTAGGTTTAGGCAACAAAACCAATTAGGTTAAGGCAACAAAACTACAACTTCTATAGGTTTAGGCAATAAAACTACAACTTCTTTAGGTTTAGGCAACAAAACTACCCCTTACGGAGTTCACAGTCTATACTACAGCGCCTGACTTCCGCTTCTGCTCCTGTCATAATTACTGCAGTCACACTGTTGTGTTCTTTTATACCTTCTTTCGATGATCTACCATGTGAATAGATGATAAAAACCTACTAGTGGGTGTAGTAGGCCCCTATTGACCCACATCTATGGGTCTGATAACGCCTATCTAATAGTCCAACAGTATAATCATCTAGATCTGCAGCGGTGTGTGTGCGCGTGTCTTTGTGTGTGCATGAGTGTGGGCACAGGCGTGTCAATGCACTTAGCTTTATTAAGTGATACCGCCCCAGAGTGAGAGGGAGGTTGTTTATAATCAAGTTATTCGGAGCAGCAATCCAATTTTCCGATACAGAATGGAGTGAGATGTCATGTGTGTGTGTTTGTGTGATGCTGAGATATTCTTTGTGCATGTGTTTGTGTGTTTTTATTGTATGTGTGTGCATGCCTGGGTTTCTTCTATGAATGCATAATGCGATCAAACCTGTTAGTCACAGCTCTCTAAGTGGATACATTAACTATAATGTTCCATAACAGTGAAAAGGCAGCAAATCATGAGCGAGACCCTACTGACACCGGTCTGTTCACATACGGTAGATGTAGATTAAATAAATACAATGTACTTTACCACAGAATCCCTCTTTTAACAGCTGGGGTAGGCAGGTTGGCGAAAATGTGATTACAATTTTATTTTTATTTTTATAAAACGGTCACTATATCCTCACAGTAGTGCATCTGCAAGGTTTCACAGACAACCAATCAGAGCCGAGCTGGAATCTGTCGTCTATGAGCAGCTGTCAATCACTCGCAAACTCCGATCAAACGGTCAAACTAGG
This sequence comes from Sebastes umbrosus, assembly GCF_015220745.1. Lineage (NCBI taxonomy): Eukaryota > Metazoa > Chordata > Actinopteri > Perciformes > Sebastidae > Sebastes > Sebastes umbrosus. The sequence goes on along the minus strand of NC_051269.1, from coordinate 31,206,250 downwards.
CAGCGCTGATCAAATATGAATCAATATTCTGTCACTGTAATGCCCAAAGTTTGTGACCTGGCAGCCATGTTGAGATCAGTTGAGGAAATACAAAGCACCGCCCACCAGCCGGAGCAAACTTTCTCATTTCACAGCTAAACAGTACACTACAAGATGATTCTGAAAACATTTTATGCAAGACACAGGCATTACAGTAACAGAATATTGATTCATATTTGATCAGCGCTGCCTAGTTTGACCACTTGATAGGAGTTCGAGAGTGATTGACAGCTGCCTCCGTTGAATGAACAGCCAATAGATTTTTTAAATCCTGAAAACAGAGCCATGAGGAGGTGCATAAGTCTAGTTCTCTGAGAACATTTGAAATACAATATGCTGAAAGGTTATTATGGATTTTTTTGCCCAATGATGCCAAAAATTTCTGGTTTAGAAGAAGCTGCACACAGAGTATTGAAACAAAAGCAGATTTAAATGGCTTCAAGGGTAATTCAGAAGTCTGGTGATGCTTGTTATTGTATCTTCCATTTTGCCTGTCGTGGAAGATGTGTGTATGTGTGTGTGTGTGTATGTGTGTGTGTGTGATTAACCCTTCACCCCGTCTTCAGGCCTATTCGATATCAGAGCCTCTGAGAGCACAAAGAGGCTTTTCTGCCATTTCAGCATCTCTTCCTGTCCCTTCCTGCCTGCCTTCTTTAGAGGCTGTTTCCATAGTAACGAGGTGCAGGATGCCCCCAGAGAGATGGGCTGCTAGGTGATGGGGTAAGATGACAGAGAAGTTGAGCACATGAAACAATTTGGTAATAATACTAATATAATGACAGTTTGCTGCTATAATGAGTGAGTGAAACTAGCTGGTGATCTAATGAACCATTCAAAAATCACAGCTAGATTCAGTTCAAATTCTGGTTTCAGGAGGTGGATTGTTCCCTGAAATCCAAAATGTACTAATGTGCATTGTTACAAACACATTCACATCAGTATTGTAGGTAATATGTTCCACCCAAGGGGGTTGGTTTGGAGGGTCAGCTGACACAGATGGACTCTATTAGTCGTTTTGTAAATGTGTGAGTAACGGCGTGCAATGAGGCAGAGGACCAAAGAACAACCACTCCTTGTTGACCCCCTCCACTCATCTCTCCCCCACACACACACACACACACACTGGCCTCATGCTCCGTGATGCAGCAGTAAATCAGTCAATGAGTGTGTCACTACCTCTCTGAAACACCCCGAGGGGCTGCAGCAGCAGCCACTATGAGCCTTCCTCCAGCCTCCACCACAGCCGCTGCCCGGCCACAGCCCAGCAGGAAGCATCCAAGTCTGGGCAAGAAACGGAGCAAAGTGTGGGTCAGCGTGTGCCCTGGGGAAGAAAGCTGGAATGTAGGTCTGCTCTACAGGGAATGGTCTTCATGACTCATTACTGATCACTCGCGACTGGTGATCTGTATGTGAATACATGTATGATCTTCTACACGCAGGCTCTACTGGGCTCTTCTGCTTTTTCTAAACATGTTAAAGGAATACTTCACCAACAAAATGACCATTTGTATATCAATTTCTCACCCCGTGTTACCTTGAATTCTTGAAGAAAACGTTTTTCTCGCATGCCTCAATTTTTGGCATCATTGGGCAAAAATTCCAAAATAACCTTTCATTATATTGTAATTCAAGTCTTCTGAGAGGAAACTATACTTCTGCACCTCCTCATGGCTCTGTTTCAGGCTTTAAAAAAATCAAGACTTTGACCAATCACAGGTCATTTTATTGAGAGAGCGTTCCTATTGGCTGTGCTCCGGTCATGTGACCGGAACTTGGCGTTCCTTCACCAGATTTCACAATGGCGGCGGCATCACAAACTTTCTCATTTTACAGCTAAACAGTACACTACAAGATGATTCTGGAAACATTTGAGGCAAGAAATAGGCACTAACGTAACATAATATTGATTCATATTTGATCAGCGCGGCCTAGTTTGACCGTTTGATCGGAGTTTGCGAGTGATTGACAGCCGGCTCTCATAGACAGCAGATGGACAGCAGACCTCAGATCAGCTCTTACTGCTTGTTTTCCTCCGGTCTGTGAAATCTTGCAATTGCCGTTAGGAGCACCGGAGGACACAGAGGAACATGATTTTTTTCAGGTTGCCTGTTTCATGTACTACTGTCACGATATGAACCATTTTATAGAAATAACTATTTTTAATCATATTTGCTCCAATATCGCCTACTTCAGCTTTAACAGAGAATCAAAAACTGGAGAAAGTCTTGATATAGTGAAGTTAATGGTGGCCATGTTTAAACGGCCCCTATTTACTTCACTTTTCTCTGTTTTTTGATTCTCTGTTCACCGTGGAGGCATGTGAGAAAAACAAAGTTTTCTTCCACAATTCAAGGTACCACAGGGTGAGTAATTGACATACAAATGGTCATTTTGTGGGTGAAGTATTCCTTTAAGTGCAAAAGTACCATGAAGGGGTAATCTCTATAAACAGATTCTGCATTGACATGTAGAACCTGCAGAAAACGAGACAATATTTTGGCATCGGAAGCGTTCTGGTTTCCGTTTGTAGTCTGAGTAGTATTGACCAATCACGTTCCAGCAGGCTTTGGTTGAATGCAGGTAAACAGTCTGTGTGGAGAGCAAAAAAGGTGGAACACATTGGCTGAAATGCAATCTCCGACTATCGTCCGACGATGATTTAACTTTTTTATTAGTTTAAAATTAGGTTGTAAACTGGCTACTTGTGAAACAATCTGGTCATACACGTCGTCTCTCAACTCCAACTCCGGTCTCGCGTTTCAAGTTGCTAATCGAACTGCAAACAATGAGCAGCGCACGGAAAAGGAAGTCTTGGCCCTGGATATCCACTGGCTACACCGGAATCCCAGAAATATAGTCCTTAGAGGCTTATCTGTTGACAGACCGATAGACGATGCATTCCGAGATAGATGAAGGGGTTGTAAACCTGGAAGATACATCAATATAATATTAGAGAATGATATTAAACAACATATTGGGAAACAGTTTAAATATTTGTTTCCTGCAAGTGACACAATTTTCTTAGTTTTAGCTGTGAGAAAAAGAGTTGTGAATGTCTATTAACATTTCTTAAAGATCATAAAGTACTTTAGATTAACACAATTGTAGAGAATAAGTTGAGAAGATCGATACCAATCTTCTCATAGACAATACTGAACCTAAGGATTAGGGGTTAATATCACCCAGCTCGCAGTAAAGACACACTTTCACTACTTCTACTGTAAGCAGTGACAGCTGAGCTCTGCAGGGTGATGGTGGGACCAAACACTACGGGGAGTCCATCTCTGCCAAGACCTAGTGCGTACCTGCTCTGCTTTATGCCACTGCAGCTGAAACAAATAAATCTAAACCAGCTCCTCTGTCACATGCATGCAAACATATAAAACACAGACACCATCAAACATCAGTGCACACACATATATTAGACTCAGTCATGAAGGAGGGAAGCAAAAACATAAAACAACTGTGCATGATTCAACTTTCCTTTCTGGCGGTGCACCTCTTTCTCTGCGAGTGAGTCGTCAAATGTGTGTTTGCGTAATCCTGGCCAATTCAAACAGTTTTGTTACGGTAAAGAATGGGGGATTAGTTTATGGAGCTTCAAAAGCCAAATATAGAAAACGCATGTGAGGGATTATAGACACATCAAAGAATAAGGATGGAGAATACATTAGGGTGCAGTTTCCATCTCCTTCTCTCATCTCTTTCATTGGAAGAAGCAATGTGATGCATTTGGCATTAAATGCATCTCAGTCTTTGCTAAATTTAATACACAAGGCGGATATATGGATTTGCACTTCATAGTGTGTATATGGTGGCATATTGTGTTGTTGTGATTTTTATAATAAGTGTCTTTTACATTATTTTCCACCAGTGTGGCTATAAAAAAAAAAAAAAAAAAATATATATATATATATATAAATATAATAGTCTTTTTTAACCCCCCTGAGACCCGCAATCCCGACCGACTTTACTACTGTCTTTCAGAGGCTGTAGCAGGTTCAGTTTTAGAGCTAGGTACATAATTGTAATATGAAACTAGATGTCATGTTAGCTTTTTGGAAGGAGGCTAAGTAACGCTCCAAAGTTAGGCTAAATTTTGGCGAGGAAAAACTGGCATGGCCATTTTCAAAGGGGTCCCTTGACATCTGACCTCAAGATATGTGAATGAAAATGGGTTCTATGGGTACCCACGAGTCTCCCCTTTACAGACATGCCCACTTTATCACTTTATGATAATCACATGCAGTTTGGGGCCAAAACCAAGTAGTTTTTTGAATGCAGTGTAAATATCTTATTTTCACCTGTTCTAAAAACTGCATACCGGGGTCCCTAAACAGTCTTGGAATCGCATAAATTGGGTATGACTGTAAGCTGAGATTCTTGTGGATCCAATGAGCACAATTGTATTCATGTGTGATGAAGTTAGTCCCCATAGTAGCCATTTCATTGTAGTGAGACCATTTTTTTTAATAACTGACCTCACTGTATAAAATGACCTGTGGTGACCTCTAGGATAATCACAGCCTCATGATATTTTACAGCCACAAACTACAGACCTAGAGCATTCAGAGGATGGATGGCTTTCCTAGGTAGATTGACAATAAGGGAGTTTTCTGAGCAGTTTCCAGAACAGAAGCGCTCGCCACCCAATCGCCAAAAAATGCAAGTCTTGCAGAAATCTCCAAATGTCAAAAGTTTTTGACACCAAATCACAGCATGGCTTTTTCTATGGTGTTACTCAAGGTCTTGATGTCTTAATGTGGTATTTTACAAGGTTTTTTGACCATTTTTATCAATTCTCAAGTGGTTAAAAATGGTTAAATTTAGCACAAAATCTGTGTAACAACTTATGATACAAAATAGAGCATGGCAATGACCATCATATACTTTTATTATAATGTTCTAAGCCCTTATACATTTTTACAATTTATTTTTGATTAATTAATTAATGTTAATTTCTGATTTCTAACTAGAACATCTTGACGCACAGTGCTGAGCTGCATCTCAAATTAATCTCCAGGTTCCCAAATTTAGATGATGTATACACCACTTCTATGTGACATCTACTGTTGACCTGTTATCTCCCCCTAAAGACCTCCTGTACCCCCCTAAAAAATACATAAATTGGTCTATTGTGGGTCTCAGAGGGTTAAAAATAATATATTCAACATTTGAAAAATAGCTACAAAAAGATTGTGGTACATTAAAGATATGAGTCATCATCTTGTTTTTAGGTCAGGATATAATCACCCCATGCAGAAATGAGAAGATGGGCCACAAGTATTCATGAAGTGCCTCTGTGCGTGTGTGTGTGCGTGTGTGTGTGTGTGTGTTGCTGGGAGATGAAAAGTGTCAAATCCAAAGAGGGAGACTGATTTGCTGACTTCACCGTGACTGCCAGCACCCGAGGGCGGCTGAAATGATTGTATTTGAACGCCTCTTATGCAATTAGGGTGCTGTTATTTTGACTATATGAAGCCCTAAATATAGGGATTATGCTGCAGTTTGGCAATTGCAATATTAAAAATATCTTCAGGGTTTTATAACCCACACAGTTATGAAACATGAAATGTGCTTTTTACATTCTAAAGTGCTGAGGAGGAGGAGGTGGCGTACGGGGAATAAATCAGCCAGGGTGGATTTGAAAACTGTAAACATGCCTGAAGGGGAATGAAAGGGGACTTAACATATGCTTAGGGACGCAGTGCAGCCTCATTATGTAATAGTTGGTCTTAAAAGTTCACCAGATTGAAATAAGGTGAGTGTGTGTGTTAGTGTGTTTTGTTGTTTGCCGTGGCTGGTGGCCAGTTCCCAGCAGATCTGGGAGGATTGTAGCTTTATCCGCATCATAACTGGATGTTAATCTTGTGTGGAATCCAGCGCTGCTTCCGGGGATCGCGGCCTGCGGCGGCACTAACATCGGCACCTGGTCCTCGGGACACCAACACACACATGATTAGAGTCATAAGCTCCTCTGTGTGCACACAGATTGGGTTTTATAGTTCATGCAATCATTTGCAGACTGTGGTTCGTTACATAAAAGTATTTGTTGCTGTGCAGGGACTTTTTTTCCCCCCACATTCATACAGAAAGCAGTGTTTCTTATTGCTGAGCTGGCGTCTATTTGGTCATACAGAATATGTATTTGAAAAAAGCCACCTAGATCAAACCTGCAGTAGGCAGAATGTTTTTGGCATATTTGGCAAAAAAATCCCTAATAACATTTCAGCATATTGTAATTCAAGTGTTCTGAGAGAAAATTAGACTTCTGCACCTCCTCATGGCTCTGTTTACAGGCTTTAAAAACTGTAGCCCGTGAGCGGAGACTTTGGCCAATCACAGGTCATTTCAGAGAGAGAGAGCGTTCCTATTGGCTGTTCATTCAATGAAGGCAGCTGTCATTCACACGCGAGACACATGCATTACAGTAACAGAATATTGATTCATGTTTGATCAACGCTGCCTAGTTAGACCGTTTGATCGGAGCTTGCGAGTGATTGACAGCTGCTCAGAGACAGCAAGGCTCCATCTCGGCTCGGATTGGTTGTTTTCCTCCGGTCTGTGAAATCTTGCAGATGCCATTAAGAGCACCCGAGGACACCGTAGGACACCGAGGCACATGATTTTTTTCTAATTACCTGTCTCGTGCACTACTGTCAGGATACAGTGACCGTTTTATAAAAATAACTTTTTTAATCATATTCGCTCCATTGCTACCCACTGCATCTTTAAGTTGTTTCAGTTTCTGGAGTTGTGAAAGAGTTGAACTGAACTGTGTTTGTGTTAAATTGGGAAATAACTCGCTGCTGTTCGGACGTGGCTGTCATCGGCAAACTGAACATGAGTCATAAATAATGAGGAGGATGAGGATTTGGAAAAGTTGGAGCTTTCTCTGCAAGTGTAGATTTGAATCCTTGCCAGTCAGTATGATACGCTGCCGTCATCACTGACAGCTGTCAGAGGAAACTAAACCGAGGAGGGAAATCCAGAATTGTATTGTATTGAGAAAAAGAAACAGAGGGAACTCGAGGAGGAACGATTAAAGTGCATCATGTCTGTCTGACTCAACTAAAAAGAAAGGATTTCAATTTCCCCTTTTCAAGAAATCTGACTCAGCATGAGAGGGAAGTGAGCAGAGTGTAACTTCCCATTCAGACCAGAGCAAATCAGCTCCATCTTCTGCAAGAACATTATAACATCTGCATGAGTTTCAACCTTTGACCTCCAGGCGTTTTTTGAACCCGGTGGCCCCTCCTCTCTGTCTCATGGCATGATGGGAACAGTCTCCCTCCTGTTTATGGCAGTTTAACGGACCTCAGATGTGGCCGCAGGCTGTCGGTGTGCAGGAGGTGTGTCTGCTGTGGGTGTGCCGCTGGGCGGGGCTTCAGAGGCCCATCGAGCCCGCTGATTGGTCGGTGAAGAAGGTTCTAATTCAGCAGTTGACTAAACTGCTTGTCAATCAAGTGCGATTATGCTGCGTTCAGGGGCTCTTCGTATTATTGTGTTGTCATAGAAAGTGCAGTAAAGTTGAAAACAGCACTTTAATTCTTCGTTGATATGACCTTCCTGCAGTGGTGGAATTTATTTAAAGTGCATTTTACTGTATTTAAGTACAATTTTGAGGTACTTGTAGTTGATTATGTTCTTAATATGCCTTGTACAAAGTTTTTCTTAATATGTACATTCATACTTCCTGATATGTATATGTTCTTAATATGCCTTGTACAAAGTATTTCCTTTAATATTTGTAATATAACTTATTATTTTAATGGAGCTTCCCAGCAAAAAGCATTTCACACGATTGTACTTGTATAACCGGCGTGACAATAAACATCTTAAATCTTGAATCTTGAATCTTGATTATTTACACTGCACTATATGTCAGACACAAGTATTGTAACTTTTTACTCACATATTACACATACAAGGAATAAAGTGCTACAGGAATGAATCCAAAACCCAGAAAGTTATAGCATTTTAGCACTTACGGTTCCCTCGTCTGGAAGTCAATGGGTTTTTTGAATGGGTTTTTGGTTGGATGCGTGAAATAAGGTCTGTGTTTAACACATGCTTAATAGTTTTTAACGTTTTGTTCTACCACATAAAATACATCAATAAATACCCCACTCATGAATTTTTAAACCTTAAAGGGACTGTTTGTAACTCCTTACACGTATAAATTACCCGGGTTCGTGTCCCATCGTGTATGCGCGCTCGGTGCTCGCGTATGCACGCACGCGTGTGGCTACGCTGTTTAGACTCAGACTCCAACACAAACTACACGGAAGTACCAAAACCGCAAAGTTATATCTAGTGAAGCCCGTCTTGCAAAACAGTGTTGGCTGCGGTCGGAGGACACGGGAGAGACCGTAGCTTTGGTCTCCATGGCCGGAGTCTTTGCGCCTCTGCTCCTCTGCTCCTCTGCCTGCTTTCCTTCACAGTTCCTTCAGTTCTATAGTGCAAAACATGTAAAAGTAAAAAAGTTAGTAGTACAAAGTACAACAAAATATACCAGATATAAAAATACAAGGAGATGAAGAAAACTGTTAAAAGTGAATATTGTGCAGGGTAACAGCTGTGTTACAGGACTATTCAAAAAGTGAATATAGTGCATAAGAGACTGTTAAAAATGAGTATAGTGCAGGGTAATGGGCGAGTGGTAAATAATTGTGTATTCACCATTTTCCCTTTTTAATCTTTTTTCTTGGTGAAATTATCCTCCATAGCCCTCCCTAGTGCACTGCTATTGATTCTGTAGATGCCATAGCAGGAACGCTCCAAAAGTGTATGCATTATTTCCGACCGCCCCTGAAGGCAGCATTCTCAGAGCCTCTACAACGTGATCGCGTCTCTCAGAGCAGAGCGGCGGTGAGGTTACTGGTTACTGAGGAGCGCTTCACTCATACGCACTTTAAACAGGATGTAGCGACTCATTCAGACCACGGAAACACACAGAAAAGGAAAGAAGCGGGTTAAACACAACTGCAATGTGACAAACGCCGGTGAGCCAGAAATGAACACCACAGCAGCGGAGAAGAAGACAGGAGGAGTCCGGATGAGGCATCTCATCGCCGGCAGGTCTTGACGGCTGCTCCTCGCTGACCTGAGAGACGCCCAGCAGCAGCAGCAGCAGCAGCACCACCAGCAGCAACACGCACTGAAAACCTGCAACATATAGCAGAAATACTCCACAATATCTCCACATACTCCAACCTTGATAAAGCGATAATGGCTGGGATGGGCGACTGCTGTGTGAAGGTTGCATTGAGGTAAGCCTGTCTGTCTGTCTGTCTGTCTGTCTGCTGGATATCTGCCGACCTTTAACACACCACATTGTGTCTGAGCCTCCTGGTGATTAAATGCATTCTGCACACCTAAAGTCTTATTACACTCCTTCCTGTCTCTGCCCATTCAGTTGCAGTGAAGAGCACCTTGTTTTGTAATACATGGGTGGTGCTCTGCATAGTATTGATAAGGCAAAGCATGTGCCAGCATGTTATCTTATCCTATATGATTGTTTTTTCATGTTGAACTTCTTCCACAGCATTAGTCCTTTTAGTTATATTATATGTGAAGCTTGCATTCATTCATGCTTTAACATTGAAGTGACAAGGACATCTGCAGCCAGGTGCAGGGAGGAGAATGGGCGTTTCTCCTCCAACCAATTCTTGTATTATTATTCCCACATGCAGCTTATTATACCTGCAGCCTCACCTCATCATAAAACCACCTTATGGATGAGTTATAGCTCCACAACCAGGGGTTTTGAAAGCTTTAAAAAAAAAGAAAAGAAGAGAATAATCCTGCCTCTGCAAATGAGTCGAGCACAAAGAGATGCTCTCCTTCAGAGCTGTGTCATTCACACACAGCCTTTGTTGGAAATGCACCCAAAAAGGCTCAGGCAGCAGAGCAGCTTTTTGGATTTGTATCAGGAGATATTAGCAGCTCATCGATTGTGTGTGTGCCAAGACTAAATGCAGATTGAGAAAGAGAGATCACATAAATGGGCATGTGCTGGCACTAGAGTGTGATTGGGGGCTGCGTCTGTAGTCATTTTGCAGCGTGTGGGGAGCTGAGGCGGGGGTCTGGTCAAACCCACAGACCCTCCCAGTCGCTCACATCAGCTAATGAATCCCAATTGGTCAGACTGAGAATCCTTTACAAGAAGATTAAGATAATAGGCATCCTCACACGCTCTTATTTAGCAAATGCAACAAAGTAATAGTGACATTTAACTATTCTTCATTAAGGACCCCTTTGAGTTTCTCCAACCTCAGTTTGGGAACCATTGATTGAACCCAGTGGGGGTTGAGTTTGGATGGGGGGGTCGGCCCAGGAGAGCAGCCTTTTAAAGATGAACCTCACAACCGATGGCCCCATTTCCCCCCAGGGGAGGTTTCAGAGTCACTTGTCAATCAGCCGCTGAGTGAATCTCCTTTGTGCTTGTTCACAGCGTCAACTGTAACAGGAAGTGAGGTTGGGTGGTGGTGGTGTTGGCCAAAAAAAGCATAGAGAAAAGGTGAAAAGAGAAGCCGCTGAGACAGCTGGTGGCTGCTGCTCAACTGAAGTCATTGATTATTAAAGCCCGGAGAGCAGAGGCTTGTTGTGTGAGTGTAACTGAATGAGTGACTGATGGTGACAGATCTCGCTAGTGTGTGTTTAGCTGTCCATCTTTTTTTTCTCGGTGATACAATATTGACATGATCATCATCAGCTTGTAAGCACATTGTCAAACCTGACAAAAGAGTGTCAAATAAACACAGAGGGTACAGTGGTATCTTTTAAAGAGGACCTATTATGCTTATTTTCGAAAATCCTTAAAAAAAAGTAAGGATTTATTTTTAAATCAACACTTCCTGCTTTCATTTCAAAATAAAAGCCCTCAAGCATTTTTTTTCTGTGGATAGAATTCCTTGATTTGTCAGCACAAGGCTTTTATTCTGAAATATGTGCCGGATAGTGTTGTAGAACATGCAGTGACTTGGAGAGCTCAATGAATGAATATAGTACGGGGTTTTAATTGTGGATTATTACTATTATTTACAAATTACCACGTGTTTCTTAACCTTTCTCTGACTAAAATAAATATAAATTATATTTATAATGAAATGAAATGGCCATTATGAAAGGCAAACTCTATGTAGAAAGAAAGGGCTGGCAGCAGCAGTAGCAGAAACCCAACTGAAGCACAGCTGGTGTGAACACCCAGCGCATCAATCACGCAGCCTCCACGCGCTCCTGACGTTCCCAGTGTGAACAAGCTGAAGCGCCGGGGGGCTTTTGCGAAAGCTGCAACGACATAATTTTCTGGTGCGTGCACCTCGCGCCGGCTTCACTATGGCGACCATAAATTAGGCTTAACTCCCTTTGGCGTGGACTTCTGGCTTTGTAAGTTTGCAAACATTTTACATGCACAAAAAACTATATAACACACTACAGGAAAGGGAAAATAATAGGTCCCCTTTAAATCAGTTTCATTAGCACAAACTTCACGTTGTAATTAAAGCAAGTGTTTGTGTAATTACACGACTACGCTTGTGGGCGAGCTAGCGCTGCTCCTTTTCATCATGTGTGATCTGTGTGAGTGTATTAACATGCCCTGCGAGTGCCACCAAGAGCGTCTGTGTGTTTGACAGGAAATGGGAGCCCACAAATAAACACACGGAGGAGAAGGATAACTTCCTGCCTTATAAGCGACGGTTTTCCCCAATGATCGGCAAGCGTTTTGTTTTTTTTAAAACTCTGAGAAAGTTTGCTGCTGATAAGAGAGCATGGGGTATAATTGCTCCCATGTTGTGCAGCCCTTGGGCCGGCTGCATAAAGCTTGTGTTTGTGTGTATGCATGTGTGAGTATGCATTTGGAGGGCAATGAGGTTGTCTTGTGGACCAACCAACCAACACACACACACACACACACACACACACACACACACACACTCACACTCACACACACAGTCTGAGTTGCCAGCATCCATTTCCTGAATGTCTGCGCTGCCTTCCCTAAACAATGGCCGTGTAACCAGTGACATGACCTACAATCCTGCATTCAGACCTGACTGCCTGAGGAATGGATGTAGATATGACACACACACACACACACACACACACTTACTTAAGTCAATGGCTCTGCATTGCAGTCAAGTCAAACATGAAAAGACGCATGTAATGTAACTCCCTACTAAGTGGCCGTCGTTAAATTGCTTCCGGCTCGGCTGTTTCATCTTCATACATTCAAAAGAAAAGCTCAGTCTGATGCAAACCGGCTATAACAATGAGAAGACGTACACTTCCTGAGTCTCACTCATTTCAACCCCCACACACACTCTCACTATCATATTCAGACATATACGCGGGGTTTCACTTCACCTCGAGGGTGCCTCTTCCTCCTCCTCCTCATCCTCTCGTTGATGTTACGTTGAGTGCTGCATTTCCCCCAGATTGAAAGCTTTACGTTAGGGCTGGCTCTGAGCGTGCATGTGTCAATAACTCAGCTTTTGTGTGTATGCACTAGGCATGTAGTATGTTGGGTGTAACTTGACATGAGAGTTATGAGCACTGTGTAAATTTCCATTTGCATATCAATCTCTCTCTTGCTGTTTCTCTGCAGCTCTACTCGTTTCAGACCGGCAAGCGACTCCACCAAAGTGCTCAGTCAGCCTCCATGTGTATAAATAGACACAAAGAGAAATCTGTTTAGTGCCGTCGTGGTCTTTGACCCTGTGACTGCCGCTTGATGTTCTCACCTGAACAGACTCTTCCCCGAGGCTGTCCTCTCTGCCTGATTTGAGATCTGCAGCCGGAAAATGACCTGAGGAATCACCAATAAATGATTCCTCAGTCCTGTTTGTTTCATGCATTTGTGGCTCAAGTGGATGCCAGTAATGACCCTGAATGAAAGTAATATCTTATGCAAATAGAGCACAACATATCCAGTGTTCTTTCACACCCCGCAGGTGGATGATGTGGACAGTTATGACACAGAGCGTTTTTAGCTCAAAGGCCATGAGAGCTCAGCTGAGAAAAAAAGATTAGCTTTTTATCTCTCCGGTCTTCTGCTAACACGAATACAAAGTTTTTCATGAATCCATAAAAGTGCTGCTGACTTTTTGCCACCCCGTGACCAAAACACTGGCTTCAAAACAAACCCGGAGTAGCGGAAGGGGCCCCCTGACAGCTGATACACAAAGGCTTTAAATGGGAGTTGTTTTTTTTTGTAGGACACCACGTATGTCCTGTGTAGGCTACCAGTCTCGCCTGTTTCCTGTGTGTGTTAACAGTTTACCACACAGGCTCTGTCTGGGTTACACACCTCCCCAGGGGGTTGCCTTTTAAAAATGGCTGGACTCTGGTGGGAAACGGTGTTTTTGTGTGTGAGGCTATCAGCCCACAGTATGTACTAGTCACAGGGTAGTGCTGCAATGTAATCTCCTCATGAGTGCATTCTTACACTTGGTCTCAACATTTATCCTCTCCCCGTATTGACAGCAGATTTACAGTTAGGAAAAGTGAAAGCGGTTTTGCTTTGTTGTTGGGAGTCACCACTGAAGTTGTTTCTAATCGGTGATTTGGACCTCAGCGGAGGAAAGAAGAGCAGGAAACATGACAGAGCACACGCCCAAGTTGAGCATCCACAGCTGTGCATCACTTCCTCCTCACGCTGGGCTGCTTGTCACATGTTTTTTGTTGTTGTAGCTCTTCAAACCTATTAGACCTAACAGTTCTGTGTGATTTTGTGGCAAGAGTGCTAAAGAAGCTGCCTGTCTAGAATGGCTGGGCATGGTGTGTGCAGTATGTACTGTTGTGTCACTGCAGTGTAGATGAAAGAAACCTCTGACATGAGACCTGAAAGTTGATGGGAACATCATGTTTAAACCAAAGGACAGAGGCTACATCCACACTGATACGCTTTTGTTTTACAACAGCTTTTTATAATGAAAACGATCTCCATCCAGATGAGCGTTTTAGGGCCGTTTCAGAATTAATCTCCGTCCCTACTACCACGCCTGAAAACGCCTATCAATGCGCCGGTGTAAACAGGAAGCAGCGCTGGAATAATAGCTTGCCTCCTGGGCATGTTGGCAGTAGTAGCGTTATAAAATGTAGAATTTAACTGCACAGCAGCTGCTAGCAGAGACAGCAAGGTTGGCAACGCTTGTAACTCGTTATCCATGTTGAAATTAACCACTTGTGGCCGAGGCTGATGTCGTTTGTTTTCTTCCGGAAAAGGTTCACGTGATGGGGTGTGACGAATCAGGGAAGGACACGTCATGACTGATAAGACCCAATCAAGAAGCGAACGTGGGTGTCTGTGTCATCGTTTTCAAAGGTGTCCAGTCTGTCCAGACTTAAACGCGAGTTTTAAAACTGAAATGTGATCAGCAGCATTTTCAAACGTCTCTGTTTTAGGGGCTCAAAACTGCCGGAGTAGTGTGGACGTTCGGCATAAACGTAGCAAAAGTTATGCGTTTTGAACCGAATACATATAAGTGTGGATGTAGCCATAGTGATGCGTGGAAGGCAAGAATCAGAACAGAATACTGTGCGACTTGTTCATCGCCTATAGCAACTGGCTCTACAATCAGGGGCTTTACAAGCACATTGTGGCCGAGGAGGTGAAAAAGGTCTGCAGGACAAAGAAGTTAGTGAAGTTGCTGAGCTACGCCTTTTAATGCTGGTTTTCCAAACAATAACACAACTCCTCTTAATGACACATCAGATGAAAGGTGTATAATAAAGCTGCTTGATTGTGTTTCAGGGAAGTGGTGCTTGTGCATAGATCCTGTTAGGGTGGAATTTATTACCCCTTAGCTCGTGTATTTAAACCAATAGATCAGAAATATAAGGGACTTGGCAGGCACAGACTTTGGCGTTAAAATGAGTTGCGCAACTGATGAACCTCTCCCCCGTTAAGTGCATCAGCACTCTCCCGAATGGTGTGCTGCTGTTGCAGAATGACTTCCTGTGAGGCTGCCACTGGATTATACACACTTCCTGCTCACTTCCTGCTTTGTGAACTGCTGATGAGCCCGTTGACACGATTCAGTTAATCCTCAGTGAGAGCGTGAAAGTACACACGACCTAAAAAATAGGGAGGATTTCAAAACCAAAGCGTTGGGTTCTGGGGGTCCTGAACAATTAGAGTTTCAGAGACTTTGTTTCCTGCATTCTGGTGACTTTTAAAAAATGAAAATAACAAAATATTAAGTACACTGCAACAGCATTTTTTGTTAAATAGGCCTACTTTAATTTTACTTTTAATTCTCTGGAAAGAAAACGGAATAACTCGCCCCTCTGGCGTGACCTTGTGTGAATCTCTGGCATAAACTAATATTCATCAATTTTTATTCATTCGTTAATTTTTTGCCCCTGCTTAAGTATTTCTTTCTCTTAGTGGTCTCCATTTCTCTCTCCTTCTCTCTCTCACTGAAGGTCCTTTCAGACACAATGCAACAACGGCACAACTGCGCTCTGAAACCCGTTATTTCCAACGGTTTGCGCCATGCCATGCCGAGCAGCTCTCCTTCGCCGGGAAAAGACATTTGGTGTAGCTCTGTTGCTTTTACACGCTGTACAGTGCCAGGGACATGTTGAGATAACAAAAAGGAAAAAGGTGTGAATAAATAAATCGGGAGATATGTGGGATAATTGTGACCCTGGGAGGAAACCGGGAGAGGGCAATGAAATACGGGAATCTCCCGGGAAAATCGGAAGGATTGGCATGTATGTGAAAGCGAAGGAAAATGGACTTGAAGTTAAGCCTCGGGCCATTTAGAGAAAAAATAAATAATAAACCCTCTCGGAATCAGTCTTCTGCTCTGTAGCCTGAATGAGAAAGGGCCTGTTGTTCCTGACTCAAAACTGGAAAGCACACATTGATCCCGGGTGTACTAACTGTGTTCTCTGTGTGGACGACGCGTCATCTCAAACTTCCCTCTAAATGTTTGCCTCATCCTTTTATTTCCTCTTCTTGCTCAAGCTCGTCTGAACTGTGCAGCGAAATAAAGCGTGACCAAAAATGCTGGAATATCACCAGCTCTTTTATCCCCCCTCCTCAGCTCCTTCCAGCCCTTATTCACCCACTCCTGCATGTGCACACACACACATTTCTGTATTTATTTGAATTCATCCATTTGAATTCAGCGATGAATGAAAGGCGCTTCAGTCCCAACATTTGCATGTTTCTGTTATCAGGGTCTCATCATATGTCAGCTGGAGCTGGCCTTCTAAACAGTCCTAACTATAATCATTCATGCTGCTCGGACACAAGGAAACCTTTTTTTATGGATTGTGTGGTGAAAATAGTTATATTATTCATTCTGTAGCATTTTGTTGAAATACATTTCTCTTCAAAGCTTCTGTGATCTGCATATTTTGATAAACAATATAACCAATTTGTGTGTTTTGACGTTGTTGTGGTCACTTGGAAATCGCAGGGGATCTGTGTGTGTGTGTGTGTGTGAGGGGGGATGTGGTCCTTTAAACAGAGCACCTCTCGGGTGAGCGTAGACAGAGGACACAGTGTGAATGAGTCTGATGTCACTGCAGGTCTTTGTGCTCTGTGCTGAGTTTGCACACACACACACACACACAAGCATATGAAGACACACTGAGCAAGGGCAGAGAATTGGAGGGTAAATAAATGGGGATGAAGAACAGGCTATATTTTTAGAGAGAGGAAGGGGCGAACGAAAGGTTCGCAGAGTCAATTTCTGATGTCGTCTTTGTTTTATAAACTGCTCTCCTTCCTCTGAAAAGAGCAATGCTTCCTGCGATTCAACACAACAAATACAAAGAAAAATCAAAGAGAAAAAGAGGGACAGAGGAGGGCGGAGTGAAGAAAGGAGCAAGTGTCTCTTCTGTTGTCAAAGGGGCTACTGTAGCGTGCAAATATGAGCTCTTAGCCAAACATGCAATCAGTGTGTGTGTGTGCCTGGGTGCGTCCGTGTGTGTGTGTGTGTGTGTGTCTGAGCATCGTGTGTGTATGAATAATTTGGGCACAGCTGCACGTGTTTGCCATATTCCCGCAGAGGGAGGAAGAGATGGAGGTGTTGTGTCTAGACTGCATAGAGTTTATTTACTTCTCTATATTTAATGTTGAATGTTCTTTCTAAAGAATCTAAAATTATATTATCTTCTGCTTTTTTAATCTGTGAACTAGAAATATGACATGACTTGCCAGTAAACAGGTGATAGGAGTGTATAATTATTAATCACTAGGGGTGGGAAAAAAATGGATTCATCTATGTATTTTTTTATTTACGATTTTGAAATACATTTTTAAATGCCAGAATCATTATATTTGCTTCATTTGAGTTTATGAGGAGTTAGAAGGAAGTTACCGCTTTTATTGTTGTAATCAGCGTAACGTGACATCATATTCGTTCCGTATCCGTCAACCAAAACAAACCAGCTGGCCAAACGAGAAAGTACAAAACGGCAGAGGGTCCACATGGATAGATAAATCCAACGTGGTAAACACTACACCTACAGTAAAGTATGGAAACATTTTGGGTTTCACACATTGCAGGAAAAGCAGAGCTTTAAAACACTTTAAACACAGACACACAATTTTCCTCAGCCTCTGAATTGTCTCCTGAAGCATTGCACACTGTAAGCAGGTCAGCATTTCTGTCTCTGTGTCCGTCTGAAATAATTTATTCATATTCAGCTAGATTTAGCTCAGCGAGGAAGTCTACATATTATGGACCAGACAAAAAATGTGCGTCTGTGTGTGTTGTGTGTGTCTGGTGTGTGTGTGTGACCAGCTGGCCCATAATCACCTTCAGCGCTAAGTAGCTTAATCACTGCTGGAGTTTGTGTCTCTGAGTTTGTTTACTGGAGTTGGGTGTGAATGGAGAGAGATGACAGCAGGACGAGGCTTTAAAATGGCTGATTTCAGCACTAAATAACTGAAAAAACGGAAATTTATCTACTTTAATTTGTCCAATACTTTGGTTTATTACCAAATGCTGATTTCAAGTGGGCCGAACCAGTAAAACCATCGCCTGATAACCTATAAATAACAACATCTCCAATTTTAGCAGGAGCACAAGTACACTGTTCACAATTAATGAAGAATCCATAAGCAGATGAACAGTCGGAGATGTCACGCTGATCTTTCGGCTACGACTAAAAACGGACAACAATTCATTTATCTTCTCTGTTCTCAGTTGTCCTTGCAAGTTCTTTTTTTATTTTTCATCATGATGAGTCCGATAGTGGCGCCGAATATTATATTCCTTGAGCCCTGAAAGGTGCTGTGAACACACTGAAGCACACTGGCTTCCCATTTACCTCTGTGAAGAAACAGGAACTGATCCATTTTTCTTGGAAAATCCAACACTCTGTGTCCACTTTTTCTCCTTTTATGAGAAAACAGTGTTATGTCACGTAGCCTGTATACGTGAACATGTGGAATCTATAATAGCGTATCCAGCACAGGGCCTGCTACTCTTATTAGCGTGACCCCCAGTGGACAAATAGGAACAGCAGAGCATTTTATTGAAAAATTGGAATTATTGACTTCTCTGCAATTTTCACACTTTGCAAAGTCATCCAGCGGGCTGGATTGGACCCATTGGCGGGCCGGTTCTGGCACTTGGGCCATATGTTTGACACCCCAGGGCGAGACCGTTGAACGACAGCGCAAGCTATACACTTTTGAGTATTCCTGTACAGCAAAGAAGCTAAGAAGATGCAGCATTTACTAACTGACATCAAATGGCAGTGAATGTTAATTCATCAGCGACATGTCAACACTATATCATGTGATATTCTACTGATAAAGCACAGTTTGTTTGAATTGTTTAGACCGGCATACAAGCACTGAGAAATAGCAGGATAATCTAGCCTAGAACACCTTTCCTTACTGGTAGAAAATTTGCATTTCTGGTACCAAATTTAGCTGTAGCTCATTATCTTGTCTGCTTCTCCATTAATCAGACTAATAATCATCATTTCAAGGTCATAGAACTATTTTTGATGTATCACCTAATCTCATCCGGCTCTGGGTGCATTTAAGGAGAATACACACGTGTGTGCATGTACCTGACAGAAATGTCTCCAGCCCCTGGCTAAGTTCACATAGCTGCAGACAGACAGATGTAGTGGCTGGCTACATTAGCGCTCATGCTAAATGTTGTCTGACAGAGTGGGATGTTGGGCTGCCGGTAATGCTAAGCAGCCCTTCAGGGAGGCAGACAGACAAGCAGAGTCATGGCAGCAGTCTGCAGCTCAGCGGCGCGTGTTGTACACGGTTACACCCTGTGTGGATGAAAAAGGTGAACACAGCCAGAGGTTTTGGCAGCTGTGTGTTTGTTTGACTTGCAACATTTATTCTCCTTAAATATATCTTCTATATGTATGTGTGTGGTTGTGTGTGCTGCAGCTGGTAGACCTGTCCATCTAAACTATCAGATAATGAATATGAAGCACCATTTCTCATTTGAATAATTCAAATATATAGGCTAATGAGATGTTCAGATATTTCACTAGGGTTGTATATTGGCTAGAGTCCGGCGATATGATACGTATCATGATACAGGGGTTACGATTCAATATATTGCAATACTGTACTATAATACTGTAAGCAAGGCGATAGATTGCGATTTTTTAAAATTTAATTTTAGGAAAACTACAAAGAACACACCTCCATATGCATAAAATCAGAGTAAAAAAAGTTTACTTTTTTATGCATCAGAACAGTGGGATCTGCATTTGCATTTATCACAGTCCTGTAACATCATAGCGCTACTTTTTGTGCAATCTGAGCCGCTGTTTACCAGAAATCATTGCATGTAAATTCTTAATTAAGATTGATAGTGTTTTTGAGAATCAATACATAATCACAATAATAATATCACATAATATCGCGATACTCAAGTGTGGCGATATTTTCTTACACCCCTATACAGTATCACACGTCACACGTGAAATGCAAAACATCACATGTGAAAACATGAAAAAAAATTCACATGTAATAGGGCTGTCAATCGATTAAAATATTTAATCACGATTAATCGCAAATTAATCACACATTTTTTATCTGTTAAAAATGTACCATAAAGGGAGATTTGTCAAGTATCTAATACTCTTATCAACATGGGAGTGGGCAAATACACTTGCTTTATGCAAACGTATGTATATATTTATTATTGGAAATCAATTAACAACACAAAACAATGACAAATATTGTCCACATGCCAGTTTTTCCTCGCCAAAATTTTGCACAAGTTTGGAGCGTTGTTTAGCCTCCTTCTTGACAAGCTAGTATGACATGGTACCTTCATTGTAGCTTTAAAACTGCGCCTGCTACAACCAAAAAATTGCAAGTTGTGTAAATTCGTTAAAGAAATTACTGACGTTAAAACAAATTTACGTTAACGCGTTGTTATTGCGTTAACTTTGACAGCCCTATTAATATCATAGGTTTAAACACATTTTACATGTGATACATTTACATATAGGCAGTGTTTTTAATCACATGCAAAACAGTATTTCTCGTGTGAAAAAACTCATTCAGGCACATGTGGTCTTCAGATGTTTCCCATGTGAAACATTAGCATGATAATAGAGGCACGCATGTTATATTTCACATGTGAAAACATTTATTTCCCATGTGCTTTTTTCTGCAGGGGTCCTCCAGCCTGGATAATTTAAAGCAGAATGTGAACCAAACCTCTTTCTGAAGGACTGCTTCTTGTTGCCACTTTCCTTTTAATCTTTGATC
Organism: Sebastes umbrosus; assembly: GCF_015220745.1. Lineage (NCBI taxonomy): Eukaryota > Metazoa > Chordata > Actinopteri > Perciformes > Sebastidae > Sebastes > Sebastes umbrosus. The sequence continues at coordinate 31,185,480 of NC_051269.1, read as the reverse complement.
TTTTTATGAACTCCATGCTGGGTGTCCCACTTCTCCCACCGCCATAATTTAGTGTCACACCGGATACATTTTACAGCGTAGTTTGTCAGTCGAGTGTATCACTAACACTCTCCAGATACTATTTATTCACATGTTGGCCCATACTAAAATGATACACAGTCATGATACTAAGAAGCACTTTGACTAAAAGCATCCAGTATCCATCAAAAACAACTCATGTTTTCTTAATGGCAAGCGCTTTCTCTTTCAGACCGTGGAAGTTCATTGAAATAAAGCAGAAATCGGGCAGCACCTCCGTGACCTTGACAAGGCCGTCTGTCAGGAAAATGTAGGAAAGGAAGCTAATTTGATTCTTTCTTGTGCCTCCCCCCCCGTCCCCCCCGTGGAGCAGCAGACAGAGCAGACGACGGGGGGAGGGAGGGAGGGGAAATGAGGTGGGGGATGAGGAAGTGGGGATGGGGATTGACCCAGAATCAGCTCCGATGATGCGGACTGATGTGCCCTTGTAACAATGAGAGATGCTCATCTGAAAATGAATGATGGTTACTCGTCTTTGACAGTAGTGAGAAGTTAGTTACTTACTGACACTGGGATGATCAAAGAAATTGAACTTGATGTTATAGTTATTGAATAAGTCATGAATGAATGAATTATAGTATTATATACTTTCTGATTTCAGACTTTTACATCAAAGACCTTTTAAGTACGAGGAGCGTTTTGTCTGTGTGTAACGCCTGAGGGTACGTACACTCAGACAGTAAATAAATGCAATGTGTGGTGTCTCGGTTGTTAAAGCCTAATCCGCTTTGTGTTGTATTCCAGTTTCATGCGTATCCATGCGTATCCACGCAGCTCCGTCCCACTTTACCTGATACTATCAGCATAAAAATGTGATATTTGAGACACTGAAGTGTCCCATAGATCCTACTCTGAAGCCTTCACTCCCCACTTTACCTTTTGATGTGCCGGTTTGTTGTCAAGGGATAATTTCAACAGCAGACAAAAAGAAAGCGATGAGGCCACAGTTGTGTATCAAGAAAGATCTTAAACTTACGCTGACACTAGTGTGTGTCTTTTGGAAATAAATTCCTGAGTTGATCTTTCTGGAGCAGTCGACCTAGCCCTTTCCAGACAATGTAGGACAATTCTGTCCTTGAAGTCTGGCTCAGTTAAGGAAACGCTCATGTTAACATCGATGAACCAGTTCGCTCATTTGTGCCCCAGCGTTCGACACTGCATGCTAACACAACCAGTCAAACCAATGAGCACAATGCATGTGAGCCCTGCTCTCCCCTATCGCCGGTTACCAATCGGTTAGAAGTGCCTCGGGCCACGGGGCGGCCAGTCTGTGAGGTTAGTATCGTAGATAAGGCTCATACGAAGGCCATGAACAGTGTGGAGGTGAATAGACTGCTAGTGCAGCATCAGATGAGTGTGAGAGAGAGTGACTTTCATTGTAAGCAGAAAGCAGAGAATATCCTCCATTGATGGAATGACTGTATGGGTGTGTTTGTTTTCAGTTATTGTTCTCCACGCTGCTACAATAGAGAGACTTTTTCATGTTTGACGGGGTTGAAAACCAGTTTATAGAATTAGATAGTTGATGAAATTGTTATTAATGCTTTTATAATGTGGGTTAAACATTAGAGTTAAACATTAGAGTAGGGCTATAACTAACGTCTACTTTTACTTTTACGTCTAATTTCGGAGGAGACGGGCGGCGTTGAAAAAAGCCTGCCCTTTCAAAACTACTCGCTGACTGCTAACGTTACTTGTGTTAAATAGCGGTCCACTTCCGTGTTTTGGTACGGTTTGCTTTCACACCTGATGTGAACCGTACCCGAGTACATATGATCCGTGCCAGAGACCACCTTTTCAAGTGGTTTCGAGTTTGGTATGGAGCGTTCAAACTAATCAAACGAACTGGACTTTGGGGTTCAAGTGAACTCGGATCCTGGCCCGGGTCCCTGATGTGAAAGCACCCTAAATTGCTCAGTAGAAATGGAGATTCCAATGTCGACAACTCCATGACAACTGGTAAAAACACCATCTGCTGATGAAGATTACATAATGTGACTGAAAGCTCCAGAACAGCTACTAACTGGATGTGAAATTCTCAAATAAAGATATGCATTTACTACCACACAAGACAAAGGAAAGAAGTGAATCCTCACAATTGACTATTGATTAATGGAAGTAGTTTGAGATTGATTGACTAATTGTTTCAGCTCCGTGAGGATGATGCCCGCAGGAGAATCATTTTTTATCTCTAGTATGTAGTCATTACAGTGGCCACATTGAATTGCAGCAGGCATGGCGCTCTGGGAGAATCAGCACGTGTGTGTCAGTGTGGCGAGACAGACGCCAAATGGGAGTGGCAGAAGGTGTCCACTCCGAGTCTGCCTGCCTGCCTGCCACCACCTGGGTGAGCCAGCTGTCCAAACCCAGCGCCGCCAGCCTCTTGTGACCGCTGTCCCACTTCCTCTGCATACGCTTGCTCATAATGTGCGCTGCCTTCTTTGCTTTCCCATATTTCGCACTTAGTCAGCTCTCCCTTCCTTTTACTTCATGCATCACTGCCTCATTTTGTCCAAGTGTTCCTCATTAGTGCTTTCTCTTCCGGTGCTCCCACCTGAGCCAGCCATTTACTCTCTGAACCACTCGTCTCTTTTTTTATCCTGGTATTGTGTCTGCCTAAATCAGAGGTCAAGCCTCGCTAAATGGCATTTCTCCCCCCTCATTCACTTTTTATTTGATGCCAGCTTTTTTCATTCATAGCTAATGTGACCTCAGCTTAACAGGGACAATGCACAGTCAGGTGCTTATTTCTGCCATCCTCTTGGAGAGTGTTGGAGCAGCATATGAGCTTCTCAATGTGTGTGTGTTTGGCTACCAGCCTGTTAACCTGCTGGGATGTCGGGCCCATGTGGAGGATTGGAGGCCGAAGCGAGAGACAGATTGTTTTAGTGAATGGCCAGCAGTGAGTCTGTGTTGCTATTATGCACAGATGCTTAACTGATTATTATAAGAGCACGGCGTAGACGTTAAGGGGAAAGGTGTCTTAGATGGATTGTGACGGATAGAGACGGAGAGATGAGATGAGAAGGTCGACTGTACGGAGAGAGAGACAGTTGATGGTTTTATGTGCGGAATCACTGCAGACAGCTGATGCAGGAAATCAATGGGAGGACTGATTAAATGGGTAGCGGGACAGAAATGCCTACTGTAGCTCGATAATAAAACATGGAGGCTTTCAGCTGTGCTTGTGTTTCATAGAGGTGGTTGGTATTACAGTAAGTCTTTGATGAATGGGCTTTAATTAATGAAAGCTGTAAGATACGAGAAGATGTTCATTAGTGCTGAATACATTTACCTTAATTGCAATCAGAAAACTTAATTTCTCAGACAAACAACGGAATCGACTAATTAGGATGTCAAACACTATTTACTATAAATATTCATGATGTTTGTGATTACATTTATTCTGTGATGTATTTTAAAATATTTGAGAAGTAAACTATACAAAAAAAAAATAATATAAGAATGTTATATTTAAATGAGCTAGGATATGCCAGAATAGCTGACTTGTTGTTGGTCGGTCCATCTCTTTGGTCCAGACTCAAATATCTCATCAATTATTCAGGGATCAACATTGTTTTGTTTTTTTCACTTGCCCGGTCGGACAATTGGATCAGAATTCAATTTTTACTTGCCCCTATACAAATTATGATATATTATTTGTTAGTGGTTATCAACTAACAACAAAGACCAAAGTTAATTGTCATGTTTAATCATCTTTAATCTTTTTCATGTCGTTACCCTGAAACAGTCGCGGATATGTTTATGCAACAAGATCACTTAGTTAGGTTTAGGAAAAACGTCATGGTTGGGCTTAAAATAGCTATGTAAACTGAGTAAAATACGTACAGAAACAATGTAACAAGTACGGAAAACATGTCACCAATGTCTCGAACATATAACTTAAAAATAACTCAACACTTTGGGACACGAACACCGGTCTCAAACACCGGTTTCCTGGTTGAAAGTCCTGTGTTTGTTGGACCTATCCACTTCTCCTCCGGCCCACCATAAGCAGTTTTTCTTTGACGCCACTCGCTCGGAGCGTAGCATGTTCACACAGATGCGTTTGCATTGCAGTCAGTACAGACTGCATGGCGTGTCATTTGTCACGCCAAAAGCAACAAATGCGTTGTTATTGCACACAAAATGACTTACAAATTACTGTGTTATTTAAAATGAGACCGAGCTGACATTATACCTGTTAGGTTTTGGCTCAAAGCATTGCTGTGCCCAAGTACAACCTATATATATAATTTTTTTTTTGAAATAACATTAACATATAATATTTTCGGAATCACCTCTTAAATAAGGCAGTTTAACACTGTGTGGCATATACTGTGTAAATCACCTACATAATGGACATTTCCATTTTAATAGAGAACATTTCCCTGCATTTCATTATTAAGATCAAACATATTCAAGTCTATCACTAGTTAGATTGGATAAATTCCTTTGTGAGTCTTACTTGCCAAGTAATCTTTTGGGCCATCTACTGATCAATTGACCTTGACACAAATGTACATTTCTCACATCCATTCTACGTTACTCACGTTGTTAAATGGGTTTTCTTCCAGTTTTGACCTCAGCAGCCACTGGTCTTCCTCCCCTCCATCCATCGCTGCACCTCGGGGCCTCTCACATTTCATCCCACAGTCACTGATATGCCCACAGCTCCTCACCCAAAATAGGCCAAGCCAATTTCCTGAGTTCTCACGGCTTTTCACGTCAAACATGCGACAATCTTCATGAATTGCCGTATTATCCCTCCTCTCCTGTTCTTGTTCTCATTTTCCCTGTTCTTTGTGGGACTCTTTTAAGAGCTGAACAAGAAAGAGGCAGATACAGTGAGAGAGATGAATGGTTCAAAAGAGCATTATCAGCTCCACCTCGACAGCTTTTCAGAAGTTTTGTATTAGCTGTACGGTGTGACAGAGGCCGCTATCGCATGCTGCCAGAACACTTCCAAAGACATACTGAAGAGGTTCAAGATGCCGACCATGGTTTGAGTCTGGCCAGGGACCTTTGTTGCATCAAGTCATCCCTCACCTCCCTCTCCCCAAATTATTTTTTATGTCTTTCTTCTTGTCCTTAACTTTTTTTTCTTTGGTGAATTTACATTTATCCAGATTTGGTATCATTTCCATCAAGTAAGGAATAATGTACAGCGAGTTGTTCATTGTTGTGAAATAAACCCCAACAGGGTGATGCAGGATGCCCTGAAAGGGTTTATTTCACAACAATGACCTGTTCACTATACATTATCCCGCTTATTACACGGCTACTTACTCGAAAGAAATCAATAGTTTGACAAAAAAAATGGTCCACCAGACTCCGAAATCAGAATGGCACCCATAGCAACGGTCTGCTCTACATAGCAACGGTCTGTTATAAATAAATAACAGCTGTGATTGCTGTGATTGACCAATCAGAATCGACAAAGCCGTGTAATCAGAAGTGTTATTGTAGTTTTCCAATAAGAAAAGACAAAGTTAATAATGTTTTTAAGGTAGTATTTTTTTCCCACATTTGTAAACTTCTTTCTGAGTATCTGCTGAGTTATCTTGTCCCGGTTGCTATGGGGCAGGATGACCTTGACATGACATGCTCACATTGACAATGATAAGCATGCAGCTGGGGTTTGTCACGGCAAGTCAAAGAGAGAAAACAAACACAGGATGTTTGGTTTCAATTTCTAATATAGGAAATTACACTTGATTTTTTGGGATGTATTTCATCGTGTGACTAAAAGGACAGTATGACTTCATACCAACTTTTTATGAATGCTTGTCATATTAACATTTTACTATTATAGTCTTTATTTTTCTCTTGGAGGAAACATTAAGAAAAAAATATATTCTGAAAATGCTGTGTGTATCCCTGTCTGTGGTGCATGCACACACAGCGCTGTGGCAGTTGGGTTAATCCTAATCTGAACTTCCGACTATGACAAAGCACTAATCGGAGGTACGGTACAAGCAAACAGAACAGAACCAGATGGAGACACTGTGCTCCTGTTTATGTAATCTCTGTCGGGCTGGTTGCATGAAGTTAATCTCTTTCAGAAAGGGAAAGACAGTCCTACGCAGTAAATAACAAGACAAGACTGTGATTGTGTTAAGTTTATTTCAGGTGTGGCTTGTATTTGGTATTTATCAGGTTGTAAACAGACACAATAGGCCGACTCATGTCATCACACTCGGTGTGTTTAGTTAAACAGAAGTAAAATAAGAGGAACTTTTGAGTATTCATCATAAAAACTCTCACTGACCCAGTGGCATTTAACATGATTTTATTGTGTGTAATACAGTGGTCAACCTCCGGGTCTGAAAAGTGAAGCCAATGCTGAAGTGCCTTAAACTTGCATTCTTTCTCATAGCCAGCAGGGGGCGACTCCTCTGGTTGCAAAAAGAAGTCTGATTGTATAGAAGTCTATGAGAAAATGACCCTACTTCTCACTTGATTTATTACCTCAGTAAACATTGTAAACATGAGATTATGGTCTCAATCGCTAGTTTCAAGTCTTCTTCAATACAGCATGATGTTCATTTAGTAAATTATGGTCCCATTTAGAGTCAAATAGACCATAAAGCAGGGGATGCTTTAGGGCGTGGCTAACTTGTGATTGACAGGTCGCTAGCACGGCGTTGTCCGGTCTGGGAGTTGTCTGTGTTTTCGTTTTACAACTTAAACCCTTTCACAGTGTGTCTTCAGTTCATTAAAAGTTAATTGTAACATTTTGGTCACCTACAAATATCTTATTCAGCGTTTGGTTGTACTTAGCTCCATCCTCTCGTGTCACTTCTGGTTGCAAAAAAAACAAGATGGCGACAGCCGAAATGCCGAACCCGAGGCTTCAAAACGTCAGTCCACAAACCAATGGGTGACGTCACGGTGACTACGTCCACTTCTTATTTACAGTCTGTGGCGTATTATAACTGTAGATTAGTTACTTGAACGTTGTTTCTTTGGTCATTGGTTGGTAATTTTTCATCTACAACTTGAACGTATGCATAGCTTTGAGTTTGGCAGCAGTTCAAGAATTTATTTTATATTAACTTTCACTTTAAGGTCAATTTCAGTATCTTGTTTGATAAACGGAGGCCACTGTTGTTAGTGTTTGCACATTATTTCAGGGCAAAGCGCTGTCGGGGTTTATGAGTAACCTTTTGTTGTGCAAGTGGAGCCTACACCCCCATCAGCAGTGTTGTGTAGTGGGGCCGTGGTAAGTCAGCAGGGATGCATCCTGAAGCAGTTTGGGAAACCACCGAAAGGCACTGACAAGCTTGAAATCAGAGGGAAACACCTTTTAGCACAGTTAATGTTCTTTAGAAAAATAATCACAGTCTGCTTTGACCTGCAGTGCCGTGCATCACAACTGTTTCCAACAGGTTGTTGTGGAAATTAAAAGAGTTTGTTCTTGTCATGCTGTGTTCTCAATCTTGAGGACTTAATAACATAAATGCATGAGGTTTGCATCCATTTATTTCATAATGATAAATAAAGAAGATGAATTCCTCCTGCCTTTCAACCTTTTACTACTGTAGACATTGTTTTGCACCAATATTGAGCTGTTGGACAATATTGTCTAATGAACACTGCTGGTTCAGTCTTTAGGAGACAGAGACCACTGTGTGAGTACCAGCAGTCATTACACAAAGGAAATGAGGTGTGTGAGAGTAGGAGAGGGGATGCGAGGACAGGTTTGACACTTGTGTCTCTGCTGAGTGGTTATTAATGAGTGGGATGACAACAAGGGGATATTAAGTATCACCACCTCCGACGTTGTCAGCCCATGAGGAGAGGAGAGGAGAGGAGAGGAGACGGCAGGGCACCAGCATAGGGCAGAGTCTGCTTTTAGGATGCAGTGCATCTGTTAATCCAGAAATTAAAGTTCAGTCTTTGGTCCACTACCAAAACAGTCTTATTTCAGACAGTTATTCCTGCAAGCAGTAGGGCAGAGATCTGTTTTTGTTGCACTCTTGTAGTTCTGTTTCCCTGAGGGAAATATCTGCTAAATGATCCATATATTTCACCAGCTAGTTGCTTTGTCTGCCGTTTGTTGCTGAGCAGCCAGTGCACAGATGTATCAGTGACTTTTCACTGAAAACAGCTTCCTGTGCAGTCAGTGTGGAAACTCTGCTAAGTTTCCAGACTGAACCAAAACCGTAAAGATGTGGGCCGTAAAACCAAAATGATAAGCTGAAAGATGGTAAAATGTTGAGTCAGGTGATAATTATCTGTGGGTTCATCTCTACGAACCACTCTTTCCACTCTTACACTGTCATTTTAACGATTGTTAATGTTAAATGTTAAAGATAAGTGCAGCTTTAATGCTGTCGATGCTGTCATCTGCACTGAATTTGACTGAATCTTTTGTATGCAGACATCAGCACAGAGTTCTGTTTGATTGCATTCATCTGCTTCACACATCCGTATGTGTGTGACATGAATCAAAACAATGAATATGTGTCTGGCTTTGTTTTCGGAAAGACAGAACTGAGAGGTAAAATATGGGACGGGGAAGGACAGAAATAGATGTGGCTGTTGTCCCTCATCAATCAGGAGAGTTCAGCCTTTCTGATCCTCCTGAATTGAGAGGATCTTGTGGGACTTAGGCAATGATCTGAGATCAGTGCGCTCAATGCTTCGTAAAACCTGATCCTAAAAACACAAAATCAATTCTAATTTACAGCCTCCCTACGCAGGCTCTACTGTGCAAACATGTTTTTCTACTGTATCTCCCGTCCTCTCCCACTGATCAGTGTTTTTACAGCACCGTTAGTCACCTGTAGCGCTTTCATTCTCTACCTGTCAGCGCAGCCTTTCCTGGATGGCAGCCTGACTGTTGAGTCGTCTGTCAACAGTTATTGGATCTGCTGTGTGATGGGAGGAGGAGGAAGAGGGTGACTGTGTGTTTGCATTTTAAACAGTTGTTAAGGAACAGACACAGTGCGTATGATGGCTACGTGTTTTTCCATTATGAAGGCAATATTTGATCGATAGCATGAAAGCGAGGCAGAGGGAGAGGAAGTGAGGCAGCAGTGGCGAGGAAATGTCCACATTAGTGTTATCAGGAGGAAATGGAACAGGCCCCTCTGCTGCTTCTGCCATTCAAGCTTTTGTCCCGATAGTCTTGTTTTCACTGGCAACAAACTGCGGGAGGGCTACGACACAGGCCGAGGTGTGAGGGTGAAGACGAGAGCGAAGGAACAAAAGGAGAGTCAAATGACGTTTTCCTGTACAGCGATGATGAAGCTAAAAAAGATAACAAATAACAGGGAGAGAGGGAGGGGAAAACGATGGCATAATCCTCGATTGAGAAACATGATGAGAGTAGATGTTGTCCTCTGATTAATGGACAGAGTGTTGAAGGAAACGTGGACGCAGCGTCTGGCTTCCTCCGCTGGCTCAGAGCCAGAGAGGAGACAACAGAGAGCATACGATTAACTCGTATGTCTCTTTATGTGTGTGTGTCTTTACTGAAGTGTTTACATTAGGGAAATGAGCTCTTTGGCTATCACCGGCCTCTTCTTTATAGGGTGAGTGAGCATGAACACACACACAATAATGTACGTACACACACACACACACACACACACACACACACACACACACACACACACATACAGGCATTACTGGCACTCTCTGTTATTGGCAGCGAGCACAGCGGGCTGATTTTATTGGGTCTCTGGGCTTGTTGGTAACAGCCTTGGCATTTGGTCCCAGCTATTTTCTGGATTGTGATTGGATCACAGCAGGTCAGCGGTTGAGTTTCAGATAAGGATTACTGTATAATTTGGGCATTAGCATTTTGTAATTTGCACCGCTAGAATACCATTATATACTTTACTGGTGTAAACACACACACACACACACACACACACACACACACACACACGCAGTCGTTGCACATTAGGAGTCCCTGAGCAGTGTTTGCAGTTCCCAAGGAAACTGGACGCCCCTAAAGTGTGCCAGCTGAAGGGAACAAAAACTGGAAACGAGACTAAGACTCTCTGTTTCTGTTTGCATGCATAATATGTTAGTGTGTCCATAGTGAAAATATTGTGGTACAAATTAAATGGTTCCTTCATACCAGTAAAGGCTTTTTTTAACATGTACATTTCGTGTTTGAATTATATTCTTTCAAATTAATTCAGAATTGAAACTGTTACACGCAAGGACCAGTTATTTTTTCTCTCTCTAAAATATTATGACTTTTTCCCGATAAATATTTTTTTCTCTTAAACTTACAACTTAGTTTTAATATGTTATGACTTTTTCATAAAAATCAGATTTTTTCCTCTCAATATTATGGCTTTGTGTTGAACATTTTTAATTCTGAAATAAATATTACAGCTTTTTTCTCCTAAAATTACTACTTAATCGTCAAAATATTACAACTTTGTTTCTCAAAATATTTCAACATCTTGTAAACTCGATTATTCTGCGCTGAGAGTGGACCTTATTGTCTGTCACTGAAGATAATCATATTTTTCTACAGAATTTATTAAGTTATTAAATGAAACTTCCCAATGCATGTGTTTAATATCAACTTACCACAAGCAGACATACAAACACTTCAATAAAGAGAGTCTAAAATTAGGAACGTTTTAATGATTTCCTGAACTAGATCAGAAAATTTCTGATTGTAATGTGACCGCGATCGATGCCAACAATCAATACTTGACACACTTTGATACTTGATGCATTTCAGACCTACACACAACACTAGCAGCACATTTGGCATCACATTTTGCTGACCTCCTGCTGCTCTTTTCTTACATATTTTCTCTCCCATAAGCCACCACTGTGCTTGCAGCACAAAAGTGACGTCTTAACCCCATCTGCACCAGTACCTCATTCTGCTCAATGAGACCAGTCTGGTACTGATTTATCTCCTACTGAGGCAGCAGCGTCTCTGTAAGCCTCACGGTATTGTGATGTGAGCTGGATGTGTGAATGATGGAGCCCCACTGGCACTTAATGGCAGTTGTAGGTCTCTGCTAACTGTTTCCACCTGCCTGAGGACAAAACACAGCACTACAGAATTGTTTTCCACAAAAATTAAAAATGTTTCTTAATTAAAGGTACAGTGTGTAGGATTTGGCAGCATCTAGTGGTGTAGGTGCAGATTGCAACCAACTGAGTACCCCTCCACTCATCCTCCCTTTCCAAGACTGCGGTAACGTGAGCCACCGAGTGCAAACTGTGGTAATGCCGTTCGCCTCACTTAGAGGCCATCCTTACCATAATAGCACTACTTTAGGAGCAACGGAAGTTTAAGACGGCGGCTGGCGGTACCACGGTTTTGCATTCTGCGGCTCACGTTACCGCAGTTTCACAAGCATGCCGGAGAACTACGGTGGCCTTCAGGTAACGTAAAAAGGTGAAAGGCTCTCTGTAAAGCCAGTGATTGGTTTGTCCGTTCTGGGCTACTGTAGAAACGTGGCGGAGCAACGTGGTGGACTCCGTGAAGAGGACCCGCTCCCCTATGTAGATATGAAGAGCTCATTCTAAACAGAAGAACATGTCAGCCTACTGCACCGTTCTGCGAAGCTTCGAAGCCCAAAAAACGGTATTCAGGACAGCCCTAGAAATCTCTTTTACAATTTCAAAAACAGGATGCCGAGTGATGATGCTGTAAATGTAACGAAGGTCTTGAGGACTGTGTTCAATATTTTTAGAGGTCAGCTGCCTCCCTCATGTTGCAGATTAATTCACTCTCAAGTCACGCATCAATGACTTCTGCAGCTCTCAGGGTTTGATATGGCAATTATTGTGTGTGTGTGTGCGTGTGCATTTGTTAGTTTGTTTGTGTTTTTGTTTTTTTATGAGTCTGCTCCTAATTAGCACTATTGGGTTTGATAATTATTGTAATAAGTGAATTCCCTCAGAGGTTGTGGATAATGAGTCTCTGACTTTGTGTGTGGGTGTGTGTGTGTGTCTGACTGACAGAACTAGGTTTAGGGTCCCTGACAAAAGACGGGGGTAATGAGTATAGATACCATGTTCGTACCTACACACGTACCTATACATTCATCTGCATATAAAGAACGCAAATACAAAAGGTGTGTGTGTGTGTGTGTGTTTTGCTTCTTTCAGGGACTCTGTTTAGTCTTCAGGCTATTTAAACAGTTTTCCTATTAGTGTGCAAAGATGAGAAGATATAGACGCCTTAATTTGCCGCATCAGTGATCCACAATCTGTGTCTCTTTGTTTCACTCCGTCTACGCCTCATACAGGCGTTTAATTGCGGTGTTATGGGCTATTTTTAGCTGCTTAATGTTCTTTAGTGAGTGTGTGTGGTCTGAGTCTGGATCTGTGTGTGTGCGTGTGATGTTTGCTGCTCCGATCAATGTTATGGATCCCATCTTTTGTTGGCGCAGCTGGCTTAAATGTTCATCCAGCTGAGGCGCGGTGTGATCGCGTGTGTGTGTGTGAATTGATTATTTATAGCTGTTCCATTTCTTCTCCCTGTAGATCACTGACGGGCTGTCATTGTTGATTTTGTGTCTCTTTGTTGTGTGTGTGTGTGTGTTTGTCTATTCTCGTTTGATGCGGCGCTTGTCGACTTTCCTGAAGTCAGCCTGAGTACTTGTCTTGGGAAAGTTTTACTCCTCTGTGATAACGGAGACGACACTCAGAAGAAGAAGCGTGTAGAGCGTTAAACGTAGTAGGGCTGTCCTTGATCCAAAAAAATCGTAGTTGACTAACACGTACGATTTTGCCGACTAATCTATTTGTTGATTTAATCGTCGATAGATCCGTAAAACTGATTTTCTCAGATTTTCTTAAATCTTGTGTTAACCAGAGATGTGCTTATACGTTTATTAGAAATAAAAAAGCATGAAAAAGCATTAAAAAAATGACTAATCGACTAAGACCAAAACGACTGATTAGTCGACTAATCGACTGAGGGAGCAGCCCTAAAACGTAGACACACATATTTTATCATGGTATACTTAGGGCAGCAGCCAGCGATTAATGTCATTATTGTTGGTCTTTCTATCATGTTTTCAATCAATTATTAATGTATAAGAGGAGATTTTCAGATCAGATTTTTTTTCACGATTTCTGAGAGCCCCAGATAATTTCTTTAGATTTCTTCCTTTGTCTGACCTAAAGTCCAAAAATATAAATATTGAATTTACAATTATATAAAACACAGAAAAGCAAAAAAAAGCGTCACATTTGACAAGCTGGAACCAACAATGTGTTTGGCATTTTGCTTGATAAATAACTTAAATGATCAAGCAACTATCAAATTGTTGTGGAATAATTTTCTGATGATCAGCCAATTAGCACTTGTAATATTTCTGCAGATAGACCGGGGGGTGTAGGGTCTGTTGAACAAGTTTAAATATGGCACATTGGCCAAAAGCCTGCTGAAGGCACTGCACACAAAATTACTTCTATCAATTCTGAATATACAGAGAAAGACACTTAATAATCAATGTAGGCCGGAGTTATTTAGCAAGACTAAGAGAAGGGATGCCGATCGTTATCGGCCGATATTCAGTAAAAATATGTGATCGGGCAATCTGCATTATTGCTTTCTAGTCATTAGAGATGTTTTCACAGCATTTTAAAAAGATATTATAGAGGGCAAAGCAAATATTTAAATAAAAATACAATAATTTATTTACTTATCATTTGAATTGTGTGTTCTTATGCAAATAACCACTATAGATGACAATAACAAAGTAAAACGATAACATTTAGAATTTGTGGACGCTTAAAATTATGGTGGTGATAAAAGTGTGTCTCTGTTTTATGATGATGTTTAGCAGGTATAATGTTTACTATGTTAACCATCTTATTTGCTATTCAGAACTAAACGCAGCTCATTAGTTTTGCAGGTATTTGGAAGTAAAATTCGGACCTTTATGATGGCGCTAGAGGAAAAGTCTGTAGGCTTCATCTGCTGAGGACCATCAGTGTGTCTGTACAAAAATGTAAATTGCAATTTTTCCAGTAAACTCAAGGCCACAAAAATGGCCTTGTATTTCTCTATCTGAAATGCTTGAAAACCCCAAACCAAAAAATGTAAAACCAAATTGCTGTGTTGGACTCTGTAGAAATTCTGAATTGGCAAAGACCAAAGTGTCAGAGATTCGACAGCAAAGACCGATCCTGCCGTGGCTGCCCAGTAAATCAGTCAGTGCGAGACGAGGCGAAGCTGAAACAGAAAATGCACTGAAGGAAACATGCCAAATCCAAATTACTCCACTAATAGTATTACTGGGATGTTCTTTTTTTTTTATACTGTAAGTGATGATGAAAAGTTAATTATCTTAATAGGGGAAGGACTGACGATTGCAAAATGTGAGTAAATGGATGTGATACTCATTATACTTAAACGTTTCTTTTCTCTATATTTAAATAATTACCAACCCATACTGTGGTCCACATATTTCTTTCTTTCTGTCTTTCTTTCTGTATTTCTTTCTTTCTTTCTTTCTTTCTTTCTTTCTTTCTTTCTTCCATTTAAATGTCAGCTGTCAAGTGTTACACCTGACACTTCTGACCTATAAATATTGCACACAAAAGACTGACAGAATTGCGTGTAAACAGAGAGAAAAGGAGAGAAGAATGACTTCTATCCCTTTTACGATACAGCTGCAGCTCACACACACCCACCCTCCCACACACCCACCCTCCCACACACACACACACACACACACACACACACACACACACACACACACACACACACTGTTCGTCTTATAAGTCCATTGTGCAGACAGAGCCAGTGCGCTCCTCCTGCTGCTGCCGCATCCACTTCATGTTAATAATTGGTTTAAACAGCACTCATGTGGGATCTGCGGTTTTGATACATTAACCTCCATGTCAAGGTCACCTCCAGTAATAAAAAGGACTCGTCTGTCTGCAAGCTGCTTTCTGTGTCTCGCTGTCTATTATAAGGTGGTCGGGGGTTAGTGTGCTGCTGCTGAATTGTCTTTAATTCCTTCCTGGAAGACCCTCTTCAATGAGGCCTCGAGGCCAGAAAGAGGGCCAAATAATGCTGTTGTCAGCTGTGTGTGTGTGTGTGTGTGTGTGTTTCTGCAGCACCACAACGACGTGTGGTGAAAGGATTATTGTGTGCGGTGGGTGTGGTTCTTAATGCATGCTTGAGAAGAACCATGTGTTGAAGTGAAGATAGTACAGTAGGTTGTTTCTGAACTGTGTGTGCGGTATTTGTTTCTAGAGTTACTGTGTGTGTCTTTGTGATGGGCCCACTATCCCTACAGCTGTTGTATATGCGGTTGGGGATTTCTCTTGTGGTTTTATGACTCTATACAGTGTATGTGTGTGTGTCTTTGTTGCAGCATCCCATAGGGAGTCTGTGGTGCGGTCCCAGTGTTTGCGGGGGAGTTGATTTGCATCCCCTGGAGATTGAACTAGGGGGGTTTTAGCATGTGTAGAGGTGGACCCGGCACTCCGATACTGCTGGCTCACAGCTTTTTTCCGCAGCTTAAAGTGATTACCTCCCCACCGTGTCCGCATTGTACCTCTGAAAGCCCAAGATTAACAGTGGTGCCATGTGACAGATCTTCTGTTTTATGTTCATTGCGTTTAGCCTCAGTTTTCTCTGCAATGTTTCCTCACAATGAACCGGCGCTGCGGCACAAGCAAGTAAAAAGCTGTCACTTCTTTTAACGGCTACATCTCCTCTAATCAGCCGCCTCTTTGCCTGCGAGGCTTTCTGCCGTTCTGCTGGAAAACATGTTAAAATGATCCTGAATTTAAATACTTGGGCCTCATTCTGTCACAGGGTTCAGAGATGCTCAGGCGAAGTAGCTGCTTTAACTTCAGACTCATCTAATCAGGGATTATTTTACAACTGGGATGTCAGGTGAAAGCAATTAACCGCAATGAACTACCTGTCAGGATTGGAAAAGCCCAGCAGGATTAACAGCTGATGATGAGTTATCAGCCAAAGTTTGCCACATCGTCTTCAGTGGTTTCACTCAGAACTGTCCTTTTTTATGTCTAATCATTACTGATTTCCTACACGTTCTCTAACTTTCTAAATCAACAGCTCAAACAAAAGTGCTGTTGATTATGTTCAAGCTTTGTCCTCAGGGCTGCTCTTCTGCTACAGATTTCGGTTTAGTTCCACTCTATAAAGTTGCGTGAATGTCTTGTTTGTCTTTTGTGTATCACACCACACAGTCTGCTCCACTTTGCTCTAACAGTCAATCAAATTGATGGTTCATTATCCTGTTGGATAGAGATGTGTTTGAGGACGGTGTGAATGGGTAAATACATATTATGTGATCGATCAGGCTTTGTGACCTTCCTCCTGACCAACGTTTATCTGACACTGCTGGGCTTTGATATGAAAAGTTGATCATGGGTTTCTGTAGTAAATGTTATGGATTATTATAGGGTTCCTGTAAAATTGGTATTTTATAATACTAATATTAGTTTGATACTTGACACTTTTTATAAGGCAACCAGAAAGATAAATCATAAATATATACCACGTTGCCTAAACCAGCTCAAAATGCTTGCAATGTTTCCCCTTGAAATTATCATGAGGTCAAAGCAGAGCATGTCTAGCGTGTGCATCAGATTGTCATGTCTGCACAGTGTATCAGTGACACCCATTTTACATTTTTGATTTATGACGATGTAATTGTTTAATCCGTTCACTGACTATCTCTCCTTCTCTTTTCTCCTCTCAGGATTCGTCCTCAGATGGCCAAGGAGAAGATAGAGGGCTGCCACGTGTGCACGCTGGTCACACCTGGAGAACCACAAGTCCTCCTGGGTAAAGACAAGGCCTTCACCTACGACTTTGTGCTTGACATCGACTCAGAGCAGCAGCAGATCTACCAGGCCTGTGTGTACAAGCTCATCGAGGGCTGCTTCGAGGGCTACAACGCCACTGTGTTCGCTTATGGTCAGGTATGACACCGAGGCATGGATTATGATATTAGAGATTTATTATTGATTAATGGATAGAATAGAGTTCTATAGGTTTTGTGTTTATTTATAATTTTTTAAAAATATGAACAGAAGATGTAAGAAAATTACAAAGAGGCAACCTGAATACCAAGTCTGTTCCCAATCCTGTTGGTGATACATGTTACACTGATGAATTTGACAGATAGCGAACATATTTGTATCTTAAACACACAGTCGAGATTCCCAATGGGCCTTTAATCCAGATCTATCTTGGAAAAAAAACAATAGCCTAAATGTTTACCTGATTTCTGATCAATTTATCTGTTTTGTATGACGCTGCAAAATAAATATAGCGAATTAAAGGAACAGTGTGTAGGATTTTGGGGGATCTATTCCAACTCTAATATTGAGTATTTCTAAGTATTGTATAAAATATTGTGTTGTTATATTGACTGTTTTTATTTACATTTTATTGTGAACTTTTATTCAGAAATTTCTCTGTAGGGGGTTCAGCAATCCTTTAGAGGCCGGCCATTTATGTGCCTAGTCTTTAATGGAAAACTGATAATGACATGGTCATTTTGCAGTGTATTTAAATGCTCTGGTATCCAAAAGAAACATGACAAATGTCCTGGGCAGAAATGGGTTGATTGAATAAAAACACACACACCTCAACACACAGTTAATTAAAGTTTAATTAATAACCAATACACACGTGTAAAAACAGGTCACTGTGCATAGATGCTTGATGTTCGGAGTACAAAGTAAATGGGATCTCATCGTGGTCGATGAAATGTGTTTCAGACGGGTTCGGGGAAGACCTACACCATGGGGACGGGCTTCGACATGAGCCTGGGCCAGCTGGAGCAGGGCATCATCCCGCGGGCTGTTCACCAGCTGTTTGAGGGAATCCAGAACAGGAGGGATCGCGCCCAGGAGACCGGCAGCCAGCCGCCCGAGTTCAAAGTCAGCGCCCAGTTCTTAGAGGTAGGCGACACACACACACACACACACACACACGTGTAGATGTGGATGGATGTACCATCACACGTAATCTACCATTTTAACTGCGTGCAGTATTGATGTTCTTGCTTGCAAATGTGCGTGTGTGAGCGCTGGGATGGATATTGGTCCATATTAACTCTAACCAGATGGGACAAAACAGGGAGACGAGCGGATCAGCCACCTCTTCCACAAACAGGAAGTGACAACCCAATGACAGATGGGCAGGAATGCCTGCCTGTGCTTTGTTGGTCCTGATTAATGTTGGCCATTACCTCTGACATTATTCCTCATCATTGAGGGGTAGAGGATGGATAAGAGCGAGGGATAAGCGGGAGGGAGGGATGCTTGTGTAGGAGCAATGAGATAATATGACAAGTAATCATTTTTTTCTCCAGAGGTTTCTGGCAGGCAAATGTTTGGGTTGTCTCTGGGGCCGATGATTGTATGTGTGTGTATGAACTGATTACTTTAATAAGGTTCCTGTAATAAGATTTAAATTAAAAAATATTTTTCTTTCTAGCTTTCTTTCTTTCTCTTTGTCATTTGTTCTTTCCTGGTCTGTTGTTAGTGTGTTTTTTATAAGTTCTCAGGTCACAAGGTTATCTCTGTTGATGGTAAACAGATGTGTGTGTGTGTGTGTGTGTGTGTGTGTGCGTGTGTGTGTGTGTGTGTGTGTGTGTATGTGTATGTGTATGTGTGTGTGTGTGTGTGTGTGTGTGTGTGTGTGTGTGTGTGTGTGTGTGTGTGTGTGTGTGTGTGTGAGAGAGAGAGAAAGAGAGGGGAGATAGAAATACAAGTGCAATAGGAGAGCAGTTCTCACTGTTGTAGTGCCTTAATTAGTCTGTTGGAGAGATGGAGCAGGTGGGCTCAGAAAACCAACAGGAAGTTGTCTGATTGCATATAGGCATAGTTTTGTGTGTGTGTGTGTGTGTGTGCATGCGTGCGTGCGTGCGTGCGTGTTTGGCAGTAGGTGGGAACAGCTGAGCTTTCAGCTGACCTCTGTGGCCCTTCTGCCCTCTTTGCTTTCTGAGAGGTCATTCTTGTGAGCTGTGTGTAAATAAAAAACACAGCTGTGAGAAAAGGGGAGACCACGAGGGGCACGTGTTTGATATGTTTTGATAAAACGGAGTATTTGCCGTAGTATTGGGTATGTATGAATTGTATAATGATGCGTGTTGTGTTTGCGGCTTCCGTTTATTGCAGTTGTACAATGAAGAGGTCCTGGACTTGTTCGACGGAACCAGAGATGCAGAGAGTCGGAGCAGGAAGTCCAACATTAAGATCCATGAGGACGCCAATGGCAGTATCTACACCACCGGAGTCACTTCCAGACTGGTGAACTCAGAGGAGGAGGTGGGTGCATGTTGGTGTTTGTATCGTATGTGATGTCATCTGCAGTCATTATCCTTACCTTTTCTCAGTCTTTTTCCATATATAGTATTCTTGTACAATGTATAAACTATCGCAGTTACTCTTCTGCTACTCTTCAGCACCTTTAACCTGTTTGCATGCTTTATAAATAAAACTGCTTTGCCTACTGTTTCTTGGTCTAAGGGTCATGAAAGTGTAAAACTATAAAAACTGTCATGTTTTTCATTCAATTTAACCTCCTGCACTGTTATGGCTCAGTCTGTAATCATTTTTGATATTTATCCTAACACACCTGTTTTAATTTCTCGTCACGTTGCTGGCGTTTGTTGCATAGTGTAAATACGCTGCATTCCCATTGCAAAGAATTAAAAAAAAAAGAACATGAGCATAGCAGTTGTGGCGGTTGTTTGCCATCCTCTGTTGTTGTCTTGTCAATAGCGCAGTATTGCAATATTACAGTTATTGCGACAGCAATACAGCAATTCACAAAGTGTTTGGCACCAACAGTTTCAAGGAAAGAGTGCAAAGTCAGTATTGTGTTACTACAGAGTGGTGTTGCATCGCAAAGGGTTAACTGTGAAGACGTTAATGAATGCTGACAGGTTGAGGCGGAGCATGGGGAGCTGCCGGAGATCCCCAGCACCCCGAAAAGTCTGGCACGAACCATCTGGTGGTCAGTCGTTGAAAACAAAGAAATGGGTCGAGGATAATAAGGGAGACCTGCCGCTAACATGCTGCCTTTAAAAGCCCGACTGGTTAAACCCACGAGGCTATTTTGCGTGAGCGATACCAGACTGTCTTGAGAAGTTGCCAGATATGGAGGAGTGAGTGATAGTTGCCAAGAGGGGGAACAGATCAGAAGTGACAATGTGAAAGAAGGAGGGCATGATGGGGTCAAGAGGGCAGGAGGAACGACGGTTAGTGGAGATGTGACGGGTTAACAGAGATGGCAGGTGGTGATTTAGAGGACAGGGCTACAGTAAATGCTGGCAGGGACAAGACACTTAAGGTTTCTTCTCAAATAGGTGACAGAGTAGAAATATGTGAGCGGGTTGTTAAACTGAAGCAGAAAGAGAGGGAGAATAGAGGCTAAATTTAGGATCCGTGCATTCAATTTCCAAAAATTCAGACAGCTGAGAGACAAGTAGAGACAGATGAGTACTCCTCTGCATGGGAAGAGAAGTTCAGGAGGAGGCAGGAGATAGAAGTGTGGAAAGAGATGAGGAGTCAGGTTGAGGGTAAAAAGGAAGAGAAAACTTTTGCATTTGGCAGCATTTTGAGTGTGTAGAAAGAAAAGAAAGTTTGAAGTTGAATGGTTTCCCACCTCCATTAAATATGCCGACGTGTTGAGTTCTTAGAAATCAGCAAGTGATCATGGGAAGTGATACAACAAAACAGCGTCAACAGTTATTTGTTTTTGTTGATTGACAGCTTTTCTGATCATAGTTTTCTCTTCTTCAGTTTGAACTTTAAAGGCATAACCAAACGTCCTCTGTAATGTGTGTGTGTGCTGCAGCTGCTGCAGTGCCTGAAGCTCGGCGCTCTGTCCCGCACCACCGCCAGCACCCAGATGAACGCCACAAGCTCCCGCTCGCACGCCATCTTTACCATCTACCTCTGTCAGATGAGAGTGTGCCAGCAGAATCAAATGGTGAGATTTGGGGTTTGGAGTGGAAAAACTAAAATAAAGACAATAATTTTATTATAACAGTCATAGTAGCATTAGAGGTGATGAAATAATTGCTATTTGTGAGTAAGATGCTCCAACTCATGAACTCATTTTCAATTGTTTTTTGTCCACCTCCCGCCAGCAGAACGGAGGAGGAGGCGGAGGAGGAGGTGGAGGAGGAGAAGGAGGTGGAGGAGGAGAAGGAGTAGCAGGAGGAGGAGTAGCAGGAGAAGAGAACGGAGAGTTGAACGGCGTGGACTCCAGCCCCATCGCTAAGCCAGAGTTCGAGACGTTGATGGCCAAGTTCCACTTTGTGGACCTGGCGGGTTCCGAGAGGCTGAAACGCACAGGAGCTACAGGAGACAGGGCCCGCGAGGGAATCTCTATTAACTGTGGACTGGTGAGACAGACAGACTTAATAATCATAAAATGTGTGTGTGTGTTCATATGCGGGTGGTATGTTAGAAAACATGTAAACAAAGAAAATGACAAAGCACAGCAGCTGTTCTATTGTCTGTCTGTACTCGGATGTGTTTCAATTAGGGCTGTCAAACGATTAAAATATTTAATCATGATTAATCGCACATTTTGTCACTGTTCAAAATGTACCTTAAAGGGAGATTTGTCAATTATTTAATACTCATATCAACATGGGAGTGGGCAAATATGCTTGCTTTATGCAAATGTATCTATACATTTATTATTGGAAATAAATTTTGAACACAAAACAACGAGAAATATTGTCCAGAAACCCTCACAGGTACTGCATTTAGCATAAAAAATATGCTCAAATCCTAACATGGCAAACTCAAACCCAACAGGCAACAACAGCTGTCAGTGTGGTGACTTGACTATGACTTGCCCTAAACTGCATGTGATTATCATAAAGTGGGCATGTCTGTAAAGGGGAGACTCGTGGGTACCTATAGAACCCATTTTCATTCACATATCTTGAGGTCAGAGGTCAAGGGACCCCTTTTTTCTCGCCAAAAAGTATTGTAAGTTTGGAGCGTTATTTAGCCTCCTTCGTGACAAGCTAGTATGACCTGGTTGGTGCCAATGGATTCCTTAGGTTTTTTATAGTTTAATATGATATCAGTATCTTCACTCGAACTTTAAAACTGAGCCCGCTACAACCTCAGATATATCGTAAAGCGATAAGAGGTTAATTAAAAATCAAAAGTTGCATTAAAGAAATTAGTGGCGTTAAAACAAATTTGCGATAACGCGTTATTATCACCTGAACTTTGACAGCCCTAAGTTAAATACAAAGTTTGCATATCTCTCTTCTGCTTTCTTAAATGTCAGCATGATAATAATACTAGAAAACTAGTTTGTAATCAATTTCTGAATGTGTGTGTGTTGTAGCTGGCGCTGGGAAATGTCATCAGTGCTCTAGGAGACCAGGCTAAGAAGGGAGGACACGTCCCGTACAGAGACTCCAAACTCACTCGTCTGCTACAGGACTCACTGGGAGGCAACAGGTACTGTACACACACACATACACATACAAAAATGATTTATATAGTAGGAGAAACATATAGTATTCTGGAATAATATGAGTATTGTGGAAGATTAAGTTTGATCCACAAAGGAAAGTCTTTATTTATCAATCAATCAATCAATGCAGCCTTCCAGAGGATCTGAGAGGAGCTGAAAATATATATATATTTAAATGTAAAAACACATCTTTTTAGTCTGGCTTTTATGTAGTGTTTTATAATTTTTGTGGTTTTATTATCTATACTATTTTATACTATTTTTATTTATACTTTTTCTTTTTACAATATTCTATTCTTTTATCAACATTTAACTACATTGAGTAACTGTTGATCATTATGACATCTGTCAATTTCTTTGTCAATCGCTTGCAAAGCACTTTGAAGCATTTGATTTGTTCGAACATTGCTATAAGTTTGATTGTTAATTTATGAAGGCATCGGTGCTCTGAAATGATTAGTCAATTAATCAGAGATGACTGATTAATTGCCACTGTTTTGATAGTCGATTAAATTTCTGCAATTAAGCAAATTGCCAAATATTTGATGGTTCCAGCTTCTACAAAGTGAGAATTTGATGCTTTTCTCTGCCATATGTGATAGAAAAACTGAAAATTCTTTCACTATTTTCTGACATTTTATCGACAAAATGATTTATCAAGAAAATAATCAGCAGATTAATTGATAATGAGAATGATCGTTAGTTGCAGACCTAGTGCTCCGGTTTAGTTATTGACAGAAGTTACAGAGTTTTTCTTTTACAAGATACGCTGCTGAGTTGTTAATGTTGTGCCTGATTATCAAAAGGGCTTCTGTTATGTTCACGCTAAGAACAAGACATCCTCAACATTGTTATACTGAACGCACAGTCGTCTAAAACCGTTTGCATTTCCTTCCTCTCCAGTCGCACGGTGATGATCGCCTGCGTCAGTCCGTCAGACCGCGACTTCATGGAGACGCTGAACACGCTGAAGTACGCCAACCGAGCCCGTAACATCAAGAACAAGGTGGTGGTGAACCAGGATAAGACCAGCCAGCAGATCAGCTCCCTGCGCGCCGAGATAGCCCGACTTCAGATGGAGCTGATGGAGTACAAAGCGGTGAGAGAGGGAGGGAAGAAGGAAACATCTTGGGAGAGAGAAATGAAAAAAAAATATATTTTGAAATATAAAGACGAGGAGGTGCTCAGAGAAAACAGATAAAAGGGGCTGAATGACAGCAGGGGAGATGGAAAATGAAAAGTGGCACGTTGAAGGAGTGAGACAACATATGGCTGTCAGTGTAACTGATGCAATGAGGCAGTAAGAGAGGGCTGACATGATGGATGCAATTGAGAATAGTAATTGAGCAGATGAAGAAAAAGGACAACACTAATGGGAGTAAGTGCAGATGGTATTAGAGAAAGAAAAGCAGAGAGCATGTCTGCTGCAGCAGCAGCTGATCACTATATCACATTAAAGATTTTTACTGGAACATGCACATCCATTTATACCTTTACTATAGTGCATGAAGGGTATGAAGAAGATTAATCAGTGCAACATCAGCGTTTTCCAAAGTAATGCTGCAGAGATAAATTGATCCTACTTCTGCTGAGAACCTAATATGAACCGTCGGTGGGCCGTCCACCAATCGGAAGGTCGGCGGCTCGATCCCCGGCTCCTCCAGCCCGCATGTCGAAGTGATAATAACGCGTTAACGCAAATTTGTTTTAAAACCACTAATTTCTTTAACGCATTGACGCAATCTATCTTTTGGTGGTTGCAGCAAGCTACCAAATACTGGTATCATATGAAACTATAAAACCTAAGGAATCCATTGGTACCAACTATGTCATACTAGCTTGTAGTGAAGGAGGCTAAATAACTCTCCAAAGTTACGCTAACTTTTGGAGAGGAAAAATTAGCATGGCCATTTTCAAAGGGGTCCCTTGACCTCTGACCTCGAGATATGTGAATGAAAATGGGTTCTATGGATACCCACGAGTCTCCCCTTTACAGACATGCCCACTTTATGATAATCACATGCAGTTTGGGGCAAGTCATAGTCAAGTCAGCACACTGACACACTGACAGCTGTTGTTGCCTGTTGGGCTTCAGTTTGCCATGATATGATCTGAGCATATTATTTATGCTAAGTGCAGTACCTGTGAGGGTTTCTGGACAATATTTGTCATTGTTTTGTGTTGTTAATTGATTTCCAATACTAAATATATACATACATTTGCATAAAGCAGCATATTTGTCCACTCCCATGTTGATAAGAGTATTAAATACTTGACAAATCTCCCTTTAAGGTACATTTTGAACAGATACAAAATGTACGATTAATTTGCGATTAAATATTTTAAGCGATTGACAGCCCTAGTATTTAGATTAAATCCTGAGCCTTGCATGGCAGCCTCTGCCATCAGTGCATGAATGTGTGTGTGTCTGAATGGTTGAATGCTGACATGTAGTGTAAAGCACTATGAGTGGTCAGAGGACTAGAAAAGCGCCATATAATTGCAAGTCCATTTACATTATTCAGTAAGAAGAGCGGAGAATGAGCCAAGAAAATGTGACAAGAAATAGGCAGAAAATTCAAAGAGAGTCTGCAACGAGACTTTTTCATCAGCCTTGACCTCTGGGGCTACAAGAAACGAGCAATCGTTTAGCGGGGTTGTCAGTCTGTTACGCGATTAAAGGGGTTACTACGGTTACTAGAAGGAAGTGAATGCGTGACTGTGGCGAGGGCCTGCGAGCTGACCTCGATGTGGTAATAAGGGATGTGATGTGACTGGAGTCTGGAAGTAATGGAGTGTTGGATTGGCGGAGGTAATGATGTCTGCGAGCTGTGACTGGATTAGATAGAGACTCTCTGTTCGAAGCTTAAACAACGGCATCTTTTCAGCGTTAATCATTCAGAATACGACAATAGCTGCCACAGACAGACCAACTCATGTTAAACGAGAGCATTGTGTTTATTTGGACTGCAACGTCAAGTGTATGTAAGAGTGTGGATTTAGAATCTGTTTTGTCTTTTTCCCTGAAATGCTTGTGGTGTTCAGGGTCGTTGTTTTTCATGCTGCCCGTGTGATTCTCTGTGCAGGGGAAGCGTGTGGCAGGTGAGGATGGTTCAGAGGGCTTCAGCGACCTGTATCAGGAGAATGCAATGCTGCAGAGAGAAAGCGACACGCTGCGCCACAGGGTCAAGGCAATGCAGGAGACCATTGACCACCTCAACACCCGTGTAACACATCTGCTGGCCAACGAGGTCAGCGCTCTGCTGACCAAGTCAAGTATGTGATGGGGATATTGTGTAACTGCTTTGAATGTCACATGAACTCTGTTTCTCTTAAGATTAACGTCTTCAATCTTACTTTAATGCATCTTTGTTGCGTTGAGTGTTTTCTGTGACCTGAGCCTCTTTCTGCTTTTGACTTTTAGGTGAGGGCACCGAGGAGATCGGGGCTTTGATCCAGAACTACATCCGAGAGGTTGAAGAACTTCGGTAAGAGCTCCAGACCTTCTAGGATGCCTTTTATTTACTGCCATCACTTGTAGCATTACACTCACTGAAATCATCAAACCTGAAACTGGGACAGCACTTACTTTACAAAAGTTTTGGACCTGACTTATGTCATTTCTTGTTTTTTAAAGGAATAATTTGTCAATTAGGGGAATACATTCATGAGCTTTCGAGTCATGCCCTTTAGCCGGTTAGCTAAGCTTAGCATAAAGACTGGAAACAAGGGATAACAGCTAGTTGGCTCTGTCTGTAGGTAAAACGTACCTACCAGCACCTCTAAAGCTCAGTAATCAACAAGTTATGTCTTGTTTGTTTAATCCGTATAAGACCTGACATGTAGAAATGGTGGATGCTACATTGGACAAGGCTAGGCTATAGGGGTGTAAAAAAAATATCAATACACTTGAGTACCACAGTATTAAGTTTTGTGATACTGTATTGATTCTCAAAAACACTACTGATTTTTAATGTATAGTTTATATGCAAATATTCATGGCAAACAGTGACTCAGATTGGACAGGACTGTGATAAATGCAGATCTCACTGTTCTGATTGCATAAAAAAAGTTTTTATTTTATGCATATGGTGGTTTGTTCTTTATACTTTGACAGTTTTTCTAAAATTAGATTTAAAAAATCACAATATATCATCTTGCTTACAATATATCGCAATATATTGAATCGTAACCCCTGTATCATGATAACGTAATGTGTCATCAAGTGACAATTATGGTATAATAGAGGGTAGAGGCATAAGGTTCATGAGCCGACTCAGTAATGTCAGTTACACAGCAATATTTTTCTGAAGTTTGCTAACGTTCGCTAAAATAAGCTACCATTTGCTACTGGTCATTCCAGACCAAGCAAGGCTGTAGAGTGTATTGAATTGAACAAGGGTTTATTTTATTGCTTATGAAGTGAACTTCTCATTTGTAAGAGGAAGAATGTTTTAGCTTGTGATAATTCAGTTTGAATGTTGTTTCTAATTTCAGAGTAATTTTTTCTCTCCTTCTCGGAACCAAGCAGAAATTATGAATGATTGAGTTGTCTTTTTCTCCCCCTGTCTTCCTCCTCCGTCAGATCCAAGCTTCTCGAGAGCGAGGCCATGAACGAGTCGTTGCGACGGCAGGCGACCCGACTTTCCACGCGTCCTCAGTTCTCTTCCTCCACTCTCAGCCCCGTCCCCGGCCACCCCCTCGGCTCCTCCCCTGCTCCTCTGTCTATGGAGGCCGAGATGACGGACGTGTTGCGCCGGGCCAAGATGGACATCGAGAGGCTGAAGAAGAAGGAGAGGAGGCAGAGGAGGAATAGGTGAGGAGGCATTTGAGATGTTATCCACATATCCACATGCTAATTCCAAAAAAATATTATATAATATAAAACAAATCAGGGCACAAGTCACCGGAAGAGTCAAATTCACTGAGCTCCAGGAAGCTTTTCTGTCCTCATATATTCAAACAACTCAGCATGATGCAAATTTAATTTCCCAATTGTCCCTCTAAGCCCTTGTCAATGAACCTGTGCATGTTTTAAAAGCCGTGAGAGCATGATGAGTACATGATTGTTCACGCCCATATACTCTCCCCTCCTCATTGCTCCTCTCCTCGAGCTTAAGAGCTGCATCACAAGTCGATTAGTGCTTTGGGATGGCCAGCGTCTGAATAGAATTGGGATGCAGCCAGTGCTGAGTAGTAACGCTGGCTTGGACACAAAAAGGTCTAATTCAGTCGGCCAGTGGGTCATGAGAGAGGAGAGAACACAGCCTAACAGGCTAATTGAGGTTTAATGAGATAGAGATGGAGGTAGACGGGAATTTAGAGATGGTTCGGCATGGTTGTAAAAGAGAGCACAAAGGGGAGAATGAAATTGGCAATAAAACGTAAAGAGCTAAAAGGGCAAGACGAGGGGTAGATGAGCTGAAGAGGACTTTGCTAATGACTTCAGATGTCTGATTTTGGCGTGAGCACATCATTTGGCAACACTCCCAGAGCCTTAATGGTGGTTGTTGAGGGTATGACATCTCACTTACATGAGAGAGAGTGTTTGTAAAACATGGTAACGGACAAAAAACACTCATGCTGCTGTAGTTGAATTGGATAGACTATCAACCACATGTGAAAATAATAAAGGGAAATAATTTTATCATACATAACATATAGAGAAGTGATGTTATTTGTGTATTTTCTCAATGCCAACTGTCATGTGGCTTTTTCACCTCCTGCAGTCCAGAGCCGGAGAAAGGTCTGAAGAAACGAGTGAAACTGCACACTCACGAGAACGGAGAGAACGGGCAGAGTGGTCAAAACGGACAGAACGGAGAGATCGATTCAGACGACAATTACACCGAGGTACTGTGAGGTACACGTGTTGGCATTCAGACAAATTTAAAAACGAAAACAGACCAAAGTCTGATGTATCTGTGTGTTTGTGTGTGTAGGATGTCATGTCTCCACTGCAGGAGGAGAGCGGTTGTGATGAAGATGAGGGGGAGGATGAAGAGGAGGGCAGGGAGGAGGAGGACGGGTTTGACAGTGACGAGAGCCTGGTGGATTCAGACTCTGACTCTGATGAGAAAGGTGTGTTCCTGACAGCTTCTGCTACAAAATGATCAGACCTCTTCCCCCTTGTGTGTCCTGTTTACAGTGATGGAGCATGGCTCTCTGTCTGTCTGTCTGTCTGTCTGTCTGTCTGTTTGATGGTCGGTAAGTATCTCAAAAACTATTGAATGGATTGCCATGACATTTTGTATAAACATTCATGGTGCCCAGAGGATGGATCCCAGAGACTTTGGTGATCCCGTGACTTTTCCTCTAGCGCCTCCTGCTGGTCAAAGTGAGACTGAACTCTATCTATCGGACGAACTGGCACAAAATTTTGCACAGACAATCATGATTTCTAGTCGATGTACCATAATGACTTTTGAGATCCCCTGCCTTTTCCTCTAGCACCATCATCTGGTCTAAATTTCAATTTATTTTTCGTTTATCACCAAATCTTTGCAAAACTAATCACATTCCCATCATCAGCCTCAGCTGTAGTTTGTGTTTATTGCTAAGTAGCAAATGTTAGTATGCTAACCCGCTAAACTAAGATGGTGAAAATGACAAACATTTAGCATTGTCAGTATGAAGCAAGGAGGGTGAAAAGAGGAGATGTCGCGCGTCATAATTGCGTCATATCATTGGTACAACACATGCGCAGTAAATTCTGGTCTGCACTCACCGAAATTTAGCTAATAACAACGCACGACTGCAGCTCCAGTTAAACTGCGCATGTGTCATACCCCAAAGCTCAAGACCGTGTCCCAGCCTCTTTCAATAAGCCTTAGTTTTAGCATTTAACTCAAAGCACTGCTGTGCATTAATACAGCCTCACAGAGCTGCTAGCATGGCTGTAGACTCTTTGTCCTATTCAACGTTGCCTACATCTCCTTTTTCTTTAAGGACATTATGCATATAGTTTGCCAAATGGTTGACAGTGAAGACAGAAGAAAACATTTTATAGTGTAGAGCTGAATTTGAGTAGGTGTGCAGTCATTGGATGGTTTCTAGGAGAAGCACAAAGAAGCAACACATGCATCAAGTAATGCCCAAGTTTTAGACCAGGGCAAATTTGGCCCGCCATGAGGTTTGATTTGGCCGACCAGATGTAAAAATAAATTAAATTAATTTTAAAAATTATAATATAAATCGCTGTTCATGTGGTTTTATTTTTTGTAAGATAAAATGCTCTTTAAATATGTAGGATCCATAATTATTGTGTTTCACAAAATGGAGGCAGAGACAGTGGCACATGGACAAAAGGCATTTCGATTATGGGAAGTTGGGATCCTAGTACTATTTTGCATCTTAACAATACAATACAATACAATAAGTGTTTGCTTTTGGCCTATGGCTCATCATTAAGTTTCAGTTTTGACATTTCCTGCTATTTATTTCGTTATCCTAATTGTTTTATAAGCTCTTCTTTGCACTCTGTCTGACCTTTCCCATCCGACCCGCAGCCAACTTCCAGGCGGACCTGGCCGATCTGACCTGCGAGATCGAGATCAAACAGAAGCTGATAGACGAGCTGGAGAACAGCCAGCGGCGGCTGCTGATGCTGAAGCTGCAGTACGAGGAGAAGCTCATTCTGCTGCAGAATAAGATCCGAGACACTCAGCTGGAGAGAGACCGCGTGCTGCAGAATCTCAGTGAGTTCATGCATCATGGGATTTGCAGTTTACATACATGGTTGGGGAGTTGTTGGTCATTAACATTATTACATGGCCACACAGTGTCAATGGAGAACTACACGGAGGAGAAGGCCAGTCGGATCAAGCAGGACTATGAGAAACGTCTTAAGGAGATGAACCGAGACCTGATGAAGCTACAAGTGGCCCAGAAAGAGCACGCGCGTCTCCTCAAAAACCAGGGGAGGTACGAACGGGAGCTGAAGAAACTCCAGACAGAGGTCAACGATATGAAGAAAGCCAAGGTAAGAGGAGGAAGTGTGAGCGGGAGCATGGATGGATGATATTGTTTGAGCAGGAATACTAGTGTAGTTTAGGGCAGCTAACCTCTCTGCTTTTTCCAGGTGATACTGATGAAGCAGATGAAGGAGGAGCAGCAGAGGAGGAGGATGGTGGAGGCAAAGAGGAACCGTGAGATCGCCCAGCTCAAGAAGGAGCAGCGCCGCCAAGAGGTCAGTCTGTTTGTATGCATACTACAATCGATACTTTCTAGATACAGTCTACAGAAACACATATTAACATATTTTTTATGGTGCTTCAGCTCCCTCTAATGTCTCATGCAGAAATAGAATTATTGGGAAATTGGGCGCTACATGTAGGTGAGACAGTATGAGCACTGTTGTATATGAGCCTGTTTAATCTATGTTTCAGCTGTTGTCCACATGGTCCAAATTCTAATTTCATACTGTATATAAAGAGTGACTCATGCTGATGAGTTGGTGTGTATGTCTCGCATTGAGGTTCTCCTTCTGTTTGTCAGCCTGGCACTTTAAAACCATGATTTATGGATCTTGTACATATTGCACACAGATTGTTGGTATTGTTTTTATGTTTTGAAGATTAGAACATACCCTAAATGTAGTAATTTCCATCTTTATTCGTTTTCCCTGGAGGAGAGGGCTTATTAATGAGCATGAAAACATTTACACTAACACACCGTGGGCTTCGTTCGTAATCCTTTTATTAAGGGTTTCTTTTTAAGTCTTAAAATCCTCTCATGATCAACACTTTGTAAGCCTGTTGTTCAAAACAGCTCAGGAATCTAATTACGGTTTGATGAAGACTGAATAACTAACATATTAAAGGACTGTTTCTCTCCGTCCATCAGTACCAAATTCGAGCGCTGGAGTCTCAGAAGCGGCAGCAGGAGCAGGTGCTGCGCAGGAAGACCCAGGAGGTGACCGCCCTACGGCGCCTGGCCAAGCCCATGTCGGACCGCGTGGCCGGGCGCGTGGCCCGCTGGAACCACAGTCCCCCAGCTACGGACTCTGGAGCCGAGTTCTCGGCCAGCACCACGGCGAGCAGCTCTGAACCGGAGACTGGGAGGTCTGTGAGCGGGCTGGTGAGACAGTGGAACAACAAGAACAATGGGATTGGATATCTGGCAGAGAGTGAAGGGAGCATGGATGGATCCAGGGTCATTGGGTAAGATGGGCTGATGCAGTCAATGACACATGTGCATGTGTTAACACTGTCTTTGTAATTGATATTTTTATAAGAATGTATTAGATAACAATGTGAAAGGGGGTGATGAACCTACAGAGAATTATCACCCGAATCTGGAGCTCCTGTCAGTTTTACAGTGAATTTTAGCTCAACTTAAGCCTAACTTTACTGTTTTGGTTCACTCTCACTGCTCTCATAGCGTGGTTTTCATCGTAAAAGCTCTAAAAACCCACTGTACATTACCTACTCAGCACCAAACAGCAGACAGACACAGTTGGCTACTAGCTGGTGAACACAGTGGAACATTTAGCGGCTAAAGAGTCTGATATAGAGGGCTACAGGGATGACATTTTTTTGTAGGCCAACCATGAAGTTAGCATCATACTGGTTCCCTCGACAAACAGCCAATGGGATTTTTCCATTGGGTTTTGGATTATTGCAGAAAATAAGCTCTGTGGCAAACAAACATTTATGATACTTGTTGCGTTCACAACTTGTTTCCTCCAAATGGCCAAAAAAAATGTTTTTGCAGGTTTAATTTAGGTGCTTAATATGGTGAAGTTGAATGTGTCACACATGTATATAGTACAAGGGGGTTTCAATTGAGATGATTGTTGGTTTCTTCCTTGTCATTTATCTCTTTATACTTTCTTCCTCTCCACTCCTGTCCTCTCCTCTCCTCTCCAGCGGTAGGAAGAAGTTGCAGCGTAAGCCAGCAGGCATTGGCAGCGCGGGAGCGGCGGGCAGAGCCAGCAGCTTTTCCAAATCCGCCCGTCAGAAGTGGCAAACACTAGAGCGTCGCATTATGGACATTGTCATGCAGAGGATGACAATTGCTAACGTGGAAGCAGACATGGACCGCCTTATCAAGGTAGGAATGGCCTTCACATTTTTACTCTAGATTAAGGTGGGAAATATTGCTGTTTGAGGCGTCGTTGTTACCGGGATTACGCTTGGTTTGGTGGCTGTAGAGTAAAATGGCATCCACCGGACTGTACTCAAACATAAGGAATAAAACTTACACATGTTCACAGTAATGGCAGCAGCAGAGCTAGTTTCAGAGGTTACAGCTTAGAGACATTTTTGACTCACTTCGTCTCAGTAATTGACACCTGAAACCAAAGTGAGTGTGGCTCTTCCTTCCTCCGTTCTTTATAGACAGAGACTGTTAAAATCATGCAGTACAATTAGATGGGGATATTATTAATCTGTAAGATGTTTGAGCGTATATCAAAATGAATTTGTTCAGTCAGTATTGCACATAGATATAGTAAATAATAATAATAATTGCAAGTGTTTTTATAAGTATAGCTCTGACTTCTTTTTTTTTGCTCTGTGTGCATTTGTGTTTTTGATGAGTCAGAAGCGAGAGGAGCTGACGGGCCAGCAGGAGTCTCTCTCACACAAGAGGGAGGTACTGATGGCGGACGGGGAGGGACCAGAAGCAGAGGACCGCCTCCTTCTGGAAATTAATGAGGACATTGAGGTGCTGAACG
The DNA here is from genome assembly GCF_015220745.1 of Sebastes umbrosus. Taxonomy (NCBI): domain Eukaryota; kingdom Metazoa; phylum Chordata; class Actinopteri; order Perciformes; family Sebastidae; genus Sebastes; species Sebastes umbrosus. The sequence continues at coordinate 31,152,262 of NC_051269.1, read as the reverse complement.
CCAACATAGACTACATCAATGACAGCCTGTCTGAGTGCCAGGCCACCATTGTACAGATAGAAGAGACCAAGGTATGAACACACACACACACGGTAATGTTTGCTGTCCAGCTGTGAGAAGTGACACGTAGTAATGCCTAGGACCGTGTTTTCCTGCAGGATGAGCTGGACTCGGTGGACACCTCGGTGGTGATCAGCTCCTGCTCTCTGGCTGAAGCACGCAACCTGCTGGACCACTTCCTGAAGGCTTCCATAGACAAAGTGAGTTATCATACAGAGCCCATATGAAAATTTAAAAGAACATAAATAGGTTTGCAGCATTAGAAACATGTGCAAAATCCATAGTATTAAAACTATAAAATCTGCACTTTTGGAGATGTGAAGTAAAATATGTAGCTTTAACAACAAAAACAAATATAAAAGCATATACGCACCTATTATTATAAGTGTTTAAATACAGTACACTAAAATAGTTTTTGACTCTTATCATATGCCACTGCAAAAATGTCATCATGTATTGATGTTGCAAGTGAGAAAAGTGCAGGTTCATTGAATAATGGATTGTGGTGCCATCTAGTTGTGTCTCTTTGTACTGCAACATGTTGTCAGGGGTGTATTTGTTGGTACAAAAACAATCAGTAATCACCCTTCTGAAAGGTAAAACACTATATTTACTAGGTAATCTCATTTCCTGTTGTATGATTAATACATAGTCTAAACCAGTGGTTCCCAACTCTTTTCCTTAAGGGACCCCTTTTCTATCATTTAGTAAACTGACGACCCCTGACTAAGTGACATATTTTATGGATTTTTCGTATTATATTTAATGCATAACAATAACCACAGAACAACTGTAAAATTAACCCAAATAGTGAACGCAATAACTGTCGGAAATTTGTGTAAAACAAGCAATTTGAATGAATTTTGAGCAGATTATTTCCTGTGAATATTGCATCAGAGATGAGTTTTCCTCTTATTTTTAGGAACTTTTAATACAATTCTTTGTCTGTATTATGTGTTGTTTTGAATTTTAAAAATCATACATACTTAATAGGCGTCTTTTTTTGACGAATTCAGTGTTTTCTTCTCCCTGATGCTTTGCCATTGTTCTTTTAGCTCTTTTGTTGTTTTAACTGCGTACTTTTCTAATGCAGGATGAGGCTGTTTAGCAGAGAGGGAAGACTGTGAATATAGCTCGTGTTCAGGTCTTCACCGTGATCTCATCATGTGTATATCTTAAATAATAATACAGACTTTAAACATAATGATTTCATTCCGTTTTCTTCACAGAAATGAATGAAATGTTGAGAGATTGGCCAACTGTATATTTATTTAAAAATGTTGTCTTACACCCCTTAAAATCAAGAAGGGCTAACAAACCCCTGTCAAGCTTTGGCAACCCCTAGTGGGGGTCGGGATGTGTGTGTGCGTGTGTGCATTACTGTTTTTGATTTGTCTGGTCATTGTGTGCACGTAGAGTTTACAGGTGGCTCAGAAGGAGGCTCAGATCCGACTGCTGGAGGGTCAGCTGAGGCAGACTGACGTGATTGGCTCATCTCACAATCACATAATCCTCGATGCCCTGCGAGAAAAAGCAGAATACATCCCTGAACTCCAGGCTCTCATCCACAATGTTCAGCAGGGTGAGTGTTGGTGTTTAGGTCCGTGTGCCAGTGTGTAAGACTTTATAGTGTATGCTCCTTGCCTTGATCAGCTTTAGAGAATATATTAAAGATGACCTGTTATGCTTATTTTCAGGTTCATACTTGTATTTTGGGTTTCTACTAGAACATGTTAACATGCTTTAATGTTCAAAAAGCGCTTTATTTTTCTCATACCGGCTGTGCTGCAGCACCTCTTTTCACCCTCTGTCTGAAACGCTCAGTCTGAGCTCCTGGTAGTGGTGGTGGATTAGGCTGTGACACATACAGACTTACTGAGTGGTGTACAGTGTGCCGGGGGCTGACAGGTTGTGTGTTTTGTGTGCTTCCAGAAAATGGTTACGCCAGCACAGACGAGGAGCCCTCTGAGTTCAGCCAAGCTTCTGACTGCAGGTGAGACTGCAGTCGCACACATTAAATCCATCTCACCCTGACCCATTTAAAAAAAAAAAAAAGCATTGTGCAAGCGTGTTCATCCTGGAAAATTTCCATCTGAAAAATATGTACTCCATTTCTCTCTGTATCCATGTCTCTTACTCTCATGTGCTCTCTTCCTTCAGTGTGTCTCACATGAAAGAATCCAACAGCCATGAGGATTTCAAAATAAAGGTACAGCTGATTTGTGTTGTTTTAGTGCATTATAATTATTTAAATCCACATTCTTCCTCTTTCTACAACAATAGCATCCTCTGTCTTAAATCCAGATGTTAACATTAATTCTTTATTTTATATCTCAGAATACTAACAAAATTTTTGTTAGTGTCAAAACATCAGGTAGTGCTGCGTCTTGCAGTATCCAAGCCCGTTAGACCTTTATGAGTCATGATGACGCTGCATGTTGTCAGATGGCATTAGTGTTAGTGATTGTGTTTAGACCCTTGCTCTAATTTCCACTGTCCACACAAATGCCACAGTTTGTCTGTCAGAGCAGCTGCCATATTTGCTTTGAACCACAAGGTGGCAGTACAAGCAAACACTTAAAACCTCGTCCACTTCCTAGAGCTTGGTTTGATGTTCTGAGGAGGAACCCCTGATTTGACACTAATCCCTCTTAACCTCATATTAATGCTGTGTTCTCTATCCTCTATTGGGTTTTTTAGTTATTTTTAGCAATGGTTGCTGTCTCTTTTCTAGCATGTTTGTGTTACTGTTTTCATATTATCTCCCTATGTCTCAGTTTTTCATGTCCCACTGTCTTCCTTTCTCATATCATTCTCCTTTCTATGGTCCTCTGTAACACAAACTGTTCCCATTTTCCAACCAGATGGAGCCTCGTCTGTCCGCTCAGATGAAGGCGGTGTCTGCGGAGTACCTGGGTCCCATCCTGGACCCGTCATCAGGCTGCAAGCAGCAGCACATCACCAAGTCTCTGGCCTCGCTGACCGACATCCAGGAGGACGGCATGTGCCTGGGGTCAGCGAGTCTGGGACTCAGCCTGGCCCTACGAGACTCCTACCACCGGGACCGGGTGTCCCGCACCATCAGCCTACCTGTCAGGGGACACACCTTGTAAGTGAATCATAATGATCGCTGTGATGAAGCTAGGGCAGCAAGGCAGATCTATTTTTATAGTACATCTCAGACACACAGGCTATTCAAAGTGCTTCACAGACAAAAGCATGAGGATGACATTCAAAAACATTTAGAAACCAGAATAATGAGATTTTAAAAAATAAGATGAAATGAAATAAAAAACATAAAATGAAATAAAATGCAAATGTAATAGACCAGTAATACAGCTACAGTGCAGTAATAAGTTGTTAGTTGCCCCAAATGCAACAAAGGAAATAAAAGTGCAGTAGAGAAACCATTCAATCAAAGGCAACAAGAGACCAACAGAGTTTTTCATTTAGATTTGGCAAGACATGCTATCCCTTAAGTGTTACAAGGAAGGGGGAATGGTGGAGACTTGGTTCTTATATTTTAGCCAATGTCGAATTATGAGAACACATCACAAGTATGGTGGAATCGGTATTGCCAAATCTCTACCGGTGGACACATTTCTACTGTCCTACGGTATATGCCGTCATAATGCTCAACCCTAAATCAAAAAGTAATTTCTATTCTGTCAAATTAGTTGAGCTTCTCTACAAATCTTTCCAAGTACCGCCTGGCTCCTGCAGAAATACCCCCTGGGGTATGAGTACCCCCTAGTTAGGAATCACTGCTCTACTGTGCGGGACAGCAAGGTGGCCCGCTTGTTAGAGTCTTCTTTAATAAAAGAAACCTCATCTCGAATCCCCGTGTTGGTAAACATTTGTTCTGCTGAAGCGCCCTGAAGCAAGATGAAAAGAGCAGAGTAATGGGATGCCGACGACACGGGTTGAACTGGAACATTTGAGACTATTTAAACATAAAACGTGTAACTGAGATAAACAAACGAGCGGGAGAGAAGCACGAGGATTATTGCATTTAACCATGTACCCCCTGGAATATCACAAATCAACAAGAAAAAAAAGAACATCGTTTTACATTTTATTTCCTGATAACGGAGATAAAGTTGTCAAGAATTTCTGTGTCTTTCTCAAACTGCACACTCCCAAGTTAACAACCACTGGAGACCTGCCTAAGGCCTGACATTTTTTAGGTTATAAAACTGCTTCAGGGAGAGAAAAGAAAAAGAAGAAGCCAATGAAGCAGTCAGATATGCATCAGTCCTCGGGGGATGGGAAGCCTGCTTGTGTGCGATTTGATATTTAAAGAAATTAGCCTGCCAGTCGCTTTAGTCTGCTAGAAGTCTGCTGTTAAGTTGCATAAACCCTTGTTGCTTATTGATTCCCTATAGTTTCCATAGCTGTGTATCATCCTCCTGTGCACTCCCTTGAAGATATGCTTAGTTTGCTTTTGTGTGTCTGTGTGTCAGTCCCAGGCAGTCTCGGGGTTATGACACTTCCCCTCTAACAAGGAGGAAATCTTACGACCGTGCGTACAGGTACAGGCACTGTGATGCTCATATTTAAGCTACTTTGTTGGCAGATTGAACACATTTTTTGACTGTGTCATATAATTTGCCTTCCTTCTTCCTTCTTAACTCTTCTCGTCCTTCCTCATCCTTTAACACTCCTCACCCTCCCGCCCCTCATCAGGCCCACCGACGGCTACACTCCTCCCTCCTCCCCTCCTCTGAGGACCAGGAACGACCGCAACGTCTTCTCGAGGCTCACCAGCAACCAAACCCAAGGTTCTGCTCTGGACAAGTGAGTGCACGCTTGCACAGATACATACACTCACACACTTCTTTTGTCCTTTTGTCCCCACATTCTCATCTGATCAGTTCAGTCTCACTTTGAACCTTTCCTTTCTCTTCGTTTCTTCTCTTCCATGGTTTAATATCTTCCCCGGCCCTGTAGATGGGCTGATTGTCAGGCCTTTTGAGAGGACGGTGCTTTTGTCCGCGGTGTAGATGTAATAGAGGAGAGTGCTATTCCAGCTGTTTATCTGCAGGTGAAGCCCACTCGTAGACAAAAATACTTTTCATCTGGCATTAATGCAGTTCCTTGGAGGACAGATGGTGCGAACATTCACTGAATCCAGGTGTTAAGTGCACTCAGGAGGCATTTGAAGATCTGATCATCCAAACCACAACCGCAGGCCGCATTTAGCAACACTAACAACAAGGTGTAATTGCAGTGTGTTTCCAGTCGATATATAGGAGGTACCAGGAAACAAATGCAAATTAGGAAGAAAGCAGCTCAGATATCCTCTGTCGGAGAAGGGCAGTTGTGTTTGTGGGAAAAAAAGCAAAATGTGGTGTAATATGTCTGTTTTGAGATGACGTGATGTGCATTCGGGCAATAGAAAGAGAAATCAGCTTGTACAATCTAATCTAATCCAATGAAAATACAGCCCTGCAATATATCTTATCTCATGATATTCAGGTTTGTTGACAGTAGCTGTGTTTCCATTCACATATTTTAATGCGCATTTGGAAGTGTTGCATTAGAAAAGCTGTATGGAAACGGCAAAATTAGATAAAACTGTTAAAAAAAAATGCAGAAAAAAAGTTTTACGCTCGCTGATGTGCTAGATGTGTTATGGAAACGCCTTTGCCGAATAAGTTCTGACGTAGCAAACATTTAACTTGCATGACTGGTCAGCTGTCTCTACTGTCGGCGTCTTCTTGGATATTCCCATTCCCAACGTGTGAATACTCGTCTTCGTCTCCAGACAGCATGAAACATCACCAATACCAGCTGACATGAATTAAATCAATTATAACTGGCCCAATTGAAACAAATTGCTGAAGACCTCTGTCCATTTTTCTCTCGTAGATGGTTAGATCATGGATGTATGGGTTAGATGGTGTGGTGGCAGTTTCTGTTAAAACAAGACACAAACCAACGTAACAACTTGTCTTTCAGTGAATTTAATAAAAAGGCATACATTAATAACTAAAACATCTGCAGATGGACTGCAGATGGACTCACGAGCACAGCCACCTGTTGTGGACTGTGGCAAGTGAGCCCCGAATACAAAGAGTAGTCAGTATTTATACATTTAAAGCATAACATGAAGATAAGTGCAAAGAAGAAAGGAAGAGAAGGATAGAAAGTGTATCAATGCGTCAGCACACAGCAGACAACAGAGCATCACAAGACATAACAAGTATTTCAGCAATCTGTTGTTTGCAGTTACAGAGATCTAAAATGTCAGGTCACCGTCCTATGGTGACGAAATTGAACATGTGAGGCCCTGAGATTATCTAAAGGTACAGTGTTAAACTGCAGATATGAAAATTGCCATTACAATGGCCAAAGCGACTTGCTGTTTTTAGTGTTGGATTACAGCCATGCGTAGCCTATAGCGCCAACTTCTGACCGAACTACGCTGAGTTTATTCGCTCCAAACCAGTCGATGCAAACGTGCCTAATTCACATTTCTTTTTTTGCGACATTTCAAAAGATCGCTTAAAATTTGCTTGACAATTGAATGGAAAAACAGCTACAGTGTCAAAGAGAATTAGATTTAAATTTATGTACATCTTTGAGGCTGTAGTTAGATGTGTGAATTGGCCTGTTCTTAATGTTCTTTCATCCTATTTACATACATAAAGGTTAAAAGGATGTTTTGAACACTCATCAATGTATAAACGTGTTTGCATTGGGAAGTGTGGATACACAATGTGGATATGAGATGAGATGTTAATGTCAGCTGCGGAGGTGTTAAATCTGGAATGAGCAACCGGCCTTTTCCCTTCCTGCTCGCAATCAATTCCAGCTTTCCGCTCTGACAAATGTCAACAGTTAATTTCAGCGTTTTGCTCTGCTGCTCTAAAGTTGTTTGTTTTGTAATCTTTATTAATCTGGAAACATTTCTCAGCCTTATTGACCCCTAATTGTTAGCGAGGACACTGTGTGAAATGAGTGTTTGTGTATGATACTGTATGTGTGAATATCTGTGTGTTGGAGCCTGTGGGTCCTCATTATCGGGAGCAGGGGTAGGTAAATGAGTTGGCGCTTGTCATCTTTCCATGCAGCTGTTGTGATTGGTAGCCATTTAGAATGAGCTCTCAGGGTGGCAGTGTGGGAGGATATTCATGTTTAGGGTCGCGCTCGTAGTTCCCACAGGAGAAGCCTTCCTATAGAGCGTGATGGAGGATGATGAAATGTATTCATCTTTTGCTGCACGGAGCATTTGCATTGTTGCAATATGATATAAGGTATTAACATCATTTTATCATCTTTTTATTTTACGTTAGGTGTGGGTGGGCGTAATGTTTTGTTTACTGAAGTAAACACTGGATACAATGTTTTTTTTTTATTACCAAAGATTCATCGTTTTTAAACCATCATTTTCACTTCGGTTTTATTGTGCTAATATAACTGACACTGTCCTAACTGACACTTAATTCATTATCACAAGCATAAATTTAAAACTAAATGGAGCCAATTTATTAAAAAACAATTAGAAAGCCAGTCTGAATCGTTCTGTGTGAGAAACTGTCTGCTCTGCAAAGACAGAAGATGATGATACCCTCAAATGCATCTTTGCAAATTCAAAAAACTCTATTAAAATGCAATAAGATTTTTTTTTTTATGATTTTGACTGTATGGATGCATTCTGCGTTTGTTTTTTAACCATATTTGAAGAGATTGGTCACCTATGAGACAGGGATCAGGCGTTTGACACAGATTTGAAAGACACATGAGAATGAGGAAGACAGTTTTCTTGTCTTCTGATGGATGAAGAGACTTTGAATCCTAGAACCATTTTTTTTTATCTTCGCATTACATTTGCGTCCTCCAAAACCAATGCATTTTAAAAGGATTTTGTCTTGCGAGTCTGAAAAAAAAAGCGGATATCACTATGCTAATAGCCTCTGTGGCCAGCAGTAAATACCAAGAAATGGAGGAATTTTGTATCACCTTTTAACACTGTTGTTCCCTCCAGACATATCCACAACCATTTTGTTTTATTATTTCATGCTCAGAGTGTAAAGCACGGGCTCTCATGGTGGTCGACCTGAGGCTATAAAATATTTACAATATAATAACACTTTTATTGCACTGTTACACACAGTGGAGGTTCTGTATTGGTCTGGTCTGGATTTTTCCCTCGACAGCTTTGAGCGGGCCTCCGCCTGTGAGTCTGACTGACAACCTTATCCTCCATTCTGGATTTTCCCTTCTGTTAACCCTGATTGTGGTCCCTTATTTTCTTTTCTGCACCAATTCCCTGTATATGGCTGGAAAGAGCAGATGTGGGAGTGGACACTGGCATCAGGGGAGTCATACATCGGGGCTACAAATTGTAATGTGCAGTTTTTTTGCCTCTGTGTATGACTATCTCGGCATTGGTCGTCTATAGAAGGTAACCTGCAAATTGCGAAAACTTGCAAAAACTCTCGCTGCCTGACGACCTATCCTAACCATAACCATTCAAGGTCGATACCTAACCACAACCATCTCGCGAGAGTTTCGCAATCTGTGTGTTGCCTTCTATACACAACCCTGGGCTCGGTGTTTCCTCCCGCACTAATTCCTTCTTTTCTTTCAGTACCTTTTTTTCTGCCTTGTTCAAATGAATAGTTTGACATATTGGAAGATACGCCTTTTCACTTTCTTGCCGAGAGTTACATGAAAATATTGATACCAGTCTCATGTCTGTACGCCAAATATGTAGCTACGGCCAGCAGTCGGATAGCTTAGTTTAGCATAAAGCCTGGAAACAGGGAAACGTCTAACCCGGCTTCGTCCAAAAGGGACAAAATCCACCTGCCAGCACATTTCTTCGTTGAACTGGTAATAAACTGTGCAAATATGACAAGTCGTGGTTTTAGCCCGGCACATAACTCTATGTAAAACCACAATTTTTTTTTAATTCAAAGGAGATATAACCTGTGTATTAGTGAGCTTTAGAGGTGCTAGTAGGTGAATTATGTTACCTTCGGCGTTAACCTTATATTGAATGGACAGACATAAGAGTGGCGTCAATTTTCTCATCTAACTCTTGACAAGAAAGTGAATAAGCCAAAATATCGAACTATTTCTTTAAACTTTTAACCTTTAATGTTCGCCCTAACACCACTAGGGAAAAGTCCACTAAAACCAGCCATTGCTGAGTGTTGGTGTACCTACAGTAAACGTGCTTTACCAAGGAAAACATCTGCAGACAGCGGTCAAAGAATACGGCCTGTTCAGTGAATATCTTTGTGAAAAAAAACACATTTGATAATCACAGGACAAGTTTTTATTGTTTGGCTGAGCTTTCTTGCCTCACTGCTTTTATATCTCAAACCCTTCCTCCAGTCACTCCTCCCTTTAACCCTTTGCCAGTAACCCTTCTGTCTTTCCTTAGCGTGGTTAACCCTTTCCTCTTCCCGCCCCGCCCTCCCCCTCTCCTGCTCCTCTTCTGCCTCCAGGTCGGATGACAGCGACTCCTCGCTCTCCGAGGTGCTCAGGTAGAGGAACTGTGTTTGTCACTCTCTGTTTTCCCATTTGCCTGCAAACTCACCTGGTGTCATCTCGTCTCCACCGGTAGTCAGTGCCTCGCCTCGCCTCGCCTCCTCCTCCACCTCCACCTCCTCTCTTTCCCCTCTGTGGGCGAGGTCGCTGTGGTGCATGTTTTAACCACATGCGGCTTTCTTGACCCGCCGGCATTTCCCACCTGTGATGTCGTGTTTCTCTGTGATTTTGCTCGCACACGAGACCTGAATGAACCTTATCGCTTCTCTGCAGGCTGCAAAGCAAATATGAGAATGTGCAAATGTTATTCAAACAAACATCTTAAGACTAGTAACCACCTGATATTTTGATTTATCACCTGTGAGACAACCAACAACAACGATCAGTAAATTCCTATATATCTTAATTTCCAGTAAAGACTGCAGTATTGATAGAGGTTTAGAAATAAATGAGTTAAAAGAATAACTCGGAAAAAAGCTCAATAATGAATGAATACAAAAACCGAAGTGTAAAAAGGACAAATTGGGGTTGTAAGAGGGGGTTATGTGCCAGACTGTTTCTTGACCTCGGGACCTCAGGCAACCAGGACAGGCTCTAGGTTTTATATTTCAGTTTTTTTACATATTAAATGCAATAAACAACATGTTAATGAATTAGTTACAGCTATTTCACCCTGCCTCCAGCTTAGCTGAGCTAAGCTATTTGACTACTGGCTGTAGCATCAAATTTAGTGTCCATCATCTCATCTAACTTTCGGCAAGAAATAAGAAATAAGCAACATGTTTTCCCAAAATGTCAAACTACTCCAAATATAAAAAAATATATATATAATGATGATAAAAACAGAATTTTCCCCTCTTCTTTCTAATCAGTCTATTTCTGTGTATTTATCTCACACTCGCACACAAATTGATGCACCTCTCACCGAGGCTCTTCTGTCTGTTTTTCTGTGTATTATTGCAAAGAGCACACACTGATCTCCCTTCATGTTTTCATTAGTCTGCTGGTCTCTTGGTGCTTGGCCCTGCAACAGCCATTAGCAGCCCTCACATAGTGCATAACACAGCACACTATCATATCTTCCACTGACGCTGATAGAATGGGAACACTTTCTGCCACTTGGACCAGAGCCGTGCTGCGAGAAGCAGAGTGCTGCATTAAGCAATATTATAGTATGTGCAGTATGTCCTTTATAGAGAAAACTTTAAAGAATGTATTAAAAATAATGCAACATAATGATTCCCTGGCAGGTAAATAACAATTTCTTTAATGCATTAACGCAATCGAACTTTCGTAGGTTGTAGCATTTGCTAGATTTCAATATACTTCTATCATATGAAACTAAAATAACTGGCTATTTTCAAAGGGGTGCCTTGACCTCTGACCTCTAGATATGTGAATGAAAATGGGTTCTATGGATACCCACGAGTCTCCCCCTTTACAGACATGCACACTTTATGATAATCACATGCAGTTTTGGGGCAAGTCATAGTCAAGTCAGCACACAGACACACTGACAGCTGTTGTTGCCTGTTGGGCTTGAGTTTGCCATGTTATGATTTGAGCATATTTTTTATGCTAGATGCCTGTGAGGGTTTCTGGACAATATTTGTCATTGTTTTCTGTTGTTAATTGATTTCCAATAATAAATATAGACATACATTTGCATAAAGCAGCATATTTGCCCACTCCCATGTTGATAAGAGTATTAAATACTTGACAAATCTCCATTTTAAGGTACATTTTTAACAGATAAAAAATGTGCGATTAATCGCGATTTAACTATGGACAATCATGCGATTAATCACGATTAAATATTTGATATGATATATTTAACTTTAAAGTTAAATATATCATAGCTTTAACACCTTACTTCCCATTTTAACAAATGAGGATGGAGCGCAAAGCCTTACTTAGACAACATGAGAGGGTTAACAGTCTTCAGAGTGATATGGTTCATTCAAAAACTGCACCTCAAATTCTTCTTCTCCTTTAAAAATCTCCCTTCCCTTCTCCATTTATTAAAAAAAAACCTTTTTTATTAAAGAAATACCTGTGTTCTATCATCAGTCTTTCCAAAAATGGAATTGGACCAGAAAAAGAGGGTGGGACAGATTATTATGTGATGTTGTGTTCACTCCATTCACCTCAATCAGAAGCTGATAATCTGACTGATGTTATCGACCTCTTACATCTCTCCACTTACCCACATGTACCACATAACCTTTTCCCCTGGGCCCTTAAAAGGCGATTGGCTGTGGAGGTGCTGAACAGAGAGTCAGCGCCCACCTGACGGGTGGAGGATGGATGCTGCATGTGGTGATGTGATGACGTCTCAGGACGTTGTGCTGCTGTGGTTTATTTTTGAGTTGCGGGTTGCTGTGTAGTCGGTCTTCCAGGCTCTGTGGCTGTTGTGAACAATATTGTTTTGAGCTTATTCTGCACAAGTCGGTTCTCTTTTGTGTTTCATGAGACTTGGCAGTCATGCATGCAATCTTTTTTTTCCCACTGGCTGATGATTGGCAGTTTTTGATTTTGGTTGGCATCTTTACACTGTAAAAAATACAAAAACATACACAGAAAGTATGGTTCGGTGTTTAATTTTTGATTTGACGTGTGTGTTTGTGTGCTTTCCCGCTGAGACATCAGCGTACGTGCAGGCACAGAAGACGAGCATGTTGCCGCTTTTGACACGTTTCAAGCACACCCTTCTGTATTTTTCTCACTCCGCGCAGAAACAAAACCTGTCCTGGATTTTGTGTGTAATCACAGATTCTCTTTTCCCTTCTCACATCCTCTGGCTCTCCCTCACTGTTTTGCTCTCTACCTCACTCTCCCTCTCTCACACACACACACATATGCACACACCCAGTAACCAACACTGGTGTTATTAGGAAGCCCACTGGGGACCAATTTTCCCACATTCCTAACTCTTCTTCTTCTCACCCTCTGCCTGCTCTGTCTCACTCTGCTGACTACTCTCCAGGCTCTCTGGGACTCTGGCCTGTCAGTGGGACATAGATGGGGGGGGAGTCAGCTAGAGCACATAACATAGAAGAGGCTGTGTGTGTGTGTGTGTGTGTGTGTGTTTGTGCATATGTGTGTGTGTGAGAGAGAGAGAAAGAGAGGGGAGATAGAATACAAGTGCAATAGGAGAGCAGTTCTCACTGTTGTAGTGCCTTAATTGGTCTGTTGGAGAGATGGAGCAGGTGGGCTCAGAAAACCAACAGGAAGTTGTCTGATTGCATATGGGCATAGTTTTAGTGGAGTACATCATCTGTATGTATCCAGTGAGGTTTGTATTGTCTCCGTATAATGGAAAGAATATCTGTGTCTTTGTGTGCATGTTTGTGATCGGCCTGTGTTTTACAGTACATACATCTGTAGATATAAGAAATCAGCCTCACTGGTTAATATTGAAAACACTGTGACGCCGTGTGTGTGTGTGTGTGATCTTTAGGGGTGTGATCAATCCCATCGGTGGTGTGAAAGGGGGTCGGACGGCGCCCCTGCAGTGTGTTTCTGTAGCCGAGGGCCATTCCAAGCCGGTCCTGTGTGTGGACGCTACAGATGAGCTGCTATTCACTGGATCTAAAGGTACACATACCACTAACTGTTTATATTTTTAAAGCTCTTCTAAATGGATCTTATTCACGTCGAAGCAAATAACATGATGACAATTACAGCAATAATAAGGTTAATTCAACATTTTGGGAAATACGCTCTCTTTGATGAGAAGATCGATACCACTCATGTCTGTGCATTAAGCATAAGCTGGTCTCAGCAGGTGATTAGCCTAGCTTAACATAAAGACTGGAAAGATAAGATAAGAGATAAGATAAGATATTCCTTTATTAGTCCCGCAGTGGGGAAATTACAGTGTGGAACAGGGGGAAATAGTTAGCCTGGCTCTGTCCAAAGGCAACGTTACAGTATGTCTTGTTTGTTTAATCCGGGGGGAAAGAAATGGATAAAAAGTGTAAAAATGACAAGTTGTTGTTTGATGTTTTTTGTACAGATTAAACAAATGAAATATAGCATGTTAATTGGTGATTTAGAGGTTCTGGCAGGCAGATTCTGTTACTTAGGACAGAGCAAAACTATCTGTTTCCAGTCTTTATGCTAAACTAATCTAAATAACTGCTGGCTGTAGCTTCATAATTTACAGATTCTTCTCATCCAACGCTGCAATAATGCAAACAAGCATATTTTCAAAATGTCAAACCATGCCTCTAATCTGCTCACAAACAGAAATGTAAAATGGACAATTTACATTTTTCAATCGTTTTTACATTTCTGTTTGTGTTAATTAAACAAATGCAATTAGTATTAATTAGTGAGCTTTGGAAAGAGCCAGGCTCGATATTTTGTCCAGCTAGCCTCAGCATAAAAACATTATGCTAAACTATGTTCAGCATTTAAATTATTCAAGTTCTAAAATATTCCTGGTATACATTTTTTTTCTGTAAATTTATCAAAAAAGTCAGATTACTGACAACGGGGCACGTAACAAAAATAATAGCAAGAATAGAATAATCTGATTAGTTTAATGCAATATAATATGCATGCAGGTTTCAACCCAAGGAGTGTTTGAACTGCCCTTCATTCCTCCTGCAGATCGCACCTGTAAGATGTGGAACCTGGTAACAGGTCAAGAGATCGTCACCCTCAAAGGCCACCCGAACAATGTCGTGGCAGTCAAATACTCTCCTTCCTCCTGTCTGGTCTTTTCTGTTTCCACCTCCTACATTAAGGTGTGGGACATCCGCGACTCTGCCAAGTGTGTCCGCACGCTTACGTAAGTTTCCTCCCTGCGACCAGCCAGATGGAACGGTTTGGAGCAGTTAAAGTGAAAAAAATTGCAGCAGAAGAGATGATTTAGGGATATGCTTTTTCAGTTCAGTGATGTGTTTCAAGTTGCTGAAAATGACAAATTACATTTTTATGTAAATTGCATCAAGAGGAAATGACAACTATAAAGTTTTGCTCATTAAACATGTCTCTATTTCTCTACCTCACGTCCCCCCTTTTATTCCCCTCCTATTTTTTCCCTCTCTCTTATTCTTTTTCTCTCGCTTTACCCCCACAGGTCATCGGGTCAGGTGATATCCGGTGATGCATGTGCGAGCACCACCACCCGCACAATAACCTTTGCACAGGGCGAGTGTCAAATTAACCAAATAGCCCTCAACCCGTCGGGATCTGTGCTCTACGCTGCCGCTGGAAACACTGTTCGCATGTGGGACCTCAACAGGTACCTTTTGTTCATTCATTATTTAGTTATAGATTAATTTATTTATTGAAGTACTCATTTAATTGTTTGTTAAGGTATTAAGTCAGTCAGTCATTCATGTATCAATGAATTCATGAAGTCTTTCATTGACTTACATGCGTAGTCATCCTTTATTGGTTCAGTCATGCAGATAGTTTCCTGACAGCCAGACGTGGATGTATATATTCACTTGTCAGATGTTGATCAACCAGAGAGCTGATTAACGTCTGACTTAAGAGATTAAAAAATGCTGTCAAAAGAGAGTGCAGGAACTCGGCACTGGTGTGTACATGAGTATCTTTTTCTACAAGGCACCTGCTCTTTCTGAAATCCAGCGGCATCGCCGTGTTCACCTCAGTTTTTATGCGTCTAGAGGGAAATGATTAACAGATTGGACCAGACAGTTTACGCTGAGGGGCTCAGACCCAATTAATGATGCATAACAACCCCGAGAAATGAAAAATGAATGTATTAAACATGTCTTCAGTATCATCTCTGCCGTTGGCGTCGCTGTGTCTCAGCAGTTTTGCTTCACTTGCGAGACGGAAAGTGATTTCATTCAGTGGAACCTTGAAAATCAAATTGTTTTAAGTACTGATTTTTACAGACATTTGCTTCACCTCCTTTATTGTGTGCCTTTCTCCCCGTGTGTGTGTGTGTGTGTGTGTGTGTGTGTGTGTGTGTGTGTGTGTGTGTGTGTAGGATGCAAGGGATGGGGAAGCTGACAGGCCACATCGGCTCTGTCATGTGTCTGACAGTGGGTCAGTCTCTGCTGGGCAAAGACCAACTAATCACTGGCTCCAAAGACCATTATGTCAAGGTACCACTCACACATATTCAGACCATACCCGAATGTCACAGATGCAGACACATCTTCTACAGTCTCCTGCTCCCTGTTCTCTCCTCAGGTGTTTGACGTGGCAGAGGGAACGCTGGGTAATATAGGTCCAGCTCATAACTTTGAGCCGCCCCATTATGACGGCATCGAGTGTTTGGCTGTACAGGGAGATGTGCTGTTCAGCGGGTCCAGAGACAACGGCATCAAAAAATGGGATCTGGAGCAGCAGGAACTCACTCAGGTGTGTGTCTGCATGTAGAGTGTGTTTTTGTTAGAGGGATAATTCAAGAGTGTTGAAATGGGGTTGTACGAGGTACTTATACATAGTTGTAGTGTATAACCTACAGTAGATGACGGTCGGCATGCGCCCAGTTTTGAGAAGCGGACAGGAGTTACCGCATGGAAGCAAAGCAATGTACTGCTGTGGATGGGGCCAGCAGCAAAATGTTTTTTAGACACCTAAAAGGAAGGCTCACCTAAAAAAGAAAAAAAATATCAGTTTCAGTGTACATCATAATTAGAATGTTTTCACCGCTTTATCTTACCATCAGACAGCCCTTTCCAACAGGAAACTGAAGCCGTTGTATCCATTTATGCTCTCGCCAAAGCCACCAGACTTCATTGAAAAAGCTAACCGCTCGAGGTTAGATGTAAAATTACAGTTTTTTTCAGTGGAGTTTGGTTGCTTTGGCGAGAGCACAGATAACGGCTTCAGATGCCTGTTTGAAATATAAACTGTATAGCTGTCTGACGGCAAGGTAAACCGGCAAAAATATTCAAAATATGACGTATACTTAAACTGATATAGATTTTTTTAGGTGGCCCTTTCTCTTAGGAGGCTAAAATACATTTTGCTACCGGCCCCGTCCACAGCAGTACATTGCTTTGCTCCCGAGCGGTAACTCCTGTCTATTTCTCCAAACTGGGGGCGTGCCGACCGTCATCTACCGTACGTAATACACTGACTATGCATAAGTTGCTCATACAACCCCATTTCAAAATACCCGAACTATCCATTTAAGATTTGTGTTATGGAAGAAGACAGGGCTTTTTCTTAAAGCCTAAAACACGTCTCCTTTACCATGCTGAAGACACGCTGTACAGTTACTCACTAAGGGTCATTTAATATTAAGGCTGCATGCATGTATGTTCCTACACCATATGTGAGGTCAGCGGGGTTGAGTGAAGCAGGAGGCAGAATGATTTTATATTCATGCGGATGAAGAGTTCATACATAAAAGTTTAAAACCCCGGTTGTGCTTCAGTGCTGCTCCTGATGTTATGTGCCTTTGGGCCTGCAGGTAGAAGCAAGCAGAATCCATTGTTCTCTGAGGCTATTAATTCATGATCTCTTGATCCTCATCATCTGGCGAGCAAAGACAGTTTTCCATATGGTGCATGTAGCGCGGATGGAGTGCTAACGCAGTATAAAAGGGCTTTTAGGGCCGTGTATTGGTAATAATCTGGTTATTCAATGCATATCATGACACGGGGGTTAATAAGCAAGGCAAAATTGCGATTTTTTTCAATCTAATTTAGGAAAACTCTAATTGTATAAAGAACACATCATCATATGCATAAAATCTGAGTAAAAAAGGTTTACTTTTTTTATGCAAATTGTGGGATCTGCATTTGCATTTATCACAGATGGAGTGCATCTCTGCAAATGAAATAAAGTGTTGACTGAGTTAATCTTTGCATGTTAATTAAAAATCAATTCAGTGTCAATACAGTATCACAAAACTTAATAACGCGATACTCAATATTTTCAATATTTTCTTACACCCCAAAGGCTTTTGGGAGATTATGTGGGAAAATGATTCCTATCAGTGAGGATGCCACATTTAAAGGTCAGCTTCACTGCTTCTAGTGTGGAGTCGTGATTTTGATAATCAATTGATTAACTAAGAGTCTGCAGCCGTGTTAGCAGCTCTGTCAGGCTGTACTTAGGCAAGCGCTACTTTGAGCTAAATGTTAATGCCAGCATGCTAACATGGTCTCAATGACAAAGTTAACATGCTGATGTTTAGCAGGTATAATGTTTATATCGTGTTCACCGTCTTAGTTTAGAGCAGTGGTTCCTTTTTGAGTTTGGGATCCCCCAACATAATTAGGTTGGTGTCCTTTGGTGTATTGTTTTTCTCTACAGTAATAAACTCGGTTTTGACTACATGTTTAAATGATTAGTTTGAAGAACTGAATAATTGAGAATGAAAATAACCATTAGTTGTGGCCCTATTGTAGACATTTGATAGAAGAAAAAAAACACACCCATGACACAACACACAAACACCTCCTGTGCCCATAAAGTCCCTGTAGAGATTGTATTTTCCTCGTTATCTGACACTGGCTTGGCTGTGACAGTTCAAAACTGTGCTCCCTGTTGAGTGTTCAGGAGGTGGACAGCTCCCTTCATGTCTCCCTTCACCCAGAGTGTTCCCTCTGGAGAAGGTCAACAGATTGTTGTCATGTCAGGCTGTTAGAGCCCACACACATCAGAGCCACATGTGCCAGAGAGAGTATGTGTGTGTCTTTATGTGCATTGTTGACTCCGGTGTTGTCTCATGTGTATCCTCCGTTGGCGCTGCATATGTTAATAATAGTACATAATAATGCACCTCGTGGGCGGATGTAGCTTACTCATTTGCATGCACAGTAATATCCATATTAAGCAGAACTTTCTTGTTGTTTGCATAAGTTCCATTTAGCCTTTGTTTATCCGAACAGAGAAAACAAGAACAAAAGACATTATTATTTCCATTCAAAGGCTGAATTAAATCAACTCAGTCGGTGCTGTGGTCTGCGGTATATGACCTTAACCTCATTTGTGAAGCAGCCAACACAATCCATTTTACAGCCTCTCTAACTCTGTAGTCTCTGTCTAATTATGTAATAGGATCAAATTGTGGCTTGGGGTACAATAAAATATATTACAGTAGACTCTGCCTCCTCCAGGATTGCTGCTGCGAGCGGTTCTGCTCCGACCCCTCTGTTAAAATGCACACGCCATAGTGTGTGTTTCTTGGGGGAATATGTGAAGCAATTTATTTATAATTACTCAACACTGTAGTTTGGTGATTCCCAATTGCTTGATAAATAATATCCCTTCCGAAAACAATTTCAAGTTTGTGTGTGTTTTACTGGTTGTCCGACATGCTTGTGCGACTGTTGCCGTAGTGTGGTGTTGCTCTCGATGAGGTGTTGGAAAGCGCGACACATTTTTACCCTCGGGTGTTAAGTTGTTACAGATAGCGAGGTAGATGTAATATATGTGAGAACAACTTATTTTTTGTACTTGCTATTATTCCCCTTTTACAGCTCTTATTGAACTCCCAACTACCCGTGGATTCAGGGGTGGGGGATTCCTCTAGGGATGCACCAATACCAATGCCGGATATCGGGCCGATACTGACTCAAATAACTGGATCGGGTATCGTGACAATGGGGACGATCTATTCAATTCAGTTCTGTGTTAATATACTATATACATTATATACTAGAATTTAAATTCCTGTTTAAGTTTTGACCATTTTGTTGCTGCATTAAAACGGGTATACACTTGAGTTGTAATTCCTGTTAATTTTGAAGATTTTTTTTAGTTGCGGTGTACAATTTATTATTTTAATAATAAATAACAATTTGATACATTTATATGTATTAATTTGTTACATATTTTGTTTTACGAAGTTAAGAAAACAATGTTTCAGTCAAGCCTGATGCTGTCTTACACATAAAAGAATGATCCCAGTCACTTCCACACAGTGAGGCATACAGCGTATTAATTAAACACTGGTATTGGATCGGTAATCGCTATCGGCGGATACCCAAAGCCAAGGTATCGGTATCGGGACTGAAAAAGTCAGATTGGTGCATCCCTAGTTTTCTCCATTTTCCTTTTGTGTTAAGGAAGGATTTCTAATTTCTCAGCCTTTTCTGGCCTATAGCTCCCTAGTCTTACTATGAATGACAAAACTCTGCTGACCTCCTGGAATTAAGGAGCTGTCAAGTTGTCAAGCTGTCATGGAGGGAGCTTCTAATAGATTATACTGAAACGGCGCTATATTTTAAACCCATTTAATATTGTATTCAATTAGTTTGAAATACATGTAAACCAACAATCATGTTAGTTTTTGACAAGAAGGAAATGCAGATTACGTTTAATTTATAGGAGCTAAGAAAAAGTAATCAACTTCATCCAGCTCTGCACATAAATTAAAGGTAGCGTTGGTAGTGTTCTCATTACGTACCGACAGCGATCAATAAATCAAATGCTCGGACTAAAAAAAGAGAAAAAGATCTGGTATCTGTGGCTGTCGCAGAACTGTAACAAACCTGTCCAATCGTTGGATTTTGGACGGCCTACCTGTCTGCCTGTCTGCCTACGTGCACACACTCTGCTTGTGCTCTCATTGTGCGTCTTCCACAAGCTGCTAGCTTGACAGCTGTGAGTACTAACAATAGCCATGTTCGTTGTTTACCTTCATTACGTTCCTAATGATAATTTTGGGAAAGTGGTTTCGGAGGGAGGTGTGAAGCAACGGACTGTCAGTGTTGCAACTTTCTCACTAGATTTAGAAACGTTTGGTGCTAGTGCTGCTAGGTACTTTCATTGGAAAAGAGTTGGCAACACTAGGCTGGGATTTTCCATTGGATCATTTTTAGAATCTAGTGTACTCTTACTAGTTTCTCAGCATTACCGACCCTACCTTTACCAATCTGCACGTAAACTAGCAGCATTGAGCACGGCATACTGTAATGACTGATACCAGATCCAGTAGCTCCGAAACCACCGACCTGCTGAGATCTTCACACAAAACAGCTCTGATATTACGACAAGAAAAGAGCCCGACCCATACTGGATTTTCAAGGCTGATGTTGAGTTTTAAAAAATCAACAGATATATCAGTCAATATTCATTTTGTTACATAAACGCATAACTCCCCCCATTTGGACAATAAACTTGTCAGTGCTCTCTCAAACTATGTAATGGAGCTTCTAAATTACCTCAAATATATCTATAGCATTTCTGTACTGACATTACTTGTTTGCTTATTAAACAATTGATTAATATCGGACGAAATAGCCCGGCCAGTTTATCAGTCTAGCTCTAATAGAGAATGGAAAAAACCTATTGTGTCAATGGACAGCAAATCCTTGTTTTCTGCAATGAGAGGCATACAGGAAGGCCACATAAACACACAGAACAGTTAAAAGCATCATAAACACAATCTTTCAAACCTTTAAGTAGATTTTTTGTGTAAGCAGCATGAATCCAGGAGTTCATTCTACCTGCCTGCTGTCTACACTGTTGTCTGTGAATTGTCACGTTGTTTCTGTCCATCTGTATCAATTTGTGTCAACAGTTTGCTGTTTCTGTGTCTGAATGGATAGTACCAGCGGGAGAATGTATCGTCTCAAATAGTGCTTATTTTGTTGTATTGCGAATCATAAATTCTTGAGTTGCTCATGCTGTTTTTAAATATACAGCTTTGTTTATACAAAGCAATGTGATATCTGCACTAGATTATGTGGTGCGTGGCAAATTATAGCCATTTGGATTATGTCACTCGCAGCATTTCAATCGTTCTTGGCTCGGACTATTGTTCCATAAGAATCACTGAACAGAAAACAACTTGGAGCTCTGCTTCAAGGTGAAATCAGTAAAATAATACTCATTTATTATTATGCTCCGAAAGCTGAAGAGGAAGAACACATGCTTTTATTTGTTTAGATCACAAGACATAAGGCTAAAATAGAGCTGCATGCAAATGAAGAATAGATATAAAATGTATAACTTACTGCCTATAAAAAGTAGAGCAGACTAACTGCAATGCGGAAAACATTCACAGAAGGAAAAACAAGTCAGTGTGTGAGGTACCTGATGGAAACAATAATGGAAAGGAACTTTATTTGCAGTGTTATTTTGGTTGAAAGCTAATCTCAAAATGCAACAGGAAAATAATTAATGGCAGAAGCAAATCAAACACAACATGAAAAAAATAGATAAACGTAATAAAAGTTATCTCCCTGTGCATGTGTTCCTCTGTTTAGAGCTAAATTAATCTGCAGCCCAGTTGGTTGAGATAAACAGAATCATAATAATAATAAAAAAAAAACAAGCAGCAAAACTCAAAGTTTGTTAAAGCGTCGTGTAAAATCCAAATTGCTTTTTGCATATTTGTTCTGTATTTAAAGACACTGATTAGATTTAACATCTCACCTCCGCAGTGCTGTATCATCGTAGACATGGTTCACTCTGTTCTTCGTTTTGTCTTTAATTAATATAAAAAAATGTGTGGTAAAAAGTGTGATGTCAATTTAGAAGCTGATGTTTTTTGGCGCTGTGTTACAGTTTGTTCCTCGCAGCAGAAGTGTGGAGATGAGCTGCAGGAACAATTAATCCAATAAAATAGCAGAAAATAGTTTGAATCTCTTAAAGGTCATATAGAGACTAGGCCGGCCCATAGGGCTGAAATTACTCATAAATTAACCATCTCACGTTGCCAAATACTTGCTATGCTATGCAAAATCAAAACAATTGAAACAATTCCTACAAACTTTTTATGATTCTCCACAAACGCTACGGGCCACAAATGCTGTCTTTGCCATTTCTCTCCAGTTTATGAAAAAGCGGCTCATATCAGAGTTATTATCTTATTAAACAAAAGACATATGAATCCATTCTGAGTTAATGAATCATGTTTGACACATGAGCTAAGATTAACTACGGTATCACTGAGTCTAAATACAGTATTAGCGTATTTTCCATTGTGGGAATAAACGTTTTTACTGGCGATGATTTACATCCATTAATGAAACATTTATGATTTTCTGCTGCTATTTTAAGAACGCAATAACCCAGATGACTCACATTCCTGTATTTTTTATGTAAAAACATGAGATGTAATATCTTTATCACTCTCTGACTTTTTGTCTCTCTGCTTTGACTCCGCAGCAAATCCCCAACGCCCATAAGGACTGGGTGTGCGCTCTGGCGTATGTCCCGGGCCGACCCATGCTGCTGAGCGCCTGTCGGGGCGGCATGCTGAAGGTGTGGAACGTAGAGAACTTCACCCCCATAGGAGAGGTCAGAGGTCATGAAAGCCCCATTAACGCCATATGTACCAACTCAAGACAGATCTTCACTGCGTCCAGGTAAAAAAAAAAAAAAAATGCTGTGGACTGTGTTCATCAAATTGTAATTATTTTTTAATTGTTATTTATCTGTCTAGTGAAGGGATTAATGGGCAAAAAGACTAATTTCTTTAGAAGATTATTACCTTTGTTGAGAGTTAAAGAAACCTTTTATGTCTTAATAAATGTAATTTATTTATTATTTATTCACAACAAATTACTGTAATGAAAGTGTGCGTAGATTAAAGTACCATCAGCTTTCAACTGATACATACACAAGCGTTAGAAGATAAGACGGGCGATATTCTAAATTTTTTGTTTTTGTCTATTAATTCCCGTGAAAAGACCAAAACAGTAATTGGATTGATCCAGATAACATGTATTGCCTTCCTGATATGTCTTATTCCTCTGTGCCTTAGAGCCTGATTGTTGTTTAAAAACTACTAAAAACATGTATCAGTCCCACATACGCCGTCTGCTGCTGTAAATACTCACTAGAGCACCAAATGTGTGTTAATCCGCTGCTGAAAATAGTCCTTAACAAATGCACTGTTTGCTCCTGTTTGAGTAACGTTTCCTTAAAAACTACAGCACCCTGCTGTTTTAAGAAATGACTTGGCGTTGAAATAAAAAATGAAACTATACATTTATGACCAAATTTTTAATATTCAAATCATCGGTATCAACAAATGGGCTTGGAGCCCAGAGCCCTAGACAAGGTAGTGAAGTAAGAAACTACTGAGAAATTGTTGGTTTTGGTCTCTTTGTGGAATTTGTTGACAATAGCAAAAATATAGAATAATGCTAACCATATCAGAAGGAGTTGGAGGTTGAGAACTGGAAAACATAATGTTTATATTTTAGTTTTTTGAACTTGTACAGAGAAAGAGAGAACATGTTTGTGAAATACTGTATTATGATTCATGCTTGTTCATCTCAAACATTATCTCCAGGTGTGTGTCAGCCTCTGTAGCTCAGAGAGGGTTATACTGTACTACATCCCGTTTTTCTCCAAATCTGTGTTTTGCTGAGTTTATAGCTGCATCAGATAATGCTTGTTTACGGTTTGTGTTTATCTGAGGGGAACATTCTGTATTCATTCTTTTTCACTTCCCATTCAGCTGGTGGGCTTTCACTGAAGTCGACTAACTTTCCACTTTCTCTTCTTCCTGTCTTTTTTTAATTTTTTATTTGTATAGCCCAAAATCACAAATTTGCCTCAGTGGGCTTTACAATCTGTTACAGTACGACCCTCTCATCGGATAAGGAAAAACTCCCCTCCAAGAAAAAAACATTCAACAGGAAAAAATGGGAGAAACTCTTCTCTTCTTCTCCTCTTCTCTCTTCTTTAATCTTTATCATCTCTCACCGCTCTTCCGTCATCTTTTCTGTGGACAAATATTTTCTCGTTTGGTCTTTTAAACTCTGCCTTCCCACTTCTCCTGTTCTTCACCTTCCTCCCCCCTCCTCCTCTTCCTCCTCCTCGACCCCAGTGACTGCAGGGTGAAGTTGTGGAGCTATGTGCCAGGCTTGACCCCGTGTCTTCCTCGACGGGTCCTGGCCATCAAGGGCCGAGCCACCAGCCTCCCATGATTGCTTCTTCTCCGCTCACCAACCCTCCCTTCCTCTGGTACTCTCTTAACTCATTTCCACCCTTTTTTTCTCCCCTTGCTGCTTTTCTTTTCTCCTACTTTTGTTTTTCTTTACCTGGGTGGTGCCTGTACTTTTCTGTTTGTTCCTGTTCTGTTGCTATCCTGTTTCTTTGCTCCAATTCTTCTATCATTCTTTTCTAATGTTTTTTTTTTTGTTATTTAGCTTTTTAACACGCTGCTGCTGCTGCTGATGATGATGTTTGACTTCTATTTTTAAAACTTTTATTGTGGTTGCTGGTTCATTTGCAGATCACTGCCTCCGCTAAGACAAACAGCTTCTCAGTGACTGAACAAGTGACTCATAGTTCTGCTCAAAATAACTTGTTTTTTCTTGTGTGCAAATACAAATTAGTCTGTTGCTCCTATTGTTCTACTTTTTTGGTTAAATACCGGACCCCAAGATGATGGCTATATTCATTCCAATAAGAATTGCTCACCTGCCGCATACGCCGAAAAAGGTTTTCTTTGTTCTGGGTGTACTTCCGGGGTACACTCGGCCCACTGAATATGAACAATAGTGTTTCTCCCGCTGGCCCCGCTCGGCCCATAAACTTAACATTGTGATGATGTCAAAGATCTTTAATCGCTTTTCTCGGCTAAAAACGTTTTACAAATATAAAACCTCCATGGATCAGAAATTCATAACAGAAAGAGTCATAATCGAACTTGTTCAAGGTGTCCTGTCACCAGTTTAAAAACGTCTCTCTTATAATGGTGGTCTATGGGGGAAAATGCTTTTTGGACCGCACGGGGATTTTTCACTGCAATACTGCGAGTGGCCACTGGAAAAATTCGAAGCAAGACTTAATGGCCACGCCATATCCAGGTCTTATTACAAGGTCTGTCCATACGGGAAAAATGGCTAGTCTGGCACTATCTAGTCTGGCATGTAACCGCCTGTAAAACCGCACTGGACGTTTGTACACTACAGTTTTCATTGGGATTAACCAAATGAGATATAATTTCTTAATTTGTGAGGCTTGGAGGTGCTGGCGGATTTTGTCACCTTTGGTCAACAAGGCTTGCCGTCTCCCTATGTTTCCAGTCTGCCTGCTGGCTTTAGCTTCATATTTATCGTACAGACACAAGAGTGGTGTCAATGTTCTCATCTTACTCTGGGCAAGAAGTGTATTCCTCAAAAAGTGGAACTATTTATTTAAAGCTGCAGTCGGTCACTTTGAGGTATTATGATGAAAAGTTATTTATATAAAACTGTCACTATATTTGACTCTAATATAATAATCGGTCTTCTACTAGCGCTCCTAATGACATTTGCAAGTTTTCTTCCGTGCCCTAACCAAAACAACCAATCAGCGGCATCTTACAGCTGAACAGGACACTAAAATATGTTTCTAAAAAAACATTTGAGGAGAGAAATAGGCATTACAGTAACAGAATCTTGATTCATATTTGATCAGCGCTGCCTAGTTTGACCGTTTGATCGGAGTTCACGAGTTTCACGAGCAGTGATTGACAGCTGCTTCAGAGACTGCTTGACTCTGATTGGCTGTTTTCCTTTTGGTGCTGTGAAATCTTGCAAATGCCATCAGGAGCACCGGAGGACACAGAGGAACATAATGTTTTTCAGATTATATGTCTCATGCACCACTGTCAGGATATAGTGACAGTTTTATAAAACTAACTTTTTTTTTTTATCATATTTGCTGAAAGTTACCAACTTCAGCTTTAACACCTTTAGCATGATCCTTTCAGACAGAATCCACTCAATTGACATTTAGCATCTCCTAACTCCACTCAAAGAGCACAGCTAACTTCTTTAGCTAGTGTTAATGGAAAATGCGATGCTGTCCTGGGTATTGCCTAAGTGACCGGTACAAGGTGTTATGATTAGCACCCCGGGAACGTGCAGGAAATTAAATTGCCTGGTCAGTTGGGAGCAGAGTTGTGGGCAGGTTGATTAGATTTACTTGTTGCGGCCTTTAGAGTCATACGTATTTCGACACTTTTCTGAGAGGTTGGAGAGGTGTGTTTTTTTACTGACACCATGAGCACACTTTAATGAAGTGTGTGTGTGAAGTGCACTTTGAAGTCAATCTCTTTGTGCTGTGTCTGATGTGCAATGGATTGTTTTGAAAGGGAAGACTGCCTGATTGATGTTCTGTTATTTTCTCCCTTTTGTAGTGTTCTTCTTGCTTCCCTTTGCTCATCATCCCACCCTCTCTTTGTCTCTCTCTCTCTCTCTCTAGCGACAAGACAGTGAAGATCTGGTCGTCAAAGGTGTGGAGGAAGAGGTGACAGCCGAAGTGGTTCCTTTGTCGGCCATCTTGCTGAAACTTCAGCCACCGATCTGCGACCTGCTCACTTCTAACAATGAGATGTGAATAAGTTTCCAAGGCAATCAAGGTGATTTTTTATTTGTCAAGGTGCAAAATGACAAAGCCGAGGCGGAATATGTATTCGAAGGCAAAAAACTATTTGCCTTTCAGATATTTTTTGTTTTACTGCCAATTTTAAAGTGCCATTCAGGTGTGATGCTCGGACAACATACCGCATCTACCCAGCCGTGGATACACCAGGCAGAACAATGTCTCTCTCCTGACATGAAAACTACCACAGCCTGGTATTAAAAGAAAAAGAAAAAAGTGTCCTTCGGTTCTTTCACCAAGGTTTCCGAATCCTTGTGGAACAGCGAGAGATGAATTTGCTCACAGACATGTGTATTTATGTATCGAGTCTGAAAGTCGTGACGCAGGCTGAATTTAAATCCCAGAGGGACGTTAACTAACAACTGGGACCTCTGAACTTTTTCCTCCTGTTCCTCCTTTCAGGACTGTTAGTGTTCATTAGCGTTGTTCTGATGCTGAAGTCATTGGAGGGTCATGCGCTGGGCTCATTGTGGTAGATGATCGATAGAAAATTGTTGATCTTGGGTTAGACATCACTGGACAATTACACCATGTTACACCGGAAACGCCCTCCAATCACTTTTATTTCAAGTTGTTCTCGGTAAACCACTGAAACTTTACTGTGTTCCACAAGTCGTTAATTTTTTTTTAAATGACTTTTCCTAATTTATTATTTCCCCTACCTCAGATGCTTTGGACTTTGGTGTGAGGTAGGAGGGGAACATTTTTACGGGTCTCTGTACAAACCTGGTGCTTGACATTCTGAAACCTTTATTTAATGCCTGGCTCTTCATCTCTGTGTGGATGTGTCCTCTGTGGCCCTCTGGCTATAAGACTGTCTAGCTGCTGACCCTGCAAACAGGAAAGCACACGTCCAGTAGCACAACTAAGGTAGCACTGGCCCCGGAGGATCTGAACGGATTGTAATATCTGCTCTGTAAAGTGCTAACGGCGGCAAAAATAAAAGAAAACAGCCCCTTCAGATGCACCTGAGACAGTGCGTACCTACAGCACACGCTCCCTAAGACATTTGTGAGTCAGGTAATTCATTGAGGCCAAAGTGCTAGATCATTATCTCAAGCATCCTGCAGGTATGTGGCCCATACCTGCCATTTATCCTCCACACAAATGGTAATAGGAGCCCTACCAGTTCCCCCCTGCCTGCGTCCTGCTCCACTCTGATCTTTAAGGTTAGCCACTGTATCAGACTGACCAGCCTTACTGAAGAGCCCACCTCCTTCCTCGCTACTGAACTTCTCTAGGAAGCCAATTTAATTAGAGGTCTCGAAGCTCAGGCTGCTTTTCAGGCAAGATTACTTGGGGGGAAAGTAGGTCATAACTGAGAGAGATTTCTTATTAGAATCCCAATTTTCTTCCACCCACTATTTGCTGCTACATTTAAAGAGCGAGAGAAACTTCCTGTACCCGTGCACTGATGTACAAATCTGTTTATGTGGCGGATTATGTGCGTGGGCAACACACACACGCACAAACACAAGATTTCAGTGGATGTTTCGGTTATCCATCTTGCCTGATAGGTCTTGGCATCCCTCACTGTGTTGATTTAGTGTCTCTTTAATGAAACAAATTCCGCACTGCAGCACTGCACTGCACTACACATATGCGCATACATACACACTCCCTACAAGCCCAAAGTCTTAGAAGTCAATTCGATTATGTTTTTTTGTTGTGAATGCAGATAATAGCAAGCATTCGCATCACTTTCAGTTTATGAACTTGGGCTTTTATTATTTGTGTCAGTTCAAAATGACACGCAAAAAAGCTTCTTGTCATACAGACGTCTTACAGCTTGACAAAAACACAATTCATGTCTGTTAGTATCAAAATACCACAGCACAGTTGAGTTTTGTTCAGCTCTGAAATCTCCTTCTGTTGAAAAAAAAAAGATTTTCTTTGGTCATTTAGTGCACTTTTCCTTATAAAAGACCCAGAAACATTTGTAGTTTAATTAAACTAAGCTTGGGTCATAAAGCAGCAGTCACAGGTGCTGAAGATAGTTAATACTTTCAACATGCTTTCTGCAAATCCTCCTCCAAGAGGGAGCATGCACTGCTGATTGTTGATGTAGCCAACACGAGTTTGAAGCTGCTTACGTTCTCCAAAAGCAATGTTATGGGTTTTTGGTTTTATATTGGGAGGGGGGGTGCAGTGAATGCAAATGTGTGGATGGCGGTGATTTTGTTGAAGCGTTCTTGGTTTTTATATATTTTGCCACACTTAGAAACTCAGGAAAAAGTTGAAGGATAATGTTAGTCAAACTTTAGTCATTACTTGACCCTGTGAATTTAGGTAGCTCTTTGAATCGACCAAATGCCTTGTTTGAGAGATTTTTTTTTTATTTTGAGAAAAAAAAGGTACAACCATGTATCACCTCTTTTTGTAAAAAGTCCCATTTTCATGTCTTGCTTTTGATTCCCTTTACTTAATATCTACGTACTGTGCTTTTCTGTACAAAATGTACACATCTTAAATGAGATGATCTTCCCAATCTGGCCAAAGCTGAAAGTCTTGCAACTCTGAGAGGATGTGCACTGATTTTTGACCATAATTACTTGTTTACAATATCTATTAAATACAGTAATTGTATAGTAGTTAAACTGGAGTGAGCGGTACAAAATGCGGTCAGTAGGGAAATTAACCTCCATAACGTTTATAAACTACAGACCTCGAGTCAGACTCCTCTGGGCCCTTCACTGTACACTATGTATTTATCTGTGCTCATTAGCCAAACTGACCCCGCTCACCAGCTCTGTGGTGTGTTTCATGTGATAACAAAGCTAAGACAGCCTTTATCTCAGTTTTTTTTCTCTTCTCCAGACTACTACTTATTGCTAGAGAAGATCTCGTAGTACTGTAGCTTTAGGCACTCTCTTACTGTAGGTGCCCTGTGCTTGTACATTTGCTGAAGGATGCATGAGGTTAGTGGTGCTCATCGGTTGATTGGTCACCTCAAAACATGGCTATTTAGTAGGCAATTAATTCCCCATGCTATTGTCAATCTTAATGTTGAACATCTGAGTGGATTTGCTATCAAAATATTAGAAGGATTTGGCCATTTGTTTGGATTCTGAAGCACTGACAGTCAATGAATTATGCACACAATATGCAGAAAAAAAATGAGAGTGCTTCACAAAAGATGCTTGCTTTGAAGATTTATTATTGACAAGCAGAGTCCCTAAGTTATTATCTGGCCTTGGATCAGCCCAACCCAACGTTACCCCGAGTTCTGAGGCCTGTATTCTGCCGATGTCAGCACCACTTCATTACTTGATGATGTGTATATAGGTGTGTCGTTTTAAATATTACAGAGGAGGTTTAGTCGAGGTTAACTGACGTCTTCCTCATCAGCTGGCCTCAGAGTCATCTCTGCAAGTTAGGATTTACATGCACTTTGGATAATGAACACTGCTGTGAATACTCTGTTTTCCAGATAGGTATTACGCCTATTTTTAGACTTAGTTTACAAAGACGGAGTTTATGAGTCCCAAACGAGGCTTAAAGCACTGAAATTGTACTGAAAAGATGACATCGGTTTAGCTCTACAGTAGGTTTAGAAATCAATTATATAAATGTTTGTGCTGATACAGTATGTAAGATAACAGTCAAGACATAGAAAGACAGCCCCCAGTATGTCCCTGCCTTTAAAGTCCCCCTTTTTTTATAGCAAATGTTTCCTGAGAAAAAGAATATTCTCTTTGACAGAGCAGCATGCACATCTTTGTAGACGCTCAGGAGAGCCCATCTCCATCCTTATTTCCCTGGCTGTCTGCTGATATTCACACATTTTTCTTAATAATACTGACCACAAACAGGCCATATTACTATATCAAAGATATAATCGGAGGCACAGGAAAATCTATTTCTCCTGCAACTGCGGAAAAATCCTACTTCATGAAATGTCCTCTCAGAAAGGGATATTATCACACTAAATGTACCATTGAGCAGGTGACATTGTTTTATCAATACTGCTCTCCAATCCCAAATTGGTACATCAGCTGGTGGTAATGTTCTGTCGCCAAACGTGAAAAAAATAATCTATGATAGGTTCCCGTAGCCCCTTTTAGCATCTAATTTAAAGGTGCTAAATTCTATATCCGAAGCATCAATGTAGCAGTAACAAACTATGTGCTATGTGTAGATATAGAGGAGTAATGTCTACCTGAGCAGAGAATGAAGTCTATCTCTCTGTGTGTGTTATAATCTGAGCTTCTCCGTGCTTTGTTGACATCGCCGGGCCGGCTGCGTGTGCTTTTAGTGCATGTGAGCGTGCCCCACAGCCGTTCTGCACTGTGCTCATATGGCGGTTTCAGCTGCTAACGCCGTCATGACCGGCGGTGCCGTCGTGGAAGCGTAGCACCCACAACACTGTCAGCTCTGTCAGCAGTGTTGCCATAGTTTTCGCTTTTATGCTACGTTCCCACTCCGAGCGTCAAAAGCAACAAAACATTAAGTGTGGCCGGCTACATTGACGGTGAGTCGCTCAAGCACTCATTGACGTAGTTATGCCGTTAAAAAAAAAACATATGATTGGTTAACAATTCATAGCGTCATTGGAACGCTGAAAAAAGTTGAGACCAGCTCGACTTTATTGGTAGCACATCATGCTCATCACACAGCAACAAGTGTCGGGTGTCAGGTTGTAGCTTCATGTCACCGGCTTCCATTGAAAATAACTTGTAGAATGTTGCTGTTTCGTTTGAAGTGTGAACACAGCATTAGCACCGTTAGCTGCGAGCTCAGCCGTCGCCATGTTGAGAGCCGTACAGAGGCAATAGAAATCCTCCCAATCTCGAATTTAGCACCTTTAAATTGGAAAGCTGTTTGACCAAAGCTAAAACTCACTTGAACAGCTGATGCCTTGCTCACTCTTTAAAGCCGTTATGTGTGTAATTGAAGATTTCTGACTCTGGTGCCCCCGAGTGGTAGTATAAAAGAAAATATTTTGGCAAAAAATAATGCACCCATGGATCTCACCTGAGGACACAACGGATTGACCATATCGACCATTATGGTTGCTAAGCTTTGATTGGACAATCACTGGTCGCGGTGTAGCTAATGGTCAATTTAGTGAATGGTTTATTGGCTGAAAGCAAAACAAAGACTGCACCAATTTTCACAGGCAAACAAAAATAAAATCAATGTGTAGTGGTCGTTACCAGTCTGTCAGGTATTAGATATAGGACCACATGACAGATACAGTAGGAGAGCTGCCAGTCAAACTGATTGTGTGATTACCACCTGTAGCATTTCCAGCCCAGCCCAACCGTCTTATGACCACTAGGAAATGAAACCCAAGTAGTCAACTCAGCTTCAGCCTTGTGCCTCAGCCAACAGGCCTTACTGCCTTAAAGAAACAGAATGTGTATGTAGGACATTGATAATCATTCACTTAATATCCTGAATATCCAGTAACAGATTTATTCTGAGGATTGTAGATTGTCCTACAGATTGTGGCACTCTGTTCTAAGTCAGGCGACGTCTCAGCTCACTTTATCAGTACGGCTGAAAATACTTTCAACTTTGCCTCAGGCTGCTGAGGGGTTGGAATCGCATTTAGACACAATCAAGAGGGCACTTTACTGCTTTGCTGCTCGGCGGCGAATCGCTATCACACACACACACACACACATCAACACAGGTCTTCTCTGCAGCTGCTCAAGTATTTTTTCTCCAGGCGTGTGTTGTCATCTTGAGCTCACATATGGTAATACAATATGTGTCAGTGTCTGTGAAATATGTACTCATGGGACATAAATGCAGGGTCAAAGGTCATTTGTGCCTTTTATTGCACAGACTACTCCCTCTTAAATGAGTGTAAATGTGTGTACAGTTCTTTTTTTTTTATATGACAATGTGCATGTGACCAAGCCATGTAAAATATCTTACTGTAAATATTGTAAGTAAATATTTAATGAAGGATCCAACATTCCCTCAAAAAAATAAATAAGTTAAAACAACTGTCCTTCTGGTGTGAATATTGAATTCTTTCATGTAATTTGGATCGTAAAAAGAAAAAGGTTAGCTATTTTTTTTTAATCAGGTAGATTGGGTTTTTTTTTATAGTATTTACCCAGCTGTCTGCAGATTACAATATTTAACTCTTGATCTCCTCTATCTGATGTTAAGACTAAAGCAGCTGAGAAAGAAAACGATCCTTTAACTTGCAGATGGACACAGGGTTTATTTATCATTCAGTATAAACAGGTAAACAGGTTGTAAGCGATGAGATGTAGGCAGGGGGAGATGTTTTTCATCCTGATGCATCTCTTTCTACTTCAGGGCAAGAGATACAGACTCAGGACTCATACATCTTCATTTCCTTTGCAAACTCTGATCATTAACTCGTCGAGCTGCGCTTGTCCTAGCCGCGACGGGAGACACAAGCACTGTGATGTACGATGGCCATTAACGTCTCCGAGGAGGCAAAAGCCATTTGAAGATGCCAGTCACAAACAAATAAACATCCATACACGAACCCTGTCACATCCCAACTGTATGTGTTCCATCTGCTCTCTCTACATAATAAACTCCTGAAATTTCATTTGAATGTATTCGTCCGTTTCATTACACTACAACGCTCCAGTAAGTCTGTTCTTACTTGCTGATCTGTCAATCTCTGTTGTACTCAATCAATCACCCTGTAACTATAAAAATCAATTTGAAATTCAGCCAAATACCCTGAGAGGATCGGAAACGTACCCCCTGACTGACCCAAGTAACACAATACTTTAACAGCCAAGGACATTTACAGCCAGGGAGACTTAAACACTTTGGACTCGGAGCTGATTTCTACTGTATTCACAGTCCTTTACCATTTCATACGGTTATTTTCATATTGTTATGTATCTGGACAAGCTGCATATCTATTTTTGTTTTCAGGGAAATCTGCTTTATAGGATTACGAGTTAATATTGTATTGAGTTATAATTGAGTTATTTCTAAAATATTGCTTCGACATACTATACTCACTTTTTTCAACATACTAAGACTTTTTTTGACATATTATACTATGACTTTTTAATGACTTTATTTTCGATATAGTATACTATGACTTTTTTCGTGATGTAGTATGTCGAAAAAAAAGTCATACTAAAGCACGTTGGAAACAAGTCACAGCATAGTTTGTCGAAAAAAAGTCATAGTATGTCAAAAAATAGTTATAAAAAGTCATAGAATACAATGTCGAAAAAATGTCATAGTATAGTATATTGGAAAAGTCATAGTATAAAATGTCGAAAAATGGCATTGTATACTTTTTTTCCCATATACTACACAATGACTTTTTACGACATACTACACTGACTTTTTTCAACATATTATACTATGACTTTTTTAAAAACTTTTTTTGACATTCCTATACCATGACTTTTTTAATGACTTTTTTCGACATACTACACTATGACCGTACTATGACTTTTTTTGACATGCTATACTATGATTTTTTTCAAAATACTTTACTATGACTTTTTTCATGACTTTTACTTTACATGCTGTACTATGACTTTTTTACTACATACTATACTGTGACTTTTTTATGAAATTTTTGCCGAACTGTACTACGAATTTTTTTCATAAAAATGTTCGACATACTATGACTTTTTTTTTTATTAAATTTTTTAGCATACTATACTATGACTTTTGTTCATGACATTTTTGCAGAACCATACTACGATTTTTTTCCATGAAAATAAGACTTTTTTTCATTAAAGTTTTTGACATACTATACAATGTCTTTTTTCCATGAAATTATTCAGCATACTATATTATGAATGTTTTCATGAAACTTTTCGACATACTATACTATGACCTTTTTTCTATGAACATTTTCGACATACTATACTATGGCTTTTTTTCATGAAATTTTCACCGAACTATACTACGAATTTTTTCCACGAAAGTTTTTGAAATACTATACTATGTAGTTTTTCCATTAAAAATTTTGACATACTGTATTAATTTGTTCTCACTAAAAAACTTTTGACATACTATACAATGACTTTTTTCAATAATATTTTTTTACATATTAAACTATAACTTTTTTTCCAGGAACTTTTTCAACATACTATACCATGGCTTTTTTCGTTATAATTTTCGACATAATATACTATGACTTTTTTTCATGACATTTTTCGACGAACTATATTACGAATTTTTTCCATGAACATTTCCAACATACTATACTATGACTTTTTTCCATTACATTTTTTTCCATACAAAACTATTGTGTCTTCATGACAATTTTCGACATAGTATATACAATGACTTTTTATTAACTTTTTCAACATACTATACTATGTCTTTTTTCGTTAAATTTTTCGACATACTATACCATGACTTGTTTTTCATGAAAACTTTCGACATACTATACTAAGACGTTTTTCTATGAAATTTTACACAGTATACTATATATATTTTTTTTTTTTACTTTTTCGACATACCATTTTTTCGAGATACTAGCCAAAGACTTATTTCAACATACTATACAAAGACTTTGTTATGATTTTTTTCGACCTGCTATACTATAACTTCTTTCGGCATACCATAGTATGACTTTTTTATGATGTTGTTACATTCATACACAAACTGTTGAACCTGCATTTACAAACTTCTTGTAATGAGTGAAGTTCACTGCATTTGTGTGTGGGTTTTTGAGGTTCCCCTGACAACGCTCGATCCACAAATGTATGTTTTTGAACAGGGAATTAGCCAATAAGATGTCTCCCCCCTTTTCAGCAAATCACATAAGCGTGCCCCCATGAGGGAATGCGGAAAAAAAGAAAAAGTCATAGTAAAGTATGTCATAAAAATATCATAAAGTCATAGTATAGTATGTCAAAAAAAGTCATAGTATATTTTGGCATGGAAAAACTCATAGTATATAGTATGTCATAAAAAGTCATTGAAAAGTCATAGTATAGTATTTCATACAAATGTCATAAAAAGGCATAGTGTATGTCATAAAAATGTCATAATGTAAGGTGTCCTTGGGTGTCCAGAATGCGCCACTAAATAAAATGTATTATTATTATTATTATTATAATAAAGTCATAGTATAGTATGTCAAAAAGACGTCATAAAAAAAGTTACAGTATGGTATGTCATGATTAAGTCATAATATAGTATGTCATAACAACGTCATATGCTCTGAAGTGTTGTGGAGTAGAAAAGTAGCATACAATTGAAATATTCAAGTGAAGTTAAAGTATCTCAAAACTGTACTTGAGCACATTAACTATGTTCATTTCCACCACTGGTAAACAGTTGATACCCCTGATAAACAATCATTTGCTAACATGTTCGCCATATCAACTTAACAAGGTAATGATAGATCATTATTCTTGTGTTGCTTACAGGTTGTTTTTGCTGCCACCAAGTGGCCAGAAAATCTGTTGTTGAAGGTTTACAAATAATATAGCAATTGTTTATAATTGATAGTTTACCTTACTTATGATTCCAATGTGTTTTGACTCAGTCACAGCTTGCATAACAATTCTCTAGAAAGTTAGTTACACTAAGTGAACACAGTAGTAGGGGTAGATAGCAAAACATTTACAGTCTATTATAGTTAAGTGAGACACAATTTGGAAGCGCTCAAGTGAATAAACGGTGCAAAAAAAAACTTTCCCCAAACAGAGTAGAAAATGAATCTTATTTCTGACTTGCTTTAATCATTTCACCGTGTAACTTGTATAATCACAGTGTGTAGTGGTCATAAAAAAGAAAAAGACAGAAATTATCCAGTAACAATTTGAGGTCGTAACTTTATGGAGGTTAAAGGCTTCTCTGTTGATTTGTAAATGCAGCTCTTGACTATGATAATAGGAGTGAGATCAGATGATGCAAAGGAACTGAAACAGGCACATCAATTTAGTTAACTGATAATTAGCAACATAGGACAAAGTTGTATGTAGAGAAGGATTGAGGTGAGTAGATGAACAACGAAAAGGGGAAGTAATTCAGCTAAGAGGACTGGCTGGGAAATAAGACGAATGCTCTAAAAACAAAAAAAACAATAAATGAGTAGAGGTTCAGGAGGGGCAGACTATTTATGATATTTCTAAATAATGGAGGATGCAGAAGGCAGCATCACTGATGTAACAATAAGTGGCATGAACTGAGAACATACTGCTCATATACAGCTTGTGTAGGGGATGGAACAAACATTTTCTCATGGATTATCTTGTATAACCTTGAAAGATGTAGAAGCTAATAACAATGGAAATGCAACCTTTGTAGTGAATGCTTGTCACTACACGTTATCACCTTATAAAAAGAGAAATTAGGGAGAAACACTGTGAGAGCCAGGAAAATTCCTTCATACAACATGAAGTCAAAGAGGATTTTAATGCTGAGGGAAGTCATGAAAATCTTCAATCAAAATGCCCACTGTTTCTCAGATACACACAGCGAGCATCTGCACGACCGCTGAACAAAGCCTCAGACCTATAAACTGAATAGCACAGTGTAATCCCATTATACACTCTCTCTTTGAGCCTGGTTTTACACAGTACACACACACACAAATGCACGCACGCACATCAGAGGGACACACATTCACTCATTAACATGGGTGGTAAATTAAAAAAACACAATGAGGATTTTTTTTCCAAGTGTAAGTAATAATTATGTATCGGTGTGAAATTTACATGCAATATTTATGAATGTGTATAATGTGTTTTAATATTTCATTCATTCAATGATCAGTTACATTCATGTTGAGTATCCATCTAAATAAAATGGAAGGAGTCTTTGTCTGTATGTATGTATGTTTGTATGTATGTATGTATGTATGTATGTATGTCCTTTGAGTCTCTCGACAACCGTTCATCCGATCGACTTCACAATTGGCGGGTGTATTGGTGTGGACCCAAGGAAGTGCAGTTGGGAGTAACTGGTTCTTGAGAAATACCGGAGGCCAAGCAATCGGCCAAATGGGCACTGCACTATAGTTGAGTTATAATGATGTTTAGTAGAAAGGACTCACTAGTTCCTCACTTAAAGGAATAGTTACACATTTGGGAAGAATGTTTTTTTCCCTTTCTTGCCGAGAATTAAATGAGAAGATTGACACCACTTGTATATTTGGCCAGTGAATATAACTAAAGCTGATTAGCATTCTGTCATGAATACGTTTGTGAATCCTTCTGTGTGCATTCATTACTATTGAGAACCCGTTTAACCCGTATTTTGTGCTCTTCTGTTTGTCAGTTCCTCCATTATGGCTATTATGTCTGATGGATATCCATCCATTTGTCTAAAATACACCCTATTGCTGCATCAGGAAACATACAATGAGTCACATCCTCTGCAGAACAGAACTGAACGTCCCTGGATAAAGTGCTTTCTCTCAGATGTTTACAACTACAGATGAAAAACACTTCTGTGGAAACAGGTTAAATAACTACTGCATGGTTGTGCAACACATTCATTTATTCATATAAATACGATTTTTTTACATTGAATGCTTACATAATTTCTTTTCTTTTGCAACCTGTTTTAAATTCACCGTCTGTTCATCTTCATTCAGTGTACACTTATTGTTCTCACTTTGTCTTCTTCTTTGATTCTTCTCCCTTCACAGGTGCTTTTGTTTTCCTCCAGGGCAGGAAGTTGTAGGAGACCAGAGCTGTGAGGAGGTATGTAGCCATGCCAGTGTATCCTCCAATTACCAGACACAGCGGCTGTGCCAACACGAACAGACAGAACACGTTCATCGACGCACGGTCATCCAGCTCCACCCGATCGTCCTGTGATGCTTTCAACACTCCGAAAAAATACATCAGTGCCACCGCCGGGTAGAAGGCCAACTCCACCATGATGTTGAAGACAGGATGCTCCCACGCACTAGAAAGCCTTTGGGTTTAACAAGTGCACATGTGTTGGAAAGTAGTTTGTAAAATCCACTGAAGTATTGAACGAGAGTATTTTCAGAGACACACTCACCCGGATCAGATTTACACTCTCTTGCGGACAGAATCCCCTCTCAAGTGTGAAGGTTGATCCGACAGGAAAACATACTTGAACCTTTGATCCGTCATCACAGCAATCCTGTCAAACATTATCCATCTCCTGCGCTCCTTATCAGGACACCTGGCAGTTGTTGCCTTGTTTTTTTAAATAAAGCCCTCCTTAAAATAAAGCTTTTAAAATACTATCAAAACCAATTATACTGTCTTCTGTATCATATAAAAGCCCCAAACAGTCGGCTATTCCTCTAAGAAACGAGTCTCAAAGTACATCAAAGTGACCTTGTGTGAACTGAATAACGCAATACATTTATTATGTCGTAAAAACCCTGAACTTTACACTTTACACATAGCCTTTGTTATAAAGAATATGGGCTTCATTTTGAAATATTTCTTG
Source organism: Sebastes umbrosus (assembly GCF_015220745.1). Lineage (NCBI taxonomy): Eukaryota > Metazoa > Chordata > Actinopteri > Perciformes > Sebastidae > Sebastes > Sebastes umbrosus. Next base: position 31,113,052 of record NC_051269.1, on the reverse strand, counting down.
TGATCTTAAATAAGTGCCTTCATAAAAAAGGTTGCAGGATGACATTGACCGTACATATATTCAATGATATTTACTCTGGTACAGAAAGGTTGAGAAAGGAGTAGTTTTCAGTTTTGCGTTGAAGACAAACAACTTGAGTTTACAGATAAATATAAGTATCTTGGCTTTTTTTTTTTTTAGATGAAAATATGTCCTTTTTAAATGATGCATCAGTTCTAGCAGACTCAGCAATACCCTACGTATTGGGGGGTATTATAGGTAAAACCAAAATGATGAGCGATATGGGTTATTATACATATTCCAAACATGTGTATGTCCTGTTTTAGACTATGTGTCAGTAATATAGGGTTATAAAAGATTTCGGAAAAACAAACGGGTCCATAATCGGGCAATTTGATTCTTTCTGGGACTTCATAAATATGCGCCTGTTTTGGCAGCTAAAGGTGATATAGGGGAGGACTCAAGGCCAGCTGAGATGCAAGGCCAGCATGGTGAGTCTGCGGAACAGATTACTGTGTTTACCATCCAACAGGGTGGCAAGTGAGGTATTTAACTGGGACTGGATATAAAAAAATATGCTCAAATCATAACATGGCAAACTGCAGCCCAACAGGCAACAACAGCTGTAAGTGTTTCAGTGTGTTGACTTGACTATGACTTGCCCCAAAACTGCATGTGATTATCATAAAGTGGGCGTGTCTGTAAAGGGGAGACTCGTGGGTACTCATTCACATATCTTGAGATCAGATGTCAAGGGAAATGAAAATGGCCTTGCCATTTTTTCCACGCCAAAAGTTAGCGTTAAAGATTTAAAACAGAGCCCGCTACAACCAAAAAAGAGCAAGTTGCGCTACAGAAATTTGTGGCATTAAAACGAATTTGTGTTAATGCGTTATTAATGCGTTAAATTTGACAGCCCTTATTTGCACTAATACTATTAGCAATACTGAGATACTCAATTTAATTTAATTAAGAATACAACCACAGTCCCAAAGGGGCTGTAAGAGAAAAAATTATGAATGAAGTAAATGTGTAACTGTGCCAGAGTTACACAGAGAGATCCAATGTGGTGACATGAAGCAGCCAGTGAGCACATTGCTCTCTGTTGATATCTAAAAAAGTCCCTGTTAGAAATTTTGCCTGTAAGATTTCGTTGCTGCTCAATCTGGTATTAATCTGACTCAACATATGCTCCATTGATAAAAATAGAGAGGAGCAGAGCGCCCAGGCGACGTCCCTGGAGGACTCAGCACCAAACTCCTGCACCATTAAAACTTTTGGATGAGTAGCTACTCGTCTGATCAAGGGCAGCAGCAAGTGTTAAATCAAGGAGTTCATAATTAGTTTGAGCGCTTGTGTATCGACTGTAGACCTGCTCAGGAAAAGTGAGGTTATTTTTTTGTTATTATTGTTTTGCAGCTGTAATCCAACATCCAGCTCTTTGAATCCCCACTGCTGCAGCCTGAGGGAGCGCTGGGCCATTAGCCAGTCAATCAGCCACCTATAGGCTGCTGTGGCCTTCCATAAATACCGCATGTGTGCGTGTCATTCCATGGGTCCCTCTGTCTGTTTTGTTTGTCAGTCTCAGAGCAGTCATTCATAAAAGGCTTCTCTATGATGTTTGCCACCTCACCGCTGGGCCACAGAGCAGGATTACACTCTGGGAGGGAACATGTGGCCCCTTTGAACTGGGATTTATCAAACCCCCTAGTTCTCTGCAGGGTACAATGATGTACCCACATGCTTCTACAGCAAGCAGAGAGAAAGACAAAGCCTTAGCGGTCACATTAAATCCAGCTGCATGGTTCGCTGGTGTTTGCTTAAAATACACCAAATGGGCTTTACTGTAATAATTACAAGTCCAGGGCTGTTTGGAGCGCACTACTTCTCTAATAGAGAGCAGTACATTTTGGTCATTTTGGTGCTGATACACATGTTTTTTTTTGCAACGGGAGCTTTCAGCACACCATCTAATTTTTGGTAGGATGCTTTGTATTCTAAAAGATTTTTTCTGTATTAGCTAAAGGGATATTTCAGTAATACATTTGGATATGGTTACTGGTGAAAGTCTTGTATACACCAGAAGTGACAGAGTTTAAAAGGTGCAATGTGGAATACCTGGCCACATGCTCTAAACAAATAGGAGGCAACATTTCACTTCTACTACTGGGTCCATACAATATAAATTTACAGTCATCAGTTATAGAAAAAAAGCCAACAACTACTAACTAACAGCAGCGCAAGAATACGCAAAATTCGACCAAACTGCTGAAAATCAGAGCGTGTTTCCTGTGCCACTAACCAAGGGCTGTACTGTCCATGTACATTTTGATAGTTTGTTTATTGGATTAAATCCAAAGTGGCAGAAACAAGAAAACGATTTTGTCCTCCCGCCACCAGAAGACTACTTCGCTGGGAGGAGAGCGGTCGGCAGCTCCAGGAGACAGAAATGTACACGGACCCTGTACCGTCAACGTGATTGACAAGCCCTCGGGGCAGCTCTACTCCTTCGTCCTCATGTTGGACTTAGAGCAAACTGGACGTTACAGTGACTCACTATTGCCTTTTGAAGTACAAGTGGTATAACAAGACAGGACGAGCCGTGGCTACGTGGTTAGCATGCTCATTTCAGTAGATATCTCTGCAACACAATACGTTTTTGACATAACGTGGTTGATAATGTAACATATATATATTTTTGATTTTTAAAAACTCTGGTTACTTTGTATCTGTGTAAAACGGAGCATTTGGGAAACAATGACATCCTCTCCTCATTTCATGCATGCCCATTATTACTTTGTTATTGTTTCAGGCGCAAAGATGGTGGACTACTGTTTTTTTGGCGCTGCTCAGCCAACTTACTTACTACTTTACATTTGAAAAATGTTACAGTCACAGGAGGCCAAAGCAGGGAACACATTAAACATGTCGAGGCCGAATGGTGATTGAATGCTTTTGGGCGACTGAAGGTGAGGTTTGGAGCACTCAGAAGGGCTATGGACATAAACCTGAATGAGCTCTCTTTCGTCATTTATGCATGTAAAGAGACAGTTGATGACAGTCATGCAGTCCGACCAGGAACACCAACAATAACTGTTACCCAACAGACTGTAATGAAGCCAAAGGAAAGGGAGTGAGAAGGGTTGTAACAAAATTCTTTGATCCTTAACTTGTGATCTCAATTGTGATGACATGTAAATATTACGGCAAGAGGAGCATTTGGAGTCGTTTTTGCGTTTGAGTGTGAAGGAGGAGATATATTGTAAAACGAAGGTCGTGTTGAAAGATTTCTTTGTTAAACGGAAGGGAAAATTTCTGTTTTTAAAAATATCTGTAGATGTGTAGAGAGGGCCTTAAACTAAAATTCTGGCCAGATCTTACTCATTGCAACGTTATTCTTCCTGAACATTATAATTTCTGTAGCCTCAGCATTTCATAATATGAAGTCTTTTTATATTTTCATTTTTTTTGTTGCCTTGTTCAGTTAGCGAATTCCAACTGTTCACAGAGAGACCTCTGACAATACGAGTTGAATATTTGATATTAGCTTGAAGCATAAAGCTTCAAAAGAGTCAGAGATTCTCAATTAGCAAAAGTTCAGTTCTTCAGGATGACGTGCATTATGGTTTGTTGGAAAGTAATTTTTCTTCCAGTATGATGTATCTTTCTCTGTGTTCATCAATGAGAAAAGCTTTTGCTCTTTGATTATGCAGCATGAGGTATTGACACCAAGATCTGAAGTTTAATGTTAATATTTTAGAGTATTACGTATTAACAGTGTTGTCAAGTGTTCTGGAAATACCTCCACATGAAATCATGTCATCTTCATTTGGTCAGTTACATATGAGAATAAGAAAAGATTTTCCACCAAACACCAAAATGGGCTCCAGAATTGAAAAATATTGGTGCTGTTCTCCTTAAGAAATGAAATACAACACAATTTCCTCCACAGCAGAAAGCACGCTGTCTATCAAGAGAAAACTGCTCTACCATCGACCACGGATTCTTTTCATTACCTCCTCCAGCAGCCACAATATAAGGTTTGACAAACTGTAGTTAGCTGGTGTCTAATTTGAAGAAGACGATTGCATCTTAAAAGCATGCGTCAGAGGCTGGCTTAAAATACCAAGAGATTCCCTGATTAACTAGTATTTGCTGACCACCTCCTGTATTTAAGAGCAGGTCTTGAACATCCAACACATATTAAGTAGTGCATTTTGTTATGTTATGTTAAAACAACTGAGCAACATGATTAACGGAGTGAACAAATGTCTTTATTTTCCAGGTTGTGTGGGAAAAAAAATCTCATTTTTTATTGTTGGAGCTTCACTTGCTTGACAGGGCATTTGTCTAATTTTGCATAATTGCTTCCAGAAAGGCGATATTTTTGGACAGCATGACGCAAGTAAGCATAAACACAGTAATTAGTGCTTAGGAAACTGCAGGAAGCCGAGGGAAAGGGACATTTGAATCCCCTATGGTGTTATTAATGTGACCAGCAGTACAAAGCATTGACCACCTCCTGGTCCATCGCAATTGGATGGCAATAGCATTTAAAGGAGATTTCTAGTGTTTTGTAAGTGTTTGCTATTGATCACTCAACAAGCCAGTTCCTTAAGACATTCAGAAATAGGCATGAGATGGTTTTTGTTTCGTAGGAACTGGCAGCAGCAACTCCTTTCTAATGGTTCTGATATTTGGTCTTACCATAACTGCTGCAGACAAATATATGCAGGCAGACTATATATAAAACAACTATGCTTGATGCGTTAATTATGTTGAATTGACAAGTGTTGATTGGAGTACTGTTTGTTTGACAGTTGATGGGATTGTAGGAGTGCTCAAAACTAACGTCACATTAATTGTGGTGGATAACGGTATTGATTTGAACATCATCAGGGTTAAATGTTGCTGTGATTGATGACTATAAATGATTGTGCACAATAAACCTGAAACCTGAAATTACATCAGCTGATTTAATGGGCGTTATCAGCAGTTATCACCCTCATATATATGGGTTAGAAGGGGCCTGCTACACATACTAGTAGGTTCAGAAGGTTGTTATTGACTATTCACATGGTTAATCACCAAAATTAATACAAAAACACAACGCCAACATCAAGTGGCTGTTTACGGGAGCAAATGAGCAAGTCAGGTGACGTCGTATAAAGAGCGACAAAGGAAGAGTTTGGGGTGGATGGACGGGTCAAACTAACACGGTACTTTCACCCAGGAGACCACTGCCCTTATGCCGTGTGAAACCAAAATCAACGTTGAATTATCAACCATACTTTTGTTTTGTAACTTACATACTTAACTAACAAAAGTCACAGAACAAACACACTTATTGTGACCCAAACCACAATCTTTTCCTAAACTTAAAGCTGTTTTGTTTCCATTAAGTTTCCCTTTGACTTTCACAACGTGGTAGGTGCAGTTTGGCCAGTCTGAAGCATTAGAATGGTTGTGATAACGACTAATAACGCCCATTCAATCAGCTGATAACATTTGAAATGGGTACATGAAAAAATTAGCTGTGGAAAATGATGACACAGGTCTGCAATATTACATAATTCAAAATTACCCAGAGGGGAAAATATTAGTCAATTTCAACATCAGTCCCCTTTGCTTTAAGATCAAAGCAGATGAAGGGATGGAAATAGATACTTGCTTTATGAATTCACTTGAGTGTCTGATGGAAACCCAGCTTGTGTGCATTTGCAATACCTCAGGTCGCTACTCAAGGCAAATAAATGCTGCGAAGGTCTTCTTCCTTCCGTTTCTTTTTTTTTTTTGTCCTCTGGCCCTGCTCCTGCCAACCCACTCCTTGGAACATCTGCAATAATGTGCTCACCCACACTATACAGCAAGCCCTTAAAATACACGATTCATCCTAGTAGAGAAAAGGTTGTATATGTAGAGTGTGTATGCCTCTTTATCTTTGTTTATGGTTGGTTCAGTGACATATGAGAAAAATAATTTGTCTTTCTATGTGCACATTGGTGCGTACCTCTGTTTGTTTGTGTGTGTGTGTGTGTGTGTGTGTGTGTGTGTGTGCGTGTGTGTGTGTGTGCGTGCGTGTGTGTGTGTGTTCTTGATCCTGAGCTGGAGGGCTGTGTGGGCAGAAGCGTCCTGTGTCGGTATAAATTGATTTCCAGAATCCAGATGCTTGGTGCTCTATGCTGGAAAGAGCTGTGTGCCTCTGCACCCATTTTATGAAAGACAAAAAATGTTTATAGCTGTGTGTGTTTCTGTGTTTGTGTGATGTATGTGTGTGAGGGTGCGTATGAGGGTAAGAGAGAGACGGAGAGATAGACAGTAAAGGCACAATGACACTGGAAATCTGATGTCTCTGTTTCCATATGGACCAAAATGCAACAACTGTTGGTCAAAAGTGATTTGTTTGCTGATGCTGAGAGAATAGGACGGAGGGAAAGGGACATTTGAATCCCCTATAGAGTGCTACAGGGATGACGTATTTTTGTAGGCTAGCCTGGAAGTTAGCATCGCCCTGGTTCGTTTGACAAAAAGCCAATGGGATTTTTCCATTGGGTTATGGATTATTGCAGGAAATAAGCTCTGTAGCAAACAAACGTTTATGATACTTACATGTTTTGTTCAGCAAGATAATCTCCACAAATGAACACCACTTTTAAGATTTTTGCAATGCAATCACCAGAAGTAAAAAGCTAACGTTAAGCTATAAATGAACTACACCATGGTCGTATGAACGAGAGTATACACAACGAGGATGTAAAGGCGGACGAGTCGGCGTGATGATGTTTAGTAGTCTCATTTAGCCACTTATTAGCAACCGTCTTTTTTAAGGCACTCAAAAGCTTGGCAATAGCATTCAAAAGGAGATATCCAGTGTTTTGTAAGTCTTTGCTATTGATCACTCAACAAGCTGGCTCCTTAAGACATTCAGAAATAGACATGACATGGTTTTCTTAGGGAACTGGCAGCAGCAACTGCAAACTGTAGTTTTCCAAGTGGGTCAAAGGTGATTTGTTCCCTGGTGCAACCAGCAATATGTGGGAAACAGCTGGTTATTTGGTTATTCATGACTACTGATGTTTTCATGCATTTCATATATATGTGTGTGTAAGTCCTTTGTTTACGCATGAAAAAAGACTGAGAGAGATGTGGAGTGTCAGAACAAGTGTGATAAACAGTGAGGCGGTGGAGAGAGGATCACACACACACACACGCGCACATGCACACGCACACACACACACATTTTTATAAAAATGTAGTTATCCAGAAATGACAAACCCATCTTTTTTTTTGGCAGGCAGTTGCACCAGTTTAGCATATTCATTACAATGTGGTTTACAGGTCTTAGCTGCATACAACAGGCCAGTGATGGATGGTGGCCATTAAATCTGTATGTAATTCCCTCCTTGTAATTAATATTGATTTTAAATCAGCCAGCATGAGCACTTTTTAATTGGTAACTGCATTCCTTAAAATGTTGTGCACACGCCTCCTTCCACAAACTACTAAATTCAACATAATGGGAAGGAAAAACAGTCCACATTCATTTGGATTCTTTGGTTAAAGCAGCAGTGGGTAGAAATGGAGCAAATAGGATACTCTAATGGTATCTGTCAGGTTTCACAGACTGGAGGAAAACAACCAATCAGAGCCGAGCTGGAGCCTGCCGTCTCTCGCAAACTCCGACCAAGCAGTCAAACTAGGCGGCGCTGATCAAATATGAATCAATATTATGTTAATGTAATGCCTATTTCTCCCCTCAAATGTTTTCAGAAACATCTTGTAATGTACTGTTTAGCTGTAAAATTAGAAAGTTTGTGACCTGGCAGCCATGTTGGGATCAGTTGAGGAAATACCAAGCGCTGCCCACCAGCCGGAGCACAGCCAATAGGAACGCTCCCTCTCTCTGAAATGACCTGTGATTGGCCAAAGTGTCTCATCACGGGCTAGATTTTTTAAAGCCTGAAAACAGAGCCATGAGGAGGTGCAGAAGTCTAGTTTTCTCTCAGAACACTTGAATTACAATATGCTGAAAGGATATTATGTATTTTTTTGCCCAATGATGCCAAAAACATTCTGCCTACTGAAGCTTTAAATATGCACAGTTATTATTATTCAGTGAGTATTAAAAGCTAAATAAGTTTCTGGATACTTCTCTGCTGTATTTTCACTTTTATTGAGCTGGTTTGTTCTGGGAGCTGTCCATTGCTGTGGTACTGAAATATTTTCCTCCCTCTACAAACTCGACCCATTGAAACAAACTTGAGACCACTTGTGACTGGCTGAGAGCAGTTCAGGTGATCCCTCCCTCTCAGAATGATTTACATGAATGCTTTTTTTAACTGGGGAGATAGAAAAAAAAAACCGATCCAATAATAATCCACATGAAAATATAAAGCTATGATTATAAGAAATAAACTGAAGAAGCAATATATTCATGTTACCCATCTTTGAAGCCCTTTATTTTTATTTTATTATTTTATTTAAAAGGGACCATGTACAGTTTAAAACATAAATGTCACCATTTGATGCACCGTACCAGATTATAGCTTTAAAATAATTCACATCTGTAGTCCCCTTGGCAGGTCAAAACAAAGAAACATACTACAGTCATACAAGAAAGAACATACGAAACGCACAATACACAGCTACACACAATAGCACATCACAAAGTATGCTTGTCAAGTAAAAGCAAGTCCATTAGATTTACCCTGCGACCTATTGGAGGGGTCCCGACCCCCAGCTTTGCAACCACCGCTCAGCACCACCATGTGCTTTAGGGTCTCACAAGTGTCCATTATGACAAGCTGATCTTTATTTCATGTTTGTTTTTTTGTGACGGAATTAAGTCTTGAATATTAAAAGAGCATGAGTGCATAATGAAATTAACATGACACTGAGGCTGCAGCAGCACCAGGGCATCATTGGTAGGGTTGCCAGGTCTTGAGTGTAATTCCGTGTGGGAGGAGGAGGATGGGTGTGTTTGAGTGGAGCCTTTTTCTCTTCACACGCTCTGCTGTGCGCACAGACCGAAGACAAGGCGCAGAGAGAGAGAGAGTCCACCACCTCTCCATGTGATGTGAGGGCGCAACAGTCATCTCAGATAGACAGATTTTCTTTTTTAAAGATTTGTATTCACGCTGCATGGACAGTTAACCAAGTGCGCCTCTGCCTGCCTTTTTTTTTTTTCTTTGCTGGTGTCCACTCCACTCAGTGCTCCACTATCCCTCCTCCTCCAGCTCCAACATCTGTGAAGTGGCTGCCTCACCGGCTCGGACCGGAGGCCGTCTGGTCTCTGATCTGGTCTCTGGAGTCACCGGAGTCACCGGAGACTCTTCTCGCTCCGTCAGAGCCCGGCTGTGCGGATCCCGGATCAGACCCGAGCCACCGCGCGCCGCTCTGGCGATGGAGATGGAGATGATGGAGGGAGACGTTATGGACAAACTGGAGGACATGTCTTCGGTGTACGACTTCGACCCGATCACCGGAAACATCCCCGCCACCAAAGTAGAAATCACCGTCTCCTGCAGGTGAGGAAAAGTTGGATGTGAGGACTGGCTGCCTGGTGGAAAAGTTGTGACAACGCCCAGTCTTTTTTTTCTGTGGGATTTAGATTGTTGCAGCTGAAAGGGTGATCAGTAATAAATAGAGACAACTTATACAAATAATGAGCTGCAGGTTTTGGGTGGAGACAGAGGCTATATACCAGTCTGCATGGTTTAGTTCACTTCAAGAAGTTGTTTATCCAATCTTTCTGCAAAGACTCTTTATAGTAAGCATTTTTTTGTCCTTATTTTTCATTATTATGGGATTGATTTGTGTGCATTTCTGTAAAAAAAAGTTAAAAACTCATGCATGCTGACGTTTTACAATTAGGGAAAGGAAAGGTGTGTGCACCATGAGCCATGTAAGCTCCTATTATTGGAAAAAAAATAATTTTAATGGTGGGTGGCTCTCTATAGTAAGCATTTTTTCCCTTATTTTTCCTTATTATTTGTGTGCATTTCTGTGAACAAAAAGTAAAATCACCTCTCATTGAAGGCGTTTCTGACATCACAAAGAAGGTCTGAAGATGTGCAGAATTTCACATTAACTCATGCATGCTGACGTTTTACAATTGCGTGTGCACCATGAGCCATGTAAGCTCTTATTATTGGAAAAAAACTAATTTGAATGGTGGGTGATTCAAGTCACAACATGTGAAAATATAGGACTCTGTGCAGCTGGTTGAGGCTGGTTTATCTTCCTTTTGTTGTAGATGCACAATGGTACTTATATGTTAGACACATCGTTTGCTGTGTGACATCTTCTCAGACAGAAGCCTCCTTCATATTGAAGCCCATGTTGTATCCATTGTAACCACTGACTGACTTCAGTACCACTGAAAGCTTATCGATGCTTTACAAAGTACTGGATGTTAAAGATTCAAAGGTTTACATCACATTCACACAGTGCCCGTGTCCATGACCTCAATCAGAGTCACATTCTTTATTATTTTATTAATATTATTTTCCTTTTCAGAAAGTACACTTCAAGAGAATAAATCCTCCTGCACCTTTCAGCGCTTGTTCAGTGTTCACTTCCCACTCCCCTTCCCATTAGGAAAGGTTTTTAAGTCAAGGCTTTCAACGCCTTTTGACATCCAGTGCTGGCATGTGTTCGCATTCCTCACGCACACGCACACGCACATGCACACGCACAGAGAGAGACAGCATCTCTCTGGTCTTTGATGCTGGGTTTTAGGTTGGTGTGCCATTGAAGCAGAGTGAGTTGAGCTATAACAAGCTATGTGTGCATTATTGATGGACTTTCTGACGTTCAGAGAAGCTCGCAGCCACATCTCTCAGCTCACAGAAAAAAAAAAAACACACCCTGGCAAGAAATGAGTGTGTTTTAATTTACTGAATGAACAACCGTTTGCTTGTTTGTGTTGTGTAGGAAATGGTGGGCGATAGTGGAGAATCCATTTAGTTTCAGGCGGAAAGGACGGCTAGCAAAGTGTTGGGTTTAACCAGTCACAGCCCTTCATGGTTTTCGGATTTTGTGGGTTTTTATTTAGCTTGTAACGATGAGGCGATTGGGATTACATGCCTCGGTGATGCGCAATTAAGCGCCATTCAGGTAAATGATGAGTCCTATTCTGACAACCCCCTGCATTTATGCAAATGATTTCTCAAAGAACGTGTGTGTGCGTGTGTGTGGTAATGTGCTGATGTGTGTTGGAAAAAGAGGGAGACACGCAGGAGTAGTGATGCTTCCCACCCGAAAGAAGAGGAGTTTGGGAAGAAGAAATCATTAATCGAAAGGGAAAGGTTGATGTTTTTTCCTTCCTGCTTCACTGCCCCTTGTGTGTGTGTGTGTGTGTGTGTGTGTGTGTGTGTGCGTGTGTGTGTGTGTGTGTGAGAGAGAGAGAGAAAGAAAAGCCAGAAAGAGCAAGAAAGGCTGAGAGCGATTCGATACGAGCATACATTTGTTGTGTGCAAGATTCAAACTTTTACACGAAATGGGAGTAATTATGCTTTCATTTATAATATGAAATATACACGTAACATATTCTAAACAAGCTTACTGATCAGTAGGTGGGTTTACCGTGCTCATGCTTGACGTAGGATTGTAATGGATTGCGGCCTGGTGAGCTTTAAAGCTGCAGTGTGTAGGATCTGGCGGTATCTAGCGGTGAGGTTGCAACCAACTGAAACTTCTCAAGCGTGTAGGAGAACTACGGTGGCCGACGCCTAAATGTGAATGGCCCTATCTAGAGCCAATGTTTGGTTTGTCCGTTCAGGACTACTGTAGAAACATGGCGGCCGACTCTGTGAAGAGAGAACCCGCTCCCTATGTCGATATAAACGGCTCATTCTACGGTAACGCAAACACAACGATTATTATTTTCAGGTGATTATACTCTAAAAACAGTCTTACTGATAATATGCTCCATTTCTGCCAATAGATCCCCCTAAATGTTACACACTGTTCCTTTAAAAGACACCTCAAGTATGCAAAAGGTGGTCAAGTATACCTCCAATTTCCCTACATGCACTGTTGTTCTTGTGGTGTTTTAACACATATTCAGTAGTAGGCTACTGGATCAGGCACTCGTGAAGCAGAATGAATCAACAGCTAAATCTTACTGTCACATCCAAACACTTCTAATAACAGTTCAAGGCCTCGCAAATCCTCCAAATCCTTTGTACAGATGTTGTGTGAGTCAGAGTCCTTTTCAAGAGGAGAGGCACCCTGTTGGGTCTTCTTCATCGCTATTCTCCCTTTGTCAGTATGTACATGCTCTCTCTGAAACCTCCAGGCCTTGATGATAGCTGTTCCCTCTGGGGTTAATACCCCTTATTACAGGCTAAACCCCCTGCTTTTGACAACGGATTATTATCAGGACCAATGACAAATGGAAAAGGGGCGGGTGGGAGCTGGATCTGTAAAATAAGGGGGCAAATGTTAGGAAATGGTTTGTGTTCCATTTAGGGGGGTTAGAAGACTGAATAATTTGGTATCAGGAAGTCCCAAACAGTGTTATATTCATATGGAGCTATTCTGCATTAGCAATCTGTTCAGTGCTAATGGAAGTTGTGCATTTGATTTCATGATTGGAACCTTTACCAAGTGGTTTTGTCGCCTAACCCCAACCATACTTTATATGTGAACAGACAGTCCCTGGGATACGTCTGTCACTATGTTCACATCTCTCCCGATGTTGGATGTGTCGTTTCCAGCACATTTTGTTTTGTGGGAAAGCTTGGCCTTCAGGAGCTATAGTTGTGTCAGAAATAGAAAACCGGTGAAACAGTTTGACACTAAAAAAAAAAGAAAGAAAGAAAGAGGAGTATGTGGGGCCAAAATCCAACCTGTGTTTTTTTCTTAAAGTGGTGTTTACACTCCCAAGGGGCTTGTCAGTCAATGTGTCGGCTTCCTGGGGAGAAATTAAGGGGAAGAGGAAGGGTACAATTGGCATGTGGACACGAAAGCGGAGGTGTAAAATCCTACAGCCACAAAGCCAAGTCACAGTCTCCTTATTCAGCCCTTTCTTCAATCCCTCCGTTGCCTTTCACAAGCAAGTCAAAGTCTGTTCTCCCGTTTCAAACATCATAAAGAAGTACTTATGTGTCTAATGTGGCCCACAGCCATTAACCGGTCTCAGCTGAGGAGAGACTGTCTGGCTTGTGTATTGAAGAGGTCAGTCAATGGAGGAGCACCAGCTGCTGAGAGCGATATTGATAAGCAATGAGCTCACCTGGCATTACTGCTGGAGGCTGCACAGCCAATGAAACAAATCCGCATAACCAAGCAACCAGATTTCTGTGCTTCTAAAGCCAATATTTCAATTTCATTTCACCACAACTATAGACAGCTCGGTCTCATTCCCAGGAGGTATTTTCAGAATCCTCAAAAGGTTCCTCTTACCATTTGGATAAATAAAAAATATACCATCCAATGCACGTTAAGAATATTTTTTCCGTTCTGGACAGGCCTAAAAGCCGTTTCTCACCAGTGCGGTGCGGGAATACAGTAAAATCCAAATGTAAATTTTCCGAATGACAACTACGCACAACGGTTCCGGTGCGAATTATCCTCGTTGCCGTGTTCCATTTTCGTCAATGAGGACAAATGAGTTTCCTCCTAAATAGTGTCGTGTCCACTCCACACAGCAAAACCTATCGAGACAGAGAATGTCTAAGGTGCTAACGTTAAATACACAATACATTAACTAATCGGACCCCAAATTTGATGCTAACGTTAGCTGTTGTGGCTAGCCCCATTCTGTGACCAACATATAACGTTAGCATATCAGCTACATTACCATTTTCATCGTATCCCAGCTGCTGGGCGACCTCAAGCAATATCTTGTCCTTTATTTGTTTGCGGTGGTAGTAGTGTTTGTCGTACATTATTGGGGTGTTGAGAAGGGGACGGCCCATTGTTATTCCAAAACACCAATAGTCCGAAAAATGTCCAATTGGTCCAAAAAAAGCGAATTTGACCGACAGTCCGTCACCCCCCAAAAACCACCCATTGCTCCGAAAATACATACTTTCTGTACAACAAACAGAAGCACATGGCTAATTATTGTGCAGAATGACAGCGATCAGTTGAAACAAAGGATTTCATTGGTGAAACGTATATATTCTACAGGCGGAAATCCGCTGAATTTGAGGTCCGTCCAAATTTTTTTCCCCCGCATGACTGTTTCACAGGGGTGTGCAAGCATTCATAGGAACCCACAAAATCTGTTTTTATAAATTTCCGTGCAAATTTTTCAGACAAAAAGACCCCAACCCGTCCCAAGACATGGCCATATAATATCTGCTGGTTGTAAAGGAATATCACTGAATGCATCTTGGCTCTTACATGTGTGTGCAAGGGGCTGATGTGAAACAAATGGGGTCAGGAAGGCCAAGGTGTAATTGTCAACAGGCACTGGGTCAAAGTTCACATCGGCTTAATTCAGAGCAGAGAGAACCAATTATACCATTAATGGATTGTCCTTTTCTTGAGTGTGACACCTAATCTTAAATCTTCAATAGGGTGAAGATGGATCTTGTAGCTGCTGAATTTCACGCTAATTGGTGGGTGGTGGTAGTGATATAATGTTTCTATTTCTGTAGTAAGTGCTTTGCTCCTTAACAGCGGGGATTTCTCATCATGTTTCCTAAGTGCAGGCATGGCTTTGCATTGTATGTGCTGCTATGATTAAATTCCTCTGCTTATTATCTGGATGGTCTGCATTTGCATACGGCTTTGTGCTTATGAGGACCCCCGTTTCCTTCACGGATCTGGGACAGATATGAAAGCATGTGCCCTCGGGAGATCCAACGCCACGGCTTGTCATCACTCTGATTTCTCATGCTCTTTCACATCACATCTCTCTAGGTTTGAGCACTTTGGTGTAAATATGTACCGCACTGCAAGCACCATCGAAGCTAATTAACCATATGAACAATGTGGTGTATAACACATGAGCTCAGCTTTGCAATCTGCGACATAATTATCTTTTGCAGATGACCCACCACCACCACCGAAAGTAAGATAAACCTCTCGCTGTCCCTTTGCAACACACTCAAATGCCGTCAGTCATTTTGCTGGCACAACAGACTGGGCACGCTGCCCGATGCCACACAGCCTAACTGACTTAGAGAAAATTAGGTGCGGAGAGAGAGATATAGAGAGAGGCAGGGAGAGAGGAAAAATGGTGCGGATGGTGAGGAGCAGATAAACAAAGACAGGCTGAGATAGGAAACATATGGAGGTAGGCATGTTCATCATCGCACAGTAACTGGAGGACTGGGAAGTGAATTCATTAAGGAATGCAAATGAGAGGCCGGCATGTTTCGAGAGAAACCAAAGGACAAAGTGATAGTAATGTTAAATTTCTGCTTTTGGCAGGTGATTTAGTTTTATTATCACCAACAGCACAGGGGCTACAGGTGACTCTAAGACATTTATGTGATGCAACATTTCTGTGAAATGTGAGCATAAGCAGCAAATGAGAAGCATGAGTATCTTTCAAAATAAACCCAAGTGTTGCAGGGAAAGCACAATTTAAATGAACTGACACTCCCAGCAACTCACAATGGGGCTTGTTGATAAAACCTCATTGAAATTATAATTCGAACGCTGTAGATAACAGCCCCTAAGTTACAGTGTAAATATATTGTACCTAGAGTTTACCAAGGAAATAATTTACTGGGTACCGTTCGCTACGAGTGAAGCAGTACAAATTTGCATTTAGGGGGGACCTACGTAGAAAAAAAAATACACTGATGCAGTACTATTGCAAAATTACAAGGTAGAAACAGGGTACTAGCAAACATGTCCTTTCACAACTGCTACAGTATATCATGAAAATTAGGCAAGTTAAGAGAAGAGGGTCTCAAATACTGATGAGAAAGATTACATTTTTACAAGTTACAGTCCAAAAGTCACCTGTTAATGATCCATGTAGATAGAAGACATAGACATAAAGCAGTAAGTTGTTCTTGTGTTGCAGAGATAGAGTGTATATAAGTAGTGGACGTAGTCACCGTGACGTCACCCATTGGTTTGTGGACTGCCGTTTTGAAGCCTCGAGTTCGGCATTTTGGCCGTTCCAATCTTGGTTTTTGGCCGTCGCCACCTTGGTTATTTGCAACCAGAAGTGACAGGAGAGGGTGGAGCTAATTACAACCGAACACTGAAAAAGACATTTTTAGGCGACCAAAAAGGTTATAATTAACTTTCATTAACTGAAAGCACACTGTGAAAGGGTTTAAGATGTAAGACAAGAACACTGACAACTGCCAGACCGGACAATGACATGGTAGCGACCTGTCAATCACAAAGTAGCCACACCCTAAAGCATACCCTGCTTTATGGTCTATTTGACTCTAAATGGGACCATAAACTACTAAATGAACATCATGCTGTATTGAAGAAGACTTGAAACTAGCGATTGAGACCATAAACTCATGTTTACAATGTTTACTGAGGTAATAAATGAAGTGAGAAGTAGGATCATTTTTTCTTAGACTTCTATACAATCAGACTTCTTTTTACAACCAGAGGAGTCACCTGGATGATATTGGCTTCCAAAAACTCTGAAATGAATGCAGAAGTTATATATAGGCCTACATTTTACATAAAGTTCTGAAGCATAATTTCCAAAGCATTAATATTCCATTAATGCTTTGGAAATCATGCTAGTTAAGCCATATCGAGTTTGGGCAAGTAGGAAAAAGACCAAAGAAGAGAGAAAAACAGCTAAAAAAGAGAGAGTTTTGAATCTTGAATGACTAAATTAAGCAAGACAAAACAAAGGAGCAAAAGCAAAACGCTCACTTTATTTTCTATAGACAAATATCAGTTGTTAAGACAAATATCTGGAAATTATAATATAACAACAACCCCTCAAATACCCCAAAAGAGACAGAGATGGTGTGCTGTTTGGCCTGAAGCTTTGTGCAACCATAAGGGACATCACACTACCACTTCTACTATACTACTGGCTCTTCACACTGCTCACATACACACACATTTGTCTTCAGCTGTGGGAATCATCTGGTTATAGCTTATGCATTAAATTAAACAGTCTTCACCTATAGGATTTTTTTTTTTCTTGTCGAGGCCTTTTACTTCTCAAGGCTCACTCTGTATAAGCTGCAGTGTTATTAAGCTGGAGCTGCATCGGGGAACATGGAACACTCTAAACCTGCAACATTGATGAGTCCGCCTCTCTCTGCCTCCAACTGTCTCCTGCACAGACCTGGCCTCTTGGGGACATCACACAAAATCTGGTGATAGCAGCTCACAACCTTTCTATTCCACCTCTTCTGCTTTGCTGGTAGCTCTGTTTTGCAGACAGCTTTGTGTGGTCACTGTGTATGTGTGTGTGGTCACTGTGTATGTGTGGCTGATTTGTAACAGCAACACGGTTAGGGGTTATTGGAGAGACAAATTAAAAGACTTTATGAAGCTTGGAAGCCGTGCATATTTAATAGGCATCAGAGTTTCTGCTCACAAAGCTGTTGTTTTTTTCTGCCTCCAAAGACTGCATTGATCTACAGACAGCATATTGTATGTTGGCGTGTCTGTGTGGAACTGTTTACACAAAGACATTTGGATGCTTTTATAGCATGAAGCACTCTCTTCTCCTGACCTGGCAGGACCAATCAATTATTTTACTTACTTACTAACACCTTGGGTGAGTGCATTGTAGACAGCAAACATAATTTCTGAGCCCGATTTACTATCTTTCACAGTTCAGTGCTTATTTTTGCCTCTTTAAATGCCTTTCTTTCAGTGCCGTCTGTACACTGACGGACAGACTGTGACTAATGCTTTCACTAAATCAATAAAGTGGACTGAGGGCATGCTGAATGGATTATAAATGCACATGTCAAGACACTTTAAAAGAAATATTTCCCTTTACTTGCTTGTTTTATATGAATGAAAACCAAAATGTCCCCATCTTTGCTATTAATCATTATTATCCTCTCATTACCATGATATTATAAAGATGCTGATTTTTATCCGTCACTCGTCACCCGACACCCGATAATTCCCTCCGACCCTGACAGCAGCACTGTTCAGTTGTCAGCGTCTTACTTCTATAATCAGCTCGATTGGCTCTGCTGCTGAGAATTAACTGGCTCATTCCTGTCAAATTCTTCCATCCTGCACACTTGCATCACTCTCGTATCTTCCGGCTCTGGGTGAGAGACTCTCCCTGAATACAAGTGAGGCGTGGTGAGGCTGTGGTCGACGGCGGCTGAGCATAAGTGATATTAAGTCCAAAAGGAAGAGGGGGTGTCGCTCTCTGTGTGTGTTAATGATGGTTCACTGTCACGCTGGCTTTAGTGGCTGAGTGGCTGAAACGGGGCTTTGATCTGCGCTCTCTGACTGACGGGCTTGCTGGCTGACTGGCAAGAGCAGAGGAGTCATGGGAAGACAAAGTCAAATTTATCGGTGAAGGACTGAAATGGACGACCACCTAAACACACACACACACACACACACACACACACCCTCTCTCCCTCTGTCTATGTCCCAAATAGCTAAAATAGACTGTGACCAGTAAACTTGTTAGAAGGTTAAAATGAATTTCACTTTGGGGATGGAGTCTGTGGCACTATTTGGTACTAAAAGCCTTGAAATGTAACTTTTTCTGTGAAGCAGAGGTCTCAGACTGCCTCGCAAACTGCCTGTCAAGTACAGTTTTCTCTGAGCAACATGAATATACTACAATAACATCGAGGATCTTTTTCACAAAGCTAATTTCATTTGCAAAAAAACACCCCCAAAAAATGCATTCTCCCTCCAGTTATTCTCCACTCTTGAATACATCCTAGCAATGATTTCTGGTGTAAGTGATTCTCCAAAAAAAAGAGGAATCTTTTCACTATGGTTCATAATTTATTAGATATTCGGCTGCCGTGTTACATTTTTGACATCCTAAAAGGCCAGCCTTCAAAGCAGTTTTCCTGTTTGTGAAAGTAAGCCAGACGTTTTCCATTACATTTTTTATCATTTCAGTGTCGTGTGGCATCAAACTTTTATTATCGCTCTTTTCAAGCCCCCGTGCTATCAGCGACGTTGCAGCCAGCTTTATTGCGATGGATAAAAGCTCCAATGTTTGTGTCTACGTTGTCACCACAGGAATGTACTGATGTTTCCACGATGGCGGAAGCCTTATAGGCATAATTTGATATAGTAACAAGTTCATAGTCATGATCATAGGACCATCATTTTCACATCTTGGTTAGGAGCAATGGGTTGGAATAACACAAAACTGTTAGTATATAAACCCGTTAAAACACACTGTTCCTACTACCAAACTTTGTTTCTCGATTTTCCCTCAGGTCAGGGATTGATGAGTGTTTATACACGTTTGATCTGCGTGTGGAGAATCACGGGTCGCCTGAGTCGGCGGTCTAATTGGAGGAGCCACTATTAACATCTGACTGGGTCTGTGACCCGCATGTCTCGGCTCCCCGATTAGCATTTTATCAAAGTTGCTCTGGACTGAGGGATTGCTATCTCATGAGTCTTCTTATTTCGTTAGCGTAATTGGATTCATTTGGCTTTTCAGTTGGAGCTACTGAGAAACCCAACAAAGCTAAGAGGCCACGTCTCTGCAGGCACTAAACTTCATAGAGCTCACAGCAAATAAATACAGTGTGTGGAGAAAATGCACACAGTATTTGTATAAGATGACCTGTGTAAAGCTTAGAGATCATTACACATGAGTGATCAACAACAGCCTTAATTACTATTTCTTCACTTTTCTCATAATTGGTGAGGAGATACCAGCCCGTTCTCACGCCCCTCCCCAAGGGCGTAAAATAGTGATGCTTTGTCATGGCTGGTGGCGTTCGATACCGCTGTTAGTGTCCCGTGCGTTAAGTTTCCCTTTCAGCTGTTCCTTCGTGTCCTGTGTTCACAAAATTCAGTTTCATTTTCACTTTACAAACTTAGTAGTTTTAAACCCAACCATGATTTTTTTTTCCAAAACCTAAGTAAATGGTTTTGATGCCAAAACCTAATGTGATGCCGGGGTGTGACAAAACGGCAGAATGTGACAAGTTGACATGAAAACGTGTTGCAGCTTGCATCCACTGGCACCGTTATTGTCGTTCATGAGACCAGATGCAGAAAAGTTTTCGATGTACTGTATGTGCTGTTACTATGGTGAGTGAATGCACACGCATATACTTATTTCCAGAAATAAGTCAGAAAATAAGTCATCAATGGGAAAAATAAGATATGCACAACGCCTTAAATTCCCTAAATCACAGATTTGCTGCGCTCTCTGTGCCACAATAAATCACTGTTAGTACTTTGAACATGTGTGAAATTGCATCTAAAAAACCTTTTCCAGCAGAGGTATCATAGTGTCGCTTTTTTTCAAATGATGAATACCTTGTAAGTTCTCATAGACACACCTGCCAAAGATTTATTTTTTTTGCCTGACATCTAAAGAAAAACATAAAAAATACAATGCACTAAAACCCTCTGATAACCAACACTGGTGCATGAACAGTCATTTAGCTACATGAATTGCACCCATTGTGCAGCTGTAGAAGCATCTGTCCTCGGCATATGTGATGGATTAATGGCAACTCAATGCTCTCAGTCAGAGCTACTGAGGAAGGTGAGTCACAGCTGTGGACAGCTAGCATCACCTGGCAATTAGAATGATTTCAGCCGCACTAGATCCACGTACGCTACACGTGATGCATCCTAATGGAATACAATGAACTAATTTGTTTTGAAAGGCATGCCGGCGAACCAGTCGTTGGTGGAGTAACAGCAAGAATGCTTATTGGTGTCAAGACCATAGACTGTATATATAAATAGAAGACGCGTCTCCACTTCCTTCAGCTGTACAAATGTGAAGCCAAGATATCCCGGATACGGGAGCTGCCATTTTGGGATTTTTACATCACTTAGAACCATAGTCTGTGCAGTAGTGATGGGAGGTCTGGAGCCGCGGTACTGAGTTACTGCCCACACACCGAGCCAATCACAAGCCTAGCACGGCCACAGCTTGTTGGCGTAAGCCACACGTTAGCACCACGGTAACTGTTTGGCTAGAAATACACAACAACTAACCATAATATCTCTATAATTACATTTGTTATCAAATTGACATGTTCTATTACACAGACTGGTGACGGTTAGGGAAAGCTAAAGTTACATCTCCTCTCACGTACAATTCCCGAGCCTCCGGCTCTTACTTCTCTTAGAGCAGCTTTCAATCATGATGTCTCATCCCCTTTTTATAGCATCAAATAACTAATTAAAACCAAACTTATCAGAAAAACGAACACTTGAACATACATCAGTGTGATACATAAAATGACAGAAATCATCTTTGGGAAACATTTTATTTGACATGTACTTGGGGCCATGGGGACATGGCTAACATGGAGGAGGCCGGATTTATGACCTACTGTATATTGCAACCAGCCACTAGAAGGCGATCCAGATGTTTGGCTTCGCTTTTAGGGAGCTGTCATATCGTCCATCTTTATCTACAGTCAATGGTCGAGAATAGTCACTCAGTAAGGTGGCAGCGTATAATGAATTATATGCTTGTTTTGACCTACTCCAATAATAATATCATGCTTATTTGAACACATTTTCCTGACAATGTGATGGTAATTTGAGTCTGTGGTGCTTTAAATTAGAAATGATACCTGGTACGCTTCAGCTAATGAGCTCACATTGCTCCAGGTATATGGCCTCGGGTATGGATCTGCCAGTATTTCTCCCTATCGGCATCTGATGGAGCCAATGAGCACAAACATCGCAGTTCACCACCAAAGTCCCTGAGTTCTTTACCAACACGTATATCATGTGTCCAATTAAACCACAGGTGTTTTATGTTGATACTGTAGGATTTTCGGTCGAAGACGCTATTTAAAAGCTGGAAGCACAACGTTCATTTGAGGCATCATGCAGCGGCTTTGGCTTTATTTGTCAAAACAGAATATGAGTGTTGTAATTCGAGATGACAGCTAATTTGCACATCCTTCACATACTGTACCTGTGGAATGGGATTTCTTGACACGCCACAAAAAAAGTATAAAAATTCCGGCATTATAATGAATAAAACTTTTTTTTACACAAGTGTAACTGATAAATGAATGAACAGTCTAATGCCGTCATCATTTATAATGCCAGTTTTACAAACTATGAGCCAGTCAGCATCTTGTAGTGGGTGACACACGATTGAGTTCACTCCTAGGAGTAGATGTGAGATTGTTTGCCTATTCTCAGCCCGCGGTGCTATTTCAGCCCTGGCTCTGTGCCCCCCAGTGCAGGACGGGGATGATTGGGCAGGATCGTCCTGTGTGGTACAGCGAGGCTGGAGAAGTGTGAAAAGTGTGTGGGTGAGATAACTGGATTTGATTATGGAGCTACCAATGCCCTGAGGGAAAATAGATAACGGATGTGTGTGTGCGTGTGTGCGCGTCAGTGCATAACTTGTTCTCTTGGCTGCATTCATAAAGATGTGATTGCATTCGCGATGGTTCAGGACAGTTATTGTTGAGGATTTGAATTCAAACAAACGACTGTAAATAAAGCTGCGTGAACACTTTTCTATCAGCTCTGAAAACAACTTCTCTCATCGAGGTATTACTGTGATGCTAGCACTTTCTAAACCTGATAGTATTGGCCTGAAACCCATTTAAATGTGTTCTTTTCTCACAGTAATCATTAGGCTATAAACAGTCTTATTTTGTAAGCTTTACATTTTATTTGGGGATTTCTGCAGTTTTTAGCCGCCATGCTAACAGCGTGGCTCTAGGGAAGGCCATGTTGGTCTGTCAGTCTGTTGGTCCACCACTTTAGTCCAGACTGAAATAAATTATGTCAACAATAATTCGATGGATTGAAATTTGGTACAAACCTTCATGTTCCCTACATGATGAATTTTAATGACTTGTGATTCTGTCTTTTCATCTAACGCCAATATCAGGTCAAAATCTCATGTAGTGTGATGGTTTGGTTTATGACTTAGACTGAATATAAGAAATGGACGTAGTCACCGTGACCTCACCCTTTGGTTTGTGCACTCTCGTTTTAAAGTCTCGAGTTCAGCATCTTGCAACTCAAGGCTTCTTTGCAACCAGAAGTGACAGGAGAGGGTCGAGCTAAGTACAACGAATGCTGAATAAGAAGTTTTTAGGCAACCAAAAAGGTTACAGTTAACGTTCATGAACTGAAATCACGATGTGAAAGGGTTAAAGTTGTAAGACGAAAACACAGACAAGTCCCAACAACAACAACAACAACAACAACAACGACGCCATGGTAGCAACCTGTCAATCACAAGGTAGCCACGCCCTAAAGCATACCCTGCTTTATGGTCTATTTGACTCTAAATGGGACCATAATTTACTAAATGAACATCATGCTGTATTGAAGAAGACTTGAAACTAGCGACTGAGATCAATCTAAACTCATGTTTACAATGTTTACGGAGGTAATAAATAAAAAATAAAAATAAATTAGATCAATGCCTAACCTTAACTATTCAAGATCAATGCCTAAGTTTCCCCAACTTGCGGGTTCCCTTCTAGACACGACCCAAACAGGTGGATCGTTGGTGGAGCTGAGGCGGACCAGTGTGATGCAGCAGAGCGGGCAGCTAGCGACCTGGTGCTGCACCCACCTATCAAAGTGACCACGTCCTTAATTTTGCCTAACTTTATGCCTTGTATAATTTAAACAGGTGAGTTATGTAAAAATGCACCCCCCATACAGTTGTCATGAACGGGGAAATTTGCTATAGAGACCAAAACTGCATTTTAACATCGAGGTCTGACAGCCTTTTGGAGCCAGCCTCAAGTGGCCATGCGAAGAACTGCAGTTTTTGGCACTTCCGCATTGGCTTCATTTCTCAGCCTTGGAGGTTGCCGCTTGGTCCAAGCACAGCTTACACATGGGAGAAGTTAGCATTCAGGGTTTTGGTTACCATGGTTCTGCCAGAAATCTCTTTAGGTTTAGGCAAAAAAACTACCTGTTTCGGATCAGGAAAAGATCATGGTTTGAGTTAAAATAGACCCTTTCTGGCAGAAAGCCCTGACGACTGACTTCTCCCATGTGCACACAGCTTCATAGAGCTGCTAGCATGGCTGTAGACTCTCAGTATCAATATTATTCCAGACTGCTGCATGTTGTGGGTGTGAATGAGCCACAGTTTTTGTGAGAGCTAGTACCACATTAGCTAAAGCATCATCATGTCTTAGCGGCAGGCAGAGGAGGGATATCCGACAATGAGATCCTCTCTCTACAGTGACCCACTTCACTGAAACAATCACACATTTAAACACTGACCTACTTTGAAGCAGTTTCAAAACTTTTTCTCTTAGGGTATTATCTTTACAGTATGGGCTCACTTTCATTTCCATTTGGCTTTTCATCTCAAGAATCTTGCTGCTTTCACTTCCAGCATAAATTTAATGTAGAGAGTTGGGACTTCCTCAGCACTCGTTCAATCGAGGAGGGGCACACAGTGTGATACCGTTTCCTGTTTTACCGTTTCTGTTGTGTGACAGCATCAGTCACTGTTACCTGACAACTTTGAAAACAAAAAGCCGTACTGCATCACATGCAGCTCACAAAAAAAAAAAAACGGATGACGCAAACTATAAATGATCAATGAACCGCAGTTTGTCAGGGTCCTAACCATGCCGTTTGCAATGCTGCCCGTTACCTGACCTCTGTTGACTCGGACTATGGCACAATCCACGCTGTTGGGAATTTTGTGATGATCCTGAGCTTCCTTCGCCATGCTGCAAAGCTTGCTGTGTCTGTCTGGCAGGCTGAGCGGGAATCTCCCTAGAGGAAGTCCTGGCCTGAATAATTCAACAGCTGGTGGGAAAAACGATCCTGCTTGGTTCTGCCATCGATCCGACACTAAGGCAATGCCAGCACTATAGTTTGTACGCAGATGATTGAGGCAATGAAGAAAGCTTTATTTACGAATCGTTGCTGCTCGTTTTGTCATGGAAAGATGGATTAGAGAACATCATTTTAGAGGGACTTCTCACAATTATTATAAAATAATATGTGGATGTTTATGTCACAAATAAAGCACATAATAATGATAATATTTAAATATTGCTCTTAGCAAAATAATAAGGCAGCTGAGTAATAAGACAGAACAAATGGCAGGACAGTGATAAGATGAGAGACAGTGATGAAGGGCCAGTGAAAGCTTTAATAACGCTGTGCTGCATAATGCTCCCCTCCCGCTCTTATAAACAGATTACCCTCCTTCCTCCATCTCCTCACTTTCCTCTATTGCTTCCTTTACCTCTTTTCTCCCTTCCCCATCTGTCTGCTCCTTCCTTTCTCATCTTCCACTATAGCTCCTCTCTCTCTTTGAGCTCACCTCTCTTTTTTATCGTGTTCTTCCCTCCTCATTCTCCTCAACTCCTCCCTTCCTCTGTCATCCACCCGTCCCTTTCATTTGGTCCCGCTGGCGATGCTTTTTCATTTCAAGAGTGTGAGGATAGCCGCCTTCTTACAATCCTTCCCAGCTTAAATGCCTTTGAGGAAAACACTCGGCCTCTTTCTGCTTTTCTTTAGTGACAAAATGTCATTGTTAGATGAAAAGCTCACATTTTAACAAAACAACAGGCTTTTAAAGGATAAAAAAAAAGCTTTTTAGCTTCACTGTCATGCTTTTTTTTTTTTAACCGAAATTTATTTGAAAGGGTTTTGTACGCCTGGGGTTTTTTAAAAATATAAATATATATAACCATTACTGGAGCTTCAAATATGGATATCTCCTGCAGAGACATTCATGCTTATATTAAAACCCTAAGTACAGTAGTCCGCAGCAGTTGTCGAGCAGCTCTTTAGCTGCTAAATGCTCCACTTTGTTTACCAGATAGTCTCTAACTTTGTCTGTCTGCTGTTAAAAAAAAAGTTATTTGCTTATGTGCAAACTTGCAGTATATTTTGCAAAATCTGTTTAGCTCCATTTCAGTTGTGCCTTTCATTATCTATTCAGTTCTTCAGGTTATAAATATCCAGTTCTGTTTCCTTATTCTCTACAGAAACACACACAAACACCTTCCCCCAGACTTGAGTTGTGCTGCATTGTTTGCAAGCAAGAGGTCAAGCACAGCAGCCTGTTCTGTATGAATATAGTATAGATTCACTCTACACCCACAAACTGTCCTCTTTGCACCAGGAAAATACACCCATGAGGGGAACCTTTCACCCCTCGATGCACGCATGCATATCACAGTCTTTTTTCTTGGATGTAAATTTCCTGGGACTACTGTGTTGGAAACATTATTTAAATGCATGCAATACGGTGATATGTTGGCTATAGGCACGCTGGCGTCTGTAAGACTTTATATACATATTCAATGTATCCTTATAGAACAATTTGCATGATGCCTTATGAAAAGTTATTCCTCATTTTTCGTGTGTTTTTCTACTAATGTCCAACAAAACAACACGTCAATTTCCACTTGTTACATGCATACAGACTTTTTAAAAATAAACTTCAGACTTCACAGGAAACAGCTTAGTTAGGTTTAGGCAAAAGACTACTTAAGTTAGGTTTAGTAAAAGATCAACTTGGTTAGGTTTAGACAACAAAACTACTTAGGTTAAATTACTTAGTTAGGTTTAGGAAAAGATGATTATTTTTTTTTTAGGTTTAGGCAACACAACTACTTAGTTAGGTTTAGGAAAAGATTGTGGTTTGGGTTAAAATAGTTCCGGAAGTGGCGTAACTTACGTACGAAAGTTACATGACAAATAGATCAACATTGTCTTCTGGTTTCACACGGGGTACGAACAGCGGCCTCATGGACGAAAGTCTGGTGCCTTTTAACCCGGCCATCCACTCCGATCTTCTCCTGCTTACTGCTCTTTATACTTCCTGATTCACAATTGGATTACATACAAATAGATTTTGCGGAATAGGCTACTGTATATACGAATTACAGTGCATTACTTTTCGTATGTATAGCTACGATCGGTGTATGAGAAGAGCCTGATATATTTCATTCTCTACACCAGCCATGGCAGTTTAACTAACGATGCATAACAGATGCAACACAGTGTAAATGAACACATCCGGACTCATTTTACAAGTGTTAGTGAGGAGTCCTCAGTTAAGCTCCCAGAGTCTTACTTACAGTATTAGCCTGTGGCAGCCTATTTATGCTGACTTGTGCTGGATTGCAAGTCAAGAACCTCATCAGCTCAAATTGTCACGCTTCTTCAAAAAGAACCATTCATCCCTAGATATTCATCATCCTATTCTCAGCCTGCACTGAGAGTAGGTTAGAGGAAAAGGGGCTGTCTAATTATTGTGGTTTGTGTCAGATCTCTGTAAATAAAGTCAGCTTTGTCTGTGTTTCTTCTCCCTGTGCAAGAGGAACTCCGTTATACTCGGTCTATTTCTGATCTAATCTCTGAGGACTTAATTTTTCTCCCTCTCACTCTTTCCAACTCCCTCTCTCACACACATCCTCTGACACACATTTTCTCCTCTCCTTTTCCTTGTTCTTACATTTGATTTTCTCTTACGTTCCTGCTCTCTTGATTTCATAAATCCCCTTGTGCACAGAGACATACATACCCAAACCCTGCCCCCGCGCATCTCAAATCTTTCCGTAACCTCATTTACATAAGGGAAGTTGTGTTTCAGGAAGTTAGTTTGAAACCCCTTTAGTTGCCATTCTCTTTGAAATGGATTATGTAACACCTAATGCAAATCTGGTGACACATTTGGAATATTTCCTGTCACAGCGGTAGTTCTTGAGATGCCCCGGTGAGCAGTTGATTCCTGTTCTTAAAGGCATATTTAGGGCAAAATCACATCTAATTGAAAAAGCTCTTTTTTCATCATCCTGGTGAAATGTTGGAGCAATTGTTTCCAATTTATCAAACATTTTCTGAGCTTCTAAATGTCTTTCTTTTCTTGCTTTTCTGCTCACTTCTTTGTGGAAAAGGATCAGGAGGTTTCACTATGAGTAAAAGAGCACTGTATTTTACAGTAATTACCACAGTCTGCAACTCTGAAGACATACGTGGCTGCATATTGTTGTAGAAATTTTGGGTGAGGTTTACTTCAAAATTTAGGGCAAGACCGTTGTTGACTTGGGGTTTGTGTGTAGGAAGGCATATGCTGTGGGGGATGCACTTGACACAGGGTAATAAAGAATCGCTTTGATGAGCTTTTGTCTCAGCAGCCCTAGATTTGAATAGACTCAGGTTGAGCTCCTGTGGGCTGGGTGTTGGTGTTTAAAGCTGCAGATAATGCAGCCTTTCACCTCGTTTCTATCCCACTTCCTGGTTGAGAGTCTTCATTCACATCTCTATGTTTATGCATGTGCTGTATACTGTACTTGGGTGGTTGTCAAGAGAATTAAAATGGTGTATCCTCAACAGTGGGAAACCTCCAGATCTGAAAAGTGAAGCCAATGCTGAAGTGATTTAAACTTGGATTCTTTCTAACAGCCAGCAGGGGGCGACTCCTCTGGTTGCTAAAATAAGTCTGATTGTATAGAAGTCTTTGAGAAAATGAGCCTACTTCTCACTTGATTTATGACCTCAGTAAACATTGTTAACATGAGTTTATGGACTCAATCGTTAGTTTCAAGTCTTCTTCAATACAGCATGATGTTCATTTAGTAAATTATGATCCCATTTAGAGTGCTTTAGGGCGGGGCTACCTTGTGATTGACAGGTCGCTACAATCGCGTCCGGTCTTGGAGTTTCTGTGTTTTCATCTTAGAACTTTAACCCTTTCACAGTGTGTTTTCAGTTCATGAAAGTTAATTATAACCCATTGGTTGCCTAAAAATGTCTTATTCAGTGTTGGTTGCACTTAACTCCACCCTCTCGTGTCACTTCTGGTTGCGAAAAACAAGATGACGACGGCCAAAATGCAAAACTTGAGGCTTCAAAACAGCAGTCCACAAACCAATGGGTAACGTCACGGTGACTATGTCCACTCCTTATATACAGTCTATGATCCTCAATCAATCAATCAATCGACTCCCGTCACCTTGGATGCCAATGTATTGGCTTGTTAAATTTTTGCTAAACTTAAGTAGCATAAATTCACATATAAAAGCCAGCATTCAAATAATGACCAAGTTTAAAATGATAGCCTGGGGCCTTGCCAGCACGAACAAATAAAGGTCGGGTAAAAAAAAAAAAAAAAGACACATTGAGGGGGGTGAAATTTCCTGTAGCCTACTACAACATGGTAAATTCAGTGTAATGTTTATATCCACAGCCCTAATTGCATCAGTACAGTAAGAGTCACATCACTTTTGCCTTTTTCCCAGAATGATGCTGAGCTTTCATGAATGAAACTCAACACTTTCTCCAGAATTTTCACATTACAAGTCTTTGGGCAGTGTTTGATGCAGGGCTGTTGCACTGGTATACAATAGATCCATTGCACAGGTGAAAGCCTCTTTATTCAGACACACTGTGTATGGAACGTTCCCTGCTCTGAAACCAAGGTTACTGTTTATTTCAGTAGCAACTCTAATGTCTTGGTTTTTTTTTCTATCAAATGCAGACATATTGGGAATATTTGTGCCTTACAAATGGCTGCTCCTCCACTATACAGTATCTTGCAGAGTTCATCCTTCCCTCATATTTCTCGACAGAGAAGACAGTTGGCTAAATTCACACATAGATCAGCTTCATCTATGACAATGATTCAATCCTCCATTTTATTTCTAATATGTAAAACCAAAAGATAATTATCATTCATGTATATTTATATTCACAGACTGCAATTATCATGCACTTGAATTAAATGTGCTGACATGAAATTGGTTTAGTCTGAGGAGTTAAAGTGTGTAAAAGTAGGAGCTTTTAATAATTTAATGGCACCAAATGCTTTTAATTATTCAACGGCAACAGAAAATGACCCCTCTCATAGTGAATAAGTAAAAGTGCCTTCTATTGGCCTTTTTACCTTTTTGATGCTGTTATAATTACAATGATGTGTAATTAAGCTGTAATTATGTACTGCTTTTTTTGATTATATTGCATTGTTTGCTAATGGAAATAAACCAAGTGCCTCTCATTTTGATGTTTGTTTTGTATGAATATGTAAAAGCTTTTCATTTTAGAGCTAGCTGGCTTTTCTTTGATGATGGCGAACATCATGATGGCCATTATTCATTTGATCGTTGCGACATCCGATATATGTAGCATGTGTCAATGATGCAATGAAATAAATGCACCAAATCAACCAATCAAGAGGGTGTACCAAAAAAACTTAAACTACACAGTAGTTTAGTAGCTTATTGTGCACTTAAACCTGGTTATTCACCTTCATAGAAAAGACTGAATTTTAAGTACATCGCCATAGTAACATAAGCTGCTCATCTATCATGCTCTGCAGAAAATCATGTTGAGGTTATTGGGTCCAAGGTATTAATCCATCTTCCTCACCAATTATTTTTGTGGAAAGATGGCAACACCGCACTCCCAGAGGATCAAACCACAACACTGTTTCTGCCTCAATAATTGTTATACACAGAGCAACATTGTTTACAGAGTGGCAGACCTTTCCATCATAACGTATTAGATTAGAGATATAATGTACTGCATGTGGCGTTTGCTGGCCATCTTCGGACGCTCTGACTAACAACTATAAAAACATAAAAGATGGCTTCTAATAAAAAGCTTACGTGAGATCACAAAGATATCAGTCCTGAAATAAAGTTATACTGTTGGCCTGAAATATTTTCATAGGATAGCAAGAGACACTGAACCTCTAGACTACATCGATATTGCATCAGCTGCATGCAGCACGAGAGCGACTTTGTTTCCAGAAAATCTTTTATCGCATCAGTGTAACACTGTATTAATCATGAGTGAAAAACGCATGCTTCAATAATGCATAACGGGCAGAGATAACGCTGTTTTCCTCACACATTTACATACATTTATCTGCAGTTGTGTTTTTTTTTTTTTACTTGAAGCCGACATGTACAGTAATTGTCGACAGGGACAGATTGATTTAAAACTTTGACTGAGTGAATGTTGGATGTGGCACAAGGATGAAAGCAACTTGAGGCTATGTTAACATGAGAGAGAACGGAGAGAGCATGATAAAACACAGCCAACAAATAAACTGGAGGTGGAAATGACAAAGATATGGAGGAGGCAATGGTGGATAACATATAGGCTGATTCATTTTGGACCGTTGTGCAGGAAAACCATGAATTACATTAGGAAACAGATGGAGAAAGAGAGAGGATACTACAATAATTGGTTGGATGTTTGCATGTTTGGGTTATAATGTCTGGGCATGCACGTGTACAGTACAGACACACAGTTCCTACAGAGTTATGACAGAAAAATGTTAATGTTGAGTGTCCACTGCTGTTCTACGAACTAGTGCACAATGCTTGACAACAGTGTCAAGATTCACTGTCACAGATGCAAATATGGATTAGAACTAATGTTACAATACACTTGAAGTGTTAGTTTCCGACGTTTAGTACATAAAAATACTTCACTGATGATATTTATCTTGCACTAAAAGAATAGGAAAAGATTTTAAACTATTTCACTACTCCTTAAATATATTAGATGAGGAATGTTCCCAAAATGTCTTGCATCAAAATAATAAATCACCTCCTATACTGTGGACCTTTTAATTGCCATTCTGTTGCTATGACAACAGCTTTGGTCCAAGTTTACTTCCTGTCAGCTACTGCATTAACAAACATTGCAACAGGAAATACAAAGGGACCTATTTAGAATGTTTATGTTGTCAAGTTTGAAAAGGTCTATAGCACCTATGAACTTCCTCTGACTATATTACAGTAGTTATACTTGTGCAGGATCTATGTAGCCTACTGTGTCATAATTACTGCAGGTCTTTGTTTTTTTAATGACAAATTAAGTAAGAGAACTCCCAAATTAAGTCAAATATAGATATTCAACAAGTCTCTGATTTTTTGTAGCATCTAATCAAGAGACAATCCAAGACATATCTTTAATTAGCTTCTCCAACACAGACACATACCGGTTTTCCTATACAGTAAAAATGTCTTTGACATTTACCTATTTGCTCTTACGTGATTTTTCTATAGACAGAAGAAAAATGCAAAGGCAGTCAGTGTCAACCTTTATACACACTGGCTTTGCTTTTTTCTAATTTGTGATGACAGGCTATATGGGAAACACAATGTGATGCACTCAGCGCTAACAGCTCTTAAAATAAAAATAAAATAAATGAAAGGTCAGGTAGACTCCCACACTAGCTTTATTAGTATCATTTTTAATATGAAGTGAGAAAAATAGCAAACTCCTCCACCACCTCCACAGTTCTCTTTTTTAAAGGGGACATATCATGAAAAACTCACTTCTTCAGTGCTTGTGGACGTACATCTGGGTATCTGGAGTGCCTACCAAAATAAGACAAGCCAGTCAATTTCTAGATCAGATAACATGTGATTGAATAAGCTATTCAGATTTGGCTCCCCTTCGTATATCACATGCAAGCTCATTAGAATATACCGACCCTCATCTGAGTATCTCCACCCACAGCTTGTGAACTAACTTTGCAAAGGTGCACCATATTTGTCTCACAAGCCATTCAGAGCAGACTGGACTTTTTTGGGAGGGGGACTTAAAGAGACAGGCGCTAAAACGGAGCGTTTCATACAGAGGGTGACTACAGATATATCCAGACAGACAGTATGAGAAAAATATATATATTTCTTTTAATTAAAGCATGTAAACATGTTCTAGTGGAAACCCAAAATACAAGAATGAACCTGAAAATGAGCATGATTTGTCCCCTTTAAAAGAGAAGAGAGAATTAATCTTCCAGGCGCATTGATTTTTGAAGGAAGTTTCTAATTAGCTATATTATACAACTGCACAATGTTATGAATTAAATGGAACTGAATTTGATGCATTTCTTATTGAATTTAATTAAAATCTGATTGGTTCATTCTGGTGAATCTTTACCCTTATTGACAATAATTGATTTATTGGTCTCATAGTTTTAGAGATCATGATACTACTTAATGTTTTATTATGTTACTTGAGGATGCACACTCAAACTACAGTTCAACAATGGAGCAGAAATAAATAGAGCTTGCTGCATCAGACTGTGTGTAAATGATTTGGAGAAGGGCTGAATAAATTAAAGCAAACAAAGCATCAAACTGTTAGAAACAATATGTTCCTGAGACATTTTGCATGATGAACTGAGAAACTGTTTCTTCCAAACTTCTACTGGAGTTGTAGCCGTGCAATATTTCTGATTAGGATGAAATGACTGTTAAAGTCAGCGCTGACTTTGCTCCAATTTGCTTATTTAATTATCTTGCTTTAGTAGTGCCAAATCCATTTTTCTTTTCAATTTAGATCAAACTGTAATGAAAGGCACTTTTGCCTGGAACCTTGGACTCTGCAGCTTGAAATGTAAATGCTGCAACGCTTCAATCTCAGAACAGCAGCAAGTATCGTCTTTGTAACTTTGAACGTGAGATGAAAAACATGAGATTTCAGGATTTCATGTTTTTCTTCTATTTTTTTTTATCAGTAATTGTCTTTTCAACTCGCACTTGAGAGCTATAACAGGGAGGGGAGGAAGAAATACAGTGGCAGAGAAAAGATCAGAATAGATTGAGGCCGATGAAAGAACACAGCTGAAGATTTATGACAAGAGAGAGAGATTGCAGAGGAAAATGAAACAAGAAAGAAACCGAAACAAGAATCAAGAGAAGCCAGCGGGCTTTGGCATCTCGAGTGAGAGCTCTCATGTCACTGTAGTGACTGAGAGAGCAAAATAAAACAAGGAGGGTAATAGTGTTGGGTACACAGTAGCCTCTGGCAGGCATAATGAAAAGGTCAAGCTAGCATGATGGAGGTGTAACACGGACACTCGAAACGCAGGCGGAGGTTCAAAGATTAAATCAGAGAGAGAGATAGATTTGTAGAAAATTTGTATTGGGCATTGGGTGAACAATTTTCAACGATTGAATTGGGTGCTGTGTTGCTACACTGTATACAGTTCCTAATATAATGTAATATATGCATGATTGTTTCTCGTGAACTGGCTCTGGTGTGAACAGACAGATTCATTATTTAAAATCCACATTAGTGAGTCGCTTTCACCTATTTGCAACCTTAAAATGGTTGGGTTTGGCTATAAGTAAATTAAGATTTGGTTAAAGTTTGTGTAACATTTTGGTCTTACTAAAAATACAGTAAGTTGAAGCCATTCCTCCCTTCTGGTTTCCACTTGTGTATTTTATCCAACACATTGATGAAGGTTACAACTGAAATCCACAATAGCTTTTTAACCTTTCTTATATTCAAAGTTTGTTTGACTCCAAAGAACACCTTAATTAGCAAAGTGGAGTGTTCACTTGGAGCAACATATCATTTGAAAGTCTATTGAAAGCCATGTCATTAGAGTTAGAAAGTCAAACTCAATTCGAACTCAATATTTTAAATTATAGGTGTATAAAACTAGAGTTATGGTTCTCTGAAGATACACGTTTATGTCTTTACGGGTGTCTACTCAGAGAAGGCTTTTATGGGTCAATGTAGGTTGCAGAGGCTGACAGAGAAGCCAATGTGCACATCTCCAAAAATCTTAACAACGCGTTGTGTGGATGCATCAAGCAAGCTGATTGGCTGATCCGATTTCTAAATAAGAAAAAAAAAAAACAGACTTGTGGGAATGTCAGTCATGCATGTTTGCTTCTGTGCAGACCAGAGAAGCCAGTTCCAGCACACACACATCAAGACATTTGAACATCTTACTGTCAGGAGTCAAATAGTGATTAAATGTGTTTTTGTCAGATAAAAAGACTTCTATACATCTTTGAGCCCACACGCCTTTGAGAAAAAGACTATGCTGGATTTATGGGTATGTAAGGCACATAAAACAAAAGCTATCTAATGAGAGCCATTGTATGTTTTCACATATCAAAGATCATAACATCTAAAGCCAATATGAAAACTTGCCGGTACCACGGTTTTGCACTCTGCGGCTCACGTTAACCGCAGTTTCACAAACGTGTTGGAGAACTACAGTGGCCTTCAGGTAACATAAAAATGTGAAAAGCTCTCTCTGGAGCCAGTGTTTGGTTTGTCTGTCGTAGAAAAATGGCAGAGCAACATGGTGGACTCCATGAAGAGGACCCGCTCCCTATGTAGATATGAAGGGCTCATTCTAAGCTAACCGAAACACAACGATTCTTAGTTTCAGGTGATTATACACTAACGAAAAACATAGTTATGGATATTATATTCCATTTCTAGATCCCCGGAAAGGTGACACACTGGTCCTTTAAGTATTTCTGCACTAATGTATAGAAAGTTAACATGTTGGAATAGATTCATCTACACATTTTCAAACTTAACTTAAATAAATCATATATCAAATGAATGAATAAAAAAATGCACTACAATACACTACACTATATAAGATATATGGATAATATGGTTAAGCTTATTTGTCTTGTCTTGTCCATTCATTATTTTCATATAGCTCATATTAGCATTGAGAGAAAGACTGCACTTCACAGATTAGGTGACAGTGACGGAGACAGATGGGCGGAGAAGCACACAGTTTGAAAGAGACCCTTGACAACGACCTTTTTGGTCTTTTCTCCTCACATTACACAAGCCTATAATTTTCTGTCTCCAACCTTTGCTGCAAATCAATGCTGCAGGCAGTAATCAAGCTTTCAGTTTCAGAGGTTTCATTTAAAATGTGGTCTGTAGGGTACCTACCGCAATAATGACTCCTGGCATTAGCGGTGATTGTCACTACTTAATAACTGGCATATGTTTAAACACATTTGTCTCTAAGATCCACAGGATGAAAAATAGTCTAATTCACAGTTCAAATCTTACACAAAGTATTGTTACTTTGCGACTATTTTTACTTTACTATGAAGAGTGTGAGATTACACGCTGATTGCTATCACAACGTGGGAGGCGTGGTGGGTGTTTGTAGGGGCAGAGAAAGAGATGAGCATTCAGTAAACATGCAGACATGCTGGTAATCAGGCAGCTATTGTACCAGATACCAAACCCAACAATTTTCTGTGCTGATATGCCTGCTACGCTAGCCAGCTGATTTTGTAGTCAGTGAATGTATAAATGAGCGTGTGTATTTGTCCTTTGGCACTTTGTAGATTCATGTGTAAGTGCTCTCTTATCTCTTGGACTTACTGAACTTGATCTGCGCTATTATCTCCAGCCACACAGTAAAACCACCTTTAAGCAGCACATAGAGACATATTGATTAAAAACTAGAACCAAATGGGAGTATTGATTTGAACTTGTTTTGAAAGTGCACCAACACTGTAAGGTAGTCATCATAGTACTGTATTTTAGTTAGCCTTTTTCCCTTAGTGTACGATATGAAGGGTTAGTATACTTAAACACAGGATAGTTCTGGCTGACACGTTACACCCACAGGTGCAGGGATGGGAGAATGTAGGATTTTATCGCGAATTGCATTAAAAAACACTCACAATAAGATGATTGTGGTGAATTTCCATTATCGGGTTAATCGTGAAAATCCTCACAAGTGACTTGAAAAAGCTGTCTGGCTCAATATCATGGTAGAGAAGTAAGAAATATAGCCTGATTTAAAAGAAACATGAATAATCATGTAGGAGAAAACAGACTCACAATGTTGCTTTTCTTTAAGAATAAATACATAAATTATAATTATAATTTTTTTTAATCCTTTCTTTAAGCAGGGGAACCTTATGATTACCTTATTTAAAGGGATAGTTCAGGTGTTTTGAAGTGGGGTTTTATGAGGTACTTATCCATAGGCAGTGTACTACCTACAGTAGATGACGGTTGGCACGCATCCAGTTTTTGAGAAACACTCCATATCAGTTTAAGTGTACACTATATTTAGAATATTTTCCGAGGGGGACCTGAACTGAAAGTGAAACTTATCTTTACTGTTTTTTGTTGATGGAGTCTGTTGGCTTTGAGGAGAGCATAGATAAGTTTCACTTTCAGTTGAGTTCCCCTTCAGAAAGGACTGTAAAATATTCTAAATATAGCGTACACTGATTGATTTTTTTAGGTGGCTAAAATACGTTATTCTGCTGTCCCCGTCCACAGCAGTACATTGCTTTGTTTTAAGCATATTTTGATGATTACCGGGATAATATCGTGAATCACAATTATTTTTGCCAGGATAATCTCGACATGGGCGAGCGGGGGGGGCGGGTGTCAGCTCCGTGCAAAGCAGCGGAACAAAAACACAGACACATCACCGACAGCATGATAATAATGCACTTTGTGTGCCTATAGTCTGAAAGACTGTACATACAGTATGTAGCCTATAAGATATATTTTGATAAAATACAGTTGTACCAACAGAATACAGTAGAGCACAGAAGCCGTTTCCATGCTGCGCGGCAGACCAGCGCTCGTGTCTGCCTGTCTATTCTTCACCTGAGGATTGCAGAGACCCTGCAGATCCGAGCGGGACGTCAGTTGAGTAGGCGTTCCTTCAATGTGGCCCAGGACACATTCACGTACACACTACCAAAAGAATGTGTCCATATGTGGCCCAGACCACCTCTGAATGTGGTCTGAGGGATAGGATCTCAATGCGTCTTGAGTGCGTTCACACCTGTACTTAAAGCTGTCCACTTGTGATCCAGTCACTGAGGACGCATGTTAATACCAGGTGTGAACAGGGCTTGAAAGCCACATGAACACACAAACTACTTTGTCTTTTAATTTGAGGGATTTGTGGTTTAATTCTCAACATGGCTTACCAGCCATAATGATTCAACACACCTGTGTGGGTGTTTAGGGTCTTTAAAATAGAGGTAACGTTACTGGTGTGAATTTTAATACCTTTTTTGGAATCAGTCATTGCTTAAGAAGCCCCCAAAAAAACACTACTCTTACCTTGAACAAATGATCAGAGGCTGAAGGCAGAACAACACTATTAAAGATTAATGTTGAGGGTGTGGAGGGCATCGTTTGTGCACAACTGTGATTTTGTCTATTTCCTTGAGCTATTTGCCAGGTGTTATGGGTAGCCTTGATGTCAAGTGTGTTGGTGAAAAATCTCTGAAAGGGAGAGGGCCGAGGGCTTGATATAGTCACTTAACAGAGTAAAGTTTAGCTTGTTTCATGTGAATCTACAATCAGAGTAGTAAAAGTGGAGAATGACAAAGAAACAAGAGTGTGATGCAATAAAAACTGAAACTTTTTTACAAAGGTAATAGCTTAATTTAGATACCTTTGAATTAAAATAATCACTCATTACACCAACATTATATTAAGAGTCCAAGGACGTATGGAAGGTCTTCAGAATTTGAGCTATGTAATAAATGAAACAAATGCAATTTCACCAAAAAGTGGTTTTGAATTGACCACTCCAGACCTCCGTGATAGCAACACGTCAGCATGAACAAGAGGCTCTTTGTCGCTGTCTAACAACTGTTTCTATTCTCTTTCTTCATTTTCCAGAAATCTGCTGGATAAAGACACATTCTCCAAGTCAGATCCATGTGAGTACGTCATAGAGACTCTGTGTTTCAATGTTTGTCAGTCATCCTTGTGTAGGTTTTATCTTCTGTTTGTGGATATGTTGCCATGTGATTTGGAAAATCTTTGTTTTGCTCAGAGTGCCATGGCTGTTTGTTCACTGTAGCGGAGCTAAAACCCTCACATTGATTTGCCCATTTGGAATCTGTCTGCAATTCTCTGATTGTCTCTCCTCTTTTCTCTGTCTTTGTCCATCACTTTCTCTCTCTCTCCTTCTCAATATTTCATCTCTTCCTGTCTCTATCTGGTACTTTTGTTTCCACAGTATGCGTGCTCTATACGCAAGGTGTTGAAACCAAACAGTGGAGAGAGGTGAGGGTACACACACACACACACACACACACACACACACACACACACACATGAAAAGGAAGAAAATGACTTATGTCCAATTAAGTCCTTGCTGTGCTCACTGTGTGTTATATTTATGTGTGTGTTTGTGCGTCGGTGAGGATCTAGTTAAGACACTTCACTTCTTCTACTTCTCCTTTCACTGCGAGCATGCAGTTGTCAGCTTTAACACTTCATTAAAGCTGTTCAGCCATCAGTTGTCTGAAAATGCCAGGGAAATATTCTCTAATTGGACGCTTCAGCCAACAAAGAAAAACCCCCACAATGTAATGATCAATATGTTGACACTTTGGGGACTAAACTGCATGCTGGGAGGGTTCTAAGCCAGCTCGTACTGTGCCCTTATGCAGCATTACTATCCGCTCTTTCTACTTATCATCTGACCGTTCTGACTGTTTGTCCATTAATTCTGTTGTTCTGAAGTTACATAAAACCTTAAAAAATACATTTAATGATAACCAATGAGTAAATAAACTAAATATTGAAGTGAGGCACTAATTAACTCACTATTTAAGCTGATAAATCTGTTTCTTTACATTACCGCCCTCTCCAGAAGGGAGGGGTAACTGATGTGATGTCAGAACTACAACTAAACATTTGTTATTGAATGAACCGCTGGAAACATTGTGAAATGGCCTTTACACCCCAGGGGCGTTTTTTTTTCGTGCGATTAACACTGACACATCAATATAATTAAATCATATATATATATAATTATTATAAACTGTTGTTTTGTCACACAGGATGCAAATATTACACGGCGAAAAAACGAAAGGAGGACAATTTTCTGCGCTTTTGCACCGTGAATGAAGGCACCAACCAATCACGTTGTGCGGAAAGGGTTGAGATGCACCTATATTTATGAAACAGTAGTCCAAACCAAGACGGCAAACTTTATTACTCCTTTCAACCTTGACAAAGGCAGCACAGATCAGATTCACTCCTTTTGTCCTCACCTTTCACAATAAAAGCCCTAGACATATAATGTTGGCAGGCGAGTATTTTGCATTTTTGTGCAGTTTATTTGCCTGATACTGGTATCGGTATCGGTGCATCCCTAATAAATAGCAAAGTGGTGACACTACTTTAGAAGATTTGGTGTCAAATGCTGCCAGTGTGCAGCCGCGGCTCCATTTTGAACAGACTTGCTCACTATTGACACCTAGGATAACATTTCTCACTAGCAGAGAATAGTCAAAGATATACCCAGAGAGTGATATTTGCTTTGTTTGTTTTATGGTTTTTCAGTTAAACGTTTCTAATGCTTGCGCCTATATGACCCGCCGTGCATCTATGAATAACTGCAACTGTTTTTT
Source organism: Sebastes umbrosus (assembly GCF_015220745.1). Lineage (NCBI taxonomy): Eukaryota > Metazoa > Chordata > Actinopteri > Perciformes > Sebastidae > Sebastes > Sebastes umbrosus. Next base: position 31,072,817 of record NC_051269.1, on the reverse strand, counting down.
TTTCTGTGTATCTCTGCAAATTCCTCAGTGTGTATTACAGTCTAAATATATTTCTGTGCATGCTTTCCATAACAGAGGAGTTGTGTTTGATGTCAGCCCCCGTATTTGACATCCTCACTCACCTCACAATGCAAATTGTCAATGCATCCAAGTGGCCACAGATATTACTTTTACAGACCACTCTGGATATACAGTATAATGGATCATAATTTAAGGGAATTCATATGTATTTATACAGTCAGATGACCCTTGTCTTCTGCTTATGTGTTTACCCGGTCAAAGCAGATGGCTGTGTGGGCTTTCATTGAAATATAGTTGCATATGTGTGTATACTTAAAGCATAGGCGTATGCATATGTGAAGATAATTCCATCATAAAACTCTCTTTCGCACTTCTCACAAAAGACAATTTGTTTTCCTAGTTGACAACTACAGTACTAATTATAAGACAGGCTGTTAATCCAATCAAGCACCCAAATCATAATTAATATAAAGAGCATTTCACTTCAGTTTATTGTCAAGTTGCTTCATTCGTCATGTTCGCTGGTTTTAAAAATAGAAACATTTAAAGCGGTGGTGTCCTCGCGGAGGTAAACCATCACATCCATAATCATAACGTTAAGAGGTGCTGGGTGTGGATGCGGCTCCAGGTGACGCTGTGTGAGACCTAAAGTTCCCAAACCTCAGACCGAACAATTCACTAGAGACTTTTAGATAACATTTCCTGACAGGACCCTGTAGCATAGCGGTCAGGCTCAGGTCACATTTGATGATGATTTCTACCTCCTCCGGTATTTGTCGTGTGTCACGTTAATGCAGTTGGTGCTCTCTGTGAAGCGTCTTGATTAGATGAAGAAGAAAGTCTCCATCGTTTTTGCCCTAAAGATCACAGAACTAAATCATCTGTCTGCTCTCTCCTATGCGGTAAAATGCCTCGCTCTAGATTCGGTGTGAAAATACTTTTAGGGTGATTTTTCGCTTGGGCTGATTGGAGGGTTTTCCTCCTCCAGAGGCCGTTTTCCATCAGAGTTCAGTACGTTTGTGAAATGTGAAAGTTGTTATGTAACTCGGGTGCAGTGTGCCTTAATCTCATAATCTGGTAGTTGAACAACATGATTGTTCTACATGACATGTTAACTTTGTCCGTCATCGTGTATAATACTTCATTTGTTGATCAATTTATACAATATCAGAAAATGACCCACAGTAATGGCTCCGATATGGAGTCAAGTGTGAAACACTCTTAGGTCATAGGAGACACCAGGTAGGGTTGCTGCTCTCTTGCTAAGTAATATTGACTAACAGCCTCAGTGGAGTACGGAGAGCTCTGTCAGAAATACACACTGAATGAAGCACACTCCCTGGCCATTCTCCTCTCCTTAATATATCTGTTTCTAAAGCTTCAGCACTTCTGTTTTGATCAAGAAGAGAAGAACTAATCAAACCGGGAGTGGAATCAAACAAAGCCCTGTAACCTTGGAAGTCAGTTATGACAAATTATTAGTAGCATTATTAAAGAGTAACTTAACAACCCTGAAAATCTTTTTTCTTTTGCTGACCTCCAGTGGTTTAAAGCCCCCTCTCCAGTAAATTGTGGCATTCCTATGATATTCCATATTTATTTTAGTCATTTCCTGATTAAGTTAATTTTTTACAAATAACTTAATTTTCTGCCCAAAGTTAAAAAAAAGAAGGTTGTTGCTAAAATGGGAATATGACGTATGACGTATAGGAGAAGTTGCAGGTCATACGTCATCCTCCAAACTTGCGCAGGCGCACTGATGCTTGTTTGCATCTGAGCAGCAGCAAACTGATAAATCTGTTTTGTCTGTCAGTTTTTCTTTCTAGTTAGTTAGCTAGTTAGGTGTAGTTAGCTAACCCAACTTGTTGAATTAGCTAACTGAGTGTTTTCATGTTATATTTTACTTTCCTTAGTTTAGTGTGTTTATTTTCACAATGGCATTTGTGTTTGCGGTGAACAGGTATGAACTCAGTGAATTATACAAAATCCCACAGACAGAATTAATACAACACACTGACTGTCACTCGCTCGTCTTTACCGTCTCCTCCTGCTGGAGATAAATTAACGGAAAGGAGCCGATACCGGAGGTTTGCAGGCCTCTAACAGGTCCAAATGACAGGAGCACACAACTTTCAGCCCAAAAGAAAACAAGAGAAAAATCCCATTAGAGAAATAAATGAATCTCAGTGCAGCTCAGTGCGGTGTTGGTGCTGGGAGCTGAGGCGAGAACGGCCGGTGCTGGTGGATGGTGCACCTCCAAAACATCCCGAAACAGCCTTCTAAACTGGGGACCTCTGCAACATGTCTATCCGTCCTCCGGTGCGCTGTGGCAGGCGTGCAGAGGTGTGGCTCCTCGGTGCAGCAGCAGCCAGACGGCCGCCTCGCCAGGAGGAGACGATGAAGAAGAGAGTTGGTGTGTTGCGCTAATTCTTGTCTCATTTGTGGTCTGATAAACAGTAATTAATCTAAACTGGGTTGAAAAACAATGCAATCTGGTTGTCATGGTAATGAATTACGTCTGACTATTAACCACATCCCCATTCTCTGTTTGAGAAAGAACGTTAACCAAAAAACAGGAATTACAACTGGCTGGAGGCGGGCTTTAACTTCTCACCTTGCTGCAGTGATTTGCAGGTGTAATTCACGGCCCTTTGAGATGGTTACAGTCACCTGCGTTGTAGCTGGAATAGCTGCTATATACTACAAGCTGTCTGTGGGGGAGTGTCAGTGCATACATAGCAGTATTCATGCAATCAATGTTAGTGTTATATATGAATATAGCACAAATAGCACAGTGGGGGAATCTTGTTCAGGTGCAACCACCAACTCTATTACATCACGGTTGGGCAGAGGCTCAATTTTTGAGCAGAAAAAGCTGTTTTCTCACACAATATTATTGTTGGAAAAATGACCTGTATTACATGTAACATCATATGCCAACAAGAATGTATGCGATTAAGTGTTAAGCGGAAAAAATCATTTAGCGAATAATGAAAATTTGTCATTTAGGAAACTGAGAAAATACACCATGAATTATTAAGAAAACCTGATATTGTTGATCCTGTGTTTATTTTTATTAAAGCTGCTCAACAGGCTCATCAGTCAAAAAAGCCATAAAGCTTCCACAGTAGAGTCCTTATTTGGCTTCCTGCTGGCTGCCGACACACACATGAATGGCATCAATATAATTTACCAAAATTGCTGTTTAAATATTCTTAGCTTTTATCGAGCCTAATATTAAGTTCTGCTATTTTACGGTTTTACAGCTGTTTTCTTGTTTGTTTGTTTTTCTAATAATTGCATATGGACAAAGTTTTTTTGGGCGTCACATGACCTGCAATTCCTCACAATCCAAAGCCGGTTCTGGGAGCTTGAAACAATCTTATTAATTTGTCCATGTCTGGCTTACAGCCAAACATGAATTCCTAAAAAATTACTTTTGGTGTACTGCAGCCCGCACAGCACCCTGCATACATCAGCAGTGGACTTTTGCCAGGAAAGAAAACACACAACACTTTACACAAAATGGTGAAAAGCTGTTTTTCCATGATCATGTGAAGTTAAGAGACGAGAGAGCGAGAGAAGGTGGATGTTGCCAACAGTAGCTTTATAAAGATGTGATATGGCTGACCTTTTTCTCACTCTCTAATTTGTTTGTGACATCACACTCTATGCGAGTGTGTGTAGCTGCACCATTGTGTGTATGTTTTATTTCTGTATACCATCTACTGTATGTGTACACGCTAGGGCTGTCCTCGACCAAAGAAATTCTTATTTGACGAACACATACGATTTTGTTGACAAATCTATTAGCTGAACTGTGTATTGGCAAAAATCTGGCAATACAATATGTATCATGATAAAGGGGGTTACGATTCAATATATTGAGATATTTTAAGCAAGGCGATATATTGAGATATTTTAAATCTAATTTTAGGAAAACTGTCATAGTATAAAGAACACACCACCATATCAATAAAATCTGAGTAAAGAAAATTTACTTTTTAACGCAGAACAGTGGGTCACTGTAACATCCAACATCAGAGCACTACTTTGAGAGGGCACATACACTGATAAGGTGCATATATTTGCAAATGAAATAAAGTATTGACAGAGTTAATCTTTGCATGTTTTTGAGAATCTATACAGTATCACGAAACATAATATCGCAATATTCGTAATTTTCGACATTTTCTTACACTCCTATTGATTACAGTAGTTGATTTAATTGACAAATCTGTAAAACTGAGTTTCTCCACAAAGAATCACACGAAAGCTCTTTAAATCTTGTGTTTACCAGAGATGTGCTCATAAGTTTCTTGGAAATAAGTCATTCAGCATGAAAAAAGCATAAAAAACAACTATTTGACTAAAAAAATCATAGTCAACTAAGACCAAAATCGACTAAGAGGGGGCATAGTACATGGGTTGCATTCTCACACAATCACAGCTTTAGCTCAAAGCTCTAACAAACTTTAGGATGCATTTTGAAGCAGTGTTTCATGAGGGAAGAAATAGTTTTCAGCTGGTTGGTTTGGCTCTGTCTCCTCCCTCAACAACAGAGGTACCCTTAACTCTCTATCATTCCTGGGGGGCTGTTCATTATTCTGTGTGAGCTTCTCTCTCTCTCTCCGTCTTGGGGGAATCTTAAACACACCCCAGTGCTTTTCACTGAAGGCCAAAACAGAAAAAAAAGAAGCTCAGCCTACACTGCACACAGTAAAGTCCACGCTTATTCACACCATCGTCATTTACCTCTCTCTGTGAGAACACACGACTCCACACCAAGCTCATTATATCAGCACCACGTTACAGTCTGCTGAACATGGTACGAGATAACATGTTGGCCAAAGAACTACATGACGTTCATACCCCCAGGGGTGACTCATGTGTGCTCCAGGGAGGAAGATAATGAAATCTTTGTCAGGTTTGGAACAAAAAAAGCCCCCACAAAAATAATGAAGGATTAGACTCATGTCCTGTTATTTTACACCTCTCACTCACAGTGCGCGTGGAAGTGATTCTTCCTGTGTTTTAGGGACACGTTCACATTTCAATATCAGACACTGCAGGTCTCGACAGTAGCTTTTGCCACCCTGAAGAGTTCAACATGCCATCTGTAGACTACGTGAGCTGCTATGCATTTGTGTGTGTGCGTGCACGTGGCAGGTGCGGGTCAGGGACTTCATGGCAGATTCTCATTAGCCAGCTCCAGCAGCCCAGCAGTATCTAATGAACTCTGCAGCACGGTATTGTCTCTTGCACTCAGCAGGGAAATCACATTATGGAGCTCATCTTCTCCGTCACCCGCCTCTTTACTAACATGCGCTCATAGCCTCATCAACACCTCGGGGTCTCTCGGAAAGTATGGGTGGCTCACGGTTTCAACACCGGTGTCCTTTCCCCTACTTTTCTCCCTCACTGGCGTTAAATTTAGACGTCCAGTCAGTGAGTTCTCACAGAGAAAAACATAATAAAAATAACACAGTTCAACGAGGTGTTCAACATTGTGTAACAAAATAGAAGTGTATGGTTTTATAGCAGGTGTGTTGTCCTAATTGCTCACGTTGTATTGCATTTGTTGTTTTCACTCTATTGATTGAAAAGACAAGGTTAAGTCACACATCCACCTACACTGCTGTCCACGTTATGGAAAAACAAGATGCACTCCTACTTGCAAGTGGCTTCCTTGACATTGATTGAAATTGTAGAGTTTGGCAGCCTTCCAACAAAACGAGGCCTGTTTGGTTCAAACACTGTCGCTGTGGTTCATTTGATATCAGATTTCACATCTTTATTGTAGACTGCAGGCAAAGAGACATGAAACAGCAATGCTCTGATTGCAATGAGTGCCTGAATTGAATCACCACTCCAGCAGTTGTAACTGAAGGATTACGACAAAGAATGAATTTATTAGGATTGATTTGATTCAGATAATTAATGAAGAAAATGAAACAGTGATCACTGAGAGTCATAATGATTGGAATCAAGAGTTTGTGCTCTGCTCTTTTTCTATGTGGAATACAAATGAAACTAAATGTAAAGAGGTTCACTCAACACATGCAGTGCTCTTGTTATATTTAACCTGAAAATTTAACCTGGGAATTCCAATACCATACTATTTAGTATGAAATAAAAATATTTAGTATGTTTCAATACATAGTATGTAAAATGCAGCATGCCAAAAACACCAGGATGTCCTACTACATTCGGTCGTAAATGATGGTAAATGGTAAATAGACTTGCATTTATATAGCGCTTTTCTAGTCTTCCGACCACTCAAAACGCTTTAAATTACATGTCAGCATTCACCCATGCACACACGCATTCATACATTGATGCCAACCTGCCCATCAGGATCTACTCTAAATACTCATTCACACACCGATTCAGGAGCAATTTGGGGTCTTGCTCGAGGACACTTTGACATGTGACTGGAGGAGCCAGAGATCGAACCGCCGCCCTTCGATTGGTGGACGACCAGCTCTACCTCTGAGCCACAGTCGCCCCGGTCTTATTTTGCAGTATCCATGCCTGCATGCTTCTCTGTCTATTCTGACCCGCAATCCTCTGCACAGGGGAGGCAAGGTTCAAGGCAATATGTCATGATGTAGTAGTATGTCCCAACTGTATGCATACTGCATGCAACAGTGCATACTTTGTAAGGGCAGCTGCGGTATGTACTAAAAGTAAAAAGAAAAAGTATGCCATTTGAAACATTGCGTATGTTTTTTGTGCGCAATGAAAGATGGATTACCCACCTGGCGAAAAACGCAACTGCCATTTCATTAATTGCAAATTTGTTTAGGAATTTCACCACAGTAAGATATAAACTCAGTCTGTCAGCCCGGTATTGAAATCAAGATCTTGTTGTTTCGGTTAATGTTGTGCTCAGATGGTTCATATTCTAAATGATTAATACACTGAATACTTTGGGCTACTTGTTGGTCTCTGTGTGCGCTACACTGGATGGGAACTGTAAGGGGACAGAGTACATACTAGGCATGCAGAATAATGGCCAAAATGATAATCACAATTATTTTGATAAATATTGAGATCATGATTATTTACTGATTTTAGTGGACAAACTTTTTTATTGCACTTTTAGCGGCTTTCACTTCCATGTTGTGCTACATTCCTGCTAACGTAGAAATCTGGGCATCAAAATAAGACCGGTTCATATTCACAGTGCATAGAAGCAAAAAAAAAAAAACTCTACCAAAACTTTTCACCCAAAACTGAATCAACAGAGCTGATTTCACTTCCATGTTGTGCTACTTTCTTGCTAATTAACAAATCTGCATCAAAGTAAGACTGGTCCTTATGCACAGTGCAACTCCTAGAGGCAAAACAAAAACATTTTTACCAAAACTTTTTACCCAAAATCAACAGACCACTGCTTTCACTTTCACATTGTGCTACATTCCTGCTAATTAATACATCTTTGCATCAAAATAAAACTCAGAAAAAGGTTCTTCTTCACCTGAATTCAGTGCATTTTAGAGAGCAGATGGGCAAGTCATATACAGTATTAGTATTCTACTCTGTACTTTAGCCGCAACATTCAGGAAAGTTTCTCACAGGCTGCCGCGCAGCTGGGTGCTGCAGGGTGCACGAGCAGCAGCATGACAAATCCACAAAAGTGACGCAAAAACATCTCAATCACACCCTAGTGGCTGACAGTTCGTTTAGGAAGGACATGATTCGATATGTAGCCGAGATTTCCATAAGCGGAGCACACATTTTAAACGTCAATATACCAGTCGATCTTGCTCTTTTAATTGAGGGAAGCTAAAATCATGATCGCGATTAAAGTCTGATTAATTGTGCAGCCGTAGTAAATAAACAAAGCAACAAGGGGTAGGAGGTGTAATAGCGGCCAGACAACAATTTTTTGCCCTGGAGCCTTCCTAATCCAACTTAATCCAGCCATGGCTACAATGACATTTTACAATAAGCCACTCAAGGAAACAAATAAGGATTTGAGGAAGCATATTGACGCCTTCGGTCTACGCTACAGGTCACAAATGTTGACTTCCTCCTTGCGTTCACCAACTGCTACCATCTGAAATCTTCACACTTGGAGTATTCGATTAGCGTAATTCCAGGAGGCTTTGAATGATTTATGTATGTAATGTATCTCATATCTTCATCAGCTTTTTGTACAGTATATGCATGTGGCGTTGCTGGGGTTTTGCCAGCCTTATATCTGGCATGTTTCCCTGCATTTGGCACTTTGGGAGTGAAAATCCCACTAATTAGGAAGCCTTAATCACTGCCTTTCTCCCCCTCTCCCTTCCCACTCCTTTCTCACTCTCCCCCTCCTCTTCTGTACCGACTCTCTGCTCCACTTTTGCCCCCTTTTCTTCATGCATCTTCAGCCGTTTTTCTTCTTTTTCTCTCAAAGTTGTTTCTCTCTGTTTCTCCCTACACATTTTCCTCGCCTCTTCCTTTATCTCTTTCTCTCTGTGGGGTTGATGAGTGAGTGAGCGTGCTGTAATTAATGTGGGAGAGGAGTGAGGATCAAGGAACCAGGAAACACACCCATGGCTTCATCTGCACAGCGGCAGCGTGTGAAAGCACCTCCATTAATCAGGCCTCTGTAAATGTATGTGTGTGTGCATGCGTGATAAGTGAGAGTCTGAGAAAAAGATAAAAAGATAAAGTGCAAGGTGACAACAGCACCAACCGTATTTGTTTATTAAACAGTGTTTTGCTGTCTTGCTTTTCCTTTCATCAGTTTTTCTCTCATCACCTCCATCTTTCTTTCTCCTCCCACAGTTTGGCAGAACGGAGGTGATAGACAACACCCTAAACCCAGACTTTGTTCGAAAGTACATCTTGGACTACTTTTTTGAGGAGAAGCAGAACCTTCGCTTTGACTTGTGAGTGATTTCCTTTGAAGTCGTATCAGTGCTGCATCTTCTCTTCTAACCTCTGTCCTCATTCACTGGGATGGATTTTTCTCTCCCTCCATTCTGTGCCAATTGAGCCCTTAAGAAATTGACCATTCGGTACACCCCGCCTCCGAACAGGGATTAACCAATCATAGATTAGCAACCGCAACAGCAGGCCTGTCAAGCTTTGGATTCCTCCACATGCCGTAAAAGTGTGCATGGGCCATGGGGCTCTATTAAGAGCAATATATCAAGAGTTTGGAGAGTACTGTCTCTTTTTTATCCTTTACAAAACCAAAAACACAAGTGCAAAAGTGTGAGGAACATAGACTGTATATAAGAAGTGGAGGCAGTCACCATGACGTTACCCATTGGTTGGTGGACAAGCCTTGAGTTTGGCATTTTGGCCGTCACCATCTTGTCTTTTTGCAACTAGAAGTGACACGAGGGGATGGAGCTAAGTACAACTGAATGCTGAATAAGACAGGCGACCAAAATGTTACAATTAACTTTCATGAACTGAAAACACTGTGAAAGGGTTAAGTTGTAAGACGAAAACACAACTCCCAGACGACGCCACGGCAGCGACCTGTCAATCACAAGGTAGCCACGCCCTAAAGCATACCCTGCTTTACGGTCTATTTGACTCTAAATGGGACCATAATTTACTAAATGAACATCATGCTGTATTGAACAAGAGTTGAAACTAGCAATTGAGACCATGAACTCATGTTTACAACGTTTACTGAGGTAATAAACCAAGTGAGAAGTAGGCTCATTTTCTCATAGACTTCTATACAATCAGACTTCTTTTTGCAACCAGAGGAGTCGCCCCCTGCTGGCTGTTAGAAAGAATGCAAGTTTAAGGCACTTCCGCATTGGCTTCACTTTTCAAACCCAGAGATTGCCCACTGCACCCAACTCATGGTGTTTTAGCATTAGCGTTAAAAGAAGCTTATTCTAACTACCTACAGCTGGTAAAATATGCTGATGACAGTCCTCATTTCAGCCAACAAATCCATAGTTGTTGGCCTGAAAAGAGGCTGCTTCTGTTTACTTCCGTGTGAAATCAAAGACCTGTTGTTAAAAAAAAATGTTCGGGTGGAAATCTGCCAAAGTTATCGCTGTAACCTATGTCTGTGCTGTATGAGAACTGAAAGCTTGACGGGCTTGACAGTAACGAAGGAGAGCGTTTAACAGTCAGTTGACCTCATGATTCGTTTTGTGACATAAATGTGATTTCCATTAGAAGAGAGAGGTTATCATTCTTGCATAAGTAGCATGATGTTGGCCAGTTTGACGGGTGAACTACCAGCTCTCTACAGAAGAAAGAATGCTGCCTCAGCACTTTTTCATGGATACAAATAATCTCCATTTGGAATTACATAAACAGCCATTCCCTCAAAGCTCCTTCAACAGAATGACCCTTAGCACAACCTCCCTTTATATGCTCCACAGCTACTGTATGCCACCACACAATATAAAAATAGATGCAATTTGGCAACTCTACAGTATAGCAACTGATCTTTTATTTCAATTAATATTGAGAGGGACTCAAACATTGTAGCTGCAGCCTGAATATTCTCCAGGATCTATCGTTTCATCGGATGTTTAATCTTGGTTCATCACATATGCTCCATTTCCTTCACTTTCATAGCTTTATATTCACATGCAAATAAGATCAGGTCCACCACTCATTATTATGGAAGAGAGAAAATGGTCTTGTTGAACCCTTTCCCAATTACTCTGCCCCAAATAGAGTAACATCTGAAAAGATACTGAGATCCTGTCCTCTTTTTTATCTTGGCTCATTCTGAATTTTGGTGTGTGATGTGTAGTGTGATGGCCTCTTTGCATACTTATGTTTTCAACTTAGCAAATAAAATGTCATCTTATTTTCTTTGATCCTGTTATCCTTCTTTCCTCTTTTCCATTCCTTTTTAATTCATACCCTTCCTCAATTACTGTCATACCCTTTCCCTTCCCTAGACGTTTGAGATGCGCTATGTCCTCAAACCTACAAACAAACATCTGAAAAGCCAAAATGAGATAAGCGTGACAGATCACCAGGGATCGTTTTAAATCTTTAAGAGCGTATCAATCAAAACGTCCCCACTTAGATAAGAGCCTACTTTACAGTTTTTGATATAAAACGGCTTTACTGCTTTGTTTCCTTTCAGGTATGATGTCGACTCCAAAAGCCCAGACCTGTCCAAGCACGTGAGTGTGCATATTTTAACCTGCCTGAACCACAGATAAATGGAGGCCAGTCTTGAGTGAAATCCAAATTATTGGCTTGAATGGCTCTGAAAATGACGAAATTAAATATTGCTTGATGGACTATGGTGTTCAAAGTGATTTGAGATTGGCCAAACTGTTTATCAGTGGTGTAATGGGGGCAATGTCTATGTTTTTCTGTTTGCTTTAATTGGGTGTTGCCTGCTGCATGGTTTCTTCTTGATGAAATAAAGCAAACCCTTTTTATTGCCTGATCATGGAAGTATCCAAATACAAATGTTTATTTTTCCTCCTCATTCAATGTCTTTGTTTTTAGACTTTAACAGGGGCTATCCATGCTGTAAATATGCTAATTCTATATATGATTTTTGAGTCTTATATGGTCTTATTTTTCGTATTTGTTCTAGTAGTGGTACTGCAGTGATAGGTATTGTGTAATAACTTGCTATACTATCAAAGCTTGGATTATGAAATGCTTTTAAAAGGTACAGTGTGTAGGATTTGGCTGCATCTCGAGGTGCGGTTGCACATTGCAACCAACTGAGTACCCCTCCGCTCACTCCTCCCTTTCCAAGACTGCGGTAACGTGAGCAACCGAGTGCAAAACCGTGGTAACGTCGTTGGCCTCGCTCAGAGGCCATCCTTATCATAATAACACTACTTTAGGAGCAACGGAAGCGGCTGGCGGTACCACGGTTTTGCACTCTGCAGCTCACGTTGCAGCAGTTTCACAAGTGTGATGGAGAACTACAGTGGCCTTCGGGTAACATAAAAATGTGAAAGTCTCTCTCTAGAGCCAGTGTTTGGTTTGTCATTTCTGGACTACTGTAGAAACATAGCGGAGCAACATGGCGGGCTCCGTGAAAAGGACCCGCTCCCTATATGTAGATAAGAAGGGCTCAATATAAGCTAACAAAAACACAACAATTGATATTTTCTATTCTATTTACTAACGAAAATATACTTATTAATATATTCCATTTCTGCAAATAGATCCCCCAAAATGTTACACACTGTTCCTTTAACTTTTAGTTTCCATTTAAAGCACTATATTATATTATATGATAATTCTTGTTCGACTAGAAAAAGATAAGTTGTTTTTCATCCATAGGCTGGAAACTATGGTGACAGAAAGCATTGACAAAAGTTCTAAATAATCAGTTTTGATGATTATTTGATGTATTTGGATAATCGGGGTTTGCATTTTTTCATCACTAGCTTTAGTTCTACTTGTGTGCGATGGGTTTCAGTTCTGGCACAGCATGGTGTCTTTACACTCTCACTTGGCCATCTGGAGCAGTGCTAGGAGTGCTAGGTATTTGGTACAGTGTTGTGTCCCTGTTATATGATGTGCTCTGTTGTTATTGTTGTTGTTGTTTTCATTGCTGTTGTTGCTGCTGCTGCCCAACCTTTCTGGAAGCCCGCAGAACTCAACGTAGGTCCCAGCATCTCTCGCACTTCTGACACTGCATGGCTGCTGTCCCACATTAACGATCCTTTTCTCAGGAGGAAGGATGGCGTCAATGATCACAACAAACTACAATCACCGACTTGCGGTTCTAAGCCTCCGCCAACCAGTCAAGTTGCAGTTTACATCCATGTCTGTCCAAAATGTCATCCCTTCATTTTTTTTTTTATTATCCTATCAGGCATTTGCGTGAAATTGTAATAATTAGCATATGAATTCTTGAGTTATGGCCAAAAACGTGTTTTGTGAGGTCACAGTGACGTTGACCTTTGACCACCACAATCAAATCAGTTCATCCATGACTTTTTTATGCCAAATTTGAAAAATTCGCTCCTGAGATATTGCGCTCATGAGAAAGGTCTGGACGTACTGTCACCGGCACACATAAACTGACAGGCAAGCCAACCAATCTGTGCAGCTCTTAACCACCGTTGCAGTCTCAAAGGGCTCCACAGCAGCCACAATATGAAAATAAATACTCAGTCAGCAGCTTTTGTAGCGTGTTTTCGTAACATGATGAAGATGGTTAGATCTTTCAGGCTCTTAGTGAGTGGAATCAGTGGGCATAGCAGACCAGAGACTCACTGAAATGAAACACACTATAGTCTGGTGTTGAATTATTTAGTGTGTGCCTGTCCGTCCAGGCCAAAGTTGAGGAGTCTTTGGTTTGGATTGTGCCACATCCTTGCTGTGATTAGTTGAGAAAAGACTTTATTGAAACCAAACACACAGTATGATCTGTCTGGGAGTCTAATGTACCAGATCAATGCTGGGTGATACTGAGGGACTTTGTCCGGTTGTAAACATGATGATGACTGAAACTATGTCACTCTCTCTATAAAGAGACTCTACATTAAGATCCTACACTATAAATCATGTTTGTTGTCATTGGTGCTGTGAATCCCTCCATTTGTCCTCCACAATTCATTAAACCAGTGGTTCCCAACAGGTTGGTTGCGGTCCACAATTGGAGTCTGTTCTGAGTGGAGCGCAATTTTACTTTGAAATTATTATTTATTATTTTGAAGTACCATTTCCCGCATCCTAGTGAGTAGAGCCACTACAACATGTCTCTTTGTAGTTCAAGTAGCCTATTGAATCCGGTCTTGTGTGCCTCCTATTAGAGGCGAATTTAGGTTTGGTTATAGTTAGGCATGTAATGCAGTAAATATCGTTTTAGTGACCTGAATAAGCCTGAATTAGTTGGAACTGCTATCACAATGCTTTTATTATTTTCGAAATGTTGGTTTTAAGCCCTAATTGCTAGGGCTGCCCCTTCTTAGTCAACTAATCTGTTGTTTTAAAGGTTTTTCTTTTAGAAGATTAGTCATTTTTCATGCTTTTTCATTCTGAATGACTTATTTCCAAGAAACTTATGAGCACATCTCTGGTAAACACACAATTTAAGGTGGTACTTTTGTGTGATTCTTTGCGGAAAATTAAATCAACTAATTGATTAGTCAACAAAATCATATATTAGCGTTAGTCGACTAAGAATTTCTTTGGTCGAGGACAGCCCTTCCAACTGCAATGCTCATTCTTTCATTGAGCCTTAAGCCCCAGTTGTAATTAAGCTATTTCCATTTTAATGTTGTGAAATAAAACACACAGACTGTACCCATGATATTAAAATTGTTAGCTCCATCTTCTCAGAGCAAGAATCTCCTGGTTTTTAATCCAGTGACAGGTGGGATGGATGGATGACAATAAACTGAAAGGGTGTAAAGTTGGTCTACTTTACGTGTACTCTCGGAACCCATTGGCTTCCACTGAAGACAGATAAGCCTCTGGGGTCAAGGGACTATATTTCTGGGGTTCTGGTGTAGCCAGAAAATATCCGGGCCAAGACTTCCTTCTCCGTGTGCTGTTCATTGTTCACAGTCCGATTAGCAACTTGAGATGCGAGACAATGAATAAAAAGCTTAGTTATCGTCACACGATAGCCGGTAGGATCCTGATTGCATTTCGGCCAATGCGTTCCACCTCTTTGCTGTCCACACAGACTGTTTACCTGCATTCATTCAAAGCCTGCTCAAACGTGATTGGTCAATACTACTCGGACTACAAATGGAAACCAAAACGCTTCCGATGCCAAAGATCTTGTCCTACTGCCTACAGCTTCTACATGTGAATGAAGAATCTGTTTATAGAGCTTACTGTATTTGTGGACCACAATCTGATGTCGAAGGGAAAATTGAAGCCCAGAGGCTAGACCAGTTGGGAACTACTGCATTAAACCATGCTTACCATGCATACATTGACAACTTTGATTTCAGTTCAACAAACTTTGTATTTCACACCAAAACTGGATATGATGTCACATTGTTGAGCGGAGCACAGTAATGGTGTCTTTGAGCAAAAAACTACACTAAACTCGTGGATGCACGGGCCAAATTATAAACTCTGACCTGCAAATTTGAAGGAGCATGATCGAGCACGCTTCTTTGGCACAAACAGAATTCTTGAATTTCTTGTTTGCCTGAGAGCCAGTGGTAGTAGAATCATTTTTAGCTTGTGTCTGACTATACTCTGATTTCTTGTCTTTCCACTTCACATACGCCAACCTGCCACCCCCCACCTTCCTTTCCCCTCTTCCTTCTTTCTCTCCAGGACTTTCTGGGTCAGATGTTCTGTACTCTTGGGGAGATTGTTGGATCACCAGCCAGTCGACTGGAGAAACCACTCGGGTGAGTAAGAGCTAAATACCCCTGAGTCCAAATGTGATGTGAAGAACACCGTACTGTGCTAAGAGGGGAGTTAAGACAAAAGAAAAATGCTTTGGACCAAAATACAATGACCGTTCTCAGGTATATGCTTTAATAATATAGCTTTATTTGTACTGAGAAAAACGGAGTGAAATGGCAGGAGGAAGACGAATAATGGGATAGGTGATTTAGCAAGACATTGATCAGACAAAGGAGCAAAGGAAGAGAGGGAAAAACAACACATCCTACAGATGTTTTCCTCAGATAATTATTGTCATTAAAGAAAAGGGTGAAGCGCGGAAGAAAATTACCCAAATTACAGCTCTGCTCCTCAGCTTGTGCTCTCACACTGGCTGAGAAAAATGTAGTGTTAATGGGATATCCTGTAATCTGTCTTTACACATCTATCATCCATCATCATCATTATTATCAGTGTGCTGGGCTCTTGTGTAATTCAGGTGAAGACAGTTAAATGTCACATTCAGTGAGATGTGCTGGTTCTCAGCTCTGGATATGTTACCGTGGAGGGAAGGGAAGAAGAGGGATTATTTAAATACTGATTGGTATTAGTATTTATTGGGGGATATCTGTATATATTGGGGGATGTAAAATCATACCTCACATCCCAGGAATATCTGGAAAGATAATCTTTAGAAACACCAACAAATCAGGGCTTTGCTGAGGATTGTCAGGAGGGGAGAATCGGGCTTGATTCTCGTGTGGTGCGTACCCGGCATTATTACAGTATTTGGTTTGCAACAGGTTTCCTTTTCTGGGAAATAGGAGTATAAGAAAATGTAAAAAATATTTGTGATACTGTATCAATTATAAAAAAAACAGTAATAGTTTCCATGCACAGATTAACTCAGTCAATACTTTATTTCATTTGCAAAGAGGTGCTCCCTCTCAGTGTATGTGACTTCTTAAAGTAGTGCTATGATGTTGGATGTTACAGGAACTGTGATAAATGCAGATCCCACTGATCTGATTGCATTAAAAAAGTACGTCTTTTTACTCAGATTTTATGCATATGGTGGTGTTTATACTAGGACAGTTTTCCTAAAATTAGATTTAAAAAAATCACAACATATCGCCTTGCTTACAGTATCCCAATATATTGAATCGTAACCCTTGTATCATGATATGTATTCCCTACTGGGAAACCAGTGTGTAGCATCCATATTAATGTTTTATGATTCAGGCATCACATCTTGTGTTTGACTTTGTCATTATCAGAGATGTGCAAGAGTGACAAATGCCTCAGATACGCAGTGAGAATAAATGTATATATCATATTGGCAAAGTGCACATGGAGAATACCAAAAATGCCCATCTCTCCCTACAGCACAGCCCTGATGATGACACAGTTGCAGATCAGTTGCAAAAACATTATTGTGACACACACACACACACACACTGTTTGTGTGTGTTTTCCCCACAGTGCATGAACTATTGATTATGCTTACACTTAAGGGGACTTTAGCAGTGCAAATATAAGTGCGCCTTGAGCCTCTGTATTGAGAGCATAATAATATTATTACAAGTCTAATATCAAACCATTTCTTTCTGACCTGAGGATTTCTATGGCATGATTCGAAAAGGAAATGGAACTCTTGCCAAATTATTCATTTTTAATTTGAGACTCTCTGCAGCTGAGAGATAACACACAACTGCTTGCCAAATTTTATTCTTATGGCAGCCTTTAATCTTTCTTTAAAGGCTGCAAAAATAAAGTCAACAGCCACCAAACTAGCACAACCCTGGGTGGAGCCTGCAGACAGCACATCATCTATTTGTTTCTCATGGTATTCATCTTATGGATGACTGATCATAGAATGTATTGCGTTTATTTTTGACACATTGTCATGAATCAGATATTGGCATCAGTGCCATTGCGTGATTTTGGTGGATACGTAGAACAATGTCCTCAAATTCAAACATTGTCAGATATTAAAGGTGCTAATTTCGAAATTCAGAGCACTAGCCAGTGGGGCACGTTCACATGCACTAACATGCACTAACAGGCACAAACAACCAGCCCGGCGATGTCAACAAAGCACAGAGAAGCTCTGATTACAACACACACAGAGGGAGAGGGACTTCATTCTCTGCTCAGGTAAACATTACTCCTCTATATCTTTACATAGCAAATAGTTGTTTGCTGCTACATTAATGCTCTGGATATCGTATAGAGCACCTTTAACCTCCAGTGTGATTATATGTTCAGGACTTGAATAAAAGTACTGGAGAGGTTGTGCAGCGGCTTTTTCAGGGTGAGTCAGTGAGGTGGAGGAGCAGCGAGAAACATCACAGCAGTTCACTGAGTGCCCTTAAGCACACACACACACACACACACACACTTAAAGTGATGCATTGCCCCGGTTGATGTGCTACCCAGAGGAGTTTGTTTTCATGTTCCGGTGGAAATGAAGAGTGATTTATATTTCATTGCTTGGAAATGTCAAGACATTTGTCTGAGCTGTGTTGAGCCAATGGGAGAATGTTGTAGAGTTTCTGTTTTTTTTTTTTTTTATCTCAACCAGTCCTCTGCTTGTTTTTTCACTTGCACATACCAGACACATATCGTGTAATAAATCTTTGTCAAAGAAGAGAGTGAAGGGATATTTGGTAGCATTAGGCAGTTGAACCTTGACTTGAGATAATCGTATTCCATTTTCTTGGCCTCTCACACACACACACACAGATTCAGAGCTATAGCCTAGACATTTTAGTAATTGATTTCATAAATCCTGTTCGTTGGTTAAATGGCATATGAATGCATACAAGTGTATTTCATTCTATTTTTCCTGCTCTCTTTTCTCTGGCTAATTGTAATGGCTTTAATCTTCCTGAAATTACTGCTTGTTTAATTAGGCAGCAGCCGATTTTCATTATGGGGAAAAAAAGGCTCCTGAAGGAAAAGAAGAGAATGAGAGAGATAGAGAGGAAGAGAAAATGTGACATCAATGACTATCCGGAGAGCGGTTGTGTGTTTGTTTGTGAGCAGAGACCGGACCACCGCCGACGATGAGAACACTCAAAACAACCAGTAATTGCTAGTCTAGATTGTACACAGAAGCACAACACAAGGAAATAGCAAAAGAGAAGCAAGTAGAAGTGAAGACAGTAAACAATATGCAGTGAAAATGTCTAACATGAATATAAGTAAAAATGCATGAACTATTCAAACAAGGGTCCTATTCATTACAGTGAAAAATACAAATCTTCAGTGAAATATGCTAGGGATGTCACGAGAACGAATACTTCCATGCCAAAATTCTGAAAATGTGACAGTATGCATTTTTTCTACAGTACCGTAGGTACCGGGGTTCAAGGCTCGAGACTAATGGTGTCCCGTTGTCCCGGGGACGATAGAAAATTTCCTTGATAATGCCGCCCTGTGAACAACAAATCCGTGTTGAAATCGGCAGGACGAGAGCTAGTTGATGTTAGCAGCCGGTGGGCAGCATAGTCCTGAGCATTGAGTTACATTATGATGCATTCAAGCTCAAGGGTGAGGGTCACTTCTAACGTTATCATGCTGTGATCAAATGTAATCTTGTGAAATTTAGTTTTTTTGTAAGAAACTTGAGGTGGATCAACAAATGAATAATAAATGTGCAGTATTTGTATATTTTATTGTTTATTTAGCAGGGACAATTCACAATAAATCTATCGTACCAAATAAAGCTAAAAGCTTATTTGCATCTGTAGTCCCTTGTTGGAGGCCAAACGGTAAGTAAAGTGTATGTTGAAGTACATGTTTTTTACCGTGGTTTCTAATTGGTCATTAAGAATCGTGAAATTTCACTAGTATTGGTATCAACTACTAAATTTCTGGTATCCTGACATACTGTATTTGTATTTCCAGAGCTAACTGACACATGAATGACACAAAATTAATGTGTTGGCATGACTCTTATGCCTAATTCATATTTCTGCGTAAAAAGCTTGCGCCAAGCTTCCGCAGAGAGCTGCAGAGACACACCGCGCACCTCCTGAAAAATGAGAATACGCGCCCGGCACCACGGACGCCGTCGTAGAAGTTTGATTGGACATCAGACCTGGGAGGTAGCATTTCCCGACAAGTAACTCACAACCGTTACAAACAACATAACCTCATTAATTCTAGACACAGGAGCTCCTCCTCATCATCCAACTCGTTTTCCAGGAGTACTGTTCGGCCAAAGTTATGTGGAACTATTGAATCACGTCCATAAAGTAAATCAGAGACTGCCTGACAAAGGATTTGAAAATCGCAGCACCACATCAAAAAGAAATTACATGCTGTGCACAGATTCGTCGCAGTACTATGCACACAGAATGCACAAGCACACAGCTGTAGGAGTATTATTCAAGCATTAGTGTTTTTTATTAAATTCAAAGTACCTTTTGAATGTGTGGGACGCTAAAGAATCTTTCTACATAGTTTTGCGGATGCTGAGGAGAATTTTCCCTCAAAAATATCCAAAATAGTTGCAAAGCCCGGCATTGTTCCAACGGGTCTCGATGTCAGCAGAGGCCTCCAGGATTTTGCAGTTACTTGTTAATTAGCATATTCTGGTATCACAATCTTGAGACGGTGAAATAGAATTGTACGGCACAGAGTAATTAACATCGACTAGGAATGAATGTATCAGATTGTGCGTCCTCAAAGGAACTCGTCAGTCTTTGTTTACTGCACTGTATTATTTACGGATTCCCTTTGAGGCCGCTGAAGCACACAGGAAACGCACACAAAGCATTACAAACACAGGCACAGAGTCAAGTTAATTTGGTGTGTGTGAGCATACATGAAAGCAGAATACTGTATGTACAGGCATGCTCAGAGTTGTGCATGTGCAACCTCTCCCTCTGTCATGAAGTTATAAATAACAAATCATTCCCCGTTTGATAAAGTCCACCAAACCACATCCACAACCTTTGGATCAATGAGACACTCGGCTATTCAAACATCCAAGTTGTGATTTTCAAATCATCAGAAAATACATAGAGACTGAAAAGCTAATGTCAGACAACTTCATCCACTACTTGCCCACTAACAGAATGACTGGAATAAACCGGTAACATGGGGAAAGAGTGAGTCAGTGCAGAGTTATAAGTTCGACAAATGTACAACTGTAACTATTGTGTTGAGTGTTGTAACATTATGTCGCATGAATACTTAAAGGTCGAGCCAGGCGGTCCGTCTGTGGCCTGTAAACAAAGTCTGAGCGCCATCGGTAATGACTGTTTCCTTGACGATGTCAACTACCCTCTCATTCGCTCAGCAGGTGTAGTGCAGTGATAGGCAATCATGATTAACCATCATTAATTTCACACAGAGTGTGTGTTAGATTGGAAAAACTTGTTGAGCTGGTCTTATTTAATGGTGCAGACCCTGATCAGTGATCAAATTAAAACACTTCAGTTTAAATGTTTAACTCCATCTTACCTGGACAACGTAAATGGTCCTTTTCACTCTAACTGAATGACAACAGAACCTTAGACTAGGGTTTGAATATCACACAAATAGACCTTTTTCATGACAAATACTATTCCATGTCCAAGCAGAAAAAGCACAGGAGTGGTTATTAGAATTTAGGGGTGACCCCAAATAGTTGATGATTCGATCTAAGGAGCCTGATTCGACTCATCGCAGTGACGGAAAAATATGGTTATGAAACAATGGATCATTCCATTCTGGCTATATGGGGGTGCTGAATGTCTGATTTTACATATAATTGCTTGGTTTCTCCCAATAAATCATGATAAATAGCCATTTTGGTATAAATATCAGCTCATTAGTAATACTGTTCTTAAAAATTTTAAAATAACTTGTGCTTTCAATCAGTCTGCTTCCATGAATAAATCACCATGTAGACTAACAGTTGCACTATCCAAATTTGCCGGCCATTGGAGGAGCATCTTGGCGATAGCCTCAGCAAGGCTAAACAACAACAACATAAGGCTACTGTTTCAAAATCAAAAAATACATGTATTAATCAGAGCACACGCATGGGAACATAGCACCATCAAAGTGCTAGATATTTTTTTAATTCATGAACTATTCTCTAAAATCAGAAGGGGGAGACGCGTAGAAACAGCTGTTTGTGCTGTTGCCATTGCTACAATTGGAAAATGTTATTAGGGCCGAAAGTTCTATTTATAAAGAAATTAAATTTGCTCTTTGCTCACTGCGAGGTAGGGTGCAGGGCAGGTATAATATTTCATCAAAAAGTGCGCAAGGCAACACCAACACTTGCAGCTGTTACCTCGTTGGTTGCACTTTGAAAATGTCAGCGGCAATCAAGGTCAACGTTTAAATAATTTGAACTTTGAGCGCAGGAAAACAATGGCACAGCCAGCGCTGAGCGGTTTTACTGCTGATTATGAGTGGGCGGCTTAAGAAACTGTGTCTATAGCAAGCCTTGGCCAATCAAATTCAATTATGTTAATTCAAGTCGGAGACCCCCTTAATATCATTATAATGATTGCTCTGTTTAGGTGTTCCAGTTTCAGGGCGTTTCAGAGCATCCTGGCTAGTGGAACAGGGCCATAATTAATGTTATTGGTTGTACCTGTTTCTGTGACAAGTCAAAATATCTGCCATGAAAATCCTATTGACGTGTTATAAAACCTCCCGTACACACACAGACACACAAACACAGTGTTGTTGAATGATAATAAGATGCATCTCTTATTCATTTACAGAGATTTGTGTTCATAACGTGATGCAACAACACGTGACTTCTCCACTTCCTTAAATGTTAATGAAACTCATTCATAGTGTGTGCGTGTGCGTGTTGCTGTGCGTGTGCGTGTGCGTGTGCGTGTGTGATGGAGAGAAAGAAACAGCGCTTCCGCCAAACAAGACATTTGTTTCATCTGAACATCAAAGGCGCTCTGCTCTTTTATGATTGCTTCAGATTTTACAGTCCTCTCTCGCCACAGGCCTCGAATGCATATTTTATTAAAGAGATTAACATTCTCTTGTCATTTATATTAACATAGAAAAAACAATTTAAACTGACAGTGCAGTGACGAAACTAGCTGGCTGCACCGTGCCGTTTGTTTTCTCCGCTCTTTATTGCATAGGCTATGTACAGTATATGTATTTATGAAAACAGAATGTGCAGTGAAAATGTCTCACGCATACTTCATAAATATGTTAGAAGAGATGTAATGTAACATATGAAATTATACTTTTCGGTTGCTTGTAAGTTGCAGGATGCGTGTGCATGTGGGACTTTTTTTTTACTGTCTTCACACAATAATGTGCCCGTCAATGGGACATTTATAAACATAATTTTAACCCTCATCCTACCAACTTATTTAACATCCAAGGACTACCGACTGGGGACCCCATGAATAAACTACTGTAAGAAACAATCATAGAAAAATTATTAACTTATTTCTTCTCAAAACATTATTATTTATGTAATTAATGTCATCTGAAGAAAAAAAAAAACAGAATATTATTATTTAAGAAAAGTTACAGTTAATTTGCATATTGTGTAAAACAAAAATAAAAGAGAGCACATGAGGAAATCTGTGTCTGCTGCATCTGTCTCCTTCAAAATAACTGACAGAGTTCCCCTACCCCTCTGCACTACTTAAAACAGAAACAGAAAACAATGATATGACATCATTAGG
This sequence comes from Sebastes umbrosus, assembly GCF_015220745.1. Taxonomy (NCBI): domain Eukaryota; kingdom Metazoa; phylum Chordata; class Actinopteri; order Perciformes; family Sebastidae; genus Sebastes; species Sebastes umbrosus. The sequence continues at coordinate 31,049,853 of NC_051269.1, read as the reverse complement.
AAGAAATTGATTCATAAAGTCATGAAAAATTACAATGATAGAATAAAGCACCTGTGAGATATGACATGAGTGAGATATAAGATATGTGAGATATGGCTGCGGGGACCCCAGTTGGTAGGATGAGCGTTAATTAATTGCTTTTGTGAGCTCAATTACATCATTATTTCTGTAATTAGTCTGCCTTAAGTGTTCTCACTTGGACAGGATTATGTTTTTTTATTTTTTATTCTATTTTTGGGCACTGGATGGTGATTGAAAAATCCCTGCTGCTGCTGTGTGTTATGGATGAAGGACACTACAGTATGGCTGCCAAATATAGTCACAGTTGTAAGTATTGGTATGTTTAAGAATGGGTGGTATGGAGTTGTCCTGAGGCCTTTGCCAATCCAACACACACGTTGGGTGTAAATGCGTCAAAATATCAATATGCAAACAGTTGATTGATGTTATGTCTATATGTGGGAGAAGAAATAAGGCTTCCAGTCACTTTTGTTGTTACATATTGTACACGGCACAGCACAGCACATAGCTACTGCACTTAAACCATCCTAGCATATATTAGGGGGGCAGCAACTATACAGTGCCCAGGGAGCAGTTTTACGGGGTTGGTGCCTTGCTCAAGGGCACCTCAGCAGCACCCAGGAGGCAAACTGGCACCTCTCCAGCTACCAGTCCACACTCAGTACTTGGTCCGTGCAGGGAGTGGCGACCCTCCGGTTCTCAAACCAAGTCTCTACAGACTGAGCTACTGCTGCCATGTGCACGTGTGCACAATTTAATAAGGCTTGAGATTCATAAAACAGAACCATGCATACGCATTGCTTTAGAAACCTGATGCAAAGAGTGTGTAAGCAATTGTCTTCCTTTGTGGAGGACTACAATTTAATGTATACACACAGAGTTTTATATATCTGGCCCCTGGCATTGCTGATTGTAATGACGAGGCAAGATCTTGTTTGAATCCTGGTCGGAAGAGAAGAGTTTTTTAATTCATCCCCTGTGAGCTATTATACTTTAAGACAGTGGTTCTCCAGTTGGGGGGGGGGATATAAATGATGCATGGTTGTGCATTGGTTGGAGGCCTTGAAAATATTTTTATCTACAAAAGGGGAGCTCTGCAGAAAAGGTTTGGGAACTGCTGCTTTAACAGGTTGTTGGTGAAATGCTGGCGAGTAAGCTTACGTGTGTGTGTGTGTATGTGCCGGAGACGAAGAGAGAAAAAAACATTTTCCTGCATTTAGAGAACACAGCTAACACAAATATGGCCTATAATATTACCATAAGCAGTACGACTTGGAATTACCCAAACAGCTAATTTAGCATGCTGCTGCTGTTCCGTTCTGTACTGCAAACAAAATGTTTACACAAGTGAGAAATTAATTGTGCAAAGGATCCCTCAGTTTTTGCTGCGCTTGCAGTGAAAAAAAGCCCGTCATTGCGGGGAAAAGCTTATTTGCCAGTCAATTGCAGGTTTGCTGATAACAGTGGAAAAAAGCTCTGAATGCAAATGCATGTTTGATTACCTGCTAATTTCCCTGCTTAATATAAATCCATGCTTATTGCTTTACAATAAATGATAAGTAGCAGCACTGGACTACCCTCTACGCATTAAATATTAATTTGTACATATAGTTATTTTTCTTATTTATGATTTATTCTGTGTTTACCCTCTTGCAGCGATATTGCTCCAGGCTGCTGTGTCCTTATTAGGAATTCACAAAACACCTGACATCCACAGGTCATGGACACAGCAACAAGCTGCCTTTGCAAAGCACATCTTTGTTTGGACTCGGGCAGAGAGGTGTTGATTCAACCTTGTTGACAGAATTTCAGGTGTCCACTGACTCTCACAGCTGTATTCAATGAAATATCTCAACATACTGTAAACCAGATGGATTGCCACAAATGTTTATTTAGACATTCATGGTTCCTGTTGGAAGGAGTACTATGACATTTGATAAATACATTCCCATCAGCTTCATCTGGACAGTACTTTGTGCTTAGTGCAAATTAACACAGGACTTCCAACCAGGAAACCGCTGTTCATGTCCCGTATGAAACTAAAAGTAACGTTGACTTATTTTGTCAGTCACTATTTTGTGACTTGTTGGTATCGTCAGTCACGTGAGCAGTTAGTTAGTGAAGTTAATGTCAACCACGACCATTTCCTAACCCTACCTAAGTGGTTGTGTCGCTTAAACCTAACTTCCTGTGAAAATGGAAGTTTAATTTGAAAGGAAGGAGCGTATATTGACACGCCGTCCCTGGTCCGTCCAAAAGTAACGCAAGAGGGGTACCTCGTGCGTCGGTGTCCGATGCCGAGGGGCACTGACCAAACGGCTGTATTTGACGAGTTGGGAGTGAGAATGTGTTGAAATACAGTCTCTCAGTGACGGATGGATCATTCTACAGTAAATCCAAGCAACCTGGTCCAGAGCCTGAATATAACAGGTGCTTTGTCTAGCCTCACATTTTCTTATGTCACAATTTGAAGCAATGGTAAACACTCAAAAACCTAACAACAAGACTTTAAAAGCATGCTACCACAGTTTGTAAGATTGAACTCCAATCGTGTCATATTTCATCTTTTCCAATGCACAAACCTAGCCCTTCGAACCATTCTTCATTATACAGTATTTATATAGAGCTCTTCTTCACAAAGCATCCCTAAGAACCCAACGCAACAATCAAAGATCAGTTACAAAAACAACATGATGCAATGCAGTACACAAACAATCAAACAAACACTGCAAGGATAGAATAAAAAAGACAAGAGAAAAAGGCACAAAGCAAATGTGAATGGAACGACATAACAAACCCACTTGACCTATCAAGCCCAGCCGAGCTTAACCACCAACTTCCAACTATCAGCAAAGACAAGAAACAACTAGAAACAACTTAATAGGTGGAAAACAAATTGAAGAAACCTTGGGCGTAGCAATTCAAAGAGGGAGAATATTGTGTTTTTTTATTACTTTCATTTATTCCGGGCTGTTCGACTGTGTGTACACATACTGTTTTACTGCAAGGCACTCTCTGCACCTGCACAGTTAGCACATCCTGGAGCTGACCATAAAAACACCGTGGTGTTCAACTGAAGCCCACGGAGCCGCTACGCTGCAGCAGATGGGGGTTAAATGGCTCACTCAGGGGCACACTGATGATAGACAAGCAGCCGGAGGAGAATCATTGTCATTCACTTCAAAACATTCAGACATACAGTCGGAGTTTGAGTGATGCTGTGAGGAAAACTCACAGCATTACTCAAACTCAAAACATTCAGACAGCATGTTTACTTTTCCTTAACCTTCAGGCCATCTACAGTCAGCCACTGCAGCGTACTACAGTTGTTGTTGTTTTTTACATATTGTTTATGCACCATATTCCACTTGAATGTGGCTGTGCTTTATCCATGTGACACTGCTGGTTCAGTAGGACATACTTCAGTGTTGCATTATGTAGACAGAATACTCAGTAAATGGCATATTGAAGAATAGTATACAGACGTGGGCACCATATTATTAGGAACCATGGAGGAGAAAGAGATGCAAGGAAGTTGAATTAGCGCTACAAAGAAAGAAATGAGAGTAGAGAAGAGGAAAGATGATTAACAACACATAGAAAAGACATTAGAATGATGTCGGGAAGCGGCGACGTGGCGGAGGCGTGTTTGAGCATGCTTGGCCTTTTACCGTTTCGATATCCCCTGAATGTCAGTGTGGATTACTAGAGCACCGTAGCGAAATGGAAGCAAATTATTTGTGAATGTGAATAGAGGCATGCATGCATAGGCGGTATACCCGGCCGGGTATGATGACAAACCAAGCCTGACACCAGCCTCCCTATCTCCAACAGTTGTCCCCGGGCGCTCCTGGATGAAGTGAAAGATCTGCAACCATAAGAACCTTTGAGATGAGATATTCTATTTAAAGAGTGTATTGGGATTAGCATTGGCATATAGCCATATAGTTAACTGGAACAGATAGCTTAGTGTTGCTATCTACAGTATTGTGCTTTCATATATAAGAGATTTTCTGTAAGAAAGCACATTTGCTCTCTCTCTCTGTCATTTAAAGGGTCAGTTCATTGTTTGTTTTTTTTTACAAAAAAAACATTTTCTCACTTGCCCCTAGTTGATATCTAAAGCTGGCAGATTGGTTTTGCAAACTCTGCCTCTGAAACTTGTGCCACAACCCAAACACAATGGAGGTGAATAGAGTTTTGTTTGCGGTCCTCAAAGCACTACGACTTTTAGAAAACTCAACATTAACATTTCTTTCCAGAAACGTTGTCTTGGTTACTCTTACAGTTTTTTTTGCAATGCTAATAGACAATTTCTGAGACTAGGGCCCTGTCGGAAAATTGTTAGATAAGAAGACATTTGAATGTCATCATAAATGTATAGTGTTTGGTATTTTGAAAAGCCTCAGAGTCCTTCAAACTTGGCTTGCCTTATTGTGAGGAGGCTCTGGGTGTCTGGAGGTTAAGATAAGATGAGGATCTTGTAGATATTCCAGACTCCAACAGTCTGGACCAAAGGTTAGACACAACATTGTTTTGCTTCCTCCAAGGTAGTGTGATTTTGTAATTCTGTGTAACGTGGGGCATACTGTATAAGGCTGGGTGAATCTTACTTTGAGTTTTTGGTATTATAATCTGATATCAGATTTGTGTTGTTTTGAACTTATGTGTTCAAGTAAGGACAACTGAAGCTCATCACGTTTGTTCTATTATTCATCCAAGTGAAGATTGACCTGAAGTTTTTCACATCAGGTCCTCTTTGTTGAAACTCTACACACAAAAACCAAAAACATGTACACAAAGTACAAAAATGTCCTACATCTCTTGCGAAAGCAAACACTTCATTCAAAAATAGAGGTCGACTGATTGTGGATTTTTAAAGGCCGATATAATATCGATACTTTGGAGCAGGCGGTAGACAATTAATCGGCCGATATCTTCTTTACTTCTGCAGCAGCCTAGTCGGCTACTTTTACACAAGCTGTTTTTGATAAATCTGTTTTTTTCGCTCTGAATTTATTCTTTCATAAGAGAATATCCTGAGGTGTGATTTGGTGGATTACATCATTGGAAAAGTTCCTATTTATTTACTTACCCTGGGCGATGTGCTGTTCTGTGGCTTATGAACAGCCAGAATTACTTCTGTTGCGCGTCCCACTACATTGTTAAATGCTACTCTTACAAACCATTAATGTTCAGGAAAGTTTTCCCGGGGTTAGGAGGATCTTAAAGTGTGGGATTTCCTTTCATGAATGGATGGTTACGTGGCTGGATTATTTGGAAGAGAGAATGCCGAATTGGTAGAGTAAGCAAGTTAAAGTAACAGTGAAAGATTTATTTTCCTCCTTGTCTGCCTGTTTTGTATCTTGGACAAAGAGCTGATAGCGTTATATATTCGAGAGATAACTTTCTTTCTCCCCCTCTACCTTGACTTTGTGTAGCCTCCATACAAAACGGTGAATTACGTCCCTCCACTGGCGGAGGCTGTGCAGCCATCGGACACTATCGGAGCCCAGTTCCTGCCGATAACAAAAGTTTGTAAAATTGGCCAAACCGATTAATCAGTCTACCTCTACTCAAAACTATATAAACTCTTCTTAAAATGTTTTTGTTTTTCATCACAACTTTGGAGCTCACGACCTGAAATTTCTCAATACTTTAAGCACCAGAAACAAAACTATCACCTTGTTCATCATTGTCTTTATTGATTGTGGCACAATGTTTTCAGAGGTGAATATCTCAAAACCTCAGCACATAAAATCAACAATATCTGCATGGCTGGACACCACTGACTCCAGACACTTCAGAATTTAAGATTAGTTACTGAAAGAACTTGCTGTTATCATTCTTAATGACTGTTAAATCCAAGCGCTACCTAAATCCAGACATCATGACTGCATTTGATGCTAAACTGTATGTCTGTGTCACAGCATTGGATGCTAGAATGTCCATTTTCAATAGACATCTAATAAACAGTGAATGCATCCTTTCCCTCAATAAATACTTGAAATTTGAAGGCATTTTTAGAAAGCACTGGCCAATCCAACCTTGAGTATACAGATGCATGAGAGTGCTCAAGGCTGGGAATACCACCAGGGCGTATGGGAGTATGTGCAATGAAATACTTCCAACATTTATAATTATTATGTTCAGTTCTCAGTAAGCCTTTTCCAACCTCACCTTCTGCAAAAAACACACGACAAGTCGGTCTGATATTTTTGTGGGTTTCACAGTATTTCTCTTCCAATGCCACATGCTATCAAAATATTTTTCCTCACCTTTTATATTGAAAGAGAAATAGCATAAATCGCCTATTGAAAAACAAATTTAAGCAACTATCACATATTTTTAGTGCTAAATTGTGGGCTGCTCAGATAATTGTGAAATGAGCAACATGCTGAGCTCTGTCTCGGGAAGCCATACTGGGAGCGGAGGCTGCAAATATGGCCTAAAGCCATGCCTCGGTACCCCAACGTGGTGTTGCTGCGTGTGTTGGAGATGTGTTTGAGCTCATCAGAGAAGGTGAGAAACAGAAAACACTTCATTACAGGGTTTCAAATCGCCATAAGCAATGTTTGTTGGAGACAGGTGTAAGGGGAGATGCATCAGAAGCTGACCTTTGATATTAAAACAGTATTTAATATGCAAAATGCTCGGGATATTTACACGGAATTTGCACCTGAAAAAATCATTTTTTATTTTTCTATTTTATTGTAATGACCCTGATCCCTGATGGATCCTTTTCACTGAACTGCTGCTTCTCTCACGCCTGGGGCAAGTCACTGCATTTTCTACAACATTGTCCTGCAAATATTTCAGAATAAAAGCCTCATGTTAACAAATGAAGGAATTCTGTCCACAGAAAAAAACCCGCTTGAGGGCTTTTATTTTGAAATGGAAACAGGAAGTTATGAGTATAAAATAGATATTTACTTTTTTCATGTCTGCGTTACATATTTTACAGATATAGACATTGAAACTGTAGTAATCATTTTCACTGCTGAAATAAAAAGCAAGAGTTTCTGCGACACACACACACTGCTCACGCATCCAGTGTGGCCCGGGCGTCAAACCTATTTTAACTTAAAGCTGTGAGATCCACTCACACTAGTCAGAATAATGGATTCTGCTGGCTTTCTTCCCAGTTTAAATCAATTGATTTATGTGTTCTTAAAGGGCACATTGGCTCTGTAAGATTAGTTTTCTGATACTTATTTTTTCCGTCCGTGGAGGAGATGCCTCTGTCAGCAAAACACTTCTTCATTATTCATACAGATGCAGTAATATACGCTGGCACCTGCTGTGAGTCATCCAGCTCAATCATACTCCTCAACTATTATCTGCTGTGCCTTGCCCAAGAGCAGCTCAGTGGTAGCTGTTGAGGAGGGGGCGGGGGGTTTTCACTCATCTTATCTGTCCAGACTTCTCCAGCAGGTTTGAAAATTTAACAATTGGATTCTCTCTGCAGGCCAGGTGTGTCTGTCTGACGGCATCTATTTCTTTGTACTCATCTTTTCCCATTTTCCGCTTCTCATCTCTGCTCTCTCGCTATTTCCCCCCTCACCTCGCCTGTCATAAAACCACACATGTTTCTTTCTGTTGGTATGGCTACCAGCTATTTCTACCCCCCACTTTGAGTGAGCCGTGCTCCACTGTTCCTCATCATTACCTATCGCATATGCAGATGCAGACGAACACAGGCCCTGAAACAAAATGCCTGCTGCTGTAACAGCTCCAGTTGGCGTCTACTCTGGGTGACATTTTTGTGTGATAAGGCTCTCGAGTGTATTTTTGTCTCCCCTGGAAAAAAAAAGTGACATTTTGTTCCGTTTATGAGAATTGAGTTTTCAGCTTTGTGAACACCGGATTTCATTTTATGTTATTGGCTGCCTGTGTGGTTGAAGTTTAACCTCTGCCAAGGAGGTTATGTTTTCGGTCGGTTTGTTTTTTTTGTTCATTTGTCAGCAGGATTACAGAAAAACTACTGAACATATTTTCATGAAACTTTGTGGAAGGGTGTAGCATGGGTCAAAGAAGAAGTGCCCCTCTAGTTTTGTTTACAACAGGTGCAGATTCAAACACTAGATAGCTGGTTACCTCCGCCAAGGCCAAAGGCCTAGGAAGGAGGTTATGTTTTCACCGGCGTTGGTTTGTTGGTTAGTTGGTTTGTTGGTTTGTCCGTTTGGAGGATAACTCCAAAAGTCCGCGATGGATTTGAATGAAATTTTTTGGAGGGGTGGGGTGTACATGAAACCTGCCTTGGGGGAGGTCTGCGCTCTCCGAGTGCATTTCTAGTTTATACTGTCATATGATTTAAGACTAATGCTACCATAGTGACTGGGCCTAGTTTACAGAAAGTCATCATGGAGAATTTGGCTAGGTGCGCACACATTAGCTATGTAAGAACTGTTCAAAAACGCGAGCCGAGCGGCTCACCGGTGCATCGCAGACGCATCCCAGATATCTAGCAGGCTAAATTTCTGGATCTGTCAGGGAGCTACAGCCAATGAGAGTGCGAGACAAGGGTTGAGGGGAAATCTGGCGGAGGGTGTGTGCTGTGTTGCATTTGCAATACAGACCAAAGTTGTTGTTGCACCTAGGGCGTGGGATGTTTGCTTAAAAAAACACTGACTGATCTACATAGGGGAAAAGACGTGTAAAAAGGCTATTATGTGAACACGTGTGCCAATGACAACATCAACAAGCATATACACCCGTGTCACTTTTCGCGTGTGTTTGTGTGACCCCCTGCGTGACCCTGTGTCGCTGGACAGTCATATAGTGTGAAAACCACAATGACTTAAAAACTCCCGATAACAAGACAGCAAGTTGTGTAGTGTGAACAGTACAGCGATCTGACGACTTTGAAAGTCATGTAGTGTGAACTTGGCTTAAGACATTCCTTAGCTAGTTCTCCAGTTTTAATGGTGCAACTTAGTTTTGGTAAATCACCACTTTGAAAAAAGCTAGTAGTCACTCAGAACTTAGTAACTTGAACAATCAGAGCTTTATGGGAGGGAATGAGACTATCATCATCCTTCATATAGCTAGCTACCTAGCTTCATTCATGAAAATTAGTGTCAGAAAAATGTCAACACAGCTGAACAGGTTGGTGTAAGTTGCCTAAAAAAAATAATGAATATATTTGCTTGATTTTGGTGAGAAAATGTGAGCAGCTCCTACAGTAGCAACCGCTACAGTAGCAACCGCTGCAGGAAATGAAGTGGGTAGGACTGATATGCCATTTGCCACATTAAAACACTAATAATACCTCCCTTCTTCCAACAAGGAATCGGCAAATATGAACAACATGTCAGGCTGAGTGAATTAAATGAAATGAATATCCAATTCCGTCCGATTATCAGGCTTGGTGCAACCCAGTGGGAGCCTGCTAGAGAGCTAAAATTCACATAATGCACAAAGCAATGACTCGCTGTTACCACCAGGCATAGTAGACAACATATAAAGACAAAAAAAAGACAAGAAATTAAAGCAAATTTGAGCAGCAGTATGTGGACAACACACGCCCATCTGTAAGGATTCATCCCCCAAATTGTCTAAAGATAAATAAAATATACAAATAAACACACATACACAAACACATCCATCTGTGTTTTCCTCCTCTGGCATGCTGTGCTAATGGAGGTCTGGAACAGTGGACTGATAAAGCTGTCATACCGCCTCCATCTCTGCTTCTTTCTTTTCTCTAACACAGAGTGATAAATCAAGTCTCTCCAATGGCATCACTTCCAAAAAGAGAGTTCTGTCTGCTAACACGTGTGTACACACAGACGTGCACACAACACACACACACACACAGACTCATCACAGACATTAGATCTGTGTGCCTCTGCTCCGGCTATGAGAGTAGCTTCATCAGAGCTTCTAAACACAATCCCCTCACCTGTCCCCCTCTGTTTTATTCTGGCAAGTATCTTTAACTCTCTCACCTTCTGTCACGCATGCACACACACATCTACACACACTGGATCCAGCGGCAGTGCTTTACTAGCTCTCTGGGGAATCTCTCATTGGTGGCCTGGGTTGCTGTCACAGGAGTAATGTCCGTTCAGGGAATAACTGCACAGCAGTAGCAGGTTTCCTTCGAGACAAAGATCATACAGTAAATATGAGATGTAAGACTTATTTCCTTTGGGGGGATTCCAGTGGTCAGAAAAGAATAATGGCCCAAGAGCGTAATTACTACTAGAGGGCTACTTTTCCACATGAGTACCTAACCTCTTCCTCTCCTCGCGCTCTATCCGTCTCTCTTTAAGGCCTCAGCTGACGGGAAGCTGGTGTTTTTTTTCTGCAGCAGCTGCCTCTCCGTCTTCTGGGAGGTCTATAGTACATTGAATAAGGCTGCAGCAGATATTTGATGAAGGGAAAAGAGGCTACAGATAGCACTTTGAAAATTGGGTCACAAAGTTAAACTCAAGGCAAATTATAGCAAGTTATCTCTTCAGCTTAAGGGTATTACATTTTTCTGTATAGGCAATACTAGAATTTGCAGGAGGTTGACAAAATTGAGTGATTTATTGCTGAATGCTGCAGTGGGTGGAAATGGAGAAAATATGGTTTAAAAAAGTTATTTTTATAAATCCTGACGGTAGTGCGGTAGAGACTGGTAATCTGAAAAAAATCATATTCCTCTGTGTCCTCCAGTGCTCCTAATGACCTCTGCAAGATTTCACAGAATGGAGGAAAACAACCAATCAGAGCCGAGCTGGAGACTACCGTCTCCTAGCAGCTGTCAATCACTCACAAACTCCGATCAAGCTGTCAAACTAGGCAGCGCTGATCAAATATGAATCAATATTCTGTTAGTGTAATGTGTATTTCTTGCCTCAAATGTTTTTCAGAAACATCTTGTAGTGAATTGTTTAGCTGTAAAATGAGAAAATTTGTGACCCGGCAGCCATGTTGAGATCATTTGAGGATATACCAAGCACCGCCCACCAACCGGAGCACAGCCAATAGGAACGCTCTCTCAATGAAATGACCTGTGATTGGTCAAAGTCTCCCGTCACCGGGCTAGATTTTCTAAAGCCTGAAAACAGAGCCATGAGGAGGTGCAGAAGTCTAGTTTTCTCTTAGAACACTTGAATTACAATATGTTGAAAGGTTATTATGGAATGTTTGCCCAATGATGCCAAAAATATTGTACCTGCAGGTTTAACTATTGATTCATTAGAGATTAGAGATTTTTTCCCTTTAAAACTCACTTTTATAGCCATACTCTTTTGAAACAAATCTGCTCCGACCCAGCTCGGCTATCTTTTGTAAAACAGCAATATGACTTTATTATTAGTGTCAATCACAGGCTACTTTAGTATTAAGGGGTCCAGCAGGTAGTTGTTGCTGCTGTGTCTCATGAATTAGTTGGTGTTCTTTTAATCTTTGAAGTGCAATCAACCCCTGTGTTTCCATGAAGGAAGGAAGGAATGGGAGGAAGAAAGGAAAGGCAAGAATATGTTTTTTTCCACCACCCCCCTCCAGCTCCTGCTTTGCAACTGACAGGGAAGTCTTTGATGCTGTGATGAAAAGTGACGGCTGTGATGCCCAGGGCAGCTCATGTTTGAGGGGCTAGGTGAAGTGAAACGGATGGTTCAGGGGTGCTGAGCTCCATGGAAATGTGCTCGCCAGAGAGGGGAGGGGGTCTGCCCCTCAGGAGCATCACCAGCTGGATCAGAAGGAACCGCGCTGAAATCAAAAGGGGGAAATGTTTGAACAATGCTTTGTAGAGTTTCATGTCCTGAGCCATATTGCACCATCTTATACATTAGAAGTTGACAATTTCATGATTTCATGTCTTAATCAAACTTTCCACCCAAGCCAACTCTGTTAAAAAAACACATATCTAAGCGTGGCATATTCCACAATTAAATTGAGCTGTGCCTGAATTTAGCAAATCCAGGCAATTAAAGATCTTTTCACAGATCTGCAAAGGTAAGAGTGGTTCGAGTGACGAAGAGTGGCACGGAACCAAGGGCAGCGGTATTGCAGCGACTCCCGTGTTCTGCGAGGTAAAATTACAGTTTTTTCAATGGAGTCTGGTTGTTTTGGTGAAAGCATAGATAACGGCTTCAGTTTCCCGTCGCAAACATAGACTGTATAGCTGTCTAAAGGTAAACTGGTGAAAATATTCACATAAGTATATCTATATAAGTATAACGTACACTTAAACTGATATTGATTTTTTTTAGGTGAGCCGTTCTTTTAGGTGACTCAAATACGTTTTGCTGCCGGCCTTATCCACGGCAGTACATTGCTTTGCTTCCGTGCGGTAACTCCTGGCTGCTTCTCCAAACTGGCGGTGTGCCGACCGTCATCTACTGGAGGTAAAACACTGACTATGGTGAAGTACCTCAAACAACCCCACTTCAAAACACCCAAACTATCCGTTTAATGTGCATGTAGGAGCTGAAGGCAGCATCACACAGTGCTTTGATGGTGGGAAGATGATTTTATATCAGAATTACGTTGCCCTCCAGCACTTCTGCAACAGTGTTGGCGTAATGTTTATTAGGCAATTTTATATTCAGATTAGATTAAGCAATATGACCATAATTCAATATTTAGCCTAGGGTAAATAAATAAGAGCTTTTATCAAACCCATTTAACGCATTGCGCCTCATAATGTATGTTTCACCCTTTAAAACAAAGACAAAACTAATTGCTTACTAATTCAGCAGCTTTGTGGCGAGAGAGACCTTGGAGTAATTGTTTGTTTCATGAGAAATAAAGACAAAAAAAATGAAGGGAGTATGATAAGATGTTAAAAACAGAAAACATATTTCCTCTTTGTGATAACAAAAAGGACATTTGATCTTGAAAGATAACAAGGGTAATAAGAGTTTTCTGTCTGACTGCTTGGTTTAATTTGTTTGTTTTGCCCTAGAGTTTGATTCGTTTACGTCAAAGCAGAATTCGCTCGAACTTCATTAAGAACGAGTAATCCTAATAACAACAGAGCATAATATGTGTCGTCTTCTCAATAAACACAAAAGCTCTTAGATTGTGTTTGTGTTTACTGCAGTATGTTGACAGCATGTAGATGATAATTAACTGCAGGTCACCATCGGTTATAAATAAGTTAAAAATGGCAGTTCTGAAATAGCATCTCTAATCACAAAGAAACTTCATTAAAAGCACTAATTAACCAGTTAATCACTGGGAAAAAAACAACAACAAATGATGTGTGACAGATTAGAACTTGTTCACCATTGATGCGCTCTGACCTGTGTGTAGACCTTTATATGATTGGTTTTAACAGCGCTGCTGTCACATTTCATCATTAACAGTCGTCGCCATTTATCCTGGATAATCAACATGGTGGACAGCGCCGATGATCTGGTGTAATCTGTAATAAGAATATATTTCTATATTTGGCCACCTCATGAAAAGTTAGTATGACAACGTACGTTCTGCAATCATGTTCGAGAATAACTATAGGGTTGAATTCAGAGCTGAGATGGCTGTCAGTAACAGCTTAGAGATGCTGACAAGTCATTTTTTGCAAGTCCAACGTTGTGTCTCAATTCAAATGCTTCCGTACTGACACTTGCTATTTTGAGTGCATAAGTGCTTTCACACTGAGAAGTATGGCAAACTGCAGTGGACTGTATTTATGCAAATGTTGTACTTAAAACGGTCAAAACATTGAGTGTGTAACGTTGGACACTTCTCACCCTCAACGGTCGTCCGTCTGAATTGAATTACTTACGATACGGCGTGATGTCACCAGCTGATCTACCGAGCTTCCGATAAGTGCACAACAGCCGTGTGCTATTTGAGACAACACTACCCGGGTGAAATTAACCCACTACGCAAGTAAGTACACTTTGTGCAAGGAAGTGTACTAGCGTAAGTATCTGAATTGAGACACAGCTCTAGTCAAGTCTCAAGTCTCTCATGGTTGTAATGAATAGTTCTATCAACTGCTGCATACCACGCAAGCCTGCTTTTTCAATAACAGGGTACAATGGTATTGTATAATTACACTCCAGAGTCTACAACTAATGACAGTTTATAATTTACTGTAATTTAACACATCCCTCTCAACTCTCAAACTCAGAGGTGCTCACATCTATAGGCAGAAATGGAATATAATATTAATAAGTATGTTTTGTTAAGTGTATAATCAGTCGTGTTTTCGTTGGCTTAGAATGAGCCGTTTACATCTACATAGGACGCGGGTCCTCTACATTAAGTCCGCCATGTTGTACCACCATGTTTCTTGTTTCTTTCTCTCTTGCTTCACCACTCACTTCCCACGTACACACACACTCTACGCACTTTTCTCTTACAACAACTGGCTCCAGAGAGGGCTATTCGCATTTTCGCGTCAGCCACCGTAGCAATCCTACACGCTTGGCACACAGAATTTGTAATCTGCAACCTCACCGCTAGATACCGCCCGATACTACACACTGTTTCTTTAAGTGTGACTTGAGTCTAAGACCTCATCTCTGCTACACCTAAATTTACACATCCTGCATCAGCACAGCTGTGCGGGTCCGCTTTATATAAAAAGCTTAATTTTCCCGTGTTCGTAAGGGTTAATGTGATCCATTAGCAGTTGCCTACTTTGCCCAGTAAGTAATGCAGCCCTAGCAGATGTCAATGTAGTATAAACAGAACAGCTGTTCACTATATTCATTTAGGGTTACTATAATACCGACAAATTACAGAAGTTGAGCCAAGTTCAACTTTTCTCCCGTGTGACCCTGCGTTGGCACCCCCGCAGTGCCAGTGTAGTTGTCTCATTGAAATGAATTATGGGATTTCATTATTCCACACAGGACGGTTGTGTTCATCCTGGCAGTGAGCAGGATCCTGAAGCAGGACGGATAACCCCCGCAGACCCATTCGCGGCAAATGGCAAACAGGTTTTTCCTGCACCGCTGCTTTGGAGAGAAAAGGGTGTTTGTTGTCAGGATGAGAGCTCATCCAGTATTGATACCCTTGTGTCTAATATCTCTGAGCAGAACTCAGTTTCCTCCTCCTGCAGGCAGCGATTCATCACGGCTCACTCTCTCTCTCTCCAAGCCGAGCCATCTGTTAGGAAAACAATTTTTCTGTCACTGTGGATTCAATTGGAGCGATCAATCAACTTGACAGATGAGGTTCCCTGCACTGAATTAACAAATTCAGGAGTGCTGTGTTGAGGATTAACCGTTTATTATCAGGTTACAGTGAACTTAAACCCCGCAGTCACCTGGTTGGGAATCCAACAGAGCGCGCTACTACTCTGCACTAAGCACAGCCTGTTTAAACATTTGGAGACAGCTATTTTGGCAAATAGCATTGATTTTCCTCCAAAACGAATTAGAGGACTCAGCAGCATCGATGGCAAACAAAGCATTAGAGAGATTGGCCGCCATTGTTACGATGCTAATTGCCTGAGGTGTCATTTGTTCCCCAAACAGAAAGAGGGAAAAAGGCTTCTTTTTTTTATTTCACCCTCTGTGTTTGTGGCTATAAACAAAGGAGAAGAGAGAAAACACGTGTAATGAAATTTGTCAATCCTGTATTAATTTGTTCCTCTTTGAATATTGAATTCTTTTCAACGCACTTGTCCTCATCTGGCTGGTTTTGAAATGACATTTCCAGATGTTTGCTTTGACAGCTTCTGCTCTGGCAGAGGAAAAGACTTAAAGTGGCAGTAAGCAGTATATTTTTGCCATCATTGAGCAAAAATTCCATAATAACCTTTCAGCATATTTTAATTCAAGCGTTCTTAGAGAAAACTAGACTTCTGCACCTCCTCATGGCTGTTTTCAGGCTTTAGAAAATCTAGCCCATGATGGGAACTTTGACCAATCACAGGTCATTTCAGAGAGAGAGCGTTCCTATTGGCTGTGCTCCGGCTGGTGGGCGGTGCTTGGTATTTCCTCAACAGATCTTAACATGGCTGCCAGGTCACAAACTTTCTCATTTTGCAGCTAAACAGTACACTACAAGATGTTTCTGAAAACATTTTATGCGAGAAATAGGCATTACAGTAACAGAATATCGATTCATATTTGATCAGTGCTGCCTAGTTTGACCGTTTGATCGGAGTTTGTGAGTAATTGACAGCTGCTCAGAGACGGCAGGCTCCAGCTCGGCTCTGATTGGTGGTTTTCCTCCGGTCTGTGAAATCTTGCAGATGCCATTAGGAGCACCGGAGGACACTGGAGGACACAGAGTAAACAAGATTTTTTTTCAGATTACCTGTCTCATGCACTACTGTCAGGATATAGTGACCGTTTTATAAAAAATAACCTTTTTTTAATCATATTTGCTCCATTTCTACCCTCTGCCGCTTTAAGAGGAAAATGCAATTTTAACCACAAACTGAAAAATAAGACGTACCACTGCCTCTAATTACAGCTTATCTGTTTCTTACTGCCGTTACATCCAGGTAGGAATGAGGCTCGCTATAAACCACAGCTCCTCTACCTTGAAAGACAACGCAGCGCTGCCTTTTTGATGCGGCGTGTGCTTCATTTGAGGCATGATGGATGCTGGGTCACTCTCTTAGGCAGAAGCAGAACAGAGAAACTGTAGCAGCCATTTCAGTTCATTTCTTTGCTTTCCTGGGTGGCTGCTCACTCGTTCCTTCTTCTATCTGATTAATGGCACCGTCTCTCTGGTGGCCGCTGTAATAAAGTCAAATGAGGTCTCGAATGGCTGAGGCTTTGTAGAATCAGCAGCGGGTAATTGAGGAGGTGGATGTCTCAGGTGGGGAGGTGTGTGTCTGTTCTCTGTCCTCACGGCAATGAAATAGTGTTTCACTTTTCCCTTCGGCGGAGTTAGTGAAGTCAGTAATTTTGTTAGAGAGGCCCTGCTTCGCTGCACATTGTTGTATGTTTGGGCGGTTGTGCTTGTGTTCGGTTTTAAAGGTTACAGAGCTGGAAGAAACATGCCTCCTCCTCCGCCCTGAACGCATCAAAGCGTTCTCAGTTTGTCTCCTGAATAATACAGCGGCATGAGGGGCGATAATTGAAACGTTGTAATCCACAGTACCTTCTTTAACCAACAGTGATGTTTCTTTGTCAGAGAGACATGTTTGGCTTCCCACGCTGAAATCTGTCGCAGGAATTTCCAGAGAAATCCTGCCCGAAGCCCATAATCCTCAGTATCTCCTTTCACCAGGCAGGACTTTACTCTTTTGTGTGTAGATACTTTGCTTTATATGGGATTGTCTGCGATACCAAATAATGTATTTTAACGGGTAGTAGGTGTAGCAGAGCACTCCATTCCTACTGGGAATATGGCTTTACCCCCTCGTTGGGTTCAAATTCAGTCCATTCTGCAGAAACAACACCCAGCCAACACATACATACACACACTATGACTGGAGAAAGCAATTCATGGATGTGTCAGTACTGACATTACAACCTGACTGTTTATTGTTCCATTGTGTCGGTATTTGACACATTTGTCACACTGAAGGCATTTATAGACTGTCATGTAAGGAGGTGTGTGTGTGTCTTCTCTTGGTGGATTATTGCGAATCACTGTCAAGGCCACAAAAGTTTACGCCACCACAAGTTTTTAATCTAGCAGGGTAGAGTCTTTTGGGAGAATTTAAGCATTTCCCAAATCTCCTTTGACAACATAATTTCAGTAAACAGATGAAAAAAAAAAAAAACATTAAACGCTGGTCAGGACCTGCTGTGAGCCATTAGGAAAAGGGGTCACTGAGGGAGGCAATAAGGTAAAATTGCATAAAAAATAATAAAACTACTAGTGTTGGTGGTCTTAAGTTCTGTGGTGGTGCTGATCGGACAGCACCTCTAAAGTGATAATACTGTATATGTGAATGTTTCACTGTCTCGACTATCATTTTTGCCAAAGACAATCACTCAATGGATATCAGCTTTAAAGGGATAACTTTGTTTTTTTTTCACCCTATTTTACCATGTTTTTGTGTGACTAAGGGGGACAACACTTTTTTAAATTGGTCCAGTACTAAGGGAGTGTGCTGCAGCAGCCAGCTGCTAAATTAGCTGTGATGTAATCATTTGGGGCAACCTGGTACCGTCAATATACATCCACTAAAAATACTCGTCTTTGCAGGCTCAAATTGTTATTATAAGTGTCTGACAACATTATCGAATGGACCCTACAGAGAAATGAAACCTTTTTCTTACCTTTCACTTTCTATTTGTCATTGTGTCATGTGACTTGTTGCCAGTGTTGTCAGAGTTTTGTTGTGTTGGAGTACAGAAAGCGTAGCTATAAGATTTTCAATGTCATTGCTGAATATTTAGCTGATTTCGACAATGTGGATGTGACGCGAGATTTCAGAACGAGATTACATTACAGCTCGTTTAGCGGCTGGCGGCTGCAGCGTTCTCCCTCAATACTGGACCAATTTCAAAAAGTGTTGTCCCCATTAGTCATTTAGACACAAAAACATGGGAAAGTAGGGTCCAGGTTGAAAAATACAGAAGTTATCCTTTAAAGTATAGGCTAAACCCAACATAAACCCCTCTGTACTTTACAATAAATAGAGGACTGCAATTGCACATGTAACTGCATGTTTATTTGTACTTGCATGTGACATGCGCAGAGAAAGAAATAAGTGCCATCAGAAAAAACATCAACTTAATCAACAGAGGAGCGAAGACAAAAACACTGCAACACTGTTTTAATTATAAAGTGTTTCCTTGTTATAATAACAACACCACCATCAATTACTGCACTTTTAATTAGTTGAATTATCATTTAACCAGCCCTTAGAAGGTACAACTAAAACTTTAAAAACTAGAACTTCAAACCTGTTTAAACTGCACAAACTAACACATGGGGAGCTAAACACAAGCTTTTACAGATTGTAGAGATAGAGATATTAAACTTTGCCAAATTATACTTAATGAAACTTTTTTTTTTCTGAAGGAACGGTCACTGTTGAAAAGGACGAAAACATTGTGTCATGCAAGAGTGTTTTAATCATCATGTATCATGCTGAAACTTCTCACACATGGCATGTAATACAGTAGGTAGTGGTTACTTATACAGCCAGCACTTTGTTACATACCCTAATCTTTCCAAGTGGATTTAAAGTAAATCCCCATATTAATTCTTCTTTGGCTCATTAGTCTGAATGGAAGCAAAAATTAGTTGAAAGCACTAATGCCAAAGACTTGAGTCACTGTGCTTACACTAATTGGGATCTCTACTGGCATGCTGTGCTGATGGTGCATCACCAAGGCAATCAAAAGGGGATGAGAGAAAAGGACGGGGAATAAGGTCAATGTGGCATCAGATTTAGTAACAAACCTCCTACGGGAGAGCCAACCCTATCGCCAGACAAGAAAGTCGAGGTTGAACAATTCTGCAAAACTCTGTATTACATTTAGTCACATTTTGTTTTGTTTTTTATGTTCAATGTCAAAGTTTTGGAAATTTCCACCTTGTGCAATATTAGCACATAGTAAATACTATATGGTTAAGGTTAGGAAAAGATTGTGGTAAGGGTTACAGTATGGTAAGCGTTGGTTAAAGGAGCTATACACAGGTCTGGGCCAAAATCGACTGCACACAGCTCTCACCTCTGACGATAGGTGGGTCACAAAACACTGGACCTTCCCCCAGGAGACCAGTGTTCGTACCCCATGTGAAACCAGAAGTCAACGTTGATATATTTGTCACGTGGTTTCTGTACTTAAACTACGTTGCTTCCGAAGTTATTTTAACCCAAACCACAATCTTTTCCTAAACCTAACCAAGTAGTTTTTTTGCCTAATCTTAACCAAGTTGTTTCCTGTGAAGATGGAAGTTTATTTTGAAAAGATTGTATGCTTGTATAGTGGAAATTGACACATGTTGCTGGACATTTGTAGGAAAACGCATGAAAAATGAGGAATAACGTTTCGTAAGATATTCTATGAACGTTGTACGAGGATACTTGGTACAAGCAAAACATGGAGGTGGCTGAGCCAAAATGGCAGCGGCTAGAGTTAGGTACGAAGCCCTTCTGAACATTGGCACATATTGTGAGGTGCAGATTCACCATTATTGAGCTAGTGATCGAAAAATATCCCCAGCATGTTAAACAGAGGCGCCAGTATGTTACAACCCATTAGGTGTTTAACACTGACGCTATATGTGGGCATCTGCAATGGGCCAGAAATTATACAGCTCCTTTGGCTACGGTTATATTGTTTAAATATGTATGAGTAACATTTTCTTGCTCTGCCTCTTCATCTCCTTTACCTCTAAGAGCCTTTATTTTACCCGTAAATGTCTTTAAATTTAGAGCCATTTCCAATCTTTATGACAGAATGAGTTCCGACACTTCACGGAAGCTATGAATCTTAAATGCTTAGTGAAATATTCATACCCAAGGTGCCAAGTTTTATGGTAGCACAATTACATCAAATGGAAATATTTTAGATGTCCTGTCTGTCTTTTTATACATTTCTCAAAATTACGTGGTTACATTTTTGTTACCTTTGAAGTTTTGAGTTCTCAACTAGAATTTAAAGTAAAGTTCTTTGTCTGAATAACTTTTGGCTGCACGGCATGACTTTTATATCATCTCAAGCACAATGCGAGCTGTCCACATGTGGTCTGACTCATTAGATTGAACAAAGAGAATCTGAGCTGACAGCCTTCGGACCTGCATGTGATCCTGAAATGATCAGATGATAAAAGCTGCGTTGAGTCAACTGTACTGTAACCTCATCCAGAGACTCTAAAACACACACATCCTGTTTTACTCTCAACTCTTGTACCCCCTTGTACAATAACCCATTTATTTCATTACTTTACTATTTTAAGTTTTAACTGTATTGTGTTTTCAACATTTATATTGTTTTCACATTTCTAAATGAAAAAACAAATTTCATCCATGCGCCCGCTCCAAAAACCATAACCATAAACATTTGTGTTCATGTGTTTTTTTTATTCCAAGATAGCCTAATTTGCTAAAATTGGTGAGCATAAGTGTCCATAAAATGAGGTTGCCACAAAATAGTTTTTGTGATATTCTAACAACAGCCTGCAGTATTCATCATCAGTAAGTGCCCTCTAGAGTTGCAGCCTCGCTTTCAGCACCCATTCACCTTTCTGCTTCCCAAAACACACTGATGATCATTTGATCCGTTTTAATGGCAGCCGATAATCACCATCTCCGATAGGCTCCCTAAAGCACTCCCCCATGGTGCTTTTGCTTTCCTGCCTCCACTCAGCTCGGTCCCAGTGTGCGGTTTGTGGTCTGAAGATTGGTAAAAGCCACCGGGAGGCTAAACGCTCTGCCTTCTTTTATTCTTGATCACCATTTCAGACAAGAGCCGCAGAGTGGAATGGATTAGGTGACCTGTGGGTGGGAATGTGGCAATGAGACAAACCCGAACACTGGGGCAGCTGGAAGGCAATTCACTGACTAACATGCAGCATGTTGAATTGACTGTGTGCACTGACTTATTAAAGGGTTGTGCTCCTTTTGTTGAGAAAAAAACATGCATGTGTTGTACATTTTAACATACATAGCGCCAACAGGGGCATCCAGAGCCTCAAATACATTACAGAGCAAAGGAGCAGTCTGTCAGCAAACAGATGGTTCTGTAGGATAGTGACACTTTAGTTAGTTAGTTTAGATAGTTAGGTTTTGCAAAACATGGTTGTTTATATGTGTACACTGGCGACGGAATAGGGGCGTCAGGTGTTAGAAAGTGGTACGTCTAAGCCAGGTAATAGAACGCTGGCGATAATGTCTAAGACAGCCAACACGCTCAGCTGCTGATGACTCGGTCAAAACTGAAAAGAAAAATAATCTTGAACATACAGACAAGTATGTGCTGAATACCTTATTTTGATTCTCTGTGCATCCTGCTAAGTGCACGGTGCAGATTAGGAATCCTCTAGAGAGTTTTTAGATAGGAGATTTATTGTCTGGGACTTGACGCGGAAATCATTTTTAAACTTTAGTTTTGAACCCAATCAATCTCTATCACATCATGTTGCTCATCACAGCCACACATCTACCTGTCTTATAATTAAAAATATGGAGCTCCGGGCGACATTTGAGCCAGCTTTGTTTAAAAAAAAAGTTGACGCACTGACAGGACTGACAGGCACGGACAGTCCTGAGGAATTTACAAGAGGAGCAAGAATAATCAATCAAAACGACAAGTTTACAAGAAGACCTGCTGCCTTCAGGCTTTTCCTTTACAGTAAAAGAAAAAACCTTCAGTAGATTACCAAAGCGCCTATGTATGTGTAAGATTAGTGGCTGTATTTGCTATCTCACCCTTATCCAATCTGGTGTCATGCAGGTCCTTATTGTTAGCAGCAAACAACGTGCTCGGGAGTGTGAACAACATGAGTTCATTTCAAATGTACAACGCTGTCTATTACTGATTTTAAACAGGTCTATTGTTAATTGTGTGATATTGACCTTCACATTACCAGCAGAGAAAAGTTCCTGTTCTTGAGTAGGCAGATGGTGTTCTCCCTCTGCTTGGTGAGGTCATTGATGGTAGTCAATGGCAACTACATTACATGGTTGAATGATCCTGCTTTTTTTTATTCCTGTTTTTCAAGTGTAAATGAGCACAAGGCATCTACAGGACTGATTTACTGTCTGAAAACCTTCACAAGCCTTAAGCTGAAGGTGATGCCAGCACCCCATGTTGTTAAGTGAGCTGCCCATCTCGTGCGCAATTTAACGGATGAGTGGCAGGATGTAAAATAACGTGCGGTAGGAGTTGAGGTGGTAAACATACTTTGTTGTGAGATAAGATCGAGTGGAAGGTATATGTCAGGTTCTAACTCGGAAAAACTGCTTTTAAACTGTCAGAAAATGCCGGTAGAGTGAAGGATGATGTACCCTTGGGCAATTTTCTATGACACAGTTCTGACGTACTGTAAGGTATTGAGTGTGAATCTCAAGTTCATATAATGGTACAGGAGCGAGGGACGTTCTGGTGTCCAGAGATCAAATCTAGGCCAAAACTGTTTGTGTTACAGGCTGATTCACCTTGTAGACAAACTGCAGTCAAACAATGGAGACATATTCAAAGGCAGCACGCAAGAAGTAGAGCTTCATTATGAGCTGAGTGCTGCTAGCTGGCAGGTAACCTTTATTTTCCTCGAAAGCAGGAAATAGTTCCTGAGATCTTAAAAACAATTTAGGTGATTTGGGTGTTTGCTCTTTTCCTATAATTTTCATATGCATTCCCCAAAACGGAAAATATGACGACTTTACAAAACCACTCGACTCAGTCATGTCTTACAATACATCCAAATAGAAATCAACTCTGAAGACTTTTCGCGATTAATTGTAATCAATGTAATCCAAAAGAAGTGCCACAGATCATTAGGCAATAAATAACAAATAATAACAATAATTAAAAAAACTCCAGTTCCAAAACTTCTGCTCATTTCTTACACATTCAACGTGCCCATTTCCTTGTGTCCTGTTAAGCTATTCTGTGTGCCGAGTACACCTAATTTGTACACCTATTGTGTACAGATCTAATGGCTGTGGTCACACACAATGGAAAATGATACGCTGTATAGAGAAGCATTTACAGAATGCAGATATAGTGAACGGCTATCGTTAAAAAAATACCTTACTCACTGAAGAAGGCATAGCTGAAAAATCGGTGCATTCTTCCCCCTGTGCTGAATTTAGACATTGAAAAACTGAATAAAGCAACAATCGTATTGATTTGGGTGTGTGAAGCTTTTTTGTTCTTTGTGGACTCTGTCTTTGGTTACATGCACCCCACCTCTCTCTCTCCCTTTGTTTTATCTTGCTTGAGTGCTTGCAGAGAAAAAAGGCTTTTTTATCTGAACATCTCCAAGATATAACTTTATACTTGCAACTTGCGCAAAACTGAAACACCTTCCAGTGCTCTTGTGTCCTTAAAGGCTCAGTTCTTTCTTCATCCTTTGCGCCCTTCTCTCTCTCTCGGTTCAAACCTCTCACTTTTCTTTGTTGATGACGCAAACTTTCCAGGCTCTCAGTCAAGCTGTTGCACAGAGTGAATCAATGAGGGGCTATTCCTTACTGTAGATCGCTTTGGTAGAGTGCTCCTCTGGAAGGCCTCCAGCACAATGTCACTCTCAAGAAGTCTGATTATGTACAATGGCCCTTGGCCCATTGACACAAGCTTTTGTGCTCCGTGTTACTTGAACGCTATTGTGCTTCTACTTGAACCCTTATTACAGTTACAGATGTATTCATTCATGTGAAACTTTGACTTAAACTTTATCCAGAACTCTGAGAATGGTAAAATCATGCATTATTGATAATAAATTGTTATCATTATTGACCACTGGACAAATTGAAATGAAATTTTGTACAAAAATTCATGGCTCCCAGAGAATGAATCCTACGGACTTTGGTGATCCCCTGACTTTTCTTTATTCGCCACCATGAGGTTGACATCTTGTGGATGGTTTGCTAGGGAATTTCATTCAGACATTCATAACTCACTCAGGATAACTGACTTTTCATCTAGCACCATCATCAGTTCAAAATGTTCATCTGTCCATTACTTTGATTTATGACTCAATACCTGCAGCTATAGTTTGTATTTGATACTAACTGGCAAATGTTGGCATGCTAAAATGCTAAAATAAGATGGTGAAAATGGTAAACAGTATACCTGCTGGACAACAAGACAGCTCCCGAAAAGTGAAGCCAAAACATCTGGATTGCCCCCTGGTGGCTGGCTGCAGTATAGGTCATAAATCCCGCCCCCTCCATGTTAGTGGAAGGGACATGAGCCAAACTAAAACATCAAAGTAAACATCAAATAATTTTTTTCCAAAAATTGTTTCTGTCATTTTAGGTAGTTCTTATCACGCTGATGTTTGTTCAAGTATCAATTTTTCTGTTAAGTTTGGTTTTAATTAGTGATTTGATGCTATAAAAAAGGGATGAGACGTCATGATTGACAGGCTGTGATACTCTCTCGCTAACAAGTTGCGATTGGTGTGTGGATGGGACCTCGATACCACGGCTCCACCGCCAGATCATTACACAGTCTCTGGCAAAAAATTATGTCAAAATCTAAAGAAGGCAGCTCCCGTATCTGGTATATATTGGCTTCACTTCTGTACAGTGGGAGGACATGGATCTGCATCGTCCATCTTTATACACAGGCTATGCTGTAGACCCTCAGTGTTGTTAAATTAGGAAAGACATTGTCAGCACTTTTCTTATTACCACCATGACCTAAAGAGTCTCATTATATTATATTGTACAATATATCATGTATATTATATTCCAATCTGTCAGCTGGGATCGGCTCCAGCCCCCCCGCGACCCTGAATAGGATAAGCAGTTAACTTAATACGTTTTTAAATCGCTTATTATGAACGTCAAACCTGCGATTTAGCTTGACAGTAAAACATGAAAGGACAAGTCCAACGAAATTTCAGGTAAAAAATATATCATAAACAAAAGTGTTGCTTTGTGGTGGTCACATACTGATGTACGGTAGCAGAAATCAAACTAAATAAAACGGTTATATACACAACGGTACATTGTAAGCTGGGAAGAGAACAGAGAGTTCCAGGAGTTAACATCCTTTCAATCCTCCCTCCTTTTCTTGTCCTTCTCACATCGCCCTCGGCAAAATTAATTTAGCCGTTCCTTATTCACAGCAGGTTTATTAGTTTGCTTTAGTCTTTGACTCCCTGAAGATTTCTGTAATTACAGATTCTCACCACTGTGAACAAAAATAGTGTGTATACGTGTGTGTGTGTGTGTGGTTCTATGTGTGTGTGTGTGTGCCAATATGTCAGTGGGTCTTTATGCTTTGAAGGATTTAGTGCAAGTGTTATTTCTAGGTTTACATGTTCCAACATTGGGCGATAATATGTCTCTGTCTCTCAGTGTTTGTGTGTGTGTTTGTGTGTGTGGTCGTGTGTGTGTGTGTGTTTGTGTACTCTCCTTTGTTTAATATCGGAGGTTCAAAAGCCTTTGTGTGTGTGTGTAGCCTCTGGGTCTTTGAAGATTTGTGTTAATGGATAGGTTATATTATGCATGCACCGCTGCTTTTACTCTTCTAAGACAAGAGAAGAAGAAGTTCATTCTTTTCAGGCGTCCTAAGTTATCGCAAGAAGGGCTTTCTAATTCGCCCAGGTGCAGTTCAAAGACTAAAACTTCCTGCAAGCACGACGCATGCATTAGTTAATTGTTTCATGTTTTCAGTAATATGAAGGAGCAGAATCTTTTGTGGCACCATCAGGAGGTTTCTCCTCTGTAACTGCGACGAATTATGATTCAAGTCGGAGTCTTTTATACATTTCTTTGCTGTTGCAAATCGATAGCAAGGCGCAAATGAGATCTTATTTCATCATTTTCACATACTTCTTCCAATAGTTTCCTAAGCATCGAGATGGGAGGGCATGTACAGGCATAAAAGAAAGAGGAGACGCAGGGCAGTTTAACACCAAGTGATTTGTTTTCTTTTCTGTTAGTCATCAGCAGAATGAATATTATATTTACAATAAATGGTTGTTTACAACCGTGGATACAAATAGTGAAAGATCTTGAGGATTGCTGCTTACACACACACACACACATATATATATATACATATACAGTATATACCTGTAGCGATATATACTGGGATGAGATGTATACTTATTGTATAAAGTAAGGCTGAAATGATTAGTCAATAGACAGAAAATCACTCATCAAACATTTTGATAATTGATTAATTGTTATGTTAATTCCAGACTCTCAATTGTGAGAATTTGCCATACTTCTTTGTCTTATTTGGTAAGAAATTTAATGTCTTTAGATTTTGTACTGTTGGTTGAAAAAAGAAAAACATCTGAAGTAAGGCTGTCAATCAATTAAAATATTTAATCGCGATTAATCATATGATCGTCCATAATTAATCACACATCACACAACTGTTCAAAATGTGCCTTAAAGGGTGATTTGTCAAGTATTTAATAATCGTATCAACATGGGAGTGGGCATACATGCTTGCTTTATGCAAATATCAATCAATTAACAACACAAAACATTGACAAATATTGTCCAGAAACCCTCAGAGGTACTGCATTTAGCATAAAAAATATGCTCAAATCATAACATGGAAAATTTTAGGATAGCATTTAGCACAACTAATATTCTCAGTCAATTCACTGCCCCCGCACGACTTCAGATACAACTTGTGTAAAGCATAAAAGTATTCAGCCAACTAAAGGCCAGAAAACATGGGGTTAAGGTTGAAAGCGTGTCCGCTGTTCATTGTAGCCGTAGCTGTTTTGCTCTGCAGCTACTGTAAAGCCACAGCTTGTCAGCACAGCACAGATTCACTTGTGTAACACATACAGGCTCTTTTTGTCTGTTCTAGCTTTTCAGTTTCCTTAAGATAACAGGCTATTTCTGGGAAGAACCCAGAGGGAATGGATTTGGCTACAGGAGGTGAAGGAAGGAATGAGCGGAGAAGGATGGACATATGGAGTCATTTGTCTTTTGAAAGCTGAATTTCTGAGGCAGTGGCTGAATGGGGTGCCAAATGTCTATGAGTATGTGCAAGATTTTAGCTGAGAATAAAACACTCTCACGGTAGCCCATACAACCAGGATGGTTTCCCCACCTGAAGATCAATGAGAGTGTTTTACTGTGTGGCTCAAAGGTCTCCATCTACCTCTTGAACACAGACACACAAACAAACACACACACACACACACACACACACACTTCTGCACAAAGAGCAGGAAGCACTTATATACACAGCTGGAGAACACTTTTTCCAGTCTTTTGACTTCAGCATGTTGAGTGCCAAACCGAGTCCATCGAGTCAAGTGCGTCAATCTCTTGTGGAAATTTTCCCCAAAAAATTGCAGCAGGAAATAGCACCGTTAATTGAAGTATAGGGTAAATCTTATCTGTAGTTGCAACTTCGTCACTGAACTGTCAAGAGCATCTATCTCTCGCATACCACATCTACCTGGCAAATTAAAATCTTTTGGGACTCCCTCACTAACAGTGTCTCCTACGCAATATGCTTTTGTAGTACTGTGCTTTGTAAAAGACATTCAGAAAACAAAATATCTGCCTTGGTTACATTTAGTGCACTGGCAAAAATTTTTACAATCCAAGAATGTAGTCATTCATATTCTGCAAGGACGTTGTAGTGAAGGCGTTTGGGTGGATGATTGCATGCTGCATCTTGCATATTGTTAGGCTATGACTCAATTCTGATGATTCAAACCAAACTTATCAGAAAAATTAACACTTGAACAAATATCAGCTTGATAAGAAATACCTAAAATGACCGAAACCATCTTTGGGAAAAATTTATTTGACATGTACTTTGACTTTTTAGTTTGGCCCATGTCCCATCCACTAACATGGAGTGGGCGGGATTTGTGAGCTATACTGCAGCCAGCCACCAGGGGGCGATCGAGATATTTTGGCTTCACTTTTAGGGAGCTGTCACGTCGTCCATCTTTATATACAGTCTATGCCAGGAACAGATATTGTAGGGAAAACAACTGAAATATGTTGATAATTAATGTTTTGCATATACTGTACAGTCAGGATTAACGTTGCACATCGGCAGTGAGCAGTTTGCAGAATAACACACACAAAATATATTTGCTCATCCAAACTCGCAAGTTTGAATAGTTTGCGTGAGGATTGTGCAAAAACTCGTTTGCTCTTGTGCCTTTGGTTTGAAACCAGCATTAGATATCTCACCTAATGTCTTTGGACTGTGAAAGGAAGTCCATCCAGGCCACCAAAGACCACAGTGCTTCCCTATGTGGAACACTTTCAAACTAATAACGCTCATTCTTCTTACTGTGACACACAGCTGATGAATGAGGCAATTAACACTCATGCAGAATGACCACAGTAAACTTCACGGTCCTCTGGTGGGACAGCTAATGGTCTGGGAGGTCTGACACACTGATGTCAGGCAGATAAATGAAAGGTGATACATCTTGGTGGAGACACATTTTTTAACATTGTTTAATGAGAGCAATGGGCCTTACAGTAATTGGAAGCATATTTTATTTCTACAGGTCTCATATTGATAAAAAGGTGGCATGGATTATTATACAATTTATAACTCAACTCAAACTATTTAAACAACACAGCTTATCCAAGATGCTTTGCAGTGCAGAAAAAAATAAGAAAAGTACACATACAGAAAACCAACCAACCAACCGAAGGCCACAGACACATCTAGACCCAGACTGACTCTAGCAACAGAAAGGTCTTTGGTCAGAGGATCTCAAGTCTGTGACAGCCTGGTATGAGGAGGACAGGAGTTCACTAAGCAGCGCCATGCTCTGCAAAAAAATAAGCTTTTCAACTCAGTTCTATGACTCAGAGGAAGCCAGCTGAGGAAGGAGAGTTAGAGTAATATTGTCTGTCTTTCTTGATAATGTTAAAAGCCTTGGCGCAGACAGAATTAAAAGGTCTGAGTGATATAAAGTATGAAGAGTTGCAGTGCTGAAGGTTGGATGGATTAGACAAGGTTTGGAGTAAGAACAGGCATGGTCATACCAGCATTTAAGACGGTGTAATTTCTCTGCAAAATAAATTCAGTAATGCCGCAGTCACTGGATTTGCTTGTGCGGACACAAAATAAATCCACATACATGTAACAGGAGACACTTCAGAGACCAGGTCCAAAGCACACTGGAGCACACATATTTAAGACAATTGACTTTATTAAAGACTAACGTTTTGAACGCCAACTGCGTCTTCATCAGAGTCAAACCGATCGGAGACTCTCATTCTCTTAAATAACCTTGTGAAATGGTTGAAGCGCGTCTAACCTCCTTTCTTAAATCAACATACATTTTTCACATGGAGCGAATCCAGGCCATTGACTAACAGCAAGTCGTCTCTATAGTGCTGGTCTTCAAGGGAATGGAGAACAAGCCAAGAGATGATGGATGGATTTGTCACAAAATCGTAGTCTAAATGTTATTTAATGAAGAGAAGAGGAGAGGAAAATTAGAGCATCGAAGGGCTTTCTCCATGTGAGACACTGAGTAATATGAGCTGTGATTTGAAAATCTGGGGAAACAAATCTGAAATACGTTCACCAATACATACAATCACTCAATAGGAATTGACCAAATAACATGTTTGCCAGATCACCCGATTTGACTGTTATCAGGCTATTAAATAGGCGTTATCAGTCGCTATAAGCACCATAGATGTGGGTCATTAGGGGCCTACTATGCCTTGTAAAAGTGAAAGTGAAACTTAAAAGCAACACGTTCTAACATATTGTAAAACTGAATGAAATGTCACGTTCTTTAGGTTTACTGTCTATACTACAGCACCTGACTTCCCCTTCTGCTCCTGTCATAATTACTACATTCTCTAAAGGTCGCTGTCGTGTTCTTTTATACCTTCTTTCGATGATCTACCATGTGAATTGATGATAAAAACCTACTAGTGGGTGTAGTAGGTCCCTATTGACCCACATCTATGGGGCTTATAGCAACTGATAACAGTCTAATCGACTGGCCACCTTAAAGGACTACTGGACCTGCTAGTGATAAATCAGTCCCAAAAGGGTAGTCAGCAATGTAGGATATAACTTGCACTGAGGTAGATGTCAAAGAAAGAAATGTTCCAGTACGTTACAGCCAGTTAAAGCTTAATTCTTCAGAGGTATCTCAGGTTGAGCTCATGTCCCTGTTGAGTCTTATTAAAAATTGTAATTAAATTAAAAGAACTTGAGTGAGACTTTCTGTAAAGGTCAATAAATGTCAAGCTATTCAATTGACTTTTTGTTGCTGAGTTTAATCAGAAATGAACATGCTTTTATGCTTGCAGTGACCTTTAATGCTCACTTAAGAGCCAAGAGTGGACAAATAGATGATTCCTTTAATTTATGTTGAAATCTTATTTTATTATTATTTCCTCTCTTTTCTCCGCAGAGGGATCCAAGGGAAGAAATGTGGCACTGTCATCCTGTCCGCAGAGGAGCTGAGCAATTGTCGAGTGAGTAAGCCATGATAATCTCCATTGCCAAACACACATTAGCAGGCAAACATCTGTCAGCAACACCTGGTTAAACAGTCTTCGCACATAAAGTGGCTTGAGCAGGATGGAAGCTCAGAGGGGCAAATAAGTGCCAGCACACAGCCATAGACAAAGGAAACTGCCTGTTGACTTTGTTCAGCCCACTCTACAACTTTTTAATTTTTTTGTTTAAATCACATAAAGTCTTTTTAAGGTACAACGTTAATACAGGTAATTTTACAACAATATTGCATGCTCAAACATAGCTTGTTACATCTCCTGGGAGTTGAAAGGTCTAAGTAGGAATAGCCAAGTAACTGAGGCACCTACAAGGCCAGCCACAGATATATTTTTATGATCCTCTGTGGCGGAAGTGCTCTGAGAATTGTCACTATCCATGCGAGCTAAAAATGGCTGATGCGATAGTGATGCTCAGTCTGTCTCTGTCCCTTGTTGTCACATACTACAGTATGCTGCCAAGCATCTACACAATTGCCTATATTACACCCTATATCCAATTTTTTTATATTCTGGCTTTGAGAAGCCAGGCAGAAATCAGGCTGTACATACCTTTTAAAAAGAAGTAGAAAATCTTTAGAAATACATGTATTATATATTTATTTATTCTTCAATGTGAGGTATCAGATAATAGGTATTTGCTATCTGTGCTGTAACTCAGGTATCACAGTGGCAAGTGTCTATCTACTTACCTATCTACTGTGTCTATCTTCTGGCCTAGACTGTAGAAAAGAAGTAGTCACCGTGACGTCACCCATTGGTTTGTGCACTTCGTTTTTTAAGCCTCAAATCCAGCATTTGACACAAGAAGTTGGAGCTAAGGAGAACAAAATGCTGAGTAAGACATTTTTAGGGGACCAAAAAGTTACAGTTAACTTTCATGAACTGAAAACACACTGTGAAAGGGTTAAAGCGCTAAGACGAAAACACGGACAACTCCCAGACCGGACAACGCCGTGGTAGCGACCTGTCAATCACAAGGTAGCCACGCCCTAAAGCATACCCTGCTTTATGGTCTATTTCACTCTAAATGGGACCATAATTTACTAAATGAATATCATGCTTTATTGAAGAAGACTTGAAACTAGCGCTTGAGACCATAAACTCATGTTTACAATGTTTACTGAGGTAATAAATCAAGTGAGAAGTAGGATCATTTTCTCATAGATTTCTATACAATCAGACTTCTTTTTGCAACCAGAGGAGTCACCCCCTGCTGGCAAGTTTAATATACTTCCTCATTGGATTCACTTTTCAGACCCGGAGGTTGCCGCCTGGTCTATCCATCTATCTACCTACCTACCAATCAACTTATTTACCTATCTACCCCCCTGCAGTATCTATCACACTTACACACCCAGTCACACACACACCTCCGTCTCAGAATATAACAGACAGGACAGCTGCTCTCACTCTGCAGTGTCCCCCCTGTCTAATGAAATGATCCAGGAACATGATGGGGTGAGTGCTGATCGTCCCCTCAACCATTCAAAGCTATGGATGCTTCACTGGGCTCCCAGCACGCAGATTACTAGAGGATATTGAAAAGCAAGAGTGCAACAGAGCAAATAACACAAAGACAGAGAGAGCGTAAAACTGGCACCATGGAAATGAAAGAACAAACCAACAGTGATAAGATGGAGAGAAACTGAGATGTGTATGTGTTGAATAGATAGAGAGAAGGAGTCAGACAGATAGAAACAGATACAAAGACAGTGAAGGGAATCAATAGAGGATTATGTCACACCGGCGTGTACTGTACCAGATCTTAGATAGAGGAACGGCTTGGCTGACGATAGTGTGAGACCTAGTGTCCCTGTCTGACCTTGTCTCTTGTAGCCTTTGAGACAGACACAAACACACAGTATATAAACACACACAAACATGCACACCTCTCTTTCACACACTTGTTCACAACCTGTCTGGATCATAGACTGTATAATAATAAGTAGAAGTAGTCACCGTGACGTCACCCATTGCTTTGTGGACTGCCGTTTCGATGCCTCGAGTTTGACTTTTTGACCGTCGCCATCTTGTCTTTTTGCAACCAGAAGTGACACGAGAGGGTGGAGCTAAGTACAACCGAACGCTGAATAAGACATTTTTAGGCAACCAAAATGTTACAACTAACTTTCATGAACTGAAAACACACTGTGAAAGGGTTAAAGTTGTAAGACAAAAACACAGATAAATCCCAGACCGGACAACGCCGTGGTAGCGACCTGTCAATCACAAGGTAGCCACGCCCTAAAGCATACCCTGCTTTAAGGTCTATTTGACTCTAAATGGGACCATAATTTACTAAATGAACATCATGCTGTATTGAAGAAGACTTGAAACCAGCGATAGAGACCATAAACTCATGCTTACAATGTTTACTGAGGTAATAAATCAAGTGAGAACTAGGGTCATTTTCTCATAGACTTCTATACAATCAGACTTCTTTTAGCAACCAGAGGAGTCGCCCCCTGCTGGCTGTTAGAAAGAATGCAAGTTTAAGGCACTTCAGCACTGTCTTCCCTTTTCAGACCCAGAGGTAGCCCACTGGTCTGGATACTTATTTACCTACAAACATGCCTATATTAACATGGACAGCCTGGTAGCATTTAGCCGCTAAAGAGACAGACATTTTCCTCCGAAGTTGGTGGAGACTAAAACAGAGCTAAAAAGGAGAACAGGTGAACAGAAACACGACTACAAATGAATGCTAATGTTGCTCCATAACTGCTGGATGTGTAAATAAGAAACAATTTTCTAAAACAGTATTATATATATATAAAATACTATATACATATAATAATATAAATATGAATAATATAATATTATCTCAAAAAGCAATATGTCAATGTTGTTTCCCCAAGAAGCCTCAACTATTTCGAGTAATATATCAAAATCTTCAGATTCCCAGTGCATAATTTTACACATTTCCCTATAATTCAGCCTGAAATCTTGACTAGAATTTAAAGTAACGTTCTCTGGGTTATGCAAAACGCGTTGTCTGCACAGCATGACTTTGTAATGATGGACCCTTCGGTGGGACTGGTCGGGTTGTAGAGGTTAACACATGTTTAGCATTCATGAACTGACATTATTCATCAGTTACCATTCATGATGCAGTCTGTGTGCCTGTGTGAGTGTTTTTTTTCCTGCTTACATACCCCGCAGTAGGAAAATACATTTGTACACGCTCATGATTAAACCTTCAGTCGAAACTACTCCAGGTCACCTCAAGTGTGTGGTGTGCAGTTTGTCTTTCTCTGTTTTTGTGAAAAAAAACTGAAGTGTTGTATCAGTTTGAAAGAAGACCTGACATCAAACAACCCTGGTTAGTGCTTTTTAAATAACTTGGGGATGTATTTAAAACTTGTGTATAGCAGTATTTAATATATTATAAACCTTAGATGACAAAAAGAAGAACAGTCTTTACTTTTATTGAGACAAAGCTGAGACACTTCAGCTTTTATTGTTTATTGAGTTGGCGGGTTTATTCTTGAGACATTATTATAAAATACAAAGTGATACAAATCATTAGCTAGAACAGAAGGTCAATTTGCCTAATGTGTCCTCACAATCTCCACTGGGACAGGAAACTCACTGGCGAAAACATGAGCAGCCCAATATGACCAGAGTTGCTGTAAACTGAACAAAAACTGAATACAAATATTGCAGCATGTTGTACTGTCTACATGACATACTTACTGACTTTTTAAAATGATTTCTCAGTGTAATACCAAAGGTTGCAACAGATTCAGAAACCAAACGTAGTGTAGGAGAAAATTTTAACTGATTTCCACATCAGTTTGTCTTTGATAAATGTGAACCATATGGATAAAATACCACGAGAGCTTTGAGGAACAGAACTGGTAATTAGGAAAAGATTGTTCTCCCATTTGATCAAGTTTATGAGGCGTGCAGTATCAATTTAAGTATATTGAAACATTTCTCCAATTCCGTGCGTTGGTTATTAAAAGTTTTGGCAGCTATCTAAACACTTTGACTATCAAAATATTGGGTTACATGAATTTGATTTAACTCCCACTTGCAAACACTATCGACACACCCGAAGCAACCGATTTCCGGGGGTGGCTACGGCTCTCTGCAAATACAACATTTTTTTTGGGGGCTAAACTGCTGAGCAACCTTCAAAATAAAGGTCTGCAACAGTGAACCCTGATCCTGCAGGTTTTCTGACAAATATAACCTGCGCGTGGAAACCTAAAAAATGTATGTTGTTGTTCATAGCAGAATATACAAACGTACTTATCAGTTGCTAATGATAACAGCATATATATATATTCATATTGACTTACTGCTCCTGCCCACATTAGAGTAATTATAGCCTACTGTATTATTGAACCCTATAAGACCAACAGAATCGCAGTCCAGCTGCAGCTCTCTACAGCAGAATAATCTAAGGCTGGTCCGTGGGGGAATTCTTTCTTTTTTTTCTAACATATTTGCAACAGGGTGTGTGAGCAGAGCCGTGTGTGAGCAGAGCAGCGTAAATTTTGCCTGGAGCGTCTCTCTGTTTTCCCTCTTGCTATGAGATAAAGCTCCATCACACGAACAAGCTCATTCAACCACAAGAGGAGTTTCATTTAGCTTTATTTGCATAAATTTAACCGCTGGACTGTCTTGCAGTCTGTGTCTTTTCAGCTGATTACACTGTTACGCTATTAAATAAGCGTTATCGGCCGCTATAAGCACCATAGATGTGGGTCAATAGGGGCCTACTACACCCAATAGTAGGTTTTATCATCTATTGACATGGTAGGTCACCGAACTGTAGTATAGACAGCATGAAACTCCATATGGTGTGGATGTCGGGGGAGATGGATGGGACACCAAACACAGGGTTTTCATCCAGGAGGTTTGCATCCTGTGTGAGTTTTGTTGCCTTAACCTAAAGAAGCCTTTGTGTTTGTGTTCAAAACGTAACGTATCATTCAGTTTTCCAACGTGTTAGAACGTGTTGCTTTTTAGTTTTACAATGTAGTAGGTGTAGTAGGCCCCTACTGGCCCACATCTATGGAGCTTATAGCAACCGATAACGCCTATTTAATGGCCTTGTTGAATTGGGTGGTCTTTTGGCCACAAACAACTAGTGGTGATGTTCCACAACTGACAGTACAGATGTGTGTTGTAGATTTTTTGCACTTCTTTCCTACAGGCCCTCTACTTTGATCCTTTGATTTCACATTTATGTCATCAGGAAAACCATGAATTTGATGAAACATTCATTTTCTCATGAAGAGAACTTCACACGGCAGATCCACGTCTGTTCGCCTCAACTTCCTGTGTTTCATTCACTGCCTTCTTTGATGCCTCTAAATTTCACTTCGCATTGTGCAATAAATGTGAAAGGCACCATTCATCTCCACATTTGCTACGGAGCAAACTAGAACAGGTTTTTCTTTTAGAGGATAACACGTGGGATAAAGAAAATATCAAATGTTACAAAACAGAAAACCTTGAGCAGCTGGGAGTGGAGCGATTAGAAGATGCAGGCGGGGAGTGGGAAGCAGATATCGCTGACGCTTCTTTCGACTCAAGTACGTTGTTTGGCAATCCTTATTAATGCTACAAGACAACATGAATCACAGATTTCGTATCCTGTGGCTTTACATCAAGTAGGAAACGGGAAAGCTCATCCAGGCAAGGAATTACCCATTTGTAGGACCATACATGTAAAAGAATGCATAATCACCAAGGATGTTATAAATTTGAGTGTGTACTCATGTGTACACTGTGACCATGCAGGGAGCCACCATACAAACAGCAGGGAGTAATTGCTCATCATGTTAAGTCCACCTCTCCTTCCAACCTCATCACTTTGACCTTGTTTTCCCCGCTTCACCATCGCCATATATCTTTTATCCACCCTTAACCCCCATGAGACACAAACACCCTGCCTCGCACTAATTCATGCTTATTTGATTCCAATGTAGATCCACTAGTTCGGCCCCCGCGCTATATACTTTTACTACCTCTCCTCTTGTCTGGTTTTAATTAGTGCATCTATAACTCCTGTCACAAACACTCCCTCATTACTCCTCTGAGGGTGTGGACGTGTCTCTATCCAGCCTGGCCCTTCTCTTTAAATATTGATACTCTGATTCTCTCCATATTAGCAAATGGCTGTTGATCACAGACCTTTGCAGGAGTGTGTGTTCGTGCCACAGAACCTTAATGAGGCAGGAGCAGATGAATATTTAATATCCTCAACACATTCCATCACCATAAACGCTTTTATGTGCCCATTAGCCCCGCAGAGATTTCCTGGTGTGTCCTCCCTCTCGCTCACTCCGAGCGGCAATGTCGCCAAATTCTGCTTCTTTGAATACCGGACACATGCGTTTACTTTGTGAGCAACTTGGTCAGCAAGTTCATTTAGTTCGTATAGAGAAAACATAGTGAAAGCTTGTGTTTACAGTTCATAACCTCTGTTATGTTAAACTGATATAAAGCTGACAGAATGACAGTATTGGTGGATCGGTTGGTTTAATCCATTTTGGTCCGGTTGGGTGCAAAAATAATTAGTTGAGCCTTAAGACTGTTGTCATTTATCAAAATTATATATTATGAGGTGGATTCACTGTTGAGTTTATTTTTTTAAACCATAGACTGTATATAAAGATGGACGACATGGCAGCTCCCCAAAAGTGAAGCCAAACATCTTGATCGCCCCTGGTGGCTGGCTGCAGTATAGGTCATTAATCCCGCCCCATTCCTGTTAGCGGATGGGACATGGGCCAAACTAAAAAGTCAAAGTACACATCAAATCAATTTTTTCCAGAGATGGTTTCTGTCATTTTAGTTCTTATGTTGTCTTAATATGTGGTCTGATGTTTGTTCAAGTGTTAATTTTTCAGAAAAGTTTATTTTTAATTAGTTATTTGGAGCTATAAAAAGGGGGTGAGGCGTCATTATTGACAGCTGCTCTGAGGGAAGTAGTTGCAGCCGGAGGCTCGGGAAATGTACGAGAGAGGAGATGTAATTTTAACTTCCCATAACCGTCACCAGTCTGTGTAATAGAATATGTGTTAATTTGATCATAAATGTAGTTATAGAAGTATTATGGTTTGTTGATCTGTCTTTCTAGCCAAACAGCTACCGTGGTGCTAACGTAGCAACTAGGTGGCTAACAAGCTGCGGCCGTGCTCGACTCATGATTGGTCGCTCCCGTATGGGATATTTGGATTCACTTTTGTGCAGTAGGAGGAAGTGGTGACGCAACCTCCATCTATACTGTAGTCTATGGTTTAAACACAGATGGAAATGGTAATTCATTAAATAATGGGTTTTGTTCAAGAAATTGCAGTTTAATTTTTTGTCAATATTAATTATACCCAATATTATGGTTTTTATTCTCCTCTTGATAGTTCAACGGATCCATCTAAAACCTTTATTCCAATAAAACTGAACGTGCTGTGGTTAACATGACATTTGAGTTGTAAGGCAGCAAGGTTAAACTCCCATTTAGGGCTTTTTGCTTGCACTAAATTGCCCCACTTGCAGCAGGAGAATCCACAACAAATTTCATGTAGATTTCTGGCCATGGTTTGAGATATATCAACGTCAATACATTTGAATTAGCAGCTCCATTTACTGTTATTGTTGAGACATAACCAACACACTTGTTTCTCACACTGGACTGAATAATAATCTCACTTTAGCTGTTTTACCAGAAAGGAAAACAAACACGCTTTTAAAATGTGACTGAATGAAGGTGCTGTGACTCACTTTACTGCACTGTATCTTGCACTTAAGCCTTGGGAGTGATGTAAATCTCCATCTGTGGATAGTTGAGCCCCGGAGAAGACTGGAGCTGGGCTGTTTCTTTAATCACTTTTATTAGACACAGGGAGAAAACTTTCTTCACAATATGCGTCTTCAGATTTTTTTTTCCTATTTTTTATGTGTGCTGCCATCCAGAGCACTAAAGCGTGAACACTGCTTTCATGTGTAGAGAGACTACAGCTTCACAGCGAATACTTGTTGAAGTTAGGTACTAACACGCACACACACATCCACTATCTAGGGATGAAAGACAGAGAGCAACAGAAAAGAAATCTGTTGCTACAGCAAGTATTTCTACCGTCACATATTCAGATGACATAAGCATTCAACTGCTTGTGTGTCAATCATGGCTGCACATTCCCCAGGAGGATTAAAGGAGTGTTTGAAACAGAGTGAGTCTTCTGTGTAGGAGGGATGTGTCAAATGGCAGACGTATGGTGTGTGTGTGTGTGTGTGTCCTCGGGGTGAGGGCAGGAATACAGATAAAGTTCCTCTCGCTGCCGGAGTGGAGTGGATGTGATCATGAGTGTGTCAGAGGGAAGTGTGTGTGCTGCGCGGTGCCTGGCTGTGCGTGATAAAGACACAGAGAGGGAGGCTATAGTAAGATGCATACAGGAATTAAAATGGGCATCGGCATATGTGCACAGAAACACTCCTGCTCTCCCGCTCACACACAGTCTGTCGCACTCGCACACATTCTTTTGCTGATTTGCCACTCGGCACACAGCCAGAACACAAGGTGCAAGCTGCAACATTAAAAAACTATTAAGCCATCATTAGTGGCACCGTGGCTGCCCAGTGTAAGGCCTCGAGCCCTGACATTAACAGCAATCTACTGTTATAGCATCCGAACATGCTGTAATGAACCCACTGTGTTTCGGAGATTAGCCACAGCCCATACGCCAGGGATAAGTCAGGCCCCCTTCCCTGCATGCCACCACACAAAGAGAGCCAAGAACAGGGAGGGGTAATAGTAAACAAGTAGTACAAGCCTCAACAGTAGCCGAGTGATTTATATTTGGGGTTTGTAAAGGCACCATATTTTATGATAAACAACTGTTGGGGAAAATGCACAATCAGGATTATTTGTGTGCGAGAGAGAGTGTACTACAGAGAAAGAGTTAGGGTTGGTTCGCAGTGAGAATTAATCTCCCAGCATCTGTTGTTGGTCTTTGATTTATTTAAAAAGGTAAATAAAACATTTTTATGGTCTTCATTAGTTCCACTTTTGAATCCACAATATCCTTAGGTCTACTTCAGAACCAGTTAATTCTTCATTATGCATAATGGATTTTGTCAACTAATTAATTGTTGCCAAGCTATTAATAATGGTACAATCCAATTAGTCATTAAATGTGAAAATTGCATCAGCCGTTTGTAACTGCAATCATTTTGTTTATTTTTTTGGAATCCGGGTGATATTATACAGCAAATTGTATAAGTCTGATTTAATCTGCTCATGGAAAGGGCAATTTCCGAATGGTAAATGGTAAATTGACTTGCATTTAAATAGCACTTCTCTAGTCTTCCGACCACTCAAATCGCTTTATGCTACATGTCAGCATTCACACATTCACACACACATTCATACACTGATGGCAGAGGCTGCATCTGCTCATCAGGATCTAATCTAAATACTCATTCACACAGCGATGGCACAGCCTTCGGGAGCAATTTGGGGTTCAGTATCTTGCCCAAAGACACTTCGACATGCGGACTAGAGGACCGGGGGATCAAACTGCCGATTAGTGGACGACCCGCTCTACCTATGAGCCACAGTCGCCACCTAAAAGAAGCAGCATGCATAATGATGAGCTACTGATGGGAAAAGATTGAAAAGGCCGCATGCTTATGCTTTCAAAAACTGAATGTAACAGATTTTTTATTATAGAGGTAAAGAAATGGATGCCAATTGAGTCAGTTGGGGCTGAAGACTACAAGTTTGGAAAGAAATCTGGGGGTGTAGAGTTAAAAATAAGGGAGCTTACTAGACCTCTGTCGCCTGCTCATTAGACACACACATAACACGCCCGCATTTCCGACCGAACTGACGCCGGTTGAAATGTATTGTGGGTAATTTAGGCACCAGTTTTTGACAAGGAAGAAGAATGGGTGGAATAAAAAAAGAGGATCTCTTGGGTTCTGCAGCACAAATTTTCATCCTTTAAAAAAAAACAAAGTGTCCTGAGTGTACAGTATATATATATATATTTGTGATTTTATAAAATATATGCAAATGTAAGTTACCTTTTTTCCACTACTAAATAGGTATGGTAAACAGATAATCTTACAAGGCTAAACTACACTCAAAGAACAAGCTATGCTAACCTTTCTAGAACATAATTGCAATTTGATGGGGTTTAATCGTGATTAATACCAGAAATTATGTGATTAAAGTAGTCATTTGCAACCTTAATTGAGAGGTAATTACTTAAGAATATTTGGACAATATGATGGATTGATTCTGCATTTCTTTGCTTTAATACCTGCTGATGCAAAAACAATGGCTATAATGTCTATCTAAAACATAATATTTTACCATAAACGATATCCAAAAGTTCTGGATATGGCTCCTAATTGAGAACAACATTAAGTGCATAATCATGTTATTTGACTAAAAACAAGACGCAAAGGCAGGCAGCCCTCAAAACATTTTATAAAAACACAAAGCCCACAGCAGAAACTGTGCTTTGTGTTTGATGTTTCTCTGAGGCTGAAATAAAAGTGAAGTATGTGATGCTTTCCAGATGCTGTGACAGGTATCAGAAGAAGTTAGCCTGATGACCATTACTCATGCTAGAATTAGACTTGGTAAGCAGCTGGCACTAATGTTAGCAGCACCGCAGGTGGGTGGATACTGTATGTATGGTTAGAGATTACAATGCCTGCATACTTGAACACACACACACACACACACACACACACGCCATCAGGCTGTGGTTATAGATAAAGCTAGAGTGGATGGTAGGCTGCCTGCCAGCAGCAGCAGAGTGGTAGCAGGTGACATTCACAAGACACAGACTAAAACAATGGATCTTCATATGTCTACATCCTCATATAAATAAGTGAAGAGCAATAACTTTGCTGATGATTTATGAAACAGTTCTCCGAGCTTTTCTTTGTGTTTTCCAGCAGCTGTGGGTATTTGTATGGGATGTTGTATCTGTGCATGTTGACTATTGTTACACCCCCGCTGAAAGTAATTGTGCTCTTCTCCAGTAGTGACACACGGTGACTGTGAAGTGACATGTTGACATAAAAGAGATTGACATAATCACCCAACTGAACTGAACATTCATT
Organism: Sebastes umbrosus; assembly: GCF_015220745.1. Classification (NCBI taxonomy): domain Eukaryota; kingdom Metazoa; phylum Chordata; class Actinopteri; order Perciformes; family Sebastidae; genus Sebastes; species Sebastes umbrosus. The sequence continues at coordinate 31,007,744 of NC_051269.1, read as the reverse complement.
AGGTCTTCTACTTAATCATTATCATTAAAAGCTATGTACCTTAACTTTGACTATTCTGAATTAGCTTGTGGTAATTTAAAGTCAAATACTTCTTCAGCTACCTCACCAGTTCCTTCACAGTGGTGTAGAATGACCATGTTAATGCTACTCAACCTAAAACCTCCATATGACCCAATATTTTTTATATTGATATTTTGAGTCACTAGTACTGCCAATCCCAATCAACACCACACTCTACAGCACTTTAAAATTCATTGTTTTGGTTTGCATATGGCTGGGACTTAATGGTTCCTAATGGCACTGAAACCAGTGGGCAACTTCCGGGTCTGAAAAGTGAAGCCAGTGCAGAAGTGCCTTAAACTTGCATTCTTTCTAACAGCCAGCAGGGGGCGACTCCTCTGGTTGCAAAAAGAAGTCTGATTGTATAGAAGTCTATGAGGAAATGAGCCTACTTCTCACTTGATTTATTACCTCAGTAAACATTGTAAACATGAGTTTATGGTCTCAATCGCTAGTTTCAAGTCTTCTTCAATACAGCGTGATGTTCATTTAGTAAATTATGGTCCAATTTAGAGTCAAATAGACCATAAAGCAGGGTATGCTTTAGGGCGTGGCAACCTTATGATTGACAGGTCGCTACCACGGCGTTGTCCGGTCTGGGAGTTGTCCACGTTTTTGGCTTACAACTTTAACCCTTTCACAGTGTGTTTTCAGTTCATTAAAGTTAATTGTAACATTTTGGTCGCCTAAAAATGTCTTATTCAGCGTTCGGTTGTACTCAGCTCCACCCTCTCATGTCACTTTTGGTTGCAAAAAAACAACATGGCGACGGCCAAAATTCCAAACTCGAGGCTTCAAAACGTCAGTCCACAAACCAATGGGTGACATCACGGTGACTAAGTCCACTTCTTATATACAGTCTATGATTGAAACCATGCTCAAAGTACAGCTTGTCTTACAGTTGAGGCTGACAAAGTGATTCTGCATCTGTACAGACAATAAAACTCTGTTTTAGGTGACAACATGGCGTTTCCTCCAGCCCCACCTCCAGGCCAAACTTTACATTATTTGCCCCTTTTAATGGTAAAGACATAAGAATAGTAAAGTTGTCTGATTTTCATCAACCCAACTTTTGGTTTTCTGTTGTGGCACAACCTTTGCTGCCTCACAGGTCTGCTAGTGTGTCTATTATTGCACACTAATATAAATGTAAATCTGATAAAACATCATATAAAAAGCTTCTCTATTTCTCTGTAAAAAAAAAACAAAGATATTCACAATATGCCAAGAAATATAAATAAGGGTAAACACACACCCATTCACACATAAGTACACGCAGAGAATACAGTATTCATACAGTATTCATTATCTTATTGTGTGATGCACAGACAGCTTCCTCCATCTGCTGATGGAAGATAAAAGGAAAGAAGCAGAGGAAGAAGAGCGAAATAGGCCACATAAATAATACCGTTAGACATCTTCAATCATGAAGCAGTTATGATATACCCTTCCCCCCACAACCTATCTCACACTTCTCCCCCCACATGCATCCCTGCAGGACAGCGCCACTATGCAGTTCTGTGCCAACAAGCTGGACAAGAAGGACTTCTTTGGCAAGTCGGACCCTTTCATGGTCTTCTACAGGAGCAACGAGGACGGAACGTGAGTGCTCGGTGTGATTTTGTTTTTCGAAAGGTATAGCTGCAAGTGCTGGAACAATATCATAAAGGTTACAGTAACATAATAAAAAATTCAAATGGAAATCATCTGAGGAAGAGGGAGAGGCAATAACGGAGGGAACATTAAGGGAGATACAGTAGAGAGGGATGATAATTATATGTACAGTATGAGAGAAGAGCTGCAGTGGTTACTGAGGCATGCACAACTTAAGAGGCTGCATACGGAGGCAAGTATCCTGTTCTCAACACAGCTCCCATGGCTATGCCTTACATAAATGATTCAAGGAGAGCAAATAGGAAAGAGAAGCAATTAACGTTAAAAAAAAAGCATAAAAGCAAGAATAAAAGAAACAATCTGCATTTTCCATCAATAGGAAAAAATGCTGTCAGTTTCTGAGGCAATTCACACAAGGATGCGCAACACTCCCCCATCTCCTCTCGCCTTTCCCAGAGTGCTGTTCAGCCTCCCCCAAGGGGCTGCGCAGTACTGGCAGCGTCAGCCCTATGTAGCCGAAGATGCTTTAGCAAGTGCTTCATTAGCCGTCTTCCAGCTTTTCTCAGTTTTTTTCTTGATACATAACAGGGTGGGAAATGGATCCCCACAGATGTGCTAGGAGTATCTGTTGTTGGTGCCAAAGGGGGGTACAAATTAGAAGTCGGTGCAACTAAAGGACTAACATGGTTTTAAAAGGCTCGAGGCACTTAGCGGAGCACAAGTAATCCAAGGATTTGGGTGAAAAAAAAAAGAAAAAAATGTGATACGCCTAGTTGCTTTTTGAGAGGATATTTGGGGAGTATTTGATAGGAATTTATATCTCTCTGCTCTGTGAAGCATTTCGGATATCAGAGAAATCCATTTGCATATCATTGTCACACTTGAGGTCAAGGGAAAGGATTTAAAAGCCAGACTGAAATATCAAATTATTCTCTGTGGTCTCAAACACAATATAGCTGGGAGACAGGCCAAGTGGTAAACAAAGCTGGGTGCAGCCCTATTTAAAGCATCTCTCCCGTCACTGAGGGATTTGACATTGTCTTTCCTGTTACCTCCGTCTCTTCAGTTGCTACTCCTCCCCTCATTTGCATATTTATCTCTCTCCCTGGCTCGTGTAATTAACAAATAATATTGCAGTTTCTTTCTCTGCCTCTTTTTGAACATATCTTTTCCTTACCTCCCCCCTCCTCTACTGTAGGTTTACTATCTGCCATAAAACAGAGGTGGTGAAGAACACATTGAATCCAGTGTGGCAGCCTTTCACTATCCCAGTGCGAGCGCTCTGCAATGGAGACTACGACAGGTACGACCTCCCCCCTGCCTGTTCTTTACACCTTCTGATCCCCACAGCTTCTGGTTGTCCTTTCACTGCCGGCTCCATTCAACCTCTCTATCTCTACCTAATCACACACACACACACATATATAGGAAAACGTGCACACACACACACACACATCTTGAATAGTCTACTCTATATAATGTTGACCCCATCTTCTGCCTTCATTGATTTCTGTTGGCTCAATCTATCGACTGCCTTCATGGCTCTAATGAAAACCTCTCTGACTGACAAACTGCGTACTGATGGCAGCCATTACTACACCCCCGAGCGTTGATAAGTTTAACCAGCAGAAATCAATTCAACATGGGGCAGCGTTAAGCCTCCAATTCCTTCTACCGTCACATTGTTTCTGCTGCTGTGTGCTTAGGACATCCCTCGGTATCGATCTTTGCTAGAGTAGGCACAATGAGCCTCTCTAATCTCCAATGACCTCCTTGTGGGGTTTCTGTTATCAACGTTATTCTTCTTAGATAGAATCTCTGAGCCATATACATGTACTATTATAAGACTTACAATTAGTTGCATTTATAGTGTGTGTAAACTGACCGTTCACTAAAGGGAATGGTCAGTTGATTAATGTTAGGGGTGCGAAACAAAGAACCTGCTACAGCCTGGTCAGTTGGGATCTCCCAGGAGGGTTAATGCGTTAAAGAAATTAGTGGCGTTAAAACGAATTTGCGTTAACGTGTTATTATGGCGTTAACTCTGAATGCCCTACTCTTAATATAATTTGGTCTATTTATCACCGCTTTACTTTAGGGCTGGGTAATATGACGATATATATCGTCAAAATTATATAAAAATGTCTATCATATATATTTTTCTATATCGCTTCTATCTCCATAAAGGCTAGGCCGAAAATTTAATCCTGTTTTTTATCTGTAATTTCAACAAAAAATGTTGTTCATTCAGACAAATGTTCATTTTGCACTCAAGTTCTTTAAATGAGAAAATATTCTACTTTTCATTTAAGTATAAAATTCACACAGGAGTATGTGAAAATAGGCTTTACCATACGGTTATTTCATATAAACCAGAAAACATGCTATATCGTGATGTATATCGTTATCGAGATATGAAATGACCTATATCGTGATATCGTGGCCATATCGTCCAGCCTTACTTTACTTTTTAGATCACATTACTGACTAAATATCTAAAATAATGCTGGGTTGCTCTTCCCAGTTGGCTCATAATTAATGTAGACATGTTGTGTCACGAGGGAATATGAATTCAGTTCTCTCCGAGCGTATCTGCCTGACTCTAATTTAGACAGTGCTGGGAAGAAAAAACAAGCTAAATCATGAAGGAGCTGCGAGATGAAAAAGGAGTGACAGACAGATTACTTTCGTGGGGGGAAAATATTTCATGTGGCATTCTGTATCTTTTTTCTTCCTCTCCCCCTTCTTCTCGTCTCTCTGTCACACAAAGGTGTCTGTCCCGTCTTCTTTGTATGCAGTCAAACTAATTACTGAGAATGCCGAGAACCTGGTGTGTGCTCAGAAAGCTCAAACAAATCCCAAACAGACAGACGGGAACAGAGCTATTGATGAGGTCGTCTCAGGAAGTATTCGATACTTGGGAAATATTAGGTGAATTTGTGTGAGCCGACCAATCACACATGAGCCCAAGAAGGGGTCACTTTCCTGTCGGAGCCAATCATACACAAGGGACTGAGCTGGGCATCAAAGGTACTGCTTTCCTGTGCCATGCAAACATGCGCACACATGACTTGAGTATAATATAATGTGTCATGCCACGAGCTGAAACAGACGGAAATTCTGCAAGTTTTGAAATATCACCAAGACAGCACTATAAACAGGTTATATACTTGTGCGTGGGTGAGGAATAAACTTTGTGTCACTGTTTTTTGTGTCCATATTTCTATGAGGGGGGAGTGGGAAAGTCCGTCTGTCTGTCGTTTTAATCATATAGTTCTTAAGAGCAACTAATACATTGATTTTTTTTCAACCTCTGCGATGGTACATTTTCATCCAATCTGTATTCATGCAAGAGTCATGACTCTTAAGGCTGTCAATTCTCTTGATTATTGTTTACATCCATCAACTGATGGAAAGCTTCAAGTGAAAAGTGTGAATGTGGCGCCCAATAAATCAGTTCCGACCAATTTATCTTTCAAAAGTCTATGTTTAAATGAATAAGAGAGCGGAGACGGCCATACTGTTTCCTGTTTCCAAAGAGTTCTTGTCAAAGACTGACGTCCAAATGTCCACCCTAACAGACTCCTGTTATACGTATCGTGACATGCTCTCCATCATCATGTCAAGCGAGACGTGACTTAAGACTTCGATTGCTTCCGTGGAGATGAATTGAAGTATTTTTTCTAAATGGTTCTTCACTGTATTGATATTGGCAACTTGTGCAAGTTACATACAATAGGCTTTCTATCTATAAATCGTGAGAAGAGCAAATTTGTGCGGAAATGAATGTTCCTAATTTTTTGCTGCCATTTCCATATCACCTTATATTATCTTGAAAAGTTAAATCACAACTCATGAAACACAACTTCATTTTATGCATGTGTTATTGAAAACATATATACATGTTAATTAGGGATGCATCGATCCAACTTTTTCAGTCCCGATACCGACACCTGGGCTTTGGGTATCGGCCTATACTGAGTACCAATCTGATACCAGTGTTTATTACACAGCTTTGTTGAATATTCGATTGTGATTGGTCAATCACGGCGTTCTGCGGTCTGTTATTTCTTTATAGCAGACCGTTGCTACAGAATGGGCGCAGTTCTGATCTCGGACTCTGGCGGACCGTTTTTGTGTCAAATTGTTGATTTCTTAAAAGGGACTGTTTGTAACTTCTTACACGTATAAATCACCCAGGTCGGTGTCTTGGCAATAGAAATCTTCAAAATTAACAGGAATTACAATTCAGGTGTAAACCTTTTTAATGCAGCAACATATTGGTCAAAACTTAAACATGAATTACAATTACAGTATATAAAGTTTATAGTATATAAACAGAGTTGAATTGAATAGATCGGCTCCATTGTTACCAATACCCGATCCAGCTATTTGAGTCAGTATCGGCCCAATATCCGATCCGGTATCGGTACATCCCTAATGTTAAATACTTTATAAATGAGACCAAATAAATGCATTTAGGTGGAGTTAACAAGCGCTTGTTTTTTTCCCTCTCATCAGTAAAACAAACAGAATGTACACTAAGCTTTCATATTACCTTCAATGTTATAAGTAGGCTACAATTATCAGAACAATCCGAACCATCATGCTCCCTTATGTGGCTCAAAGGTGTACTGTGGATACAAATGTTAATTTAAAGACTAGGGAAGAAATTATGCAAATTGATTTGGCAACCCTGATAAAATCTCCTGTGACCCACCTGTGGGTCCCGACCCAGTCTTTGGGAAGGATGGTATAAAAAGTATGGTTGGTATAAAGAGTGAAATTTATCCTTTATATGTGATGCTCAACACTGCTAATGTTTATATTCACATCGTAGATTTTGCATATTATAACAAACAAATCCAAATAATTGGCTCTCGAAGTCTGCAGAAGGTCAACTCGAGGATCCTTGTGGACTCAAGTAAATAAATTGTGGTAATGGAGAGCCCTCGACACTGACAGGGGACGCGGGGAAGTCTGGACTCAGTCGAAAACTCACACAGCCTCTGGATTTAAAGGACACGAGTTAGTTTCCGTAAATATTGACTACGAGGAGTTGAAAACATCGAGATAAAAAATGATTAGTGCCGCTAATTCTCCTGTCGGATGCCATTAAACCATTGAAGAAGAAGACATTTTCAGTGTTTCCACTCAGGTTTTTTTTATTTATTTATTTATATATTTATTAATATGAGCTTCGGTGACTTCTCTACATGCTTTGTCCCCAAGTCTGAGGACTCAGCGTCTCTACTTGCTAAATTATAAATAGTATGAGTTACACAAGATGCAGATTACTTGTATAAGAAGCATTGCTGTGTTTATTGCTGTTGTATCTGGGTGGAGAGGCGGTGACTGTGGCTCCAGCTGCTGGTTATCGGAGTTGGCACTCAGTCTACTCTCTCTCGCTCCAGCACATGTTGGAGAGGGCATCGAAGCACCTCTATCTGTTGAGAGTAGTAGCTGCTCAAGTATGTCAGTGGATGACCTACTGCTGATTTTACTTTGCTCTAATTAGATGAGCGCTTTAGTTTGGAAGTGTTCCTCTCGTTAGATGCACTAAAGGGCAAAAGGAACAGTCGGAATTCAACAAAGGGCGTTTCCAAAAGGGCCACTCCGCTCTCCAAACATCTAAAGGAACAAAAGGGAGGAAGACGCAGCGTCTCTGCTAAAAGAGAGCTGATTGCATGACTTTCTTTCTCTCTCTCTCTCTCTCTCGGGCCAGACAAATAAGCATTGGTACACAGACACCTGGAAATAGTGCTGCTGCACTCTATTCTTCCTGCTGAAGCAAAGTGCCATTAACTCTGATAGGCTTTAAATGTGAGATCCATTTTTATCTATGGCACTCTCAAGTCAGAAAATGGAAAATACACTTTATATTTCAGATCCATGGTGTCTCTCTCTCAGTGACAGTCTTGTATCCTAAAACAGTGAAAGTCCCTGTGGGACATGGATGGAAGTGACTGTAAAGATCTCACTGACAGCTGCACCTCATTTGGGCTGACTGTCTGTCCATTCAGTCTTCAGTCTGTCTTTGTTAGGGCCAGTGTATTTTTGCATGGTCAGTTTTTTAAGTGCTGTCACAAAAACAAGGATGTGCAACCAAACCAGTTTCCAAGTCAAATCCTTAACTCACTTAAAAATAGATAAACTTCTTAATACATTTGAAAACTTTTCTTTGCCAGAAATGATTTAGGTGTGGTGCTGGTCTGCTTGGACTTTAACACCATTGACTCATGACTTCATTTGGACTTGAGCGTTTTGACTTGAAAATACCTGATACTTTCCTCCAAGCCCAAAGATTAAAAAGTATGTTATTTAAAAAGTGTGCCCCGAAGCAATCATTTCCTGAAACAACTAACATTAACGCTATTTATTCCCACCAAGTCGACACTTAATTCCCCAGATCCAGCATCCAATCAAGATGCAGGAGAGAACCATCAAAGACTAACGTTACATTACTGAGTGCCAGTTGGAAAAAAATTATACCGATAATTTTGTGGCGGTCGCCAAGAAAAAACGAATTGCAGTATGCAAAATGTGCGGGTTGAAAATACAGACAGAGACGCTAATGGCATTACATTTGGTGAATAGCACATTATGACTTCTTTGGACTCAAAACTCAAAGTTTAGGACTTGGGACTTGAGGGCGAAGACTTGAGACTTACTTGTGACTTGCAAAATAATGCTCCTCTGTTGGTCTGACTGCTGTTGGACTACAGTAAAAAAAAAAATACCTTCACATTTCTCAAATACAACCTGGCAACGTAATGAGCGTGACCAAAAAGCTCTATGTCTTATGACCATTAGAGATCTATTGATCCAATACATCCCATTGGTACCTGAGGCGTACCCGATCTCATCAAGTAGAAGAGGTATCGGCCATATCGGTCGTTGTTAAAACCTTCACGAACAATATAATTCCCATAAGGAATAAATGGTGTATGAGCCTGTCCTCTTATAATGTAGCCTAGTTAAGAAGTGAAGTGTAGTTACAGCCTCATTTTACCCTTCACATAAAATGATCCCTAACAGTTTCACATAGTACGTGCAGGATATAGATTTTAGATAGAAAAAAAAAGAGCACTGGTATTGGATCAGCTCCTGGTGTCTATAATATCTACAATATGATTAGTTTTTGTATCTGTATTAGGACAGCAAAAGTGGGACCAGTGCATCCCTAACAACAACTATAACAAAGAACAGGATTTGTGTTTTTGGTATTAACTTTTCATTATAGAGAAAAATACATATATAATGTTAAATTCTTCTGCTGCAAAGGCAACATCCACAACAATATGCAGCCACACTGAACAAAATCTAAAAAGGTTACTGGACCGTGCACGATCGTTGCTGCATTAAATCTGTCCTCGGCAAAGTGTTGCTTGTTATTGCTAGGAAACAACATCCCAAAATCCCAGATCTGAAGCATCGCCAGAGGCTATCTGTCGACCATATTTTAGATCTGTTGATAACCTTTTAGAATATCTTGCGAACACAGACGAGGATAAAAACCTGTCTACCTTCCAACTGGATGGCGCAGTGATTAGACAGACTGTCTTTCAAATGGCAGGATGCAGCAGAGTCTCTGGTGACAGCGAGCAAAAATACATACATACGCACTCAGCTCTGGAAGACTACATTTTGGCAAAGAAGAGGAGAGTAGAAGGAAGGAAAGCAAAGTAGGGATAAGGGAGGAGGGAGGAGGAGAAATGAAGGAGAGGAGAATAACTGATCACAGGCAGCAAAGTATACTTGCAGTGTTACAGAAGGAAAAACAGAAATCCAATATGTCAAAGTTCCAGACGAGTAAGTCAAGGAGAAGAGGATGAGGGAGTGTGAAGAGAGAGGAGGGAAACAGAAGGTGCTTCCAAGTTGTTGTATAATGGAAATTTAAATCCCCTCCATCTCTCTACTGTATGTACTGTATACATCCTCCCTGTATACGGCGTTTCCTCTGTGTAGGTGGTACATAAGGTATATACTCTTATATGCTGATTAAAAACATCAAAAGGATCCATTCTTCTTCATTAACATGCCAGCCCAGGTGACTCACGCGTCGTCTATTTCCGTCTCTGGCAAAAGATCACAGACGGATCTGTGTCATTGGAGCTGAAGAATTGTTCAGTGTCAAATGCAGTCTCCCTTCTTTCCCCTCAATTATATGCACCTTCATTACGGAAGATGAGTCATGTTTATTAAAGATGCCTTGGAATAGTAGCGGAGGATATCTGCGGCAGATTAGTTTTGGAGTGTATATTGTTGTGAGAGCTCGAGGGGCCACTCAAGGATCTGAGTCCCTTTGATGCAGCTGTAAGTCTGGATTGGAAATAAAATGATGGTGAATGCTTTGAGCCGGTATGATGACGGCTTCCTGGTACTCTGAGTAACGGCGTGCATTAAAACTTGCACTTAGCACTCGATGGATCGGTCAGGGGAAAGGAAGACTGACTATTTTCTCTGCCTTACCTTCTCCATTTCCGCTGTATCTATCTTACCTCTACCTATTCCCTCTTTATTTCCACGTTGGAAGAGAAGCATCATTTCTACCGCCTAGGTGCACATTTTCTCTCCCGCAGCCTTGAAGATAACCTCAAAAGAACAAACTGTCACCACAAAACGACAGGGGCCAGGTGGCAGGGAGGAAGTTGGGCTTATTTCAGGCATCTTTCTATTCCTCCGTGTCGGGAGAGGAGTCTCTGATGTGCCGCTTGCTTCCATATTCTTTGGATCTGGGCTGGTGTCAGAACTCGTGAAAGACGAAGTGGGGAGGAGAGGGTAGACATGGGGGTGAGATCAATGTGACTCAGGAGTGAAAGTGCCAAAAAAAAAGTTTTGTTTTTTTTCTTCTTCTTCTTCTTCACTCTGCAGGGACATTGTTTCTGCTGCATTTGTGTAAAATGTCATCAGTGTCTTTTTTTTTCTGATGTTCTTCTGAACGGTTGGAAGTTAACATGTGCTGCAGTTTGCGAGTTGCGATTTTTGGAGTGAGTGCTTTACACAAGTTGACTTTTTGTCGTGCAACGTGCAGCCAGCTGCTCAGCCTTGTTCTGAAGCTGGCAAGCATCCCAGATTTAGAACAACGTGACAACCGTTTTAATTGATTTTAGGGATCCCTTAGCACCATTTCAAAACACTTAACTTTTAAATGAAATTATATCAAAGGACTCAAGTATAATATTTAAAATTCTGTTGTTTGAGAGACCTATAATTACTTAAGATCCACTGAATCATTCAGTTATTAACACATCAACCTGAACTCTTTTAGATAGACGCATAAATAAACTTCCTCAGTGGTTCTTCTCCTTGTACAGCTCAACAGTGATGATGAGCCTCGTGTTTCTGGCACTGAAAACTCTAAGGCTCAAAGGGTTGACATGAAACAGGAGCACACACCTGTGGCTGCCGTCTCCTGTCCTTGTTAATTACAAAAGCCTTAATGACGCTAATGAAGTTGTTGCTGAGGAGAGTGGTTATTTTTCCCCAGCGTGATGACATCTTAGCACCTACATTATTCAGACAAGCACTGTATTCCCTAAATGTTCTGATAAATGTTACATGTTGGCCCCGTGGTTGAAGCGAAACACCAAAAGTTATTTTTTCCTTTAATTTCTTTCTTTTTAGACAACATTCTTGCGTATAGCGCGACAACCAATGTCGCAGAATTAGGGCTGTCAATCGATTAAAATATTGAATCATGATTAATCGCACATTTTTTATCTGTTCAAAGTGTACCTTAAAGGGAGATTTGTCAAGTTTTCAATACTCTTATCAACATGGGAGTGGGCAAATATGCTTGCTTTCTGAAAATGTATGTATATATGTATTATTGGAAATGAATTAACAAAACCATGACAAATATTGTCCAGAAACCCTCACAGGCACTGCAGTTAGCATAAAAAATATGCTCAAATCATAACATGGCAAGCTGCAGCCCAACAGACAACAACAGCTGTCAGTGTGTCAGTGTGCTGACTTGACTATGACTTGCCCCAAACCAAATGCGATTATCATATACTGGGCAAGTCTGTAAAGGGGAGACTCGTGGGTACCCATAGAACACATTTTCATTCACATATCTTGAGATCAGAGGTCAAGAGACCCCTTTGAAAATGGCCATGCCAGTTTTTCCTCGCTAAAATCTAGCGTAAGTTTGGAGCGTTATTTAACCTCCTTTGCAACAAGCTAGTATGACATGGTTGGTACCACTGGATTCTAGTTTAATATGGTACCAGTATCTTCACTCTAGCTTTAAAACTGAGCCCGCTACAACCTAGAAATCGCAAGTTGCATTTATGCGTTAAAGAAATTAGTGGCGTTAAAACAAATTATTATCGCGTTAACTCTGACAGCCCTACGCAGAATATTTTAAAAGGTATCATTTGACCACTGGTAGTGCCGTGGAGCAATGTTTTTACAAGTGTGTGTTTGTATTCTGCAAGCACGTGGCGGGAAAATCCTGTGTGCCAACAAAGGAAGTGAAGAAGAAGACTGCTAGCAAGTCAAAATTTATGTAAACCATGTACAAAATAAAACATTAATAAAAATCAGCTTTGCAAATGCTCTATGGAGGAAGGAGATGCACTAAACACATTTGTTAGACCTCAAAGATAAACACATCATATATATAAATCTGTCTCATGAACTGCATTGAGGTTATAAAGTGTTGAATGGCACAAAACTTCCTATAGCTGAATGAAGGCAATTCTGAAGTTCACCTATTTGGCCCACCTGACTCCATTAAAGTGATTATGCCAACAGTCTTGGCAACCTGTCCATCCTTGTTAACTGTAAACTGTGTGTGGAACAGCATCAGATCTGCCCCCTCCATTGACTCTTTTAAGTCCAGGCTCAAAACCTTTACTCTCTATCCTCCTGATGTGGCTGACTCATGCCCATGTGTTGTTTATTTATGCCCATGAGCAGCTGTGAATTGATGTTTCTTCCATTTATGATTTCAGCTACCTGCTGGTCTAGACAGCACTTCGATCAACGTGGGTTGTTTTTAAATGTGCTTTATAAATAAATTTGACTTTTGGCAATGTAGTTTGGTGAGAAACACTGAATGTAAATATAACTTTTGTTTGTTTAAAAGAAACTCCAAAGGGTTCATCATTGCTGTGCCTCAGAGGTCATTTTGTAGCAGCAGAAAATAGACATTGGCGAGCTACAATGGTTGTAAATTGGTCTGATGCCGAAACTGGAGAACTGCTCTCTCTCTCTCTCTCCATGCCGAGGACCAAATAACAAGACAGTTTGGCAGCAGTAAACAATCTCTCACCTTGCAGAACGTAAGTTTCTGCCCCGACTAGTCTTGTGTGAACATCGCCAAAGCCTTGCCACGCCGTCATAGCAGTACTGTTATGTTTGAACAACGCTGAACAATATGGAGCCAATGTGGAAGTTTAAGAGATCAGTGCACCCAGCAAAGTCTCAGATTACTTTCTCTCCATCTTGTTTGAATTAGTTCATTTTTGGTGAATGGCACAATGATTATTTTATGCATTGAACTGAATGATGTTCAAATACAGTAAGGTGATACAGTACAGTTGTTGCATGGTATCTTGACCTACCAAAAGATCTATTAGTAGCTGTTCTGAAGCTTTTTTCTGAGCACTTTTTCGGGACTTCTCCTCCTAGTTGGCTTAAAAGTTGTAACTCCATGATAACTGGGTGAGCTCCATATGCTAGGGAAGATCATGATATGATTGAAAGCTCCAGAAAAATCTAACCTGATTATTATGTGTGTCTGATTTTTTTCCCCAGAACAATCAAGGTGGAGGTGTACGATTGGGACAGAGATGGCAGGTGAGTGTGATTGTAATCTTCAATTAAACAAATATGAACTCAAACGAGAGCTAAGTTTAAGGTTAAAGTTTTTCAGAAATATTTCAGATAATTTGTCACAAAGTTCCATTTTGTCCCCGACATCTGTCCTGTTGTTTGTAACTGACATATTTTTCACTGGTGCTTCTCTCTTTTTATTCATTTTCCCAGCCATGACTTCATTGGGGATTTTACGACCAGCTACCGAGAGCTAGCTCGAGGGCAGAGCCAGTTCAATGTGTACGAGGTGAGTAATGCCAGTGTTTTCATAGTTCAACAACACGTCTGTCGGCTGCTGAGATCTGGAATTCCCTCTACGCGGCACGTCTTGGATCTTATTTCTGACACGAGTGACATTTCTGTCCCTCACATCACTGTTGCATTGTTTCCCATTACTCCAGCACATTCCTCCCCATCTTCATCTCCTGCGGCAAAACAATACATTTATTCAAGAGTTACAAAAAACATGTAGAAAAAGTTATTCCATACATTTATATGGTACAGTATTGTGCTTTTTTCTCCACCTCCTCCTAGCAGTTAAACATCCAATTAAAAATGTATTCTGCCCAAGTTATTCATTTGTTATTAGATTTATTTTGCCACTATAATAACCTGGATGCTGACACACACAGAAAGGGAGCTCTAAGCAGCAGCAGCATGAAACAGGATTAATAGGAAAACAATCCAGGGATTTAGAATGATAATAGCTATTCCTCAATACTTCTCATGGGATAGCTTAACGTGTCTCATAATAGCACACAACACAGCTCTGTATGCAAATTACAAACCAAACTCATTTAAATGTCCCAGAATCCAAAGGTGATGGGCACGGCCTGAAAATGACATAGACGTGTCCTGTGTTTATCAAAATCACTATTTATTTTGTCTAGAGCAGAATATGTTACGTTCATTTATGGAAATGTTTCTGTTGTAAGATTATGAGTATGAAGGCTACCATTGAACATTAACGCTTGTAAAAAAATAAATAAAATAAAATAAAAAACTAGGGCTGTCAATCAATTTAAATATTTAATCGCGATTAATCACAAATGTTTTATTTGCTCAAAATGGAGATTTGCCAAGTATTTAATTCTCTTATCAACATGGGAGAGGGCAAATATGCTTGCTTTATGCAAATGTATGTTTATATTTATTATTGGAAATCAATTAATAAGACAAAACTATGACATATATTGTCCAGAAACCCTCACAGGTACTGCATTTAGCATAACAAATATGCTCAAATCATAACATGGCAAACTCAAGCCCAACAGACAACAGCTATCAGTGTGTCAGTGTGCTGACCTGACTATGACTTGCCCCAAACCAAATGCGATTATCATATACTGGGCAAGTCTGTAAAGGGGAGACTCGTGGGTACCCATAGAACCCATTTTCATTCACATATCTTGAGATCAGAGGTCAAGGCATCCCTTTGAAAATGGCCATGCCAGTTTTTCCTCACAAAACTTTAGTTGAATTTCCCTTTCATTTACTCAATTGACATTTGACGAAAATTAGTTTTAATCATGGAACCAAGCCAACCAGCTACAAGTTGAATCGTGACCATAAAACATTTGATTTAGAGCAAAAAAAACATTGGAAAACGGAAAAAAAGGCAACGATACAAGGCGTCGTACATAATTATTTTAAGACTAAGGGAACTACTTATCCCATAAACCACTGCAAATGGCCACCTCTGGAAACTCCCCAAAAAAGTTTAAACTAACCCTTGTCGATATAAAATTAAGACAGATTCAGAACTGCATGCCTTATTTCTCTCCTCACATGTTTTCAGAAACACATTTCAGTGAAGTATTTTTGAAATAAGAGAAAGTTTCCAAACGAGCCGCCGTGTTGGCCCGGTGTGAAATCTGGGAGCAGACCATGAAGCAGCACATACGAGCATGCACCCTCACCAACCATTCGCAGGTGTGGTTAACAGTTCCATGATAACAGCAAGTTCCACCAATCAGAGATGTCGCTGTTACACTTAGGATTGTGGGTAGTGTGATACCTTTCCGTGACATTGTAAATAAAACATTTTTTTCTGATATCATACGGACTTGTGGCTTCTACAGGATCATATACCATCGTTTCACAAGCTCGTGGAAAGTCTACCTTGGATGGTTACGACATAATAGCTAATAATTAAAATCCCGATTCAGAATATATGAATGGGATTTTCACTTCCGGAGCCTCACTGTTGAGCTCTATACCTTCAAGTTTGTGGTTTGGTGGCCTTCAGCCGAAGGACAAATACCTGTCTTTTGGATGTCAGCTCCATTATACGCTACTCTTGATTCCTCTCTACCTCCCAGTGAGACTGAAAGGCCCTTTAGTTTTTGCATCAGCAGATTGTTCAGTGTGTCAGACAAATTGCCATCCCTCCATGTTAAATTAGGGGCTGTCACTTTCATGCCTAGCAGCCATAGAGGTTCGAGGTAATGAGCTGAGACGTCTTTGGTCTTTGGATTGACATTTTCTCTCTCGTTCTGGAGCCGGTAGAATACCGGTACAGTAAATGTAAATCTCGAGGCTTAAGCCTGTCTCACCCATCGATTCTTTGCAGCCTCACATTTGTGTTTGAATTTTCAAACTTGTCCCCTGTAATGGTGACATGTTGACATGTAGAAGATACTCAAGATAAAGTGTTTCTATATTCTTACATGAGCTAAAACACATCTGTTACTTCATGCACACACACATCCTCTCTCACCATCTTTATTGTCCTCTCTGTCACTTGGACGGACAAACTGCACACATCTATGTGATGGCATTCGCTTCTCCTCATGACGCCCACATACACGCCTTCGTTACACTTGTTGTTGTAAAACTACAAGATGTGAATGTGTGTAAAAGAGAGTGAGATGAGTAATGGAAATTCTAATTCAATGTGTGTAAAAATACATAGTTGCTAGCCAAATCTAGCAAACAAGGAATTACAGGGTGTTTTATAATTAGACGCTAGTAATGCAGTTGGATGGTTGACTGTTGTTTCAGAGTCTGAATAAAATGAGCCCAGCCTAGGGAAACACGTTTTTATGGCAGATTTCATTAAGATGAAATTTTTAAATTGTTTTGGCACATGCCTGTTAAATTTAATAGGTTAGATTATTTTAAATTAATATTATACTTTACTTACTTTACTCCTACTTAATTATTGTAAGGTGTGGTTCGTTTAGGCGGCTGTGAACGCAGTAATCATACTCTGGTGCGGACCTAAACAACCGGTGCAAGAGATGGTCTCGGACCGTTTCCAAGCCAACAGAAACGCAGGTTGCCTGTGTTGGCATTTGTTGAGATGGACCCAGGTACATGACAGACCTGGACTTCTGCAGAAGTCCGATAATTGCTTGACATCTGGGCTGAAGAGAACATACAGAATATGATAAATAAAGTCCACAAAAATAGAGTCTATTATTTCCTGCACAGAAGTAGCAGCTCTCGAAAAAAAAAAGACCAATTTGCACCTTCGTACACGCCCTCGGCAAATCATTTTTTATTTGGACGCTTTAATTTGTGCACTGTGAAACCAGACGAACCAGACTAAATAGAAAACGAACCAAAAGTATCAATGTCACTCTGATTCGGACAAGCCAAGCGGACTATGGCTTGTGAAAGCGCCCTAAAACAACAATTCAAAAGTTGTCTTACTGACCCTGGTTTACACACCTGTATACAGTACGTGTATATATAGTAATTTGTATTTTATGTACAAATATGTATGGATTTATCATGTAATCTTTTATATGAAATAAGTATGCATTATATGATATAGTAATATGTTTGCTTGAAAGCCACAATATTAATTCTAAGCAGTTTCTTTGGCTAATTTTCATTTTAGATCACCTGTACCTCTTGTTTTTTTAGGTGATTAATACAAAGAAGAAAATGAAGAAAAAGAAATATGTCAACTCTGGGACAGTGAGTATGGCTCCAGCAGCAGGACTGGCACTGTGCCTCTTTTTTTCTGCTCCACACCTACCTCTCTTCTGTTAAATGATTCCCCCTTTAATTATATCACACTAGTGTTGGCTCCTTAGGAGAAGATGCCAATCTGTGCTTTCCATGTTGTGAAAAAAGAAGAAGTAGATTTCCTCATTAATTATCGTATCACACACCAATTCATTAGAACATTTGGTAAAAAGCAATGAAATAAGCTTTGTTGATTCAGTTACTTAATCATTATATACTACAGTCGATGGTACTCTAGGTGATTATGCAAGATGTACTTTGTGGCAGTTAAGTATGTAAATGGGACAAAACGAAAGATGACGGCGCTGCAGAACTAGAAGGACATAAGATCTGAGAGATCAGACTAGGCGACACCAACGTCCAATTGAGACACCAATTTTCACAGGACTTAGCCAGCAGTGTGGGCATGTGCACGTAATGCATACAAATGCATCTCATCATCTCTTCAAACTTGTCCTCTGGCAATGTAAATGAATCAGTCATCGGAAACCAGCCGCCTCGCATCTTTTTCTAAAGTGTTTGTGTCAAGTGTTGAACCATGACAAGCTGTTTCATTCAGGTCATTACCACCGGGTTTAATCAAATGTTTCTCCTGCTCTTTAATTCCAGGTGACCCTGCTCTCGTTCTCAGTGGAGTCAGAGTTCACGTTCCTAGATTACATCAAAGGAGGGTGAGTGACTGGCTGCATACATAAAGAAACCATGAAATGGCCTCTTTACCTTCTTGTATGACTGTGATTCCTGTTAAAACAAACAAACACGATTTGATTTTTAAGTGTAAGCAAATGGAACATCAGCTGGGGAGAGAAATTATGTTTGATTTGATATAAGGGGCAGAGATCAGGGACTAGTTAAAAACACTGTTGCGTTTTATTAGGGGTGTAAGAAAATATTGAAAATATCGAGTATCGCGATATTTTGTTTTGAGATACTATACTCTCCTTTCAGCTCTATTTTGTTCTCCACCAACTCCCAAGAAAAATATCCAGTTCTTTAGCTGCTAAAGGCTCCCTTACACTGTATGTTCACCAGGTAGTTGCTAACATTATGCTAGGCAGGGAGCATACACTGGGTTTATCAGAGCTTTCACTGAAAACAGCTGCTTGCTTGAAACAACGCTGATGAGAGTGGTGAGATTGAACTAAACAAGTATAGTCGCAGGCTGTAAAACCTAAAAAAAATTAGCTGAAACTAGGGCTGCACGACATTGGAAAAAAAATTATATTGCAATATTTTTTTCCTGTGATTTATATGTTGAGATATGAAAGAAATACAGGAATATGTCCCCTAAATTTTGTAGGCAATATTTTAAAGTTAAATGCATCAATCTGGTGCACTTTGAGAGCAAAATTAAGAGACTACATAAACAATTTTGTGCTCTAGTAAACAATTGTGTGCTCTAGTAAAAAAATTGAATCATAAACACATTGGTTGTATAGATATGAATAATGATGACATGGCAAAAAAGTTTTCAAAATGGGTCGGGTGGGCTGCCAACATCACCGCAGATCCCTCGCACTGACGGCAGTCACGCTAGGGAGCCCCGTCCCTCCCTGCAGGGAGAGAAGGTGCAACGAGCGCTAAGTCCAGAGCCCCGGGAAGTGGCGAGGTCCGGGCGAGGGGCGCTGTAAAGCTTATGGTCTGAGCCACGTGCCACCTTCACTGCAGGACTTACAAAGCCGACCTACTGTAGCCATACATGGCTCACATGGAGGAAATGGGCCAACGGGGAGAGGATCCTCCTACCCCGAGCGACCGTCTCTGACCCGCCGAGTTGAACCCCCGGGTAGATGCGGACACCAATTGTTAAATTCGTTAAATATAGACTGTTCATTAAGAAAATGTGGCGGGTCTGCCTAGACTGTAATTAATGGGAAGCACTGGATTAGTCGTGGAAAATGAGAACTGTGGGAGTTTTCCTTTTGTATCAACTAGCAAAAAAGTTGTAGCATAGATCGTGCAGCCCCAGTTGAGACACGCTAAAACACTCATATAGTCATTTGAGCAATTGTTAATAGGAAAATTGTGCCTACTGCAGCTTTAAAAGGATAATTTTGATTAACTGTCGATAGCAATGATGACCAGAACTACAGTACTAAAATAATAATGAAGTTGTAAAAGTACTATCCTTTAAGGATTAATGGCACATGCAAACTATTATAGAAAGTCGTCTTGATAGTGAATTACTGATAATGACAAGTATAATATATCGGTCTTCATTAAAATGACATTAAAATACATATCTCTGTCCCCTTATCTTTCATGTAGTGACACCATTAGCACTTAACTCTGTTAATCTGATTAATAAATTCACAGTAGGTGCTGTCTGTAGTATTATTAAAGTGCCAAATATATTGTGAATGAGCTAGCTAAGGCCAAACTGTCTGCGCAGCGGGTACCAGCCCTTCGACCTCAGTTTAGTTTTAGAGCTGGTGGTTGACATGTGAATATCAAGTATGTCTCAGGTGAAGTGTGCTTTTCAGGCGGGTTGGGCTTTTGCTTTGATCTCCACTGTCCCATCACAGCGGGGAGGCTGTCATGGGCTTTATGAGCTCCGGCAGAGCTGACAGGTGTGACAGATTCCACTGACAGTCTCTGGCTTTGGCTGATCTATGATACAATAACCTTAAGGTTTAGTGGCCTCACTTCAAAAATATCATCCCCATCAGTCGGCCCCCTAACATTACTCTGGCACTTACTGGATGACACATTAGAGAGATGGTTCTTGCAAATGTGTCTTGCTCTTTACAAAATGGATGGAAAGTGTGTCACTAAACTGTCTTTCAGCACTTTGCGGCAGGAAAACCGGAGAAACAGCACATGTAACAATCTTTTCAGCTGTTAAAGCACTTTTCTGTAATATTTGGAGTTACACCTTTCATCACGATGCAAAGTGAACTCTGGCGGCTTTTATGTCTCATTTGATAACCACTGTTATCATAAGAGAACAAGAATAATTTGGCTATTCAAATGACTGTGCAGCACTGGGACAGCTCAGTAGTGAGGGATGAGAGGACATATTATGATTGGACTATAATGACAGAAGCCATGTCTCTCTTTACTGATTATGGTTCAGTGCACTCATAGCAGGTTAATAAAAAGCAGCCTAATGTAGAAATGTAATGTATTTTAACTCTTAATCAAAGAGTTAACCTACTAGTGTACATAAGACCACAGTGTAAATTTGAAATGTCAAGGAAGCTCATTTTACGAGGGTTCAACAGAGTGACAAGAGTCTACAAAAGATGTCGGAGCTTTTTTAAAAAAAATACTGACATTTAGCTCAAAAGCTCACACACACGCACACACACGCACACACGCACACACAGTGGATGGGGTATCCACACTAAAAACCTAAATTTTCAACTGAGGAGAAAACGGGGGAACCACGGTAAAAAAAGAAAATTAAAAAAAAACACCATTCCCTGTTGCAGATCTACAGTTTGCCAACCTGCCTTCCCATGCAGAGATAGTAACACTAGGGCTGCACTTTAATCGTTAAAAGATCACAATCTCGATTCAGGCATGTACCCAGTCTCATCTCTGAAGGACAGCGATTCTGCCGTATTTGCTTTGGAGAGTTGAATATTTAGAAATAGTGCTCATAATGTGTCCCTGCTGCAGCACCCTTGTGGGTTCAAGAGGAAGAGTGCCAGGCTTTGAAGCAAATTTGACATAGTGGCCAAACGGTGGAATTAATGCCAGTGAGCCCAAAAAGACGTTTTCCCATAGACTTACTTTGGGAAAGAGATGTCTGTAAATCAGGGTATATATATATATATATTATTTTTTTTTGGAGTAAAATCAACTTCCCAGAATGAACACTTGTATAGCACTTATTTAGATCATTAGGTCCTAAAAGTTGCACTAATAGCCGAATCCAGAGTTATTTCCCTTTCTCCGTTCATGAGAATGAGCCAGCAACTGAAGGCTGGGAGATAAAGGAAATGCTACTGCGCCTATATGGGCCCAATGACTGAGGAAGATCGCCAGAAGATCTGAGTTATTTTATAATCGGAAGTCAAGGATTTTTTGCTTCATGCGCAACTGAGCTACTTTTGATAGAACACTGTATCCATTTCTCTTTATACATCCATGGGTCAGGCTGGGTCGCAGTTATGTAGCAGGCAGATGCAAGCCTAGCCTGTCATTTTTCAAGCGTATATCAAGCACTAACGTTACTGTAAATGTATGTTATCTCTACCAGAGATATTATAATACGATCTGTCTATGTTTGCAGGGACAACCTCAGTAAATTAAATAGCCTAGGTTAAACTCGGTTGTTATGTTAAAAAAGTGAGATGGAGCCGGAGTTGACGGCTAAACTTGACCGTCACCAATATTTTAGCAAACATATAATTCTGGCTGGGTATGCTGGACGTAACAGCATGCAAGGCATGTATGTTGATTTGGGTTGTTGCGCTTAATGTAAGCAGGATATGCACAATATCAGATTGCTCATTGTGCAGTCAATGAATTAATTTAATTAGGAAAAGTAACATACATGATGACACGTTTGGTGTCAATTGGCCGTTGCAAGATCGATGGGGTGATAGATCCATTTACAGATTTTTTATGTGCAGGTATGTTGCTGATGGTATTTTAATGAATGTTTAATATAATATGCTTGCTTTGTTTTTTGTAGGACACGTTTAGAGACAAGAAATGCAACAGTGCAAATAGCAATAGTTTGTTTTGGTTATAGAAGAAAAGAAACACTTTGCCTGATAACTGATCTCAATTCTTAAAAAAAAATATTGTGATTGTCATTTTATCAAGAATCATGCAGCCCTTTGTAACACATTCATGAATTAATGCAATCAATTTTAGCCTAATGAATGCTAAGGTTAGCAGAGTCAGGCTGTGGCATATTCTCCGTCCCCTCCCCAAATGGAAAGGTTAATGTGAATCTTTAACACGTTCGTTTTATTAGCATTCTTTCGCCTTCCTCTCTGACGGCTCTCATAGATAATGAGAGGCTGTCGTTCGGGCCCCCAAAGGCCTTGTCTCATTGTCGTAAATTAGCAAGAAGAGGCGAGAGCTTCATCAGCAGGGAAAATTGGATTATGATTTGCTCTTAAGTGCTCCATCAACTGCTTGTTACCCAACTCAGCGTCTCAGAGGAGACTACGCCTTCTCCTGGGAGGTGAGAGTCAGATAAAAGTGTAATCACTTAAATCTTATTTGACGACTGACTGAGCGACTGCGCTGTGTCTGATTGTATCTATATCATAATGAGAAGTAATTGCCAAATTTTTGTGTATGATGTTCCTTTGTTTCAGGTATCGTCTTTTCTCCAATCAAATAATGTGTGTGTGACTGGCTGTGAGAGCAATGGAATGTAATGAGGCCTGGCTTGTTGTTATTGCTGGCTGGTCTCTGTCGTTGATTTTTCTTTTTCCCCATGTCCTCCTCTCCATCCCCCTTCTAGGACGCAGATCAATTTCACTGTGGCCATCGATTTCACAGCATCTAATGGTGAGTGATACTAACGGCAAAGTGTATGTGTGTGGAGGGGGAGGCAAGAATAGATAGTAGTGCTCTTTGACTGTGGCATGTCCGATTTCAGAATCAATCACACAAACAGACGATGCGGGCGCACATACTGTACACACATTGTCACTTTAAGTGATAGCCTTTTCTGGATATATCGTCCTCTTAAATGCTCTGTCAATACACTCTAAATAAAGGGTAAAGCAGGCGATTTAGCAAAAGTAAAATAAAGCAAATGGGGTGAAAACCCTCAGCGTGACATGAAAGGACCACATTTAAGTCTAATTACACTACTTATGCCATTAATAATGCTTGAACACTTCAGTGTGAATCACAGTTATTTAGAGGAAAATTAGAATTTCCCATTTCCTAATTGATTGTCGCTAAACTCGTCCCCGGAACAGCTATTGTCCAATCATTGCTTAGCAACCGTAACTAGACATAACAGGTCTGTCACGATTTTAATTGTTCACATGTGGAAAAGGTGTACATGGAGTCTGTAGTAAGCATATGGTGCTTTCAAATTAAACTTGTGAGCTCGTGTTTACAACATGGGAAGTCATGTACACAATATGCTTGGCGTTCAACAGGTTAAGTCATGAGAAACCGCTGCTAAGCAACGGCAATGTTAAAGTTACTGTTGGTGTCTAGAAGCCACAGAGGCTAACAAAGTGGGTAACATAATGCAGGAAATGCAAAGGCATAATGACTGAGGAAAAAGATCAGGCTGTTGGGAATATCAACATTTTCCTCAGACATATTATACAATTACGGAGAATTACAATACACAACCAAAATCACATTATATTAACTTATTATGCACCGAAAAATTTACTTCCACGGCTTCCGCCATTTCTGACAACATCAACAAATACGTCACAACTTTCCACTTACGAGGTCGTGAATACCACATGAGGGGGGCGTTCATATGGACTCTTCTCGTGAACCCGGTAAACACGACCCCATTTGAAGGCACCAATAATCTGTATATAAGAAGTGGACAAAGCCATCACCCACTGGTTTGTGGACTGTCGTTTTGAAGCCTCGAGTAAGCATTTTGGCCGTCGTCATCTTGGTTTTTGCAACCAGAAGTGACACGAGAGGGTGGAGTTTAGCACAACCAAACACTGAATAAGACATTTTTAGACAACCAAAATGTTATAATTAACTTTAATGAACTTAAAACAACCTCTGAATCACAAGGTAGCCGCACCCTAAAGCATCCCCTGCTTTATGGTCTATTTGACTCTAAATGGGACCATAATTTACTAAATGAACTTCACGCTGTAATGAAGAAGACTTGAAACTAGCAATTGAGACCATAAACTCATGTTTACTGAAGTAATAAATCAAGTGTGATCATTTTCTCATAGACTTCTATACAATCAGACTTGTTTTTGCAACCAGAGGAGTCGCCCCCTGCTGGCTATTAGAAAGAACGCAAGTTTAAGGCACTTCTGCATTGGCTTCACTTTTCAGACCCGGAGGTTACCAACTGGTAGTAAGAGAAAAACTAGTTGCACAAAGAGTTATTTTAGCCTTTACACTACCAAAACCACAAGAGCAAAGGTGTAAGAAGTGGATTAAACTGTGTTTATCTGCTCTAACGTAAGCTGCAAACGTTGGTATGTCCGGCCAACTAGCTTACTACCGGGGCTTAGCACAAACTGTTGAAGTTTCCAACCACATTGTTGGTCTTGGTGCCATACAATTTGTTGTTACATTCTGGATTACAAACTTGTGTTACAACTTGTGAGCACACAGCTGGACCAGACAAACAGCAGGATTTCAGCTATCAGATAGCAGGTGCAACTAATCAGATGCTGAGCACCTGTCACCTGCAACCTCACGTGGTGCAATGACAACAATGTTCTCTGAAACACACTCAGAATATCCCAGCTGGGCTCTTAATACTGAACGATGTCAAGGTGTGTTATTACAGAGGAGAGATACAATATTTGAGAAGGTTACAGTTATCGACAAGCTTTCTAAATGCTCAGTTAATTAATGGAAGTATCCAATGGCTTTCCTCCCACTGTTTGTTAATGGGTTGCCCTTGATTGTGTTACAAACTTCTGAATTTAAAGTTATGGTTCATCCTTCATCCGAGGACTTAACGTGAGAGCTCTGCCTGACAGGAATCACGTTAATTATGACCCATGGCTGCAGCACACAATGTTTTTTTTAATATCATATCATTGCACAAAAACATTATCTTGCATTCTATAAGTGACATCTTTGCGCCTCATTACCCACAATGACCTCGAGATTGATTGATTGGTCGACAGGTAACCCGTCCCAGTCCACTTCACTGCACTACATGAACCCCTACCAGCTGAACGCCTACGCCATGGCCCTGAAGGCTGTTGGGGAGATTATTCAGGACTACGACAGTGACAAGATGTTCCCCGCCCTGGGCTTTGGAGCCAAACTGCCCCCTGATGGACGGGTTTCACATGAGTTTCCACTGGTGAAGTCAACCTCTCCTTCTTTCACCTTTGATTAATCCGTTCAATGGATTTCTATCAAGGCTATTTCATGCTTTTTTTCCCCAACTAAATTGCATCTAATGAAACGAGTGTACTTTGATAAAGATCTTGGTGTTTCTTTGTTTGATAAATGCGTCCGTGAAATAGATTTTCACAGTTTCCCTCCTTTTCAGAATGGAGACATGGAAAATCCGTACTGCAACGGTATCGAGGGCATCTTAGAGGCATACCACCAGAGTCTGAAGACAGTGCAGCTGTACGGGCCGACTAACTTTGCTCCTGTGGTGAATCATGTTGCCAGGTGAGAGAACAATGCAGCCGGTTAATAGCTTCTACTTTTTTTGCTCCAATTAAATGACAAAGCAACGAGGAGAAGACAACATCTATCCTTCCATTTGTCGGGTTTATTATTATACTAAAGAAACAGTAAGAGTCTTGCAAAATCTATTTGCACTCATGCTTTCATGGATATTAATTGGTCTAAAGCAGGAAAACGCAAATTCAAAATGCAAATTTGATGATTTGGACGAAAGGTCTTTGCACACCAAGTCCGTATTTTTCACATACTTTTTTTAATCCGTCATCTGATAAAAAACGTTGAGCACAGAAATCTTGGACACTGACTCTAATGAGTTTTATTATTCTATTCATGGTAAAAAAAAATTGCAATACGAGACAAAACTGAATTAATTATGTGGTGCAATGGATACTAGTCCCAAACGGGGCTAATGAATGATTGACATTGTTTAGCTGCATAGAGCACAAAAACTACTGTCTGATTTTTCACACATCCTTTGTTTTGTGATCATCCCAGATTCCAATCTGTTCTGCAATCACCTGCCACATTACACTTTAAATTCTGCATCTATGTATTCTTTTATTTATTTATCGGAAAGTGCGTTGTGCTGGGAGTCGAAGTCAATGTTTATCAAATGCCATTTTGGATGATGACGTTTGCTCAGACGGTGGCTGGTAGTGGTCAAAAAACCCTCTTTTGCCTTTTGACGGATGCAAAAAAACGCAGAAAAACAAACATGTTTGGAAAACTTTAATGACAGACAAAGTTTCAGAGTCGGTGTGTAAACGTGATTGACACAATGTGAGGTTGTATTTATTTTTCAACGTGAAAAATTCAGACGAAAAAATATGGAATTGGTGTCAAAAGGCCTTAATGAGTCATTTTTATTACATCCTCATTATTTATATTTTCAAATACAAAAAAACACAATGATAAAAACAGATTTTCTCACAAATATATTTTAGAAGTGTTTATATGCATAGAGCAGGAGACATTGTCCAACAACAAACCTACTGACAATGATATAATTGATCTGTTTATCATCAACAATTCAGTCTAAGACTTTGTGTGCAACAGTGTTAGCATACAGATTATAAAGATAATGATCTTATTCTCCAAAAAAACACATCAACATGTTTGACTGCTGCAATCCTTTGATTTCCTGTGCCACTGCTTTCCTGACCCAGGACACTGACAACATCTGTCCTGCCAGACACCACAAACAGGATGCAACAAGCTTGAATATGAATTTAGATCGGATGACAGCTAGTGGCAGATTTAGCAGATGGAACAAATGGGCCTGTGTGGCCATTAACATATACTGACATATCACATATCATAACACACAAAAAAAAACGTATGCAAACTGTGACATGATCCGAGTGGATCCTTGTGCCCCCGACACCCACCTCCACCTCTCACTGTCACCGCGTCCCTCGCCGTCTCATTTGTTGAGCCATATCCAAACAATTCTCCATCTGATACGCCGACGCTCGGCTGTAGTTAAAAATGTCATTCTGATAAAAATGGAGTCACACTTTTTAAACTGCGGCAGGGAGCCGTAGCCATGAGAATACACAACCAGTATTGTTATTTAGCATTTGAGTGGGTGAACTCGAGTATGAAGAGATTTTTAACAAAGGTGTTAATCTGTGGATCAAACAGAGTAAACCAGCTTTGTGTTAAACTTAATTGCATGGGCTGATTAATCAATGAGTATTTGTGAGGCATTTCAATGAGTGTTAACTCAAGTGCAGCGAAAACAAAGATCATTTTTATTGAGTTTGCCTGCAGTAAGACTTGGATTTATTTCCTACATCAATATTTAGATAAATCCATCAATAAATCCTCATCAGATTTGTCCTTGTATTAAAGAGATTATACAGCTCATTTCTGTCTGCGTCTGTGTTTGCAGGTATTCTGCTGCCGTGCAGGACGGCTCTCAGTACTTTGTGCTCCTCATCATCACGGACGGCGTCATTTCCGACATGGCCCAGACCAAAGAGGCCATTGTGAATGTAAGAAGGGGAAAGGGGGGGGAATACAGTGCTTAACTGCGCTATATAAGGCTAGATATGCAAAGTTTCATCTGGTATAAACTCTTGGCAAAAGAGCAAATGAGCGTATTTCCCAAAATGTCAATTAATTTTTCATTTCCATAGTACTATTGAAGTGAAAAATGAATTGACATTTTGGGAAATACGCTCATTTGCTCTTTTGCCAAGAGTTAGATGAGAAGATAGATAGCACTCTCATATCTGTAGGATAAATATGAAGTTACAGCCAGTTAGCTTATCTTAGCATAAACAGTCAGACAGGGAGAAACAGCTGGCTAAGGCTCTGCCCAAAAGTAACAGAATCTCTGCTGGTTGCCTAGCAACCTGAGGATGACGACAACACTTTTAGAAAGTTACTGCTCCGAGCCAACACATAGTCCAGCAGATAATCCCCCATGTTTTTACCCTTCAGTTGTTGTACGGATTATACAAATGAGACGTGTTAATTACTGAAAAGTGAAGCCAATGCTGAAGTGCCTTAAACCCTGCATTCTTTCTAACAGCCAGCAGGGGGCGACTCCTCTGGTTGCAAAAAGAAGTCTGATTGTATAGAAGTCTATGAGAAAATGAGCCTACTTCTCACTTGATTTATTACCTCAGTAAACATTGTAAACATGAGTTTATGGTCTCAATCGTTAGTTTCAAGTCTTCTTCAATACAGCATGATGTTCATTTAGTAAATTATGGTCCAATTTAGAGTCAAATAGACCATAAAGCAGGGTATGCTTTAGGGCGTGGCTAGCTTGTGAGTGACAGGTCGCTACCACGGCTTTGCTTGGTATATTAAGCAATTAGCTGATTATCACTATCGATGTTGATTTACTGTCAATCAATCGTCTAAATTATTGACTTATTACAGTTTCAGCACTAGCAATTACTTTTGTTAGAGCGTGTGGATACTGCGTCTCTGATTAGCTCTTGCTTTCTGTCTCAGATGAAAATAAGTAGCCCAGATGTTCATTGTGGTTGTCACTCCGATTCAAACAAGGAGGAGGCATGTGACAGTAGCAGTTGTTCTGCAATCTGTAAAGCAAAAGGATTGGCATAATGGCGTCACATAACGGACATTTTTTTCTGAACCTGCAAGATCGATATATAAACTAATGATTTACCTGACAGCTATAACAGAGTAACTCAACACTCAGGTTATGTTTTTGTTTTTGCTGTGAATGAATCCTCTACTGTCCTTAAGGTATTCCCTTTTTACACAAACAAAATAAACAGTCATGACCATCTTTATGCAATGCAGCACTTGAAAACCTGCCTCTGTAAATAAAAACCACATCATTGTGCTATATTCCTCTGAGCTTTCCCCAAAACTTGCCCTAAATCTTTTTTTCTCCCAGCTTTAAATAGTAGTTGGCTCTCCTCTTCCTTGGTCTCTTCCTATTTTCTCCTCCTCCTCCTCCTCATCATCAGGCCGCCGCCGGCACAGAACACCCAGCAGACTGGATTTAAAGGGAATTTGCGACTGTTAGTCAAAACATTAGAACAGCCACACCTTCCTTTTAAGATCTTGCCTGCTGCTCTATCTCACTGCCTCCACTCTGTCTACTGATGCTTCCACTGCTTTTCCCTTTAACTCTCCACGGATCCTCCACGGCGAGGGAGGACACACTGCTGACTGAGGTTCTATAAAAGTCTTTCCTCATACTTATTCATGCTGGAAGGAACCTTCAAGAAAGAGCAAGAGGGTGTGAGAGAAAGCCTGGATGTGCACTCCTTTCTGGATGTTCAGTTTTTTGCATCTGGAATGGGTTTGCATTTGTACATGCAGGTGTTTTTTGTGCGTTTCTGGACATGTTTTCAGTAATATAGGCCCATGTGGTGGAACAACAGAATCTGCTATTTTACAGAAATCCAGCTGTCAATCACTCAGCATCCCCCTCCTCTGCTCACGGCTCGGGTCCCTCCGCTGCCTCGCTCTCTCCCTCTGTGGAGCCCTCACTCGCTCACAAATACAAAGACTTTTGTTTTCGTCTCTCTCCGTCTCTTAACCTCTCAAAGATCTAAATCTCTTCATCTGCTCTCTCAACACTCCTGTCACCACATTCAGTCTATAACAAAACTCTCTGCGGCCTCTGATTTCTTTCTTTTCACATCTTCTACTTTGTTATCTGTCAGTGTTTCGCACTTCATCTCTTTATCAGTGCCGGGGCCCACCCAAAGTTCTTCACTTCACAAGCATTTTACTTCCATTCACTTCAACAAAATATCCATATATATACAGAACAGCAACAAGTAGTGTACAGACCTCCCCCATGACGGGTTACACAGCCCATTACTCTGTATAAACTAATCAATGTGCTCAAAGAGGATTCTGGCAGGATCGTAATTCCAGTGGTAATTATGAAACCCTGCCTGCTAAATTACGCTGCAGCCCCATTGTACGCGACCAAACTGGTGACAAAATTCAACGCCATTCATTGTGTATAGGAAGCGACTGATTCGCTGCACAAAGCATGCTGGGGTACATGTGATGCGGACCGAGCTGGCGGTGCGACGTGAAGGCGTGACAATTTAAAAAATTCAAGCGGTGCTCACATCAAGACAGACAATCAAGCTGCAGCAACGGCGACTTTCTAAACAGCTCTGTGTTCAACCAGGAAATGCTAAAGCGAGACTAACGATAATTATATCGTAGTTGATAATCGATCCAAGTAAAAAGTTCTCAGATAGAGCAGGAGGAAGGTTAACTGCATTTTATCCAGAATCCACTTTTTAAACAGCATAGGGCATTTTTTAAACAGCCTTTTTTCCCCTCATTAATTTACGGTATAATAATCATCCATCTGACAGAGAGCGGTTTTGTACTATTACTTTTTTTGTAAATATAACACCCTTGTTTGTGTGGAGCTCGTAGAGAAGGGGGCGTGTGATTGTAGGATGGACACACAGACCCACAAGCGACCGGCGGGACAGGGCGGACGCAGGTTTATATGAATTGGCCGCGTACAGGGGGCATGCACCATTCACTGTCACTGCATCCATCAGGCTTTCCATTCTCGCACAGCACATATGCAGTTTTCCAGTGATAACGGTGAACAAAAGCAGCTTCCCATTTATAACCAGCAACTGTCAATTTTGCCTGCTGATATGACAACTATCAGCAGATTTTATCAGTTTTAGTCAATTAAGCTAACCTAAGGGTAACACTTCATTTTACAGGTCCTCGAATTTCAGGGTAATTAGGTGATAATTAGCAAGAAACCTTTTTGAAATTTCTTTGGAATTACCTAATTAGCATGAAATTTGCGGACCTGTAAAATGAAGTGTTACCGAACGCTGTAAAATTCTTGAAAATGCACTCAACTTGATAGCTACATGATATTGTCACATCAGGCGCATGCATTTCTGCCGCTCTAGGCGAAAAAACGATTATGCCGCCCCTATGCCAACGCTGATGTTACTGCTATTAGTTAGTTTTTATTATTATATTGTTATTGTTGTTTTGCTCATAGTTGGCCCACATTTCGCCTTGTCAAAGTGTCACCCCAGGCAATTGCCTAGTTCGCCTATATGGACGCGCCGGTCCTGGATATTGTGCAAAAAGTTGCAGCGAACATAAAGGAGCTGCATTTAAAACGGTAGCCACATCAGTTCACATGCTACATTATTGTTTTCTCAGACATTTGCCAACATGAACAAGGCTAGGCTTCACTAATGCATGGGCCCTCCGGATATGTGGGATTAAATACAGCACCTTAATTGGCAATTAAAGTTTAATGAAGGTTGTTACATCCACTAAATATTTTTTTTTCTTTTTTGCGCTGTTAATTAGCAGGATATCTAACATTTTCTGTTATAATAACAAAATAAAATAAAGAACAGTGCTGTCTGTGTGCTCTCTGAGTGCACAGACGTGATTGAATTTATTCAAGATTAAAGTTATGAAAGTAAAATAATTGAAGCAGTGCAAGTGAAGAAACTGACTAATGGAGATGATCAATAAAAAGATTATCATGAATAAATTGTGCATTTGGTAAAGTATGTGACCACATTAAGAAGTATTCTGAAACATTTAAAGATTTAATTTTCATTAAATCTTTTATGTCCTTTTCAACACAGTTCAGTCTGTCAACATGTGAAGGATAGAGGACAGTTTATGACAGTTGCTGATTATTCCTGACGTTTTATTCTAACAACTGGATGTGCTCTTCTTAATGCAGCAATATCTGCACTCGGCTGGCTTTTTAAGTGTCCTCAATCTGCTGCCTTAAGCTTTCCTCTGAGCAGAGCTCTGAGACAGCCAATGAGAGCTGGTCCAGTGACTCAGGTGACCCCCTGTGCTGACGGGACAGTCACCTCTCCAAACATATAACCATAAACCTGTCCGTGTGCGCATATGAAAGAACACACACCCATCAAAGCATGCATGACATTTGGATTTAAGCAGCACGTGCAGAGTGAGTTGTTGGAGTAATGAGTGTTGATTGATGCTGTGTTTTGTTGTATCATTAAACTGGATCTCTACTGCCAGTCAAAGTGACAGGAGAAGAAGTGCCCGCAAAAGTGGGGCACGGTGGATTGCCAGGTTATTTTTGGTGCCTCTTGATGTGTGTGTGTGTGTGTGTATCTGCAAGTGTTTGTGCGTGCCTGTGCGTGGGCGGACAGGCACTGACAGGAGTTGTGTTGAACACTGATAATCGCGCTGATGTGCTGCGGCTGAGGTGGCGTCGACAGAAACGTCTCTCACCCCCGTGGCAAAGGAGGTCGTCCGATTTTGCCACGGTACATTTGTCTCATGCCAGAGATAAAACGGCACTTGTTATAACTGCTTTGTGAAAATATGACCGGAGAAACAAAACTCATTACACATAATTGAGGCGTTTGCATTTATGTTGCCATCTAGTTGGAGATTACAACAGACACTAACGTGGCCTGTCAGACTGCAGCGCAGTCACTGTGACTCAAGCAGAATGTAAAAAATCACTTTGGTTGCTTTGTATTCAAGTCAGATGAGGACATATTATTTATGAAGATGTTTCTAAGGGAATGAAAGAAGCCGTTTTGGCTGCTTGAAGAGAGAAAATGACCGCAACACACAGTGTATAAGCATGTGAGTTACTAGAGCTGGTTTGGCTGAAATCAATACAAGTATATTGATTTAGGATATCGATAAATACGGCAAATTTATGGTCTAGGCTGAAATAGCATTCATGTACCCCAGCGGATGAATCCTACTGACTTTGGTGATCCTCTGATTTTTCATCTAGTGCCACCAGCTCAAACTTTACACTTATCTAGTGACACATATCAACATCTACGAGATGGATTGGCACCAAATTCATGGTTCCTAAAGACTTTGGTATCTTCCTTTTCCTCCAGCGCCACTTTTGTGTGAAATGTCTCGACAAATATTGGATGGATTTCCAGGAAATTTTGGTATTGTCATCATCGGGTCAAATGACATTCCCATCAATCTTGCCTTATATTTAGTGCTAATAACCCAATGTTAGCATGCTAACATGCTAAACTAAGATGGTGAACATGATTCATTTCCCAGAACTACATGTTTCATAAACAGTCGGCAACTTCCAGTTCTGAAAAGTGAAGCAAATGCTGAAGTGCCTTAAACTTGCATTCTTTCTAACAGCCAGCAGGGGGCGACTCCTCTGGTTGCAAAAAGAAGTCTGATTGTATAGAAGTCTATGAGAAAATGACCCTACCTCTAACTTGATTTATTACCTCAGTAAACATTGTAAACATGAGTTTATGGTTTCAATCGCTAGTTTCAAGTCTTCTTCAATACAGCATGATGTTCATTTAGTAAATTATGGTCCCATTTAGAGTCAAATAGACCATAAAGCAGAGTATGCTTTAGGGCTTGGCTACCTTGTGATTGACAAGTTGCTACCACGGCGTTGTCCGGTCTGGGAGTCGTCTGTGTTTTTGTCTTATAACTTTAACCCTTTCACAGTGTGTTTTCAGTTCATGAAAGTTAATTGCAACATTTTGGTCGACTACAAATGCCTTATTCATCGTTCGGTTGTACTTAGCTCCACCCTCGTGTCACTTCTGGTTGCAAAAAACAAGATGGCGAGTGCCAAAATGCCAAACTCTTCAAAACGGCAGTCCGCAAACCAATGGATGACGTCATGGTGACTACGTCCACTTCTTATATACAGTCTATATTCGTAATTGTTGGTATCTTCTGCTGTCTGACTGATTTTCAATCTAGATTTTGCCTTTGTTTGGAGACAGTAAACCTCCACAGAAGACGGACTAACAGCAGTGATCTCTGATTGAGGTGTGGCTTGGGAGTGGCTGGGCGGGTGACTGAGGACGGTCGCTGTACTGATTGAAGTTTGCGCCTCCTCCCTCGCCCTCCTCTCCCAGCTCACAAATGCCACACCGGCCATGTACGACCTTATCAAGGTGTCTGCTAACACTCGTTTTCCTCCCTGTGTGTCTCCTTTTAGCCTTAACCAGATTCTTAAGAGTGTAAATTATCAAAACAATTAACAAGTCAACTCAAATTTGTTTGGCTATGAAAACAGCTTCGGTACTGATACTATACTGACCTGTTGGCCCAGTATATATCTGGGGATGCTGTTAGTGTTGTCAGTGAGTTTAATCTCCACTCCCCAGCATGATAACCAGCATTCAGTGGGCAAATACATCGTGTGCCATCCCAAGATAAGAACCTTCATACGACAGAAAATTGGATTTAGGGACATAAAACATCTTGGATAAGGAACGCAGAGACAAAAACAAGTTTCTGTTGAAGCGTCTCCCTGTTTCGCTGTCTCTCTCCGACTTCCTGTCTCTAATAACTCGCCCTCTTTTTTTTCCTCTCCGGAGGCCTCGTCTCATTTAAAAGGTCATTCAGCTAGTTAAAGGGTGATACAGAACATTAGCGTGCTTGTAATCGACGCGGGTGAGCATGTAACGGCTATAATGTCTGATATAGTAATGACCGCCTCAGGTCAGTGGTGATGTGGACTAGCGTACCTCTTTGAACAAGAGAAATGTTGTTTGTTAAGATAATCTTATTCTGTTTTTGATTTCTCCGCAGGGTGCCAAGCTTCCCATGTCCATCATCATAGTTGGAGTGGGTCAAGCTGAGTTTGACGGTACGGCGACTTTCACTTTTTTTAACTGCTGCATGAACGTACAGATTAAATGTGCTGGTAATTTTATTATGGCAGGCACATACAAGATGTAAAGAAAACATCTTCAGCGGCATTATAATCTGGCGTTTTTTATACCATCTACATAAATCAAGTCAATTAAACAGATTAAAAACATGCGGCAACAATTGACGTTTTTTAATTCATACAACTCACAGCCTATTACTGTTACAGCCAGCATTAACCTCTCTGGCACCATATCAGAGAAACAGCCGAGAGAGAAATCGCTGTACAAACTCATCTGAGTCAGTAGAGAAGGGGATGCGTGGGTGGATGCAGGCATAACTGTAGAAGAAACGGCTGAGGTTAATTGCTGGGTTTGCAGTGTTTAGTACAGATGATTCTAAATTGCACAGAGACTATAATAAAGGACTTAATAGTTGATTAGATATGCAATAAAGACGGATTATAGCTGTGCAGCTCAATAGCCTCTCTGCTTTACTGAAGCTGAAACAAAAAGATGTGGTATTAATATGATGTACGATAACTAAATCTGTACATCAACCTCGTCTGTGCTTAGTTCTCACACTGTGTGCGTGTGTGTATGCATCCATGCATGTGTGTGTGTGTGTGTGTGTGTGTGTGTGAACTTGTGTCTTCCAGCTATGGTGGAGCTGGATGGTGATGACATCAGGATCTCGTCCCGGGGGAAACTGGCAGAGAGAGACATTGTTCAGGTGAGTGCCCTTTACAGCATCAAAGAAACTTTTCAACATTCACTGCAGATTTAGAGACGAGGAAACGGAAAAAAACAAGCTCACAGAATTTCAGGAATAACTCAAAACATTTTCGAGCGCATCCAAGTCCAGATAACAGACGATACTGTCTATAAACATTTATCAAGCTTAGGCGCATGCAGTCCTTGGCCATGAGATACAGATCACCATTTATAGGCAACGGTATTTCCAGAGATTTACGCTACATACTGTCATATTTTTACATTCGTCGTGCTGGTACATTCAAATGTCTGTTTCTGACAAAACACCATCTGTTGGCGCGGGCATCTCTAACAGATTAGGACATCTGTGTGCTTCTTGTGAATTCCCAAGGAGACAAGCACGCTAGAAAATTTTATATTATATGTCACTCTAGGAAAGCCTATGTGCCTTATTCACTTTTTGCTCCTGTTGTGTCAAACCTAAAAAACTAAGCGACTGAATAGTGGGCAAAGGACGATGTGAAAGTGTTTAATAGCGCAGATGTCAGGGTTTGGGTGGCTTACCACTTTTGCTAAACATTTTCCAGGGGAAATGTTGATGTGCTATGACAAATAATACAAAAGAGGGAAAAATCCCATGTAATTTTGTCAAACCCTAGTAGAAAAACTTATCTTTTCAATTGGGCTCGTGTATTTCGTCTCAGTCCTGAGGGGAGCCGGAGCGCAGGATTAGTGACAGATCAGCAAAGCTTGCAGGATCTGGCAAATGTTGACTAACATGGAGGCTTAAGCATGAGCCCTCTGGATTTCTCCATTCAGTTTACCACCCTGCTCCCAAAACCTACTTTTGTACATTGTCAAAAAAAGTATTTAGAGCTTTTCATGAATCACTACAAGTGTAGTCCAAAATCCCTAGATGCAATTATGCGAGACAGAGGAAACCATATGTTGTCAAGTCCCTTAAAGGAATACTTCACCCCCAAAATGATCATTTGTGTATCAATTACTCACCTCGTGTTACCTTGAATTCATGCTAAAAAACATTTTTCTGACATGCCTCGATGAACGAAGAATCAAAAAACAGAGACAATTTTTGAAGAATTCAAGTAAATGGGGGCCACGTTTAAAGGAACAGTTTTTAACATTTCAGGGGATCTATTAGCAGAAATGGAATATAATATTCATAACTCTGTTTTCATTAGTGTATAATCACCTGAAACTAAGAATCGTTGTGTTTTTTTGTTAGCTTAGAATGAGTCCTTCATATCTACATAGAGAGCGGATCCTCTTCATGGAGTCCGTCATGTTGCTCCGCCATTTTCTACAGTAGCCCAGAACGGACAAACCAAACACTGGCTCTAGAGAGAGCCTTTTTATGTTTCTACGTTACCTGAAGGCCACCGTAGTTCTCCAACACGCTTGTGAAACTGCGGTAACGTGAGCCGCAGAGTGCAAAATCGTGGTACCGCTAGCTGCCGTCTGACTTACGTTGCTCCTAAAATAATGTTATTATGGTAAGGATGTAAATACAAAAGAGAAAATAAGACAGGTCTCTTAAAATGAACAACTAATTGGTTTCATTCATAAAGTTATCTGTCAAAAACAAAATGAAAAACGTAATGATTTTAGTATTCAAGTTAATCAAGGACTCGTTTCCGCCCTAGATTTTACTGCACAAGCTGTGTGAGAGTTTGTAAATGGATGTTTTGACATAGTTTTGCTGTTAAACTCAGCCCCCACTTACTTCAATTCATCAAGACTTTTCTCAGTTTTTGGATTCTTTGTTCACCGTGGAGGCATGAGAGAAAAATAAAAGTTTACTTCACAATTCCAAGGTAAAACGGGGTGAAATTATCATTTTGTAAGTATTCTTTTTAAGTTCCTACTGCATATAAAATTATACATTGGTATTCCACTTTCCTCTCTTCCTCCTCAGTTTGTTCCCTTCAGAGATTATATGGACCGGACAGGCAACCACGTGTTAAGCATGGCTCGGCTCGCTAAAGACGTGCTGGCAGAGATCCCAGACCAGTTCATCTCTTACATGAAGAGCCGGGGGATCAAACCCAACCCGGCGCCGCCTCCCTACACACCGCCCGGACACACACACCACCACACACAGATCTGACACCCTCCTCTTGGCTTCTCACAGAGGACTGACAGCATTCAGCGGCCACTCAGAGTCCAGCGGGAACTCTCTACCTTCTGTT
The DNA here is from genome assembly GCF_015220745.1 of Sebastes umbrosus. Taxonomy (NCBI): domain Eukaryota; kingdom Metazoa; phylum Chordata; class Actinopteri; order Perciformes; family Sebastidae; genus Sebastes; species Sebastes umbrosus. The sequence continues at coordinate 30,969,925 of NC_051269.1, read as the reverse complement.
TCTCTGGTGCAAACAGGAGCTGACGCACCGGGAAATGGGTGTTGAATTTTGTGCCGTATCCTCCCAGTGACTGTTGGAGCAGCATTGTTTTTCTGTGATATATTAATTTGGATGATTTCTCTTAAAGAGAGGCTCAAACTTTCCAGGACTCGTAGGTGAAAGTCTTTTAATCTGACACCGAGGCAGTGACTGTTTCACGTCTAATTTGACAGCAGGTTGGTTCAAAAAGGTCATGTTGTGGTTAAAACTTGTGCCTGTCTGTGGTTGTTTCTCTAATTGTATCAGGACATGTGAACTTTGACCTTGCTCGTCAGTCATTGGTGTGGCCTAATGCAGTGATATTTTTTAGGCACCTTTTCCCTTCTGGAATTAGTTTTTATATTTGGGGATTATCTCCGTATCTGCTAATGCATCGGTTATGATGGAGGAAAACTAGTTTACAGTTTATTACATTACAAACATTAATCAGGCTTTTCATACTATGAGGTGTCACCTCTTCTCTTCTTTAGTAGGTAAATGTTTATAAGAGCATGTTGTATGAGAAGTTAATTCCCCATATCCCAGTATATTTATTCCTCCAATGTTATTCAGAGTGGCATGGACATTTGATAGATCTGTTTTGAAGTGGTCACTAATTATTTTCAAGTGATTGCATTTAAAAAGCACAACCTGTCTCTATACCAAGGACAACATTACGATGATGCTACCAGGTTAATCATATTTAATCATTTTGAGTGCTGCCATTCATAGTTTCTGAGGAAAGTACCCGATTTGTTCATGCAAGTCAGATATCACTGCAACTGCAATTCAACATAATCTATTGAAAATATGACTCAGGCTATTCATTCAGTAAGAATGAATTACCATCACAAAGGACGATGTTGCACAAGAGGAACATTAACCAATTAATCATAACCTCCATTTCTTTTTGTTTTCATAATCCACAATAACAACCTGGTCTCACTCCCAACTCGTCAAGTACCGCTGCTTGGTATGTGCCCCTCGGCATCGGATACTGATGCACAGAGGAGCCCCACTGTAGGCGGCACACCGGGCTTTCAGCTAGCTCCAAAGTAAACCCATCTGCAGCAATATCCGATGGTCAGAGTAAATGACGTAGTATTAATTAGAGTGCGGGTCCGTTAAGGGTGGGCGGGAGGGTCAAACAAGCAAGACTTTTAACCAGAAGAGGAACTAAAAGTAAACGTTTAGCCTACTCATTTTGTCACGTCAGTCGTCAGTGCTGTGAGTCGCAAGTTACTTGAGTCATTAGTCAGTGAAATTAACGTCAACCACGACCGTTTCCTAACCCTAACTTGTTGTTGTAGTGTTGCCCAAACCTAACTTCCTGTGAAAACGGCTTATTTACGTTTATTTTGAAAGGACATTATGCATGTAACGAGCGTATATTGGCACGCTATGGGGCGGCTGTGGCTCAGAGGGTAGAGCTGGTCGTCCACCAATCGGAAGGTCGGTGGTTTAATCCCCGGTTGCATGCCGATGTGTTCTTGAGCAAGACCCTTAACCCCAAATTGCTCCCAAAAGGCATAGCCATCGGTGTGTGAATGAGTATTTAGATCAGATCCTGGTGGGGAAAGTCCATTTACCATTCACGCTGTCACTGACACATCCAAAAGTAACGGAAGAGGGTTACCGCGTGCATCGGTCTCTGATGCGGAGGGGCACCGACCAAGTGGGAGTGGGAATGGCGGGACAAAAAAGTGTATTGGTTTTGTACAAGATACATTTTAATATAAGTAAAAGACATACAAAGGACACAAATTACAACAAAACAGGTCATAGATACTATTTATAGCGGGAGTATCAAGCTGGCAAGGCGTGCAACAACCACTAAACATACATAGACAGTAAGGGTCTAAAGGCACCTCTATTATCTTGTAGACAGGCATTGAGTCAAAATCTAGTGTTTATACCTTTCCCATTTCACCTGATGCAAACAGTACATTGATGATGTTACATATTAATTAAATCAATGTGTATTTTATCAAAATATCACTAAATGACACACAGCAAACACGGGGGAAGGGAAGCTCTCCAATGTAGGAAGACTGGTTGGTTTAGTGGTTGAGGGACCACATCTAATTTCTGCCCCAGGGCCCCATATGGAGTTAATCCGGCCCTGATATCATCGCAAACACACCACCTCGGTAAACCAGAAACTCCCATGTCAGTGGAAATCCCCGAGTCCCCAGCGGTTACGCATCAGCAGCCACATAACCTCCGTTGTCGTAGACTTCACACTGGAAGTCGGTGCGATCACAGCCTGTGTTCCTCCTTCCCCGGAGATTTGCATTTCATATACAGCCCCGGCCCCTTGCCGCAGTGGATTACAATTCTCTGGTGGGAGACGGTTCACAAGTGGTCTCCAGAGCTTTAGGATTTATGTTCATTACATTCAGTACATAAGTAATGCTCTCATGTGTAAACACATTAACAATCTGTATATAGAGGGATCCTTTCGTCCTAATCTTGCCTAATCTAGCCTCCTACCATCTGTGACGTCAGTTTAGAGTGAAGAAACCAAAACAAACTGGCTTTCAAGTAGCAAATCCAATTTAACCGCATCAGTAACGAAGCTTATCATTTGAGATGCATCCTTGCACAATGATGCAACAACAATCCCTGACAGGCCTATGATGTTTTGCCTTATAAAAATGCAGAGATCATACTTTAGAAATGAAGAAATTTAAGGAATATCATCCATGAGAAAGAAACACACAGGATTCATAAGGAGGATTATAACAACCACAAGGAGGAGTGTTTTTGATAAAAGTACAGAATAACAATATAACACCTAAATCTTCCTTCCCATCATGCCTGCCATCTGACATTGTATTTCTGCTCAAGTTGCAGTAACAATGTTTCTTTCCAGTTTGTTTTGTTTCTCATTGACTACATTTACATGCACACTAATATTCCAAATATTAGGGACCGGTGTTGCAAATTAGCATCCGCTATAAGCACTATGATATTTGCATCAGATAGCCGTTTTTAAGTTGTCTAGTATGTACATTGTATTCGTCCCTATCAAATAAACCATGAAAACAAATTTATATATATATATATATATGATATTATTTTGAATTTGATACGGGTCATACATACAGCATACTCTGTTTGGATATTCGAATTAAGCCTTATTCCGAAAGTAGCATTTTCTAATTAAGACACGTGGGATATGCTGATCTTATTCAGGCATTTTGGACACGTATACAGCACATTCAGAATATGCGTCTCAACTTGGATATTTATAGTAGTTTGCAACACACGGCCTCTTGCCTGTTTACGGCCAGCTCTGTGTGTTGTACACAAACCAACTAGCTGACAGTTTGCAGAGATGCATGCCCAAAAGAAAAGCCCACATTTCTGGTCGGAAGGAGAAACACTACTACTTTTAAAGGAATGAAAGAGGGAGGCGGCTTTACCAGTTACGTTAATCAGAGTATGCACGGCTGCATGTAAACAGGAATATTAGTGGCATTTTTATTAGCTATATAAACAGTTTAGTAGGAATATTTTTCTTTCTTTTTCGGAATAAAAATGAATATTTTGTGCATGTAAACGTAGTCAGTGTTTATAGTGACGTAGTCTACTAGCCACATTATTAGCCTTTCTACTTCTTGCTTTGTACTTAAAGGAACAGGACACCCTCATAAAAAATCATCCAGTAGACAAAGAAAAACACACAAGTTGCATAAAAAAGGGTATTTCCATGGAGATGCAGATTCTTCATTTAGTTAGTTTATTGAATTTTTAGCCGTGATAGCAGTGAGACGGACCTCCACTTTGGTCCAGACTGAAATTTCTCCACAACTATTGGATCGACTGTGAGGAAAGTTGGGTTCAGACATCATCCCCAGAGGATGTACTCTCCTAATGACTGTAGTGACTCCTTGACGTTACCCGTAGCGTCATCATCAGGACAAAATTCAAAATTCGCCCAATACTTATATGACCAAAAACAGCAAATGTTAGCATGCTGCCATGTTAAAGTACGATTTTGAAGATTATCATTACCCGCTAAAGATTAGCATGTTAGCGCTGTCATTGTGAGCATGTTGATGTTAGCATTTAGCTCAGAGCAACGCTTCGTCCAAGTACAGCCTTACAGAGCTGCGAGCACGGCTGTATGTTGTTTTTCTTTTAAGCGTCACATAGACATAAACTGCTTTATTTTTGTTATTCCAGTTACACTTGGTTTCGTTTACTATTACCTTAACCTTCACGCGCACCCTCATTGGTGTAGAGAGTAAACAAACGCAAAGACAATACTACGATGGGTATAGTAGACTGTAATAGGTGTCCTTTCCTTTCAAACTAATAAAGCGAGGCAGAATTAGTCTGAGCTGAATGGTTCTATTCAAATGTCTAATGTAGCAAACTAAGGGCCTTAATAATGTGAAAGGCAGTCACTGCATCTCATTTAGTCCTGTACTGAAAAGCAGCTCAGGTGGATAGGTTTGGCTCTTGGGTGGAGGAGAGGAAATGAGTTGATGGAGGTCAAAAAGGCAAACAGTTACCAGTGAAAAGAGAAGAGTGGACTTCTATCAGAATGTAAAGTGTACGAACAGCTGGTTTGCATATAGATCCCAACAGCACTTTATCTGCTCATTGTATATGTTTGATATATTTTTGGGAATATTACTGTATTGAAGATATTTATTTATCTATTTTTGGAGTTTGTATGACAAGCCATCACTCCTGTCGTCTATGTCATTACGGTGACCTCTTAGCGCCCTGATTTATTAGTGTGACGGATCGACTGCATGTTTTCTTGGGGTACATCGAAGAGTGCCGCCATCTGTATAATAATAATAATAATAATAATAATAATAATAATAATAATAATAATAATAATAATAATAATAATAGGAACCAGCCCAATCAGATTACATGCATGTCAGTGCCAAACATGGCAGTAAGCTCTGTGGACGGTTTGTTATTTCTTCTCTCTTGTGCCTGGTTCTCCAAACATATTCTTGTCTCACCAGTGGTTAAAAAAACTGTAGCTGAATTAGCGTGTTACAGTTAACACTTTTTTAAAAAATCATTTTTTGTCTAATCCCACAGTTTCTCTTTATATCTCTTGAGTTTTCTGATTCGCATGACTCCCTACTTTCCTTTAAATGGGTTTTTATTGTACATGATTATTGTCATATGGTGGGTTGTGAAATGCTTTGTATTGGATTGCCTTAACTGAAAATTAAAAAACAACTACTTTTACAAAAGTTCTTGGAGAGTTATACTTTGATTTCAGCGGTCAGTGTTTTAATTTCTTAATTAAAAGTAGCAACAATGAGGTAATTTTTTTTAAATGGAGTAAAAAAGCTGCAGGTTATAAGAGTCGGCACATATTACTGTTCTTGTCAGAATACATGCAGACAATACAACATGCTGTCTGGAGCGTCATATATTTCTTATCATCAGTACAGTTAAATTTCCACAAAACAACATGGAAGAAGGCTGCGACATCAGAAGAGCAAAGGTCCATACAGGTTTTTAAATAATGTAGAAGTTAATGTCGTTCAGAAGCTTATTATTATTGCAATTCATAAAAAAAAAAAAGATACAAGGTTTCAGAGCTCAAAATAAGTCAAATTTCTCTCCTTGAAATAATTGAAATTGATCCGAAAAACAAACGAAGCATTGAAACGCTCTTCACTCGTCTTTGCAGGTACAAATAGAGTGGGGGTTTGGGGGCTAGATAGGGGATAGAGAGGGTCATCCTTTGAAAAAGTTTAAGTCTATTTTTGAATTTCAAAGATTCCTCCGTGTCCCTCCCTACCAAGAGTTGGAGGAAACTTTCTTTTCCAGCTCACACAATTTTGTCATTCTTAAATTATTCAGCTTGCATTATGTTCTATGTACATATCTTGCCTCAGCAGACTGTGGTGGAAGGGTGAAGGGATGACAGCTGTCATAAAACTGAATCAAACCCAAAAGTGAATGTAAAAAAAAAAAAAATACATTCACTTGGGCTGACAGTAGCCTCTCAGCAGCAGAGTGCTGCTGCTCTGAACATAGCAGGTGATGTATGCTCCACTGACATACAGTCGTCTCACAAAAGTTCTCTCATTAAACATCCATTCATCTTATTTCTAAAAGGTGTTTAACTGGACTTTCCTGGCCACATTTCAAGTGGAATTTACTGTCTGGAAGAAAAACACTTGAACACACTCCAGAGATTTCTGGAGTATATTTAGTTTCTGGGTCAAGAGGAAATAACAAGGTAGGGAAAAGGGAATCATTTGCAAAGTTTCTGGATGGACTTTTTTTGTACTCAAAAGTTACTGCGCCGCACAATTCACACTTCACAGGCTGAGAGAATAATTCAGACAGGCTGAAACTAATGAGCATGAAAGGTTATCCAAATAACGGTTGGATAAAAAGAAGGTATGCTCCTCAAATGTCTTTTTGTTGTGTAAGTGCCCTTTGCTTCATTGCTCCTGCAAGTCAAATGCATGCGGTCCAATTCCATGCACTTTCTTGCACAATAAAGTTCTCAAACAACAAACTCTGGTTAAAAAAAAGACTGTCAAACTTTCAAGATTAGAAAATGAAGCTGGTATGCAACTACTTTACATTACCAAAAACATCCTTTTTTGCAAACATAATGCCACCAAATCACATGTCCAGCACAAAGTCCGTATTAACTGTATACTGTATCTGCAAAACATCATCAACGCCAATGGTCTTCAATGTGTTACTCCTACAGTGTTTGTGTTTACTGTTCTGGTTTGCAACTAAACGACAGACAGGAGCGCTTAAAGGAACAATTCAACATGATGGGAAATAAGTTAATTCCCCCTCTTACCGTTGGTTAGCTTAGCTTGGCATAAAGAAGCAAGGCCAAACAGCTGGCCTGGCTCTGTCCGAAGGTTAAAACAATCACCAATTAACATGTTATATCTTGTTCATTTAATCCATACAAATAAAAATGAAAACAGCATGAAAATGATACACATCAAGGTTTTATGCACTGGAACAGTCTTGGTCCAGTCACTTCCTTGGGTGCATCCAAAGTCTCATATTTGATATTTCCTCGCTCCTTGTTTGAACCGGAAGTCGCTCTGGTCCGCCATCTTGAAGCCGTTGATATTATGGCTTGTACATCTTGAGTAGCCTACCAGTATATTCTAATAAAAGATAAAAAGGTACAGGCATGACAGGACGAGTGACGATTGATGAATCAAAATTAGAGTTATAGTTAGGATTTCTTAAAATAGAAGGTCTATCTAGAGATAGGATAGGACACAGTCATGAGTCCATTCCTATCTTTGAAACTTAAGTTCAATTCAATTTATTTTTATATAGTGTCAAATCATAAAAGTTATCTCGAGACGCTTTGTTAAGTTAAGATAGGACAAGCAGTTATGATACTTTTCTGTAATGAGGCCCCAGAACAGCAAAAGGACTACAAACAACTTTCTTAATTTATTAGATTTTTCTTTTCATGATCTGTTATTTCCCCCCGTTAACTTGTATTATGGATACAATTAAGATCAGGGAGGGGAAAGTCAGCAAGAAACACTTTTTACATCATCTAACGTAATTTCCGTCAGTCACGTGTGAGGATAATTCCTGAGCGTCGGGGTTGATATGAGTTACATTATTTCAATTTTCCCTTAATCATTTAGCCTAGTACATCATTTCCAGTGTTCAAAAGACACAATAATCATATTCTGGGTTATTAAATAATGAATTCATAATCAGAATATCAATAAATACAGATGCAAATAATGAATAAATAACATAAAGGCATTGTGCCAATAGAAATGGTTCCCGAGCCTCTAAGCAGGACTCAGTACACAGTATAAATACAGTCTGTAGCTGTTATTCATGTGCAGGTGTTTGTTAAACAGGAAACAGGCTACAGAGAGAAACACTGCTGCTCTGCCACTGATAATAGCTGTGTGTCTTTATTAGTGTTAGTACAGTTCAGACACAAACTCCATCAGACGTGTCTAGAGCTGTTAAAGCCAACTGACAGCTGATCAAGCTGTGTTCAGCTGCCGCCGGAAAAGACGTCTCATTTCTCTAAAAACATATTTCCTCATTTCTTCTGCATCTCTCCATGCATCCCCGGCGCATGACGCAAGTGAGGGAAACGTGGATGCAATTAAGAGATTTGGGATGTACCCCTGGAGTCTCCACTGGTTGCCTGGCAACATCACAGTGATGAGACTAGATCTCAGGAAATTACTGCTCGTTTTTTTTGCATTAAGATATAACGTGTTAATCAATAACGTGTTATTTTGTTACGTGTGGACGGAGCCAGGCTAGCTGTTTCCAGTCTTTATGCTAAGCTAAGCTAACCAGCTGCCAGTGTGCAAGTGCCTTACACTTATATTTTATTATATTGTATTATATTATATTATCATCTAACCCTCAACAAGTCTGAGAAGCTTGTTTCCTAAAATGTCAAATTATTGCTTTAAAGTAAATATTTTTTTTTCCAACAATATCTTTATTAATTTTAACAACTTAACACAGACATACATATACACACACACACACACATACCAGTATATGTATATATCCATACACAAACGCACAAAGATACAGGACACCTAAACAAAACAGTACAGCAACCGAAGATATAACACGCATACAATCCACCTCCAACAAATGAAATAAAATAAAAATAAAAATTAAAAATAAATTTTATTGGTTGAGGATCATAATAGTGTGATACACCTCAGTGCATATTATATTAATGTATATTGTTAATAAAAGAAATATACTTGCATGTTGCAGAGGGCTACTTACAGTCCATCCCCAGGTGCTTCCATCCTATGAGCTAAATCAGGTAAATGATTTGCACATCTATCCACTTTTGGGACATGCATAATGTTTTAAACAACATCAGACTACGTCTTCTCTCTCGCTGATCACTTCATCATTTTCAGGAGTTGCATTCTCCCACTTCAACTTCATTTATCAGATCAATAATTTAAGCTTATCAGTTCATAGTTTTGAACCTTCAGTATTTGATCAAGTATCTTGTGAAAAATGATGTGTGTAAAATTAGTCTACAGCTGTTAACTGTACTTAAAAAACAAGAAGATTACAAATTTATAACATAAAATGAGGATCAAGGAACTTCCCAATGTCTAATTCCTCTACAAGGTTTTCCCCCACAGTTTCTACTGAAGTGTTTCACAGAAATTAACACCTCAAACATTTTGCCACATCTATTTTAGTTCACCCAGATTCACTCTTTGCCCTTACTGTGTCGGTCTAATGCGTGGCGGGCATCAAACAACACTCAGCAGGCTGGCCTTCAACCTTTGTGCAACAGCTCCGTCTGTGGTCGTACCCGGGGGCTGCTGTTGTGTCTGCAGTCTCCCACAAATGAGAAGCTGAAGCAGCTGGGATGTTAACAATTATCTGACCACTGCCAGAAAAAGCAGTTAAATGACTTGGCAGTCACTAGAGTCATCAAATGAGTGATTAATATCACAGATGCTCAGCTGAATTAAGCCCGGAGCACTTTAACTGAACCCTAAACACTCAGCACCCAAAACCTGACTGTGAATGGAAACTCACTCAGAAATGTCACCCTACAAATGTCTCAGCCATCAGTGAACTAATCCCTTCTATAATCATCAATCAGCAAACATCTTTCTATGTCCCAGGCTGATGTCAAACTCCCTGTTTTTTGTAAAAATACCCAGACGTCTTATTGATTACCTGTCCAATAACAATCTATTTAAAAAGCTTTCCGTTAGGCTTTACAGATTCTAACTCCAGTAAAACACTCATAGTGGTCAATTATGTCCTGCGTGCTATTGATTCTTTTTTAACTTGAATACTTTTACTACTCCACCCGAGCATATTAAGACAACACTGTGAGTAAAGCAACAGCCTGATTAAGACGTTTACATGATTACAGAAAGTGACAAATCCCCATCACAGTCCTTTTTCATGAATGAAGGTTTTATTAGAGTTTTTGCTAAAAGCAACTTGTTTGCTGTCCCTCGTGTTTGTCTTTATGACCCTCTTTTCCCACAGCTGCCCTCTGGATGTCCTCAGTGACAATCACCCACAAGGGGTTTAGAAAAAGTGGATAAATAGATGGATGTTCTAGCACTCCCAGTCGTTTGTCAGATGGTCTATGCCCGCGATTTTCAGTGATTTTCACTCCGTTCCTTGGGGGCTGCCAGTGGGGGGGCAAATTGGAGGGAAGATGAGGGAAAATGCCAAAAAATATACTGAAAAAAATTAAATAAAATAATTAGTTTCATTATTATTATTATTATATCTAAATATAATTTATAATAATATACCAATAACATATCATAACATATTTGCCATGCCCGTCTTGCTATAGTCAAAACAACATTCATCATGTCATAAGCCGTCAATGTTGACCTGTAACGGTCTGCGAAGCTGCTCTACTCCTGAAATTCTGCAAGGTAGCTTATTTGCTAGCATTTAGCTAGCTAGTGTTTTTGAAAAGGAAAATACCTGACGAGCAGACACAAACACACAGACACACAATGTTGTTGAATATCGTTAAACTAAGCTGAAAAACGATGCTTATAATGAAAAACAGAAATATTTAATCTAATGAAATGATTAAAAACATGAAATACAAATGTAGATATTATAGTATTAATAAAGTAAGGAAATATATTCAGACGTTTTATCTTATTTATTTGTTTATTTTTACATTTGCCGTTGTATTGCCAATGGGTTTTTAACGACATCTTGCAAAAGATATCCCCAGCCATAAGCGAATGCTGTTTCGGGGACCTTGGGATGGAAAACTTTGGAAACACCTGGTCTATGCTGTTGTCAGTCTCTTATTAATATCATACCTGCCAATCACAGACTACTTTTTTTTTTTTAATCTACTGTGTCTTTTGTTTGTGCCCAAGTTCTTTACACCAAATCACACAAACAACCACCAAGCAACTTTAATGACTATAATTGACATCAACATTCTTCAAATCAGTACATTTGTCTTCAAGGCGAGATATAAGGATGCAGATTTACCTCATTGTTTTAGATATTATGTTGTTAACAACTCTCTACTCCATAATTACCAGACAGACTGAGAATCTTCATCTTCCTTTGTATAAAACATCCCGTGCTCAGTTTTCTATCAAATTTCGAGTTCTCTTATTGAATGAAAATTCAATAATTATTTAATGAATTCCTCTGCGTCTTTGACGGTGTATAAAAAGAGACTTGTAGAAATGTTCTGCTGACAAAGACATTTGATTTGGAAAAAAATTATCCCTCTTAGAAACTATAAATATGGCAATTACTCCTGCTTCTTTGTATTTTTTTGTTTTGTTCGAACTTTACTCATACACTTTACACTCTATATTTATATATGTGAAATGTTTTGAACACTAATATATAAAATGTACTGGTGATTTTTGTCATGGTAATATTTTTACCTACCGTATGTCCTTTGGGTGTGGTTTTTATATAAGCCATTATAGGTTTCTACCACACCCTCACACGTATTTTCACATTCCTTTCATGTGAATTGTATTTTACTGTCTTTTTATATGTGTGAAACAAATAAACAAATGAACCAGTGTACTGATTCCTCCCTGTCTCTCTTAAGGGCATTTCACAGAGAATGCAACAACGGCACCACTGCGCTCCAATGGCTGGCTGGTGCCGCACCACGACGGCTTTCTGCTGCCATGTTGAACTTTGGGTGCAGCCCAGTGTGATGTGATGTGCACTGAACCCAGCGGTGAGCGCAGCTCAAACCGCATTCTGTCTGAAAGGGTCATTAGACTTTCACTATCACAGCAAACTCCATCACCGCTGTCACTAAAGGTGACACATGCAAATGGTGCACCCTAAAGAGGCAAGTCTTTCTGGATGCGGACACCAAATAAAGATAAGTGGGACCCAGCAGTCCTGAGGGAGTTCAATGATGCATAAAGATTAACTAATTACTGCATTCAATGTAACTACAAGACCTCACAGTCTGCGGTCTATGCTCCTTTCCTCCTTGACTGTTGCTGCTGCAAGTTTAGTCCCTATGGCTGCAGCCTGCGGGTAATGAAAGAAACTGCAGATACAATCATCGGAGGTCAGGCTCCTCTGTAGGGGAACTGGCTTTGCTCTGCGTGTGCAATATAAAGCAAGGAGTTCAGGAGTTTCATGCAGCTGCTCCTCTCACAAGCAGAGAAGTCAGCTGAGGTGATTCACACACCTGGTAAGGATGTGCAACCTTTCATTGGGAGGACCTCAGGATAGAACCGCATGCCATTCGGTTACTGGAGTCGCTTTGATCACACTTGACAGGCAGGGAAGACTGAAACAAGGCAACAAAGTTTTGTGTTTATGTGTTCAACTTTCCGGAGCAACAGATCAGCTGGTAGCCAGATTAACTGGTGACCTTTGTCTGAATGCGTCTTTGTCTACTCGTGGTTGTGGAGGATACAACAGAGAGTTTGTTTTAATAACCGACTCAGATTTGACCAAATATTCCTCTAAATTGGTTAGTTGACAAAAACTGAGCTCATGATGAGAAACCAGGTGATACAAAAAGTTTGGGCTATAATCTGTTTCATTTATGACATTTCTTTCTAGATGATGCAGCCAACAGATAAGGAAAACATTTTTTGATTTGCCATTTGAAAAGGGCACTCACCCAGACAAAAAGGGCAGTAGCCCCCCATTCAGGCTGCTAACTCCGTGTGGGACTGAATATCATAAACAAAATAATACATGTGAGGTGACACAGAGAGGTCACAGTGTCTGGAGGTATTCAGCTGGACCACAGAAGCCAAAAAAAGTTATAGTCTCACTGAAAAGATACACACCAACAGAAATAGCCAACATGTTCATGAACATCTCCATGTCAGAAAAATGCAGTGTGTCGTGCTTTTCCAAAATACGATCACCAACACCGCTGAGAATTAAAATATACAAGTAATAAGCCATACAATACCCTAATTGGTCAATACACGCCATAGCTCCCTGGCGTTCCATCTAATTAGCTGCTCTATACTTTAGGGTATTTTAAAAGAGTCGAGGAAGTGTGAACTGTGATGTGAAGAGGATAATTAGTAAGAGCAACCGCAAAACAAGTAGTGAAGACAACTAAGTCTATAATCCTTGAGAATTAATTAATGTACTTGAAACTCCACGACCGTTTCCTCCAGAGAATCAACAAACCAAAATAAAAAACAATTAAAAGAGGAGTCTCGATTTCTACCGTCAAGGGGTAAGTTGTCATATAGACATAACCTCGCTGTCAATTAAACTGTAGATGGTCTGTGCTCAATAATTCATGAGCTGCAGCCTCCCTCATCACTGCATTGGACTTTGAAACCAAAACAAACATTATACTGTATATAATGCTCATTTTAAAACAAATATTTATGCAAGAAATGCATGTTTGTTTCAACACAGAAAATATAGTTCCTTCATCCTTTGGCATATAAACAAGATACCCATCTGTGGCACCAACAATGATGATGTGGCAAATAGTATGATGGATGACGATATGTGTTTTAGGGCTGCACAATTAAACAGAAATCAATCACAATTTTAGCTTCCCACAATTAAATGAACTTGATCGACTGCAATATTGACGTTTAAAATGCTCCGCTCATAAAAAAAACTCTGCTGCATTTCAAATCAAGCGTTTCCTAAACTAACAGCCACCAGCAGGCCATCGAGATGTTTTGGCTTCACTTTTAGGGAGCCGTCATACCGCTCCACTCGCACCCAACAGCGGCAGCCTGAGAAAAACTTCCCTCTATATTGCGGCTGCAGTCCAGAGTAGAAGAGTAATATACTGTATTTTACTAATTTTACCCGTCTCTGAAATGCACTGAATTCAGGTGAAGAAGAACCGTATTCTAAATCTAAAGGGAAAGCAAGAAAGTGCAATAAAAATATTTTGTCCCTAAAAATCAATGAATAATCGTAATAAACTATTGTAATCTCAATATTGAGCACAATAATTGTGATTATCATTAGGGATACCGCAGCGGATATCGGGCCGATACTGGCTCAAATAGCTGGATCAGGTATCGTTGACAATGGGGATGATCTATTCAATTCAATTATGTTTATATAATATCTACATTATAGATTGGGACTTTTATTTCCTGTTTAAGTTTTGAGCAATTTCTTGCTGCATTAAAAAAGTTTACACCTGAATTGCAATTCCGGTTAAATTTTAAGATTTTTTTGCCAAGTTGCTGGTGTACGATTTATTATTTTAATAATAAATATCAATTCTCTAAATTTATATCTATGCATTTACTTGTTACATTTTGTTTTACAAAGTTAGTAAAGCAATTTTTAAGTCAAGCCTGATTTCCTTACACATAAAAGAATGATCCCAGTTCCGTCCACACAGTGAGGCCTACAGCTTATTAATAAAACACTGGTATCGGATCGGTACTTGGCACGGCCGATACACAGGTATCGCTACCGGTATCAGGACTGAAAATGTTGGATAGGTGCATCCCTGATTATCATTTTGGCCATAATCGTGCAGCCCTAATGTGGTTAGAGGATCTAAATGATATAGGATATAAAAATATCATTCAGCAAACTCCATTCATGATTATTAGTTCAGTTCAGTGAACGCAATTGATAGGTGTCTTGGCCCGAACCTCATCACTCCCAACAAAATAAACCACATTAGATTCATATCTCAACACCAGCTATTATATGGAGTCCGCCATGTGTGGGCTGGAGACCAGATGCCATGTGGCCGATCCCAACAAAGCACCTCCAACAACTAATACACCATCTTATGAATTGATTAATGGATGAATCTAAACCCATCTGATGTGCAGCAACAGGCTAAGAACATGCCAGATATGCAGCAGATCATCATTAACTTGTATATCCAAAACATAAAAATGGAAGAATTCAATTTCACACTCAACAAAAAGGCATGGTTTGGAGCACATGATCTCTTTTTGTGTTGTGTTTTATAGGCCTAAGCTTGGCAATGAGTGCAGGTGAGTGTAGCAGTGGTGTAGACAGGAGCTCAGCTGTTTACATTAAAGGTCCCATATTATGCTAATTTTCAGGTTTATACTTGTATTTTGTGTTTCTACTAGAACATGTTTACATGCTGTAATGTTCAAAAAACCCTTTATTTTCCTCATACTGTCTGTCTGAATATGCCTGTATTTACCCTCTCTCTTGAAACGCTGCGTTTTAGCGCGTTTTGAAGGAATTGCAACAGAATTGCATTGCTAAACAACACCTTGGGTCCATGTGTACTTCCTGTCAGCTGATGACATTCACATGCACTTGCAACCAGGAATAAACTGGGACACATTTAGAAGGTTATGTTTAAAATGTGTCAAGGGTCTAAATATTGTATATTCATGACATCACGAATGGGCAGAAATCCTGACAGCTCGTTTCGAATGCAGAGTTTCTGAATACGGGCTGTGTGTATTTCCCCGTGGATTGAGTGTTTCGATACTCACAGTATTTATATAGGACTTAAGCCTGCTTTATAATAAAAAAAACATGAAAATCTAACTTTTTTATAATATGGGACCTTTAAGAATTGTAAAGTAAAGTGAACAAAGAGGAGAAACTAAATATTCCTGTAATACAAAAATAAATCCTATGTTACCAGTAGGCCTAGTGTGCATTGCTGGAAGCCAGCAAACTGATAATTAGATGAACAATGAGACAATAGTTTACATCCCTGAAGCCAATATTCAATATGAACCTCTATATATCAATATATACCTGCATCCTGAGTTTGCAGCCAGCTAGTAGTAAATCCCCCAAAACAAAAGGAAACAACCTAAAATCAATTCAGCACAAAACTCCCAAAACATGAATATTTATACCTCAACATTAGGTTAATAAACAGCAGGGATGCATCATAATAAATGTGTCAAACAACAAACAGCCATACAAATACAAAGCTTTAGCAGCATGTGGGAGCAAAACTTTGCAGCCAGCAGACATCACCAAAACATCATCACAAACAGATCTGAGAGAAACAGCCAGCACAAACACCACATGCCCACATGATTATTAGCATAAACAGCAAGCACTCAGCTTTGTGGATGTGAAGTGGTGTTCCCAGGTCTCTCATCCTTTATGAAGAGCTGTCATGGTCGCAGAGGAAACTCCAGATTGTGTCTTGAAGTGAGGCCAAACAGTCCAACAGCTGGGAGCAGCACAACCGACATTATTCTTCCTCAATCCTCCATGAAGCCACGTGAACAGACGGCAGGTTAGCTGACTGCACCTGCAGCAGGTGTAGCAGGTGTTTGCATTGGAAAGGAGCAGCAGCATCAGCAGCAGCACATGACCTAACTGCGCTACAGAGAAGCAGCTTGAATAGCCCGCCTCTCTGCATGAGGTGCGTTTGATTTATGCATGTGGAGTAAGGAGGGTGGCAGCTGCTGTAGTTTACATCTCAACTGGCTCAGTGGCATGAGGTGTACTGTAAGAAGTAGGCCTATTCAGGTATTTTACTCAAGTAAAAGTAGCAATACCACAGTGTTAAGATAAGATAAGATATTCCTTTATTAGTCCCACAGTGGGGAAATTTGCAGTTTAAGTACTGTAAGTAAGTGTTGAAGTACTCTATTATAAGTAAAAGTCATGATTTAAAATAAACTCGGAAAAAAGAGTTTGTGTTTGGTCGATTATTTCTCTGTTTTTACAATGCTAATTGGCATTGTATTTTACATCGTTGGAAAGCCTGTTTATTGACCTTCACAATGATGTCCAACATGTAAGGATCATGCATTTGTGAGATGAGCAGCACAGCTGATTATGTGGGTAGCACCCAAGTAAAATTTGCCAAAATGCTCCGTCAATGGTAAACAGTGTATTCTCCTGTTGGTGTTGACTCTTGTTTTGAGTTGTTTGGTGGATTAGATGATTGAACTCTCTATCAGTAACAAGGAACAAACAAGACATATTGGCAATTTTACACTTTATTCTTTTAATACACCGTCAGGAGCCTCATTAGCGGGTGGAAGATCCATACACAGCCACAACAGCCTGGCACCTCCTCCTCATGCTGGTCACCAACATGGTCACACATCAATACCAGCAGGAGAATACAATGTTTACCATTGGCAGAGAATTTTGGCAAATTTTACTTGGGCACTACCCACATAATCAGCTGTGCTGCTCATCCCACAAATGCATGATCCTTACATGTTGGACATCATTGTGAAGGTAAATAAACAGGCTTTCGAATAATGTAAAATACAATGCCAATTAGAGTTGTAACAACAGAGAAATAATCCACCAAACACAAATTTCCAAACTTTTTTTCTGAGTTTATTACTTAAGTAAAAGCACCAAAGTATTAGGATCAAAATATACTTAAAGTAGCAGCCTACCAAAAGTAGAAGCACTCATAATGCAGAATGGCCCATTTCAAAATAATGTATATTATATAATTGGATTATAATTATTGATGCATTATACATCACTTTACGTTACAACATAACAAAAGAAATAAATGAATAATGTAAAGTGCAGGAAGAGGCAAAAAACCCACTTGGCTTATCTGAAGCCTCCACCTGGAGACAAGATTAATATAAAGAAATAATATGACTACATAATAGTGATAACAAACAATTAGGACAAGATATATATAATAACAACAATAATAATACAGTAAATATAACTTATTAGGTATATAGGTTAGGTTATATTAGGTATATAATTAGGTGCTGAACAGCTGACAACTTGCTTACTTGTAAACAATATCCAAGTAATTGTGCCTTAGGTGCATAATAAGTGAATATATTGTCATTTTAGTCATATATTATTATCTCTTTGTAATTTTATGATATGTCTGAGGAAAATGTTGATATTCCCAAAGGCCTAATTTGTGTTCCTCTGTCATGTTATGTCTTTGTATTTCCTGCATTATGTTACTCACTACTTGCTAGCTTGCTAAGTTGTTAGCCACGTGGCTTCTAGAGGTTACTATAGTAACGTTAATATCGCCGTTGCTTAGCAGCGGTGTTCTCACGACGAAGGTACGCCATCCCATTCCATGACGTAATGCGATCGGTGAGCGCGCGGAATTCTGTGCCTTTATTACATAATTCTGTGGCTTTATTACATAATTCTGTGGCTTTATTACGGAATTCTGTTCCTTTATTACGTATCAACATTCCAGAACAGTGCAGTGTTCTCCTCACTCACAATATTACCAGTAGAGGTGATTTTAAACAGATCTATGCAGACCTTCATAGTGAAAACTACAGGAAAGCTACCATAGCTATTATATACCTGCATTTTCACTTGTAGATCAGCGCTGAACATGGATTGCTCTACCTCGGTAAGACATTAATATTCCCATTGACATTTATTTTTTTTAAAGGCAACATTGTTCAACAGTTGTATTTGAACCATATAAGCTCTTGAAATGCACAGATATGGTGCATTTCACCTCAAATGTTTTCAGAAACATCTTGTAGTGCACTGTTTAAGTGTAAAATGAGAAAGTTTGTGACCCGGCAGCCATGTGGGGATCAGTTGAGGAAATACCAAGCACCGTCCACCAGCCGGAGAAAAAGCTTTCTCATTACACTGCAAGATGTTTCTGAAAACATTTGAGGTTAGAATTTGGCATTACAGTAACAGAATATTGATTCATATTCGATCAGCGCTGCCTAGTTTGACCATTTGATCAGAGTTCGCAAGTGATTGACAGCTGTCTCCACGGAATGAACAGCCAATAGGATCACAATTGGCCTCTTAAATGTCTGATTTCTTTACTCCTCTATGATAATTAACTGAATATCTTTGAGTTGTGGACAAAACAAGACATTTGTGGACATCATCTTAGGCTTTGGGAAACACTGATCGATATTTTTCACCATTTTTTTACATTTAGAACAAACAACTAATGATTAAAAGAGAAAATAATCAACAGATTAATCGACAATGAAAATAATCATTAGTTGCAAACCTAAAATATTGAGAACATAGCGGAGTAAAAAGTACAATATTTGCCTCTGGATCGTAGTGGAGCAGAAGTATATAGTAGCATAAAATGAAAAAGTAGAAGTAGCCCACCTCAAATTTGTACTTGTACAGCACTTTTTTGCACAATTTAAGACTATACAACATAACAAAAGAAATAAATGAATAATGTAAAGTGCAGGAAGAGGCAAAAAACCCACTTGGCTTATCTGAAGCCTCCACCTGGAGACAAGATTAATATAAAGAAATAATATGACTACATAATAGTGATAACAAACAATTAGGACAAGATATATATAATAACAACAATAACAATACAGTAAATATAACTTATTAGGTATATAGGTTAGGTTATATTAGGTATATAATTAGGTGCTGAACAGCTGACAACTTGCTTACTTGTAAACAATATCCAAGTAATTGTGCCTTAGGTGCATAATAAGTGAATATATTGTCATTTTAGTCATATATTATTATCTCTTTGTAATTTTATGATATGTCTGAGGAAAATGTTGATATTCCCAAAGGCCTAATTTGTGTTCCTCTGTCATGTTATGTCTTTGTATTTCCTGCATTATGTTACTCACTACTTGCTAGCTTGCTAAGTTGTTAGCCACGTGGCTTCTAGAGGTTACTATAGTAACGTTAATATCGCCGTTGCTTAGCAGCGGTGTTCTCACGACGAATGTACGTCATCCAATTCCATGACGTAATGCGATCGGTGAGCGCGCGGAATTCTGTGCCTTTATTACATAATTCTGTGGCTTTATTACGGAATTTTGTTCCTTTATTACGGATCTACATTCCAGAACAGTGCAGTGTTCTCCTCACTCACAATATTACCAGTAGAGGTGATTTTAAACAGATCTATGCAGACCTTCACAGTGAAAACTACAGGAAAGCTACCATAGCTATTATATACCTGCATTTTCACTTGTAGATCAGCGCTTAACATGGATTGCTCTACCTCGGTAAGACATTAAAATTCCCATTGACATTTATTTCTTAAAGGCAACATTGTTCAACAGTTGTATTTGAACCATATAAGCTCTTGAAATGCACAGATATGGTGCATTTCACCTCAAAAGATGGTTAGGGAATTGTGCACAGCACCAATAACCAACCATAACTGTTAATAGCGTTGTCAGATTTTGAACATGTCGATTTTTTACAGTCCCATCCCAATGAGAAGAGTTTTGTTAATGTGTAAAAGATGCCTGGTTCTAAAATCTGATTGTTTTTCTTCCTGTCAGATTTCATTTGATGAAATGGGAGACCTGCGGTGCAGTGATTTCGATCTGCCTCTGTTCACATCAGAGAGTTTGGTCCGAGTGTTCATGTTTCATTTCTCAAACATGAAAAAAACGTGAGTCAAAGTTAAACGTCATTAATCAACTGGTTAAACACTGGTTAAATGTTAGTTTTTCCTAACCATTCCTAATCTTTTCTTCCAGTCAATGGGAGTCGATGAAAGACGGCATAATTGATGCTGACACATTCGTACGGCTGTTCAGCCTATGTCAAGATCTTGTGGAGACAGTCCACACCCACATCGTGGATTCTGTGGCACCTCACATTCGCAACCCGGCTGGGGATTGCAGTGCCAACAAATCTGTCACAATGTAAGTCAAATGCTTCCACAGAACTGTTATTCACTTACATCTTCTTCTCAAACATCATTACTGTATGTGGACTTGAAAGTTGTAACCTTGAGAGTCAATAGAAAATACAAAAAAAATCCATAACCAGATTCTAGTGTTGGTGAATACTATCATCAGTTATCAGGGTTAAGTTTGGTCCCCTCAAGTTCTGAAAAAGGTTCAGAGGGTGATAGCAGTGGAACTGTTTAAATGTTACTGCCCAGAGCAGATCAGTTAGCTAAAGTATGACTGTTTCTCTTTTTAAGGAACGAGATTGGATCTTGTAACTATCACACAGTGACAGAGGAGGATGTCGAAGCCAGCCTTGGAAATTCACTTTACCAGTGTCTTGGAGAAGTGGTAGGAGTTGTAGAGGAGAAGTCAAAATACTCTGAAGAACTGCTGCAGCTGGTTGCAGAAGATGTGGCTGAGAGGGTCAACTGCACACTGGCTTTTACCAGGCAGACAGCCCCTTTCCAAGGATTAGATATGATTTCCAAAGTTGTCAAAATACTGACCAGATGCCTCTTAAAGAAGGACCAACATCAGGTCCACCTTGAGAAACCAGACAATGCGTTCGGTACACAGTATTTAGACGGCAGGTCCACGGAACCGTTCAGCTCACCGGAACCAGACGACGAGACCATGTTTGAGGAGTTTGGCACAGAAAAACCAGCCAACGCCTTCAGTACACAGTACTTAGACGGCAGGTCCACGGACAGCTCCATGTTTGAGAAGATCAGTTTACTGGATTTCGACGATGAGTCCATGGTTGAGTTCGGCACAGAGGAACCTGACAACAAGCTCATGTTTGAGGAGTTCAACACAGAGGAACCTGAATACGAGCTCATATTTGAGGAGTTCAGTTCAGAGGATTCCGACGGCGAGTCCATGGTTGAGTTCAGCACAGAGGAACCTGACAACGAGCTCATGGTTGAGGAGTTTGGCACAGAAAAGCCAACCAACGAGCCCAAGGTTGATGAGTTCAACACAGAGGAACCTGAATACGAGCTCATATTTGAGGAGTTCAGTTCAGAGGATTCCG
Organism: Sebastes umbrosus; assembly: GCF_015220745.1. NCBI lineage: Eukaryota > Metazoa > Chordata > Actinopteri > Perciformes > Sebastidae > Sebastes > Sebastes umbrosus. Next base: position 30,948,283 of record NC_051269.1, on the reverse strand, counting down.
ACGGCGAGTCCATGGTTGAGTTCAGCACAGAGGAACCTGACAACAAGCTCATGGTTGAGGAGTTTGGCACAGAAAAGCCAACCAACGAGCCCAAGGTTGAGGAGTTCATCACAAAGGAACCTGAGAATGATCTCATGGTTCAGGACTTCAGTTCAGATGATTTCGACCTCGAGTCCACGGATGAGTTCACCAAAGAGGAACCTGGCAACGATCTCATGGTTGAGAAGTTTGGCGTAAAAAAAACAACCAACGAGCCCAAGGTTGAGGTGTTGATCACAAGGGAACCTGAGAACGATCTCGTGCTTGAGGACTTCAGTTCCCTTGATTTTGACGTTGAGTCCATGGTTGAGTTCTGCACAGAGGAACCAGACATCAAGACCATGGTTGAGGAGTTCAGCTCAAAGGGAAGCATAGACTCTTCTCTACCTTCTACTCAAACTCAGGAGTTTGGATCTGCAAAGCTGGAGGAGACTATACAAAAATCCCCCAGCTTTGTTAAAAAAGTGAGGACGTTTTTCAGAAGAAAAAGTAAAGTAACTCCAGTCTGTGATGTCGCCCTCCTGGAGAAGAAACAGAAATGCTCAGCCGTCATTGGGATGTTCGGTTCCGTGGCCAGGATTCTAAGGAAGCCCTTCACCAGCTGCATCAGCTGTGGATCACGGGACGACTAGCTCACGCAGGCATCCAACATTCAAGCTTTCCTCAATATGTTTTCTTTTGCCTTCTCTTGAAAAACAATCCCTGGTTTTCTGCCATGGGTTAGTGACATGGGTTGTTTTTCCAAGATGACACTATCAAAAAGGACGTGCTAGTTTGGAGTTTGGTAAATTACAGTCTGGAGTGATCATTTCACAAAGTGATTTTGTCAAAAAACTCTTTTCTGTTCTAAAATGGCCACTGGGCTGATCATTCTATGTGATTATGAAGAAGATCGCCCAACTCTAACACAAGCACATCCTTTTTAAGAGGGAAGGCAGCACGATGGCTCAGTGATTGAGCAAGTGTTGGCATGTTCTCCACGATGGCTCAGTGATTGAGCAAGTGTTGGCATGTTCTCCACGATGGCTCAGTGATTGAGCAAGTGTTGGCATGTTCTCCACGGTGGCTCAGTGATTGAGCTAGAGTTTGCATGTTCTCCCCGTGTTGACTTTGCCTACACATCTGAATTTTGACATCAATAAATATTGATGACTAATAACATCCTAATGAACCTAATTAATGGTTGTGACATCTCTTTTGTCACCATTTACTCTGAGGTAGAATAAGAGTCAGAGCACTTTCTCCAGAAAGTTTTTTTAAGTGAAAGATGTGTTTTAAGTGCATGCTGCTCAGAGTAATCACTGTGACCTGCTTGTCTGCAGACAGCAGCAGTTACATTATGATGCGTTCAAACTCTGCTCAGTAAAAATGATTACTGGGCCAAGGTAAATTATTAGCCAAGTCGTTTTGTTGCCTAAACCTTAACCAAGTAGTTTTTAATGAGTTTTTGAGAAGAGTAGTATGGAGGACGGAACCTACTCAAATAAAAAATAAATCAGTCAATAAATAAATGACTCGATAAATAAATAAATGTAATTAAATGTAGCAAAAATAATTAAAAAAATAAATGTAGCCATTAATTAATCAATAAAATGAGACATAACTTTATATTTAAATTTGCTTTTTAATTATTTATTTTTGTATTAATTCCCTTATTTATTTACTCTTGTGTTTAATTTATTTATTTGTATTATTTTTTTAATGTATTATTTATTTTGCATTCTTTATTTATTCATTCATGTTTGCATATATCTTTTATTTAGTACATGTACTTTCCACCACAGCTCAGCAGGCTTCACTCTTCGCTAGATAACAGCAGACAAAGTGGGCACAATGGCACACAACAGGAAGTGGCATTTTGGCTCAACGACATACAAACATTACCTGTTGTTTTAAAGGAATAAATGAGAAGTTTAGGAGAGAATATGAGGCAAGAATGACAATTTAAAACCAGGAACATGTGTTTTTGTAAAAACATAAAAGACCACCAGTGCAAAGTTGCAATGAGGTGAAATAATGCAGAGTGACATGCTGGGAACATTTACTGGTGCCAGCACTAGAGGAAAAACAACAACACCTGCAACTATGGATCAGTATTTCATTACACAGAGCCAGATGAGAGGATCCCAGCTATGCTGGAAAGAATTGAAAGTCTCTCTTCTCTGGCTTCTCCTGATTCAAAAGCCACAGAAATGACTCCCTTTGGTCCTACAATCACGTACACAGGAAACAAACGCTCCCACCGTCCACTGTCAAACATCACCAGCCTCATTTTTATGGTGGCAGACACACAGAGTCGTGTCACAAACTCTCTCTCTCTCTGTCTCTCTCTCTCTCTCTGTATTTATTGATTTATTAGTTGCATATATTGCCTCTGTATTATTGATGTCAAAGGTTTTATCTCCTCTGTTTCATCAATCTCCTCTCATTCCAGGTTTTCCACCCTCTGACCACCAGTCAGTGACCTCACTTTCCCCACTCAGCTGCTCTCCATCAGCTATTCTACTCCAGTATATACTGTATATATATTCTGTAGTCAGTGTTCATTCTTTGTCAGATTGTCTATGTTGATAGTACTGCTCTATTCTCTGGTCTAGACTGCCTGTCTTAGTTTTTTGATCTTCATCCTGTTTGTTTTTCATCTTCGGATGTGTTTGCCGACTTACTAGCTTCTCTGTTGAACCTCATGCTGCCTTGTCTGATGCTTGAGCCGAAAATCACAGTATTAACAATTATGTCAGAGGAAAAGGATCCAGCAGAGAGACGCTAAGGTATTGTACCTTCACACTGGGTGCTTTATCTAAGTCCTTTCATTTTCTTTTACTATTTTCCTTTGCATTAATGAGACAACGGGTGTCATTTTATTTTCAATTAAATGTGGGCTTGTGAGACTATTACAGCAAAGGCAAATTAAGACTTCACTTTTAATTTTTTTTTTATTATTTAAAAGGATCCCCATTAGCTGATGCCAGTGGCACCATCCGTGCACTGGTGCTACTGTAAAGTGTCGCAAATAAGCAAAACCAAATAAGTAAAGCCTCTCCTTATGTAATGGAGTTTATGATACTTAAAGGAACAATATGTAGGACTGACAGCTAGCGTTTAAAATGGGTAACAGCAGTACAAATTCAAAACATTGGAGCCATGGCCCGTTCGCTTCTCCGGTGTGACTGATAGCAGCGCAAATTTTCACAATTTGAGGGTTACCTTCTCGAAACAACCGCATTAGCCTCTGGCCAGCAGCAGTCACTCGCTGCCTTGATGACCATGTTGCACACAAACCACAGAGAGATGTGCCGAGGCTTTTCAGGTTGGGTAGAATCTAACGTTAACGTTATCTCTGTTGATCCAGTTCGTTTGCTTGCTTCCATGGCTGCAGGAGGCTGTGTTTGCGTGCCAATTTGTTTCATATAGGGCAACTGGTGTCGAAATGGGCAATAGACGGGATCACACCGGCCAAAACAAAAACAGACATTCTGGACCAGAATGGATATTTCAAAGGAGAACATACTGGCTGTAGCATTGTAGTCAGAGAAGACAGTATTCAATTTAGTATGTTTTCTTAATCTCTGATGACATATCATGGTAATTTTATGATTTATTGCAGTAAATATATTACATTTTGGTCCTTTAATCTTACATATTTGCATGATAACCGGTCACGTCCATGAGTTCTGTTGGATAACACCTCAGTGTAGATTAACATTTGGGAATCCTGTTATGAAGAAGTACATGAGTCTTGATGAGTTTTATTTCATCTGCGACCAATTTTCTGTGTGTATGCTATCACACTGACTTCAGTGTATCAGACAGCACAGAAGTGAGTGTGACATCCCCGCTGATTACTCTGGTGCACGATTCCTAATCAAGACTTTATTCTTTCCAGAAGAGATGGAATTGCATGACTGGGCAATGCAATTTTCATCTCATTTCTCTGAGTGACATGCCAGAGCACAATGTGTGGATGAAACATGCGCTTTCATTATTTTTATCTTCTCTGTCAGTCCTCACAAACAAGGCAGCTGCCATGGTGGTGCGAAAAACAAGACACACTTTTTACCAAGATGAGCATAAAGTCTGGTGTGTAGAAACAAAAGAGACTGGTTATATGCAGTTTAACACCAAAACTGGTGTGTAACATAGATTCGGAGTGGAGTCTTTGGTGCTGGCGGTGGGAACGGTTGTGGTTGGATGTTGGCATCAGTGTCACAAAATGGATGCAGTGTTTTACAGGTGGTTGGGTTAATAAAGCGCATGTGCATTAGTGATTGGCTCCTGTGTGGAGAGACAGAGATAAAGAGAGAGAGAGAGAGAGAGAGAGAGAGAGAGAGAGAGAGAGAGAGAGAGAGAAGAAAACAAAGTAGTGTGAAAGTATATGAACTGATAGGAGCCTAGAGAGATGACAGACCTTATAAGACACAAAGCTGTTCCTAAATGAGATGCCATTTGGCTTGGCTAGAGGAACCAAAAAAAAATGTAAAGGTGCAGTGTATAGGATTTGGTGGCATCTAGTGGTGTGATTGCAGAATGCAACCAACTGATTACCCCTCCGCTCATTCCTCCCTTTCCATGACTGTGGTAACGTGAGCCGCTGAGTGCAAATCCGAGGTAACCTCGCTCAGAGGCCATCTTTGCCATAATAACACTACTTTAGGAGCAACGAAAGTCAGGCGGCGGCTGGCGGTACCACGGTTTTGCACTCTGTTGCTCACGTTACCACAGTTTTACAAGCGTTTCGGAGAACTGCGATGGCTTTCAAATAACGTAAAAACGTGAAAGGCTCTCTCTAGAGCCAGTGTTTGGTTTGTCCGTTATGGGCTACGGTAGCAGCATGGTGGACTCTGTGACGCTGATGATGGCTTATAGCTGAAACGTGTTCGTCTTTTTGCCCAGAATAATCTAAGAAAGACCCTTTATCTTATTACATTACCTTATTTATGATTTGTTTCTTTCGTTCTTACTACTACCGGGTACCCGATACTGTTCAAGATTTGGAGCCGTGCTCGCCGCTACTTTCTACTCATCCTTACCAAAATAACACTACTTTAGGAGCAACGAAAGTTAGACGGTGGCTGGCGGTACCACGGTTTTGCACTCTGCGGCTCACGTTATCGCAGTTTCACAAGCGTGTCGGAGAACTACGGTGGCCTTCAGGTAACGTAAAAACGTGAAAGGCTCTCTCTAGAGCCAGTGTTTGGTTTGTCTGTTCTGGGCTACTGTAGAAACATGGTGGAGCAATGTGGCGGACTCCGTGAAGAAGATCCGCTTCCTATGTAGATATGAAGGGCTCATTCTAAGCTAACGAAAACACGATTCCTAGTTTCATGTGATTACACACTAATGAAATCATAGATATGAATATTTTATTCCATTTCTGCTAATAGATCCCCTGATGAAATGTTAAACACTGTTCCTTTTAAATATGAATAATTATAATCTGGTTTTACTTTCAGTTGACCTGATTCGGTTTGTGACACAGTTCACAATCTGTGTTATTATTAATCTTAGTTTAACGATTAGAAATTAATACAAGGATACAGCAAGAGACACTGTTAATCCCCTGATAGTATCAACACTGAATCTTTTATTACACTGCAGGTCACTGCACAAAAGCGAAAGCGTACATGCATGTGAACAGTTGGCTCCGTACTTGTACTTGTAGAAAGGTGAGTGTCGGATGGAGATGTAAAAAACATCTCACTGGTGCTAATTGAACCAATCAGTTTGATGGTAGAAAAAGCTTGCTGGTGTGTATGCATTTTGTGGAATTGTGGTCTTATGGTGCTGCTTGCTTGTGCATGTTATCATCCTGATAAGTGTGCACACCATGCAGGCTCTTACATATATGCATGAACACCAGTGGACACCTGTTATAATTAGGAATGTGAATCGTGTAGATGCTGCTGAAAAAAATAGAATTGTTTTGGTGATCAACTTCAGTTTATTTTCAGTCACAGTGTGTGTGTGTGTGTGTGAGTGTGTGTGTGCGTGTGTGTGTGTGAACCAGGGTGGGGCAGCACTCAGCAAAGAATATCGTCAGTAGGTGAATGGCACCATCTTCTGGAAGTGGTGTGTAAATGTGTACGTGTGTTTGACCCTCCCTCAGGTGATCAGTGGTCAAATCTGGGTCAAACTGTTTTATATTATTTTACTTTATTTAAAATATATATTTTATTTAAAATAAGCAAGTAAAGTTTAGAAATATTCTAACGATAAAGTCTTGACTTTACATGGCTTTCAGAAAATCATGTTGCCAGCCAGTGCTCTGGATGGATTGGAGCTCCCCTGATGTGAGCAACAAAAAATAAATTTGCATATGGGAGAAGTTAGTCGTGCCTGATACGGTTTACTGCATCCCAGTGGCTGTCACTGTGTGAACTACTGTTTCCATCTGTCTTAGCATCTTAACACTCATTTAACCAACAAAATGAACCCATACAGAAGTATTTTATTTGAGTTTTAGAGATGAGCACAGAGCTACGTTTTGAGCTTGCAGAATGACAAAAAATGTTGTCTTTTCATCAATGCACTGGTTATCAGTCCCCAGGCTTCAGACTGAAGCTTGCTTCCTATTCCGCTAAGTAGCTAATTATAGTTCATTATAGACCTTTTCATTGCCATTCTGTTACTATAGGGCTACAGCTTTGGTCCAAGATTACATTCAAGCATTTTTGGTTGGGATAACTAACAAATCATATGTTGCTCTGTGGGTGTTTTATGTGTGCATACTGTAGAGCCATGCGTAAAACACCTATCAGAGCTTTGTTAATAAGGTTTCTGTGCTCTCCGGCTGTAAAAGCATTCAAACTATTTTCCACCTTATGGTTATTCCCGCATTCTAGTTTTGTATTTCGAAGTTCTGCTGATCAGGCTCCTTTAATGACCTCCAGGGTTTTGTTTTTTTTTGGTTACTGCTTCTTTCCAAGGCAGCACTGTGGTGCAGTGGCTAGTACTGTCGCCTCACAACATGTCTCTCTATGTGTCAGCCCTGTGATTGATTGTCGACCTGTCCAGTCGCCCAATGTCAGCTGGGATCGGCTCCAGCCCACCGTGACCCAGGATAAGCAGTTACAGATAATAGATGGATGGATAGATGCATTCTTATTTCCACATCATCCACTTTTAATACAGTTTTGAGAAGCTGACCGACTTTCTCATTTCCTCCAGTGTAAACATGAGCTGATAGTGCTGCCTATCACATGGCACAATCATTATATAAACGAGTGTGGAGGTAAGCCAATGTCATGTCACTGGAACTCACTACAAAACACGATCAAACTCACAGCCCTCACATCTCTTAACATGTTCAAACAAAAGCTGCAACACGTCATAGTTTACTGCTGTACTTGCTGACCAGCCCTCACTTCTCTCTCTCTCTCTTCCATTACAACTTTACAAAGAATATCCAGTAATCCACCTTTTTTTGTACATAGTTTTTATTAATTTCTGACCTATTTATTTACCTATGCTGTTTTTAGCCATTTTCTCATGTCTTGTCACAGCATACTGTATGTTTGTCATACTGTACTGTATCTGTGCTGTTTGTGTCGCTTGTGTGGACTGTGTTTTTATACTCTTGCTGCTGCCTCTTGGCCAGGTCGTCATTGTAAATGAGAATTGGTTCTCAATTGATTTCACCTGGTTAAATAAAGGTCAAATAAAAATAAATAAATAAATAAAAATTGACTTTTTCACTTCTTGGCAATATAGCTTCATTCTTTGGTTGGGGGTGGATCTCAAGTCTCGCGAGATTATTCGTGACTTGGGGGTTACCCTCCGTAACCAACGGTAACATCAAGCCTCCACTTGCGGCTGCGCTGTGTCTGTGCTCTGTCGGTGTTTTATGAGCAGCAGCAGCAGCAGCAGCAGCAGCAGCAATAATGGCTCCAGTTGATCCTGATATACTCAAGTGGCAGACGAATGAAATAATCGAATGTCTGTTTGACGACGACTACGCTCAATCTCGTACGTTAGACGCTAACTTGGAGACTGACAGCGTTTCAGCAGCGAGTCACGGTGAGTTCAGTATAACTATGAGCTGAGAGAGACCCGTCTGTTACGTTATCTACTGTCGGCTAACTTTCATTTTCCAGTATGCCACAAAACGAGAAGTAGAAGGCACTAATATGCCACCTAGTAGGCTGTGGGTTTACTTTGGTTTAGGGGTTTGTTCTGGTACATATTTATATGTATTTAACCCTTTAATAAATGATATTTTACTGTTGTAGACTACAGTAAGGGCTCAGTTACGTCACTGTTGACCACTTCCGGTCTCAGCACCTACAGCTTGTTGTTGTGTTAGGTGGGCTGAGGGCTGACGTCACAGTACAGTAAAGAAGATAAGATATTCCTTTATTAGTCCCACAGTGGGGAAACGTGCAGTGTACAGCAGCAAAGATGCATCAGCTAACAAAAAAAGAGCTAAACAAAGTGTAACAATTTTACCATTTAAATAGAAGGAAGTATAAAAAAAGGAGCAGTATATACAGTATTGACAATAAACAGACTGTTATCAAAATTGCACAAGTGGAAAAATGATATTGCACAGTGAGAATGAAATGAAATTACACCTGAAAGGACTCGATAAATAAACCATTCATTCATTCATTAAATGTAGCAGTAGGCAGTAAATGTAGCTTTTAATTAATTGATAAAATGAGACTTTCTGTTTTAATTTGCTTCTTTATTTATTTATCTTCGTATTAATTACCTTATTTATTTCAGTTAACACATATGACAATAACCTGATATTTTTCAGGGGGAATTTCATTTCATTCTCACTGTGCAATATCATTTTCCACTTGTGCAATTTTGTTAATAGTCTGTTTATTGTCAATACTGTATATACTGCTCCTATTTTTATACTTCCTTCTATTTAAATGGTTCATATTTTGTTACACTTTGATTAGCTCTTTTTTTTTTTACTGTGTTAGCTGATGCATCTTGTTTTTTGCACTATCCCCTTTGCTGCTGTACACTGCAAATTTCCCCACTGTGGGACTAATAAAGGAATATCGTATCTTATCTTAACACAGTAAAAGAAGAGCTAAACAAAGTGTAACAAAATATGAACCATTTAAATAGAAGGAATTTTAAAAATAGGAGCAGTATATACAGTATTGACAATAAACAGACTATTAACAAAATTGCACAAGTGGAAAATGATATCGCACAGTGAGAATGAAATTAAATTCCACCTGAAAATATCAGATTATTGTCAGTTTTTTGGTGTGTAAGTGTAATTGGTCTACTGGGAGCAGTGCTGCTTGTGAAGTCTGACAGCTGCAGGAAGGAAGGACCTGCGATAGCGCTCCTTTACACACTTTGGGTGGAGCAGCCTGTTGCTGAAGGAGCTCTCTAGTACTGAGATGGTGTCCTGCATGGGGTGGGAGTCATTCTCCATCATGGATGACAGCTTAGCCATCATCCTCCTCTCTCCCACCACCTCCACTGTATCGAGGGGGCATCCCAGGACAGAGCTGGCCTTCCTGATCACGCTGTCTAGTCTCTTCCTGTCCGCAGCCGAGATGCTGCTGCCCCAGCAGACCACTCCTTAAAGAATGGCTGATGCCACCACAGTGTCATAAAAGGTCTTCAGGAGTGCCCCCTGCACTCCAAAAGACCTCAGTCTCCGGAGCATTAATACTGATATTTAGCCTGCTGTCACTGACTGTTAAAACGTGATATTGTATGTTTTTGTTTTTTTTCAGATGATTTTGACGCAGTGCTGATAGCTGATAAACTGAGGAGTGTGGCTGATTCTATGAATGACGACCCCAGGTTTAAAGCTGCACTGACTGACCTGAAGAAAGCTGTAGCACCAGAGGTACACACACTGATCATGATTTATATCTATTTTTATTTTGTATACTTTTAATTTTTTTCTACTTATTTATGTGCTTGTGCTGCTGCGACACCTGGATTTTCCATCTGGGGACCAATACAGGCTTATCTTATTTTATATGAATCCATCAATGGCATGCAGGAGCAGATGTTATGGACATTCTTTAACACTTATGGGTAGAGGAAGTACTGCTTGCTTTCTACCCGTTGTAGGCTAGATGTATTAAACTTTTGCTGGCTATCCACACACAGACACGTTCACACTGTACAATAGTGCCATTTTTTTTTTTTTAGACTAATACCAGTTTTCTTTAACTACAGTAGACCATTTTATTGTGCAAATGCACTGCGGAATTAGTTGAGATGTAGTTTTATTAGTAATTGCGGGAATATTAGACAACATATCAAATAATTAGTTTACCCAAAGTACAAAAAAAACATGTTCTTTGGTAGCTGGTTGAATTTTATAATAAATTCTGATAAATTTGTATTTTGTACATTAAAATAATTGTCAACCAGCACACAGTTTTAAAAGAGAATAAACAAAAAAATTAGAAATAGATTCAACATTAAGTCAGGATGAGTTTTTTATAGGGCTGTCAATCGCTTGAAATAGTTAATCGTGATTAATCGCAAATTAATCACAAATTTTTTAGCTGTTCAAAATGTACCTTAAAGGGAGATTTGTCAAGTATTTAATACTGTTGTTGACATGGGAGTGGGCGAATGTGCTTGCTTTATGCAAATGTTTATATATATTTATAATTGGAAATCAATTCACAACACAAAACAATGACAAATATTGTCCAGAAACCTTCACAGGTACTGCATGTAGCATAAAAAATATGCCCAAATCATAATTTGGCAAACTGAAACCCAACAGGCAACAACAGCTGTCAGTGTGTTGACTTGACTATGACTTCCTCAAACTGCATGTGATTATCATAAAGTGGCCATGTCTGTAAAACAGTCTTGTGGGTGTCATGGCGCTGTGAGAGCGTCAGCCTGTTGCAGCAGCTCCCCTACCTATCTACCTACCTACCCATAGAACCTACTTTCATTCACATTCTTGAGGTTTCCTCGCTAAAATTTAGCGTAAATTTGGAGCGTTAATTAACCTCTTTCGTGACAAGCTAGTATGACATGGTTGGTGCCAATGGTTTCCTTAGGTTTTCTAGTTTCATATATGATGCCAGTATCTTCACTAGCTACTTTAAAAACTGAGCCCACTACAACCTAAAAATCGCAAGTTGCGTTAATCCGTTATTTTTTTGTTTCCAAACTTTGAAAGGAGGTTGAGAGGAGAATAAAAGGTGTAGTCAGGACCCATCTATATGTCTTCTATGATGTCTTTGTATTGAATTTCCTGCTCTATTATATCGGGACCCCTGCGTTTCATCTTTCCCCAGGCCATAGAAGCAGCGTTTAGCCAGAGCGTGGAGGCCATCTGCCAGACTCACGTCGCTCAGAGGGCTGAAGTGGCTCCAGAGATGCAGCTCATCAGGGCCACGGTGGCCTTCGGACTTTATGTCAAGAACGCATCCCCAGACCTGAAAAATAAAGTCCAAGGGGCCATGAATTCATTCCTCAACAGGCGTGTGGGCCCATGGGTGTCTCGGCAAGGTGGATGGGTAAGAAGGTTTTTTTTTATATTTTCTAAAATGCGATCACTTACACAGATCAGGTCAGCAAGAAAGCTACAATATAAAAGGTGCAGGAGATGTTTCTGATGAGATTAGATGTTAATTGTTGCAAGGGTCAAGTTTTGGAACCACTGAACCAGCCCTTTGCACCTGATGAGTGTTCATATTTATGACATCTGTTTTTATACACCAAACCCAGCAGTGCACACATTGCAAATACTGAACAAACTATATGAGGTCAGTCCAGGAAGTTACCTAACACATTGTTCCTCCACTGACTTTTACATGCAGTATAACAGTTCATACAAGCAATCAACTTATGATATAAGTGGAAGAAGATTTAGATCAGATCTTTGATTCTTCAAAAGGAAAACACTTTTTTTATTGAGATCATTATTGGAGGTGTTTTTCAGTCCCTATAGTACATGTCATGTAAGTTGAGTTTCTTTTTCTCTTCATAGCCCTCCCTCATTTACAAGAAATGATTCTTTAGTGAAAGTGTTCCCTCTTACATTTTCATAAACCACCACGCCTGATTGGACTTCGAATTAGTGAAGCAATACTGCATAGTGACCTTGTGCCCTGATGTTTACCCAACAGTCATTACACACCACTACTTTCCTTTATGCAGGTTTTATTCTTGTGAAATTAAACTGCACTGACTGAACTTGTTTGACCTGCTGCATTAGGTAAACCTGACAAGCCCTTTATGCCTTTACTGGAAATAGCAGACAAGCTTATTATAATTTTAATACTGAAAGTAAACTCCATAAATAAAATGATTTGTCACCGTGACTTTCTAGGGTCATAAATTCCTGTCATAGTGTTATAAACCACTCTGCTCACTGTGTTTTTGTGTCTGATAAGCCTTAATCATGGATCTATTACTGTATTTAAACTGCATTTCCTGGATAATAATTCTTTATATCACCTGAAACCACGTGCCACCACCACCAACAACCAATTTCTTTGGTTTGAAAGCCTTATTAACTTGTATTTTGGCCATTTTAAACACTGAAATTGACCAGATGAACAATGGTACAATAGAATTTGTATTTGTGTCTACTGTGTATTATCCTGCATTAATACAGCAGCCATTTACCACTGGAATATACAATACAACCAACTATTAATATGTATTGCAATACAAAACTTTAGTGTTTAGTCTGCTCAGTGTAATTTGTCAGATGCTATTAGCACCCAAATGTCAGCAGCCAACAAGTATTTGCACCCGGGGCGGAATAACCAATGTGTCTATTCACACCCGGGTGTATATAACATGGCAGAGACAGATGTCCTTTGCCAACAATGCTATTTACACCCGACCCAGGCACACATTAGATACTGTATGTGTATATGTATGTTTTTCTTAAACCTAACCAAGTAGTTTTGTTGCCTAAACCTAACCAAATTGTGACAGAAAATAATAATTTCAAAAATAGAAAATAATAAGTCAACTAATTGAAAAATAAGCTTTGGACATGAACCTCGCCCTCTGAGGTGTACGCGTCAAAAGAGTTTGACCCATACACCATAACCTACTCTCTATGCACTTTGTCGCTCTTTATATCACTGCTACCATTACCTGGTATATAGCCGAATAGCCGTTTTATCAACACATTGAGGAACCATGCAGCTAAAACAAGATTTATACCAGAGCTACATCAGCACATCTGCACCCTTACGTTGAAGTTCTGTTTTAAGTCTCATGTCTAGTTTCATTCTGAGTGACTCGAGAGTTTTTTGCAATCTTGTAATTTTTTGTTTGTTCGGTTTGTTTCAGAAAAAAGTCATCTCTGACTGAATCTTGCCAAACCAGCCTGCCTGTAATGACGTATGCATACCTGAACAACAACATTTCACCAGATGACGTTGTGGAGCCGGTGTATCAGTCTGTAATCTGTTTGTTCAGGGTTCTGTTATCACGCAAGCAGACATCTGATCACACGCTACATAACCACTTCATTAGAATTTCTGTTTTACACAATCTGGTTTTAATCGCATGTTCTAGTGATGCAGGTGCACGTTGCAGGTTAATACAATCATGTGTGTTCATGGGAGTTGATAAAATGATTGCAGCTGCCGTTGAGAGAAATAGTTTCACTTCCCACCGAACAAATGATTCAACTTTCCTTCTCATAAATTAATGTTTTTTCACACAAGACACTTAACTTCACAACATGGTGCTACTGTGTTAATGCGTCACTGCATCACAGCTTTCACTAATGTAAAAAATTCTTGATTGTCATCATAGGTGTTTTCTGAGTGATCAATGGTGTAGGCTCCACTTTAATGTATTTATTTTCATGCATGTAGGTTCATCTATGGGGCTTCTTCATCTCTCACGACATTGAATGAATTTAATATTAATTTAAATTGTTTCATTTTGCTGCTGTGTCACTTTTTGCTTGCCTTTTTATATACAAATCACAGTGCCAGAAAAGCTCTTGTCAAGTCATTGTAATTTCTGCAGTGATAAGTTGCAACAATTAAGCTGTTAAACCCACCATGTTCACACTTTGGCATCCATACATGTATGTGTCTAAACTTTGTGTACTCGATAAGGATCTGCCATTTTGGGGGCTCAATCAAGCTGTGATTTCAAGTACTTAAAGTGTTTGTCACAAAATATATACGGGTATTCTAACATGTCTTAAGCTAATAAACCTTGATTTTCTTTTTGAAAACAAGTCTGCAGAATGTCTTAATCACATACAGTTGTATTCAGGATTTTACATTCAGTGAAACATCTTAAAATTAAATTTTCAAACCTAAATGTGAACAGGTTCTGTCAGCATTTGTTTACATTTAAGTGGGATATATCTGGTATATTTGTGAACTCGGATATCTTACGTACGAGATATTTTGTCGTAAGTCCATTGAATCATTTAAAATAAATGTTTAATAGGAAGGTTTGTTTTTATTTGCAACTCGTTGAAAACTTGATTAAAAGGGCACCATTTATTTTTTTGTAATTTTTTTAATAATTTCAATAAAAACGTGAAACATTTGAAAATGACTAGTGCATTATTAAAATTGCATGTTTTAGCATTTTATAGATAAAATAAAATGCTAATAAGTCAATTTTTCCATGCAAACATGCTACGAATACAGAAACGAGAGAGGGTTTCTGTGCTGAAAACTGGCTATTATTATAATAATAATAGAGCTTGAGTAATGACGAAACATACCACACAAGTATAAAATGCCATTCAAACCTATTCAAAAACCCTCAAAAATAAAGTGTTTAAGATGAGAGTAAGACTTGTACCTGTAAAGATGAAATTACTGTATGTAGATCTGATGTTTTTATCTTAATTGATCACTGACAATCACGTGTTACATATCCATTAAATTTATATTCTCCAATACCGGATCACAGGAAAAACATACGGCAGTAGAGAAATATTTAGATGACAGATTAAATGACATGGGGACTAAGTAATTTTCATTTATTAGTTACACAAATAAGATTAGATAAGGAACTATTTTGTATATGAATTTCAATGTCCCTTCCAACATTTAAGTAAAGAAAAATGCTTTCTTGCTTTTAGTTTTTAAACTCTCCTCAGCCCTGTGTGGTCTTATACAGTATGTAGTTTCACTACTGCTCAGTAACCAGCAGAGTGCAGCACTGACCACTTTCAATCACTAGATTCCAGTGTGAACGATGCCACCCATAATTTAAAACCAGCCTTAGCAACATCATGTCCATGGAGAAAGGGGTTTGTTATTGTAACGGACAAAAAAAGGAACCAAACAAGCCTGGATCCAGTTTCTGTGCAGAACGTATGCTTGGAGTAATGGACATATAAAAATAAATCCTGTTTTTCAGTCTTTCTATGTTGTCGTGATCACAGAGCCTCCAGCTCTCTGCCTGCAGTTCACACTGGGATGTAAAGGCATCCGGCTAGTTTTTCACCTCTATGAGGAAGGTGGAAAGTCAAGGGTGCTCGTAAATATGTGAGAAATTCTTGCTGACAGTCTTGAGACAACACACACCTAATACCTTCTTCACAGAACAATTAATCTGAAAAATCAATTTGCTTGTTTTGTGTTTATTTGATTTGAAGTAATATACAGCCGTTGCATTCTTGGCCTGCAGTATAGCAAGATATTCACGACCACTCCCCGAGTCGAGCTGTTTGCACAGTCACACCTCTCTCTGTGCTGCTGTTTGGCTGTCTGCATCAACCCCGCACTAACTCTGTGAGACATGGCGGGGGAGTTTGGGACCAGGCAAGCCAAACCAACTGGGAGGCAGTTCCACAGCTAAAAGACTTGCAAGGGGAAAATAATCTTTGATCTGGAATCTCTCTATTTATAGGGTGGATAGTTCCAACAGACACTGACTTTACAGTAAGTCTGTGTTTCCATTTAAAAGTACCATTAATTTAGAATAAGTACAAACACACCTCATTTATATATGGCAAAAACTACCAGCCCGTTCTCATTCCCAGGGCGTCAAATACCGAGGCTTTGTCACAGCCGTCGCCATTCAATACCGCCACACAAGGCACCCCTTAGCGTCGATATTAAACGCACCGGCCATTCCAGTACAGTTCCAGTGTCCCGTTAAATTCTGCTGTTCATTTATGTCCCGTGTTCACAATATTCAGTGTCATTTTCACTCTACAAACGTACTAGTTTTAAGCCTAACCATAGTTGTTTCCTAAACCTAACTATAGTGGCTTAATGCCGAAAATAAAATGATGCCGAGGGGTGTGACAAAGCGGCGGTAAGGCCTCTGTGACAAGTTGGGATGAGAACGTGTTAAAACTACATGCACACTGCAGCAATTCCCAGATAAAGATTAATGGGCCTTAAAAAGATTTACCATACAATGAAGCTTGAGTTAATTGCCATAAAAACATACCTGAACCTTGATAGTCTTGCTAGCATCAGCTGTTGTGTCTTTATTGTTCCCAAATGACTGAGATTGTTGCGCCTTTTTCACAGCAGACAGACTCGTCAAATCACAGGTGGAACCAATAACACTAACGATGGCTCTGTAGCAGGATGTAATGCAGTGCAGCAATTAATGATGTCATTGGAGACATCTGTGGCTAAAGAGTCAAAAGGATTGCTGGTAAAAAAAAAATTCAATAAAATCCATGGATACAATTTTTATAAAAACAAAGATCTCTTTGATGTCAATTTATAAAATGAAATGTAAAAGTATTTAATAATGGACACTGATATATGTGTTTGCGTCATACAGTATGTCATATACTTTGAAGATTGTGCAGCCGTCTGGGACAATGTGATTTCAGGCTGTACATAAACTTGACTTGTCTGTGCGAGTGTGTACATTTGACAAAAAAGAGTGAGTGACAGAGAAAGAAATATTCTGGTATTTGAAGTTATTACAACCTTCAAAGAACTTCTATTGAACATCCAAAGTACTCGATAACACCTGTCATCAAATTCTCAGTCAGCGTCCATGAGAAAAGCAACTTTATTTTCTTTCTCTAGCGTTTGACGTAAGTGTATTTCTGGACAGCACAGCAGTTAACACAAACAGTATTGACAAAATATTCACATTCGGCGAGATTAACAGTCCGCTTTCTGTGTTTTCACTCCATCTATTGACCTATTTATTAATGTATTCCTTCATAATTAGAGATTTGACAAAGCAGCTCACCATATTAGCACGTACTGCTCTGAACCTCCAGCACTTGGTTATGATTAACACTGTCTACATGTACAATATCTAAGCTATAGATTATCTTTTGATATTGTTAATGTACATCTGAGAATATTGCACAAATCATGTTTAATTTATCACACTGGTTCAGTCAAAGTAAACAGATCAAAACTTAAAGCCACTGTGTGTAGAATTAAAAATGTGAGACGTTGGCGCCCCCCAGTGGTAGTATAAATAGTTTTCACACATTTTCGCAATTTGCAGCTTACCTTCTAGACACAACCTCTCATTCCAAACTCGTCAAATACCGAAGCTTGGTCAGTGCCCCTACGCTTCAACCTAGGACGCTCTATGTACCCCTCTAGCATCACTTTTGGATGTGTCAGAGACGGCATGTCAGTTTCCACTTGTTACACGCATAGTATCTTTTCAAAATAAACTTTATGTTCACAGGAAAAGTACCATTTGCGCTCGTTACATGCATACAGTCTCTTTGCAAAATAAACTTCCAACGTAGGTTTACTTATTTTTTAGGTTTACTTGGTTAGGTTTAGGAAAAGATAGTGGTTTGGGTTAAAATAAGTATGTTTGTTACATATATTATGTTAGTTAAGTACGTAACAAAACTAAGGTAAAGTAAGTCAACGTTGGCTGGGTTTCACACGGGACATGAACAGCGGTCTCTTGGGTAAAAGTCCGGTGTTTTATTGACCCATCCTACCTCGACTTCCTCCCGCCGTACGTGGACTTTCCCTCTCTTTATACTACGTCAGTTTTTCTGACCGTCTAATAACGACGCGGATGGGTTTACGTTGGAGTGAGTTGAAAGCCCAGTGCGTCTCATACGGATGCTAAAGGGTGCCTCGGTGTGTCGCCGGTATCAGATGTGGAGGGGCACTGACCAAGCGTCGGTATTTGACGAGTTGGGGGTGAGAACGGGTTGCTAGGACACAGAGTGAATGGGCTGAAAGTAACACACACACTTTGCACCAACTTTCTCATCATTTTTCTACAAAGAAAAATCATTTTAAATATGCTATAACATCTTCTATATGCGGTATATCAAATTCTACACATAGTGGCTTGAAAACCATTTCACAGGAGCACAAAGTGAGAAAAGAATCACATGGAAACATTATTACAAGAGCAGCGTTTCAAACACAGTGAGTACACTTGACTGACAGTCATATGTATGTATGTGTGTGTATACTGTATATGTTGTAACACACAGTGCCACAGTAGGTTAAGACAGAGATCAACAGGGTCACAGTAACAGGCCTGTTTATTTGATGGGAAAGCATCGCGGTGGCCTCGATGTTGACCTGCGCAGAGATGTAAACTCTTGATGAGTTCCTCAGCTGTACTCTCACCTTGTAAACAGAATAATCCTTCCACCCTGTCCAACCTCACCCCTGGACTCCCACACCATCATAACCTCCTCACTTACTCACACGAGCAGCTCTCTCTGCCGAGTGACAGAAGATCGATGTGTGCGCACAAAAAATGGCCTCCCACCACTGATGACTTGAGCCTCGATACAGAGAAGCATGGAGAGAAAGCGAGATGCTATTTCTGTCATAAAGAGAGTGAATTTTGATGCTTCCACCTGCTAATGCATGTACAGCGTTAAGAATTTATATCAGCAGGGCTCACCATATGCTCCTACAGTTTTTGCTTACTTTCCTGTCTCCATTTGTCATTAAAACAATCTAATGAGATGTTTGAAAGGGTGGATTTCAAAATCTGCAAACTCAATCAACAGCTGTAAGAGGACGTGTCAGAGATAAACAGCTGTTGGCTCACTGAGGTGAATTTTATACTGTATGTCCCATTAAAATGTATACATATATTAGTTACATACAATACATATTATAAGTGTCAGCAGTCCTGTCTCAACACTTTTAAGTTGAATTTCCCTCATTTTAAAGGTGCAGTGTGTAGGATTTGGTGGCATTTACTGGTGTGGTTGCATATTGCAACCAGCCGAGTACCACTCTGCTCACTCCTTACTTTCCAAACCTGCAATAACCTGAGCCGCCGAGTGTAAAACCGTTTGCCTCACTCAGAGGCCATTCTTACCATACTAACACTACTTTAGGAGCAACTGACAGCGGCTGGCGATATCAAGGTTTTGCATTTTCCGGCTCACGTTACCGCAGTTTGCGTGTTGGAGAACAACGGTGGGCTTCAGGTAATATAAAAATGCAAAAGGCTCTCACTAGAGCCAGTGTTTGGTTTGTCCGTTCTGGGCTACTGTAGAAACATGGCGGAGCAACATGGCGGACACCGTGAAGATGACCCACTCCCTATGTAGATATGAAGGGCTCATTCTAAGCTAACGAAAACACAACGACTCTTAGTTTCATGTGATTACACACTAATGAAAACGTAGTAATGAATATTATATTCCATTTCTGCTAATAGATCCCTGAATTCTTACACACTGTTCCTTTAAAGGACAACACTGGTCAGTTTACTAACAGAAACAACAGAGAGGATGTGATGACGCTACATTGGTATAACAAACTCCATCACGAATCGGGGGAAAGTGAAAAGATAACTGAAAACACCTGCTAATAGTGGAAAAGGCCTGGTGATAAATGCACAGTAGAGGTACATTACAGAGTTAAAAATTAGTATCACCCAGATCAAATGAAGCTTATTGAATATACAAGCTCCAACATTCCTTAGATTCACAGTCCTGCAGCTATAGATATAAAGTTACCAATAGGTGTCTCCACAGTTTTTAACCGTTGTCCATGTCCACAAATATTTGAAGAGGAGCATGAAGTAATTTTTCTTGTAGCATGGATGCTCTTTTTACAACTATTAGCTAGTATTAGTCATTCTGTCAGTCAAATGGTCTCAAGAGCATCAAAAACAGCCTTCACATGCGTTGGATTGCACCACACATCTGAATGGGCAGTGAGTCTCATGAGTTACTGCGCAACTCAAACCAGACGCTCATCGCACAAAGAGGTCCTGGGTTTTAATTCCAAGTGAGTCAGTTCTACTTTTTTTCATCCATCCAGCCAGCATACAGCACATCCTGTGTACTGGTCAAAGCACCAAGCTGGTTGCGCAAACTTCCTGCTTGCCCACCACCAGATTCACACTATCAACACAATGTCTTAGTTCCTCTTCATTGGATTTTCTGTCCTTAAGGCCACAGAACTAAGCATGTACTATAAATGTAGCCCATAATACGATGCTTAACTTTTTGAGATCATTCACATAAAAAAGGCCATGAGTTTTAATTCAGGTCAAAAGATACAATTCAGCATACACTACTCTTGTACCGCATGTGCTACAGATATACACTTACTGATTCAAGTTCAACAGGTTGGTGCTGAAAACTGATGAGAAGCCCCTTAACTTGTACGGCAACATCTTCATTTTGTTAGCCAGTGGAGAAATAAACATTATTTAAATCAAAGTCTGATATAGGATGTTTATCCCGTCTCCATGCTGATTGGTCATCCTGCCCTCTGAGGGTGTGTTGGATGGAGGAAATCAGTCAGTCCACGATGGAGTTCCCTCATCTCTTTCATCCCTTTGACATTCTGCGATGCCATTAAGGCTGTTTCGACCAGTAATCCCTCAAGCGTGAAAATAAAGCCAGAGTCTTTCCCATTCTGTGAATCAGTGGAGTGAAACTTAACAGTTACACAGCAATCCAATTAGTTGCCAAGGGTCACACATCATCATCATCGTCATCGTTCTGCCTCAGCCTCCTCTCATGGCTCTGTCCTCTCTGGCTCCCTCTTTGAGGAAGCCGACCGACTGGATCCTGACAAAGAAAGTACTGTTTCCAGATTTTCCGGAACGCTGTGCGGAATTTCTTGATGCGGAAAGCGTACACGATGGGGTTGACGGCCGAGTTGCCGTGGGTGAGGATGATGGCGATGTAAATGAGGAACATCGGCTTGTCACAGGTAGGGCAAAAGAGGGTGATGCAGTTGAGGATGTGTAGAGGGAGCCAGCTGACCGCGAAGAGGAAAAGAACGAGGGCGAGCGACTTGGCTAGCTTGAGCTCCTTTCCATAGTAACGACTGGGGTCTGTGTGGCTAGCTGTCACCTACAGAGAGATAAAGGAGAACATCGTCAGCGTATAGATTTAGTGCGCTAGAGCTGAGCCCGGTTACATTAGCATCAGTTCACATTAAGTCTGTTTTATTACCAAAATAAATGTCTTTTATTAACTACATATCAAACAAAACGATCTCAAGAAGAGGAAGACCTCACCTTCTTGTTGAGCTGCTTGTGGATCATGTAGAAAATCTCCACATAGATGGCCAGCATGAGGAGAAGAGGGGGCAGCACCCAGCCGAAGAAGTTGAAGTAGACCATGTAGTCCATGCTGACGACTGTCTCAAACTCACAGGTCACCAAGAGGTCATCGGTGATCAGGGAGCCATTGTCGCGGAGTAACTGCAGGTTATTCCAACCCAACATGGGCGTGAGGCCCACTATGATGGACACCAGCCAACATAATAACACGGCCGTGCCAGCTCGCCGAGGGGTCACCACCCGCTTGTAGCTACGGCAACAAAGGAGAAGATCTTGTTTTTAATTCAATCCAATACAACATATAAATCTCTGCAAAACAATTTACAACAAATACCCTTTGTGAAACCATAATATAAGCGATTCTATCTTGGGATGTTGTTTCAACTCTTAAAGCACGACTATGTAACTCTACTGTTACCCCAAGTGACAATTACAGGATAATGGTGAATGCTAAAACATAGAGCAACAGTAGCAAAAGCGGAAAAGAGTCATAAAGTCAACAAACTGGCTTATAGAGCAATATCTAGCTCAAGTTTGCTAACATTATCTAATATTTTGTAACCATAAGCTACTGGTCATACCAGACAATGTAAGGCAGTAGCAACAAAACCCTTGAGTGTGTTGAACTGAGCAGTGGTGTGTTTTATTGCCTACGAATTTACCCTCTGCTACACAGATTATGGTTTTCATAAAAAAAAAAAAAATGTCACCCTATTTATTTTTTTTAATTGAGGCTCTTATGAATTGAGGCAACTTACGAACACTTGCCCAGACCTTATTTTAATCGTTAGGTCCTAAAAGTTTTAAAAATGCACTAATAGCTGAAGTTAATTTTCTTTCCTCCGTTCATGTGAATGAGCCTGAGACTGAGGGCTGGGAGGCAGAGTTAAAGGAAATGCTAGTGCGCCTGCTCTATGGGATGCGGAAGATCGCCGGAAGATGCGGGTTATTTTATACGTGGAAGTCAAACTTGTTTTGCCCCATGTGCCACTGAGCTACTTTCATCTAGTGATGTGCAAAATATATTAAAAAAATATTTTTGAACTACTCTTTTTAGTGTCAGGTATGTACCGGGTCAGCCTGCCGAATGGATCGAGTGTTCAGGTATCCCAGACTTTTCCCAGACTTTTCCCACTCGCCCACTCGCTGTTTATCATAGGGAACAGCTTACGCTGCCTGGTATGGTGGTGCAGTTGCTCAAAACATAGGAAGCGGCGTACACGGGCCCAACGGCACTGAATAAACGAACGAGGACCGACTGAATCAGACTGAGTCTAGACGGACAGTACGACAGGCTAATGGTGCATTCATGTGCTCCTCGGATGGTCACCAATAACGGAGAGTCACAGAGAAAATGACGCTATATATTGCAAGAAGTATTAAAACTCGAAGGAGTCAATTCTGTAAAGCACACACAAGCAAGACATCTCTGCTGTTCAGAAAACTGTGGGAGTCGTTGCCTAACATAACGTACTGCAGTTCTTAGGATGTCACCAGCCCTGTCTCTCCCACACAATGGTCTGCTATTGGACAGGCCCATGAATTAGTCATTGTCGAGCGGACATGAAAGATTCCTGTGGTCAACTGAGCTGTTGATTTTCGTAACTCAACCTTTGTTTCTAAAGAGTCATGTGCTGACTGAATCAGACGACAGAGGTGGCTAAATAAACTCTCACTCTCTCACTCGCTTGCACATGTGAAGCACATTTTTTCTCTCTTCTTCTTATCATGCCTGCTCCCTGGCTAACCTCACTAACGCCAACCCAGAAACACACCGAGCTATATGCCCGAGCCAAACTCATATTTTCTTTCCCCTCATTTACTCTTTCTCGCCTTTCACTCTGTCACATAAAACACACACACACTCAGGAGTTCAGCCAGGGTGAGTCAGACACAACACAGGACGTATGAATGAATACTCAAAGGATGTTTAAAGGGAGTCTGGAGTAGGTATTCCCATATGTGACGACAGCTTTTATCTTTACAACGCTCTGTCCAGCTGCTTTTAAGGCTCGGCTGTCTGGCTGCATACAGATCAGCTGTCCGACTAGACTCTACTGCCCTCCATCTATCTCGGCTCTCCTGAGGGATTTCCACCTGCTAAATCCCATCTTCCAGCTAAGTGCAATAACAATACTTTGGAGATTTTCAAATCACAGACACGCCACCCTTATCATGACAGTGTGCTTTCAAACCACCTCTGCTATAAAAAGCAATCAGTGCCTGTTTAACTGTGTCCCTGTAGAGTCCCAGGGGTGGTTTAGGGAGGGGGACTCCATTTCTGGCTGACATTATCACGGAGCACGAGATAGTAAAATGAAATTCACCGGTGTTTAAAATTTGAACATGTCCAGATGGGAGTATCTGGCTAAAATGGATCAGCAGTGAGATGGAAGTACATTTTCTCTGATTTGTGTTTTCTTTGTGAGGGAGCACCAGACGTTTTCTGCCAATCCTGAGGAGAAATATCGTATGACCTGATACAGATTATGATTTAAACGTATATTTATAATCATTACAATTAGGGCTGTCAAAGTTAACGTGATAGCAGTGCGTTAACGCAAATTTGTTTTAACACCACTAATTTCTTTCACTGATCTTTCTAAGGTTTCAGCAGGCTCAGTTTTAAAGCATGAATCTGGATCCATTGGTACCAACCATGTCATACTATCTTGTTGTGAAGGAGGCTAAATAACGCTCCAAACTTACGCTAGATTTTGGCAAGGAAAAACTGGCATGGCCATTTTCAAAGGGGTCCTTTGACCTCTGACCTCAAGATATGTGAATAAAAATGGGTTCTATGGGTACCCACGAGTCTCCCCTTTACAGACATGCCCACTTTATGATAATTACATGCAGTTCGGGGCAAGTCATAGTCAAGTCAGCACACTGACACACTAACAGCTGTTGTTGCCTGTTGGGCTTGAGTTTGTCATGAATAAAATGCAGTACCTGTGAGGGTTTCTGCTCAATATTTGTCATTGTTTTGTGTTGTTAATTGATTTCCAGTAATAAATATATACATACATTTGCATAAAGCAGCATATCTGCCCACTCCCATGTTGATAAGAGTATTAAATACTTGAAAAATCTCCCTCTGTACATTTTGAACAGATAAAAGATGTATGATTAAGTTGCGATTAATCGTGATTAACTATGGACAATCATGCAATTAATCGCGATTAAATACTTTAATTGATTGACAACCCTAATCACAATACACTATTCTTTACGTGCTACACAAAGTTGTCCCGTTTATCCTGTTTTGAATTTGAAAAATGTGAGATATTTGTCCGGTCACCACATCCAGTACTGTTTGTGATGAAAAGAGCTGAGAAACCCTGCAGCAGCACACTGATAAATAACTGTTAAGCCGATAATATTGAGATCATACTACACAATATCTTTTTTTATTGTTCCTGTGTAGTGTCCTCACTGCAACCAGTGTGTTATTGTCCTCTGAGTGACAGAGTGCAGTGTGTGTGTGTGCATGTTTCTATGTGTGCGTTTGTTGCCAGCTTGAGAAATTACGCAATCCATCAACCAGCCACCATGAGCCTATTGACCAATCATGCATTCTTGTCCAGGCTCATTGTCCAATTAGCCAACTTGAAGTGGAAACTTAGAGTTTTCAAAATTATGGGTAAAGCAAGAGGAGTGCTAACTGATTAATTTGAAAATCTCTGTTACCATGCAACAGAAATGCAAGTTTACCATCAAGTTAGTTATTAACAAACCAGATCAGAAGGAGTAAAGAAAGAGGTACAACATTTATGACCTCCACATGTTTCTTCTGCATGTTTAGCTCAGGCTGGAAAACAGCTGGCCTCCCCGCTGATGTTAAAATCAACAGCTTTAACAGTGCCGAACAGGCCTGGACACTAAGATCTATCTATCTATCTATCTATCTATCTATCTATCTATCTTAAAAAGCTGTTTATAAAACTGTCTTCATTGTCTTTCCTCTGTATAGCTTCCAATAGAGATATTACTGATATGTCAAAGCAGATTAATGTAGCCCCCTTGAATTAAGGTAAACTTATTAAAAATAATGAGACACCATTACTCTACACTGTAAACAATTGCTGTTAATTTACAGCAGGATTTCAACAATATTAACCTGTTATTGCTAAAAACAGTGCTTTACTGTTAATACAAAAGAAAACCTGTTAAATTACGCTAAAAGGCCGTTTTTTAACTGAACTATAATGCATTCTTAAAAAACAGCACTTTACTGCTGATCAACTGTCTAAAGTATCAGTAACAGTTTCATGCAGTATTTTTTTAATTCTGGGACCTGATCTGCACATGTGAGGCTTGTACATTGTACATGATTGTAAAATCAGTGAATTAGCTTTATTGTTCTTCACTCACATGTTGTTCTGGTTTGCATTCTGTGCTTGTAGCCAGCTAGAGACAGACATTTTGGGAAAAGTGTCAACAAGTCTATTATAGCCTTTTTCCTAACAAGTGCCTTTAATTGTATTTAGTGTGACTATTCCTATGTCTGTAATCTGCTAAGTCTATTCATCTAGGCAAAAAATAATGTTTAATAAATGTATGTAAAAAATACAACTTAAATAGTGCATTAAAACAAATCAGTAACATAATGTAAAAGAAAGGTGGAAAAACAGCTATATAATGTATCTTTAAACAGCAACAACATCTTTAAATTAACTGTAAAATACTGTGAAATTTATAAAAAAAAAAAAAAAACAGTTCAAACTGTATTTTTCATTAACAGTACAAAGCTGTAAATTTCAGCGACAGTATAATAATGTTAATTTTACAGTAACATAAAGGCAACCCTGCTGCCAGTTCTTTACTGTTATTTTACTGGGAAATTCTTAACAGTGTACATATTACAGTCATTTCTGGTGCTGGAGCTGAAATGAAAACCCTGCTCCAGCCAGCTCTGGTGGAGCAGCTTGGCTCCAGACACAAAGACACAAAGGCTTCTTTCTAGTAAATGACACAAAGATATTATTAATTTAAGATATCTTTTTATAAGTGTATTACTTTGTTATAGTTTACAGCTTATATTTGGGGTAACATTATGTGTACTCTTGAGGAGTAGAAGAATAAATGCACGAATAAATAATGAATTTATTAAATCTAAATATTATTTGAACTTATATTAAAAAAGCTTTTTATAAAAACGTCTTCATTGACTTTCCACTGCAGCTTCCAGGAGAGATTTATTTATTTATTTAAAAAGGGTCCCCATTAGCTGATACCAATGGCACCAGCTAGTCTTCCTGGGGTCTGAAATCAAGTACATTAATTTATCACATACATACTATATACAACATCATATTTGTGTTACACTTATAACATTCAAATTTTCCAAACATATATAAATTTCACATTCATACAAAATTCTTCAAAAGTCATACGTAACATTATGTGTTGGAGGTGTACTCTGAAGGAGTTGAAGGATAAATAATGAATCAATAAGTCTAAATATTATTTGAACTTATATTAAAAGCTGTTTAAAATGTCTTTGTTTTTTCAATGGCACACTGTGGCTTCCAGTAGAGATATTACTGATATGTCAAAGCAGATTAATGTAGCCCCTTAAATTAAGGTAAACCTATTAAAATAATGAGACACCATTACAGTCATTTCTGGTGCTGGAGCTGAAATGAAAACCCTGCTCCAGCCAGCTCAGGTGGAGCAGCTTGGTTCCAGACACAAAGACACAAAGGCTTCTTTCTGGTAAATGACAACATAAGATATTGTGAAGTATAATAATTCACCTTTAGGCCTACCTCATGGGTATCTTGACTCTCAGGTATCGGTCGATGGCGATGGCCAGCAGCGCCAGGATGGAGCTCTGAGTGAGCACGAGCATCGTGCAGGCGACCAGCAGGCAGCTGTAGAAGTGCGCCTGGAACTCCATGTGGACCGCGATGGCGAGAGGGATGACCAGAGCTCCCACTGCAATGTCAGCCAAGGCCAAGGAGACGATGAAACAAAACGTGGTGTCTCTCAGAGAGCGGTTAATACGCACAGCCCACACCACCATCACGTTACCGATCACCGACGACACGGCGATCACCACCTCCATACCGATGTAGAGTCCGTTAGGCATGATGATGATCGCTGATGCTGCTGCTGCTGCTGGAAGAGGAGGAAGAGTGAGGTGCGCTCGGCTGGAGAGACGCGTCTCAATGTTTGAGTTTGTGTGGCACCGACTGAGACACCCAAGATTTAAGCGTTCGCATGTTTTATGTCCAAACAGACAGAGGTAGAAGTAGTGTCTGTTGTTGTGTCTGAGTTATTTTAGGATCCGATCCAAAGACATGGAGCTGCTGCGCGCAAAAGACGCAGAACTTATTATGGTCTCCATACGCACCGATTACCGGAATGAAGTCCTGCAGTCCTGCTGCTGGAGGAGGGACAGCACGGATACCAGCAGAGAATGAGTCACAAACAGGTTCCCAAAGCGCAGATTAACAATGTGGATTTCATCAATGATAAGAACAAATGTGTCAAAGGTCGGAAAAATAAACAGTATTAGTCCCAAATAGTGGCATTTCCTGGCAGTCAACAGGAAATTCAGATCATATTTATTTTGGATTTGGTTGGCTCAAGACATCTGTATTTTTCCTCCTTGTTTCTTGTGAAATAATTCCAGTTTAGATATGTCACCCATGGGAGTTCAGTTCAGAGTCCCTTATCCTCTTCTTTCTGCAATGTGTGACGCCCTCTGTGGGAGTGGACACACTGAGGAGGAGAATGTCAAACATTCATTCAGATGACATGGTTTGTTTGTCAAATATGCATGAACTTACTGAACTTACTGCAATGTAAATAACATAACATCTTTCACCTGTTGTCATCAATTAGACTCACTTTTATGCAAAGAAAATACTTATTTTAGACCTTATTTTAACCACCACTACTGAGTCCCAAATAGTGGCATTCCCTGGCCGCTGAAACTGAGTAATTTTGGATAACAGCTACTCATTCAGTGATTATCTCCTATTTATTTTGGATTTAGTTGGCTCAAGACATCTGTATTTTTCCTCATTGTTTTTTGTGAAATAATTCCAGTTTAGATATGTCGTCCATTGGAGTTCAGTTCAGAGTCCCTTGTTATCTTCTGTCTCCCTCTGTGGGAGAGGACACACTGAGGAGGAGAATGTCAAACATTAAAGGGACTATTTGTAACTTTCAGAATTGCTTGTTAACAGCGACACCTGTGGCCGTTAAATCAACGAAAGTCAGCGTCGGGTTCTTGCTTGTGCACGCTCTAAATAGTCATGAACGAGCATCGCTCAAAACAGTGAGGCGACACACGTCAGCTAAAACCACAATATCACTCTATATTTCACCTGCTTGGCAGTAATGTTAGCTGACCAGACAGTCTCTCCAGAGGTCTCTCCATGAATCACTGCTGATCCTACTGTTGGCTTTTCCTGTTTCAGCCTCCCGACCACGGCCGGAGGGAACAGGGAAGACACCGGTACCCGGTCAGAGACGATAACGTTTCTCGCTGCGGAGCCCCGTCACTTCACAAGACACGGAAAACCTCTGTTGGTCTGGAGGAGCTGCAGCATTTATTTCTGCACAAACGTCCACTGTTCATTCACTAGATATTCTCAGAACTACGAACTCTTCTGCAGTGTGTAGTGTGCACGCATGTACGTAAGAGCAGAGCGCGAGAAAGCGCGCGGTGTGTGACTGAAGGCAGGCAGGCAGAGGAGCAGAGCACAGCAGAGACTCTGACCCTGGAGATCAAAGCTACGGTCTCCCCTGTGTCTTCTGGCCGTGGTCGGGGGGCTGGAGCAGGAAGAGTTGACACTGTTTAACAGACGGGCTTCACTAGATATAACTTTATGGTTTTGGTGCTTCCGTGTAGTTTGTGTTGGAGTCTGAGTCTGAACAGCGTAGCCACACGTGAGCGCACATATGCGACCGCGCATGGGACGCCAACCCGGTAGATTTATACGTGTAAAAAGTTACAAACAGTCCCTTTAATTCAGATGACAGGTTTGTCAAAAGACGCACGAACTTACTGCAATGTAAATAACACAACATCTTTCACCTGTTGTTGTCATCAATTAGACTCACTTTTATGGAATAAAAAATACTTATTTTAGACCTTATTTTATCCACCACTATACTGTGTCCCTGGGTCTTTTCCTCAGTGTGACTGTATAGCTGCAGGCTGAAGTGAAGAGTGGGTGAAAAGTAAAAAGCCTGAGAAGCTTTGACACTCCGGAGAGGATGCACAGAAAGGAAACTGGATGAAGACAAATGGTCACATGCATGCTTTGTGTTGGGAGGGAGACGATAAAACAAATACTGGGCAATGTCAGCTCGGTATCAGTGGAAAGCAGCAGGAGGACAGACGCACGCAAACACATATAGATGCAAATGAGACTCATAGACATGTGGCATGATTTTGCATACAGAGAGGAAGTTCACACAGATACAGAGTGCATGTAGCGCCTACAATGTGCATTGCATTTGATTGCAAATAGGACTGCAGTTTTTGGACAAACTTCTCCAGTCTGGGTGAATGCAGACCATCACTCTGACGACCTGTTCAGAGCTAGAAAATTGATCAATGTCAAGGCCTCATTCTATCACTTTGAAGGTCTGAGAATAATTTATGTCTGTCACCATTCACTCATCTGTAACTCCTCTTTGGCTTTCATCAAGCCTACAAGATCATTTTTACGACTTTCAGTCCAAACCAGGGACACTCTGAGACAAATTGACCTTTTTTCTGCAACCTCTTGCTGATGAATAAATAATAATTCATTCCTGAGCTGGAAAGAATTCCCCAGAAAAACAATAAGGAGGTAATCTTTTGGCTTTATGATGTAAGAATGTGTAATACTGTTAAAGGTGTTCTCACTTTTCACAATCAAAAGGACAAGAAGCCGACTGAACTGGTGGTACAGTAAGAAGCCTCATATGGGCTCATTATAAGCCAATTGTTTACTCTTTTTTTAGGGCTGTCAATCGATTAAAATAGTTAATCGCGATTAATCACAAATGAATCACACATTTTTCATCTGTTCAAAATGTACCTTAAAGGGAGATTTGTCAAGTATTGAATACTCTTATCAACATGGGAGTTGGCAAATATACTGCTTTATGCAAATGTATGTATATATTTATTATTGGAAATCAATTAACAACACAAAACAATCACAAATATTGTCCAGAAACCCTCACAGGTACTGCATTTAGCATGAAAAAATGCTCAAATCTTAACATGGCAAACTGAAGCCCAACAGGCAACAACAGCTGTCAGTGTGTCAGTGTGCTGACTTGACTATGAAAAACTGTATGTGATTAACATAAAGTGGGCATGTCTGTAAAGGGGAGACTCGTGGGTACCCATTTTCATTCACATATCTTGAGGTCAGAGGTCAAGAGACCCAGTTTGGAGTGTTATTTAGCCTCCTTCACGAAAAGCTATATGACATTGTTGGTTCCAATGGATTCCTTAGTTTTTTTTTAGTTTTGTATGATACCAGTATCTCCAGTATCTAGCTTTAAAACTGAGACTGCTACAACCTAAAAAATTGCAAGTTGCATTAACGCGTTAAAGAAATTAGTGGCGTTAAAATGAATTTGCGTTGTCGTGTTAACTTTGACAGCCCTATACTTTTTATTCTGCTGTTGATACATGTCTTATTTTTAATCCTGTTAAAAAAATAATAATAATGTAATAATGTTTCCCTACAGTGTGAGTTCTGTTGAAGCTCAGTACTTATAGTAAAACTAAACAGACAATATGTTATATGTAGCTCTTATAACTTACAACAGGAGAGTGTCACTTTATTTACCAGAAAAAAACAACTAAGTTTTAAATTTAGTATTACAGTGTCAAATTTGGATCAAACTTTACAGTGCATCATACTTATATGTTGTCAACTATTTTCATACCTCTTAAAAAATAAATTCTTAATATTTTAAATAGCAAATAGTGTCTAGCAGGGATCCTGTCTCACATTTTACCAGTGTATACATAATGATTTGACATTAATGAAAGTTTTATAACTCTGCAATTCATTTGATCGAGGTGTCATGACCAAATAATTAACCTTGGCTTAGTTCACTGAAGCATAAAACGATGTTTGCTTCCCAAATAAGCGAATGCATCAGAACAGATAATAATCCTGTTTGGGCTCATATTCATGTTTCCAGTTTGTTGGTTGAATGTTTGTTCATATTTGTATCCATTGTAATCAGAATTAGTTAAAAAATCAGGCTTTTTGTGACATTTAAAAATAAATCTGAATCAAGATTAAATCCATGAGCGTTTCCTTGTAATCGAGGTGCTCTGAGAGTTCCTGGCAGCTTGTGGATGGTCTGTCTGTATCAGTGGTCTTCATCACGGTGACTCTTCTGCATCACTGAGGTGACCTATCTATGTTTGGCTGATTATTATAAAAGCATAAACATGTGTTTCCTCCACAGACTTGAAAGGTCTTATCTTTCCTGGAACAGCCCACTATTTATGATACATGACTGTGATATTCATGTGATTCATAGAGGCCACTGAGCTTCTGTAGTCAGTCACAACAAAATGATCATATCAACTCTCATAGATAACGCTCTTCTAAGGAAAAATTCCTGCACGCAATTACACAAAAACCTTTTCCTTAGAGGAGTCATTGGAGAAATACCAAGTTTCTATTTGTTACAGCAACATAGAAATCAATCTATTCTACACACAGACTGTAAGCATATGTAGTCAAGATAAGTTTATTTGTACAGCACGTTTAAAAACAACTTGAGTTGACCAAAGTGCTGTAGCAAGTTAAAGAGAATAGCGAGTAAAATATCATCAACAAACAACAATAGGTTGCAATGGATAAATACAAGGCAGTATCATAATATACTTTATGCACAAATCTAAAACAGAAACAGAATAAAACTTGTAGGAGCGATTTATAAAAATAAAAGTTTATACAATACTGAAACATTAATAGTAGATTTAACGGCACTAATTTCTTTAACGCATTAACGCAACTTGATTTTTAGGTTGTACCGCTCTCAGTTTTAGAGCTAGTGAAGATAAAACTAGAAAAACCTAAGGAATCTATTGGTAACAACCATGTCATACTAGCTTGTCATGAAGGAGGCTAAATAACGCTCCAAACTTACGCAAAATTTTGGCGAGGAATAACTTGCCTGTCCATTTTCATCGGGGTCCCTTGACCTCTGACCTCAAGATATGTGAATGAAAATGGGTTCTCTGGGTACACACGAGTCTCCCCTTTACAGACATGCCCACTTTATGATAATCACATGCAGTTTGGGGCAAGTCATAGTCAAGTCAGCACACTGACACACTGACAGCTGTTGTTGCCTGTTGAGGCTTGAGTTTGCCATGTTATGATTTGAGCATATTTTTTATGCTAAATGCAGTACCTGTGAGAGTTTCTGGACAATATTTGTTATTGTTTTGTGTTGTTAATTGATTTCCAATAATAGATATATCATATATTTGCATAAAGCAAGCATATTTGCCCACTCCCATGTTGATAAGAGTATTAAATTACATTTTGAACAAATAAAAAATGTGCAATTAATTTGCGATTTATCGCTATTAACTATTTTAATCGATTGACCGACCTAATTAATAGGGATTAAAACTACTACGAGCAAACAAATGTCTTGAGGTTTGTCTTAAAAGTGTTAATGGAGGGGGAACATTTGAGTTAGCGGAAGGCTATTCCAAAGCTTTGGAGCTGCAACTGCAAAGACATGTTCTCCTTTATCTACTAGTCTCGATCGTGGAAAGTTAAAAGCAATTGTTCTGAGGATATACAAGAGTTGGAGTAGGGGCAGAGACGTTCTGAAACGTACAGGGATGCCATCCCATGTATGGCTTTAAAAACAAATAAAAGAACCTTAAAATCAATCCTGTATTTGAGAGGTAGCCAGAGTAGGGATGCTTGTAGCAGTGTGATGCTGTCTCTATTTACCAGTTAAAAGTCTTGCTACACTATTCTGCACCAACTGCAGGCGAGACAAAGAGTAGATTAATGCAGTGATAACAGTCTTCATGTCATTGAGAGAGAGGAAGGACTTATGTTTAGCAACGTTCCTGGTTTGAAAATAGCAGCTTTTCACCACAGAGTTTGATCTGTTTGTCAAATTTCAGAGCTGAGTCAAAGATGATATCAAGATTCCTTGCAGTGACATGTACAACAGCACTGCATGCGAGTCCAAACTTTACCACAGAAACAAAGCGTCTACAGGAGTGTCGCGCAGTATCTGGAAGCTGTTTTAATTAAAACAGATCAAGGCTCAATGGCCTACTTCAGCTCCAGTCGTGTCCTCACCGCAGACAGACAGCAGGTGCAGGTAGGCAGCAAGAGAGCACCGTCTGGATGAGGCTGTGAAATAAGATCAATGAACTGAATCGGTTCCTCTGTCACACATTTAACTCAAGCAGGAGACTCTGTGTTTGGAGCGAACCGCGGGTTTAGATTGTCCTTTCCTCGGGGCCTTGCAAAGTTGCAGCGTTACAGTCATTTACTTCAATTTAAAGTGGCAATAGGTAGAATATTTTTGGCATCATTGGGAAAAAATATTCAGCATATTGTAATTCAAGTGTTCTGAGAGAAAACTAGACTTCTGCACCTCCTCATGACTCTGTTTTCAGGCTTTAAAAAAACTAGCCCGTGACGGGAGACTTTGGCCGATCATAGGTCATTTCAGAGAAAGAGATATCGTTCCTATTGGCTGTTCATTCAACTCATTTTACAGCTAAACAGTACACTACAAGATGGTTCTGAAAACATTTGAGGCGAGAAATAGGCATTACAGTAACATAATATTGATTCATATTTGATCAGCGCTGCCTAGTTTGAACGTTTGATCAGAGTTTGTGAGTGGTTGACAGCTGCTCAGAGACAGCAGGCTCCAGCTCAGCTCTGATTGGTTGTTTTCCTCCGGTCTGTGAAATCTTGCAGATGCCATTAGGAGCACACCGGAGGATACCTGTCTCATGCACTACTGTCAGGATATAGCGACCGTTTTATAAAAAAACTTGTAATCATATTTGCTCCAATTTTCCTAGCCGAGTTTTAAACCCAAGCAACAGGGCAGAGGTCATGCAGAGGTCAAATATAACAGTTCCGCACTGTATTTAGAAATATGGAAGTTTATTATTTATTGTGCAATCACCTTGTTTTGTAAAGCATTACACCACCAGACTCTCATACACTGTTAACAGTCTCACACACTAATGTGATCTTAGTGCAAGTACGGAGGCCCAGCAGCTCCATAAACACTGAAACTCGTGAGGCAAGATTATTACTTCGCTGTGTTATAGCCTCAGAACATTGCATTCATTTACATCTGTAATACAGCATTTTTACTCATTAACTTCAGTCATGTTGCAATCAAATGGATGTTTCTCAGAAACTCGTCCACAGTGTCTGTGTGAAGCAGACAGGTGGTATTTCCAACCATGGTGGAAATAAAACAAGTGTCCATAGTTAGTGCTGTTCATAATGATGTAGCTCTACGCTCTTAAAGGTACAGTATGTAGGATTCCACATCTAGTGGTGTGGCTGCAGATTGCAACCAACAGAAAACCCCTCCGCTCACTCCTCCCTTTCCAAGACTGTGATAACGCAGCCTGTTCTCATTCCCAGGGCGTTAAATACTGAGGATGTTCGGTACCGACGCACGCGGCACCCTTTAGCTCTAATGTAAACCCATCCATGGCAACAGTAAACGCTCCGAGAATGTGCACCGGGAGTGTGACGATGTAGCTTAAACAGCAAAAGAGACACACTGGGAGGGTGGGAGGGGAGGTTGATGGGTCCAAGAAACACAAGGCTTTCATCCAGGAGACCGCTGTTCATGTCCCGTGTGTCATGTTACAATCAGCTGTTCGTTTGCATCCCGTCTTCACATCGTAGTTTTAAGCTCAAACATGTAGTTTTTTCCTAAACCTACCTATAGTGGTTTTGT
Organism: Sebastes umbrosus; assembly: GCF_015220745.1. Lineage (NCBI taxonomy): Eukaryota > Metazoa > Chordata > Actinopteri > Perciformes > Sebastidae > Sebastes > Sebastes umbrosus. Next base: position 30,912,859 of record NC_051269.1, on the reverse strand, counting down.
TGCCTAATCCTAAAGTGACGCCCAGGGTAACTAGTGGTTTTGATGCTGAGAATAAATTGACGCTAAGGGGCGTGACAAAGTGGTGGTATGTAACGAGTTGGGATGAGTGTTGGGAAAAGTGAACCGGCAATTCTTAGTTTCAGGTGATTAAACACTAATGAAAACATAGTTATGAATATTATATTCCATTTCTGCTAATAGATCTCCCGAAATGTTACACACTGTTCCTTTAAGCTGTCCCATGTGTTACTGATACAGCTGACGGAGTGTAAGAAAAATTCATCAAAACTATTATCTTTCTTGAGTAAAATGAGTAAGACTTGACTTTTTTTATGTTGCTACAGTTTATAATTTCAAACAGCTGATTAGATCAAAACAATAATCTAACTGAAAGCTACTTTTCCTCTCTTGTCTTTCCAAGGAATGAACCTCCACAGGCCTGCTGGATGTTTCCCAGCTTGCATTGAGGTCCATTGTGTTAAATCTGTGCGGTGGCTGTTGAAGCATGATAATTTAGGGAGAGAACGTGCAGCTCCTCATCAACCCTCTCCAGCCCGGCGTAAATGGAGGGAATTGTTCAGACACTTTACTGCTGGGCTGAGCCTCGCATTACGTGCACGTCATCTGCTGCAGGATTCCACAGAACATGAGCTGGAGTTGAAACCTGTAATCTGTGCAATGACTAAAATTGGTGTTCCTGCCGCTCAGCCAATCTCATCATCACACCACTGAAGATACCAAGCAAGAGAGCAAGATGTTGAATTTTCACTTTACTTTACTTTACTTTAGATTTAAAAGCTTTAAAAGAGTGCATGCTTGTATTTTAGGTTTCTACTAGAACATGTTAACATGCTTTAATGTTCAAAATGTGCTTTATTCTTCTCATACCGGCTGTGCTGCAGCACCTTTTTTCTCCCTCTGTTGAAACACTCAGTTTGAGCTCCACAACTCATCAACTTTAACAGCTGGTATGAAGACTTAATTGCTAAGTCACTGTTTATTTCATCACACTACAGACAGACACGGGTGTGAGTAGGTTAAGTGTTATTTGTTAATAAATTGCTTTTCAAATAACTGATCGCTTGTGTGGAAGTTTGAGGAAGCCGGTTGAATGTTTTGCAAAGCCGAATTACCGCACCTTATACTTCCTGAATTCACAGTAGCGTTTCACAACTTTGTCTTCTTATGTAATCCTACAGAATTATTTAAATCATCCACAGTCATCGCGGTTCCCATAAAACCATCACCATCTCTCATCAGTCATCATGAAGCCAATGCTAATTGGTTCTGATACACTGAGTCCTGGATCTCCTAAAGAACTCTGGGGCTTGTTTGTACATTTGAGTCTAATATTCACAACCGTTCCTTAGAAAAGCAACGTACAAGATGTTTTGTATAATCCATAATTTTCCATCATTTTGCTCTTCTTACCGGAAGAGTTCCCTTTTTCATCTCCTCAGTGGAGCAATAGAGGTATCCATATCCTGTCTGATATCTGTAATGAGGAGGGTCTCAGAGTGTTTAATGACTTGCGAATATCATTCGATTTGCACAGCTCTTCATTTTCCCTGTACCTTCAAACACAAAATCTACAAGTACATTTGTCTAATTACTAGTAAAAATATATCCCATAATACTTAATATAAGACACAACCACCTAAAAAGTAACATTTCAGTGAGATGTGGGGACTTGTTTTTAGAACATGCATCTTGAATATCATGTTAAGTGAAAGATTAATACTTTTGAGCACTACAGGCTTATTATGACACACAAAACGTCCTAATACTCGTGAAATATCCCTCGAAATGAGTTTTCCCAGCTAATTTCAATATCTTTCTTTTAATCTTGAAATGCCTAAACATTTCATTTTATTTCAATAAATGTTACCAAGCAAATTTTCACTTGTTCCATTGGCAGATTTTTGTTTTTACTTATTACAATCAAAAACACCTTGTATTCATTGTTTGTTTTTTTTTACTTATTTTTGACGTGGCCTTTTTTTCCAGTGCATGCATGCTTATGGTGTACACTGATGACATTCTTTATACACCCATACACTTAATGTCATATCAACCCATTGTCATTTCTAAGACGTAGAAAATACAGACGCTTTGTCACGCCCCTCAGCGTGCAATGCTGACGCTCAAGGCAGTGCAGAGCGGCGGCCATGAGCTAGTCGGTGGGAAACGCTCACATGCACGAACATGCTATAAAAACTATGCTGGGTGACACACAGTAACCTATTGGTGTCATTTAAATTACGCGCAGCTTCTGTCCTCTGCGCCCTCTGTCTGGAGATTAACACACACGCACGAACACACACAACAGCGCCATGCAGTCAGAAATGTTAGGTCTGTTGACTTGTTCAGAGATCCTCTATCGATTTGTTCGAGAAGATGACTACTCTCGAAATAAGTGAACTGAACAAAGTGAACAGAGATCCTTCATCGATTTGTTTCAGAAAATGAGTCACTCTGGGGGTAAAAAACGGAACTGAACTGAACAAACTGAATATCTATCTGTTGATGCTATGAATTAAGGGTTTATTTTGACCAAAACCAGAGTTTGTGATTGTTGGAACAGTGGAAAGAGAGCTTCGCTCCTCCTATAACTGTAGGCCTGTACGCTTCTGTAGGCCTATTTGCTGATAAGAGTTACATAGTTAAAATGTGTGTGTGTGTGTGTGTGTGTGTGTGTGTGTGTGTGTGTGTGTGCGTGTGTGTGTGTGTGTGTGTGTGTGTGTGTGTGTGTGTGTGTGTGTGTGCGTGTGTGTGTGTGTGTGTGTGTGTGTGTGTGTGCGTGTGTGTGTGTGTGTGTGTGTGCGTGTGTGTGTGTGTGTGTTAGTCAGCCTGTACTGATTGGCTAATGTGAATCAGCTGTCTAGCAGCAATCAAAAGTTGCCTTGGTGATTGGCCACTGCTGCAGTGGGGCAGTTTATAATAGGAGTTAACCAGAGACGTACATGTCATAAAAGTGCTTCTATGACAGAAACCGTGACTCCTATCGCTTAGATTGTTCATGAGACCAGTTAGGAGTCTCTGATGAACAAATGGTGCGACATTTGGGTCTGTAGTTTCAAAAATGTGACCTCGGCGGCAGTTTCGAAAAGTAGTAACTTTTTTCTCTGATCCAAAAAAATCTGTGAAATTTAATATGGGCCGCTATGGGAGCCTAGCCTGGAGTTCCTGTCACGTTCAGGCATGTGTCGCCAAATGTGTAAGTCCGACTGATTCCATAGCTACATGACTGCGACCGGCACAAAATTTTCTGAGCCAACTCCATACGCTGAGGAAGTTAGTGTGATATGATCAAAGCTCCAAAAACAGCTACTAAATAGAGCTTCTGGTGAGACTATTTTTGCTGCCCTCATGCATCCATAAATCTACTCTCTCTCTCTTCTCTCCCTGACGTCTGCCTTCTGACCAGCTCATTATTATAAGACCTATCTTCTTGAATCAATGACAAATGATAACCTGCTATCGTTTGTCTCTTGTGATTACTTGCTTTCCTTGGCCTTTAGGTGGAACAGGTTTGGACTGGACCCTTGTGACACATTGTTTTCCTGTGAGGCCGGTGGTGATAGCAGCTGGGCGGCGTCTTCAGGCTTTGAATCAGCTCTCACTTCTCTTGATGAAAGCAGTTTATTTTTATGGGTAAAAGATGGATGGAAACGTGCCCAAAACAACAAATCAAACAGTTCACCCTCTCAGGATCATCATGGCATGGCTCCACTTAACATCCACTGTTTGCTCCACTGGCATCTCCCAGGTGTGTTGCATCATGGGTAACGAGCCAAACTCTCTCTCCACATGCAGATCTGACCCTCCAACGTCTTCCTACACACTATAAACTACGGACTTATCATAACGTGTGTCAGGGAATCCGTCAAGGTGTTGTTCTTCAAAAAGTCAATATAATTTATTAACCTCTCCTCTTTTCATATCTTTGTCTTTTTACTGCATAACTTCTCCATGGAAAGAGAGCTTGCCAGTTCTTTCAGCCGCTGACTGAATGTTTTTATGTCACAAAAACAAAAATATGTTGTTTTTCCCATTCCTTAAGTTAGAAATAGTAGGACACATACCAGATAAAGTCACAGGAAGATCGTGACAAAATACAATCCACCACTTACCAAGAATAAAATCTAATTGAGCTATATGACGGTAACTGCTTGAATGTTTTTACTGTTATCTTTTGATATTTCCAAAGGGACACATTTCAGTCTCTTGAGGCCGTGTTAACAAACTGTACAGAGTCGTGTTTCCACCCACTTGTTATCTGCAAATCTGTTTCTAAGTAACTTTACTTTGGCCGATTAGTATGAGAAAATACAGAGTCCGGTAGAACAACTAGCTCGGACTGTACCAATCCACTGCACCATATCCAGTAACAAACACACACAGATGTACTAGTATGTTCTGTGACTCAGCACAAATGTACCAATCGTGCCATTTACTAACCTCTTCTCAAGAAATCCAATGACGATCCTTCTTTTTTTATTGTGTTGTTGTTTGGTTTTCATTTTTTTATTTTTTTTTTATATCTTTTCTTTATAATTAAAGTAAAGTAAAATCTGGCAATATGTAGATGCTATAACTTTCCCGCTTCCACCCCAACTAAATAAATCCAAGGACGTTTTCAGCAGCTGATAAACACGAAGTAGACGTACATAAGTAAAGTTTAAACCAACCCAGAAAGTCTGATGAAACTCAGGAGGAAAAGATCAAGGACATGAGGGGATCTCTCCTCATTTTATCACACCTCATTTCACGTTTTTCCACAATAGGATGTTGACACATTAAATAAGTTAAAGGTACAGTGTCGGATTTGGTGGCATCTAGTGGTGTGGTTGCAGATTGCAACCAACTTGAGTACCCCTCCGCTCACTCCTCCCTTTCCAAGACTGCAGTAATGTGAACCGTCGAGTGCAAAACCGTGGTAACGCCATTCGCCTCGCTCAGAGCAATGGAAGTCAGACGGCGGCTGGCGGCACCACGGTTTCCCAAGCGTGTCGGAGAACTACGGTCGCCTTCAGGTAAGGTAAAAACGTAAAAGGCTTTCTCTAGACTCAGTGTTTGGTTTGTTCGTGTGCTACTGTAGAAACACGGCGGAGCAACATGGTGGACTCCGTGAAGAGGACCCGCTCCCTATGTAGATATGAAGGACTCATTCTAAGCTAACGAAAAACAACAATTCTTAGTTTCAGGTGATTATACACTAATAAAAAAATAGATATGAATATTATATTGCACTATATATTACACTGTTCCTTTAAGAAACTTTAAAAAAAATATCTCCTGTGCCACTGTGTGACCTTGACTGTTGCACAGATAGCAAACACTGCGCAATATTAAAGGAGAGGAGGAAGAGAGCAGGTAGAAGCATCAAGCTGGATTAAAGTGAAGATGGAGAGGAGATTGAAAATGTCAGTGACGGGAAGAGCGAATTGGTTCAGGGTAGATGGTGAGTTAAGGGATCATTGAAGATGCCTGTTAGTCCTCTTACTGCAGACTGCAGGAGTATCTAGAGCCACTATAACTGAGAAACTCAATCGGGTTAAATTAATTCTTTATTTTGGGAACACAAAGACTTTATTATTCATTACAGTTATGGTCCATAAAACTCTGGCAGGTGTGTGCTGAAGTATTAGAAACAGAGCAAAATGTTCAGTGATGTGTGAGTGTTTGAGACGAGGGGAGGCTTGATAATCCTGAGAGGAATGTCTCCTGCTGATGTGATGCTCATACCAAAATATTACACACATGAAACAGTCTTGGGTGGCAATACCTCGCAGTAAAGCTGTATTTTATATTTTGATTAATTTTAAAGGGGCACTTTTACTATCCACAGGGAGCACTACACAGCCTGTGAAAACAGTTGTATAATATAAACTCAGTGGCAACTTTATGAGGGTATGCCAGTACCATTTCATGTTATCCAGTACAACTGTTCTGACACAAAGTCAATTTTCATTATGTATGTCAGCCCGTTCTCATTCCCAGGGCGTCAAATACCAAAGGTGTTTCACGGCTGTCGGCACCCTTTAGCGTTGGTATGAGATGCACCGGGCTTTCCATTAACTACAATGTTAACCTATCCACAGCAATAGTAGACGCTCAGGGAACGTGCGCCCGGAGTGACAGAGGTGAAGTTTTTTTTTTGTTTTTTCTTTAAGATTATTTTTGGGCATTTTTAGGCCTTTATTGATAGTGCAGTGTACAGGTTAGGAAGGGAGAGAGAGAGAGGGGGCGGCATGCGGAAATGGCCGCAGGTCAGATTCGAACCCGGGCCACCGCAATTAGGACTCAGCCTCGTTATACCCGCTCTACCAACTGAGCTACCAAGGCACCCTGTGGTGATATAGTTTAAAGGGCGAAAGACACACTGGGTGGGACGGAGGGGTCCAACAAACAAAAGGCTTTCATCCGTCACATTTGCACTGTAAAAACGTAATAATTTTAATCCAAACCATGATGTGTTTTCCTAACCCTAAGCAAGTGTTTTTGTCTAATTCACAACTTTAAGCGTGTGTTTACTGCGACCGAAAAATGACGTTGACGGGTCTGACAAAGTGTCAGTATGTGACGAGGTGGGATGAGAACGTGTTGATAATGTTCAATTGCTGTTGATATCATAGAAGTGTAAATTAAATTATATGTTTTAGCATTGGGGTAATAGTGGTGATGTTGTACTGTATTATATTCAGAGGTCTAACATGCTTCCCCTAATATGGTGTGGAATGAGGCCCCGACAGCCAAGATATAGACAAAAGGAGAGGCTAAATTTTAAGATGTGGAATGAGGTCCCAGGACGGCCGATGGTTCAGCACAGAGAAGCCAGAGGGGAGGAGAGAGAGAGAGAGAGAGAGGCACACAGCTGTGCTTGTGGGACACAAACAAACAAAGGGTTATTGAGATGCAGTGGATTTCAGAAAGTTAACAGTGTCCCAACCTTATTCCTTTCCCACTAATCATCTGTATTCACTGCCGGAAGAAAGATTGTTATTTTTGCAATGTTATGACAATACATGACAGTACTTGCACAGTCTTTTCTCTTCTTTGAGTCTCCACTTTAAATGAAGCTCTAAAGAAATGTCTGGTAAGACATCCAGAATGATGACTGGAAATGTTTGGCAACCATAATAACATGGGAGCATATTGTAATTCAAGTGTTCTGAGAGAAAACTAGACTTATGCACCTCCTCATGGCTCTGTTTTCAGGTTTTAAAAAATCTAGCCTGTGACGGGAGACATTGACCAATCACAGGTCATTTCAGAGGGAGAGCGTTCCTATTGGCTGTGCTCCGGCTGGTGGGCAGTGCTTGGTATTTCCTCAACAGATCTCAACATGGCTGCCGGGTCACAAACTTTCTCATTTACAGCTAAACTGTACACTACAAGATGTTTCTGAAAACATTTTAGGAGAGAAATAGACATTACAGTAACAGAGTATTGATTCATATTTGATCAGCGCTGCCTAGTTTGACCGTTTGATCGGCGAGTGATTGACAGCTGCTCAGAGACGGCAAGGCTCCAGATCAGCTCTGATTGGTTGTTTTTTTTTGTCTGTGAAATCTTACAGATGCCATTAGGAGCACCGGAGGACACCGGAGGCACATTACTTTTTTCAGATTACCTGTCTCATGCACTGCTGTCAGGATATAGCGACCATTTTATAAAAAAAACTTGTAATCATATTTGCTCCAACTTGCCTCTCCGAGTTTTAAAGCCAAGCAACAGGGCAGAGGTCATGCAGAGGTAAAATATAACAGTTCCGCACTGTATTTAGAAATGTGGAAGTTTATTATTTATTGTGCAATCACCTTGTTTTGTAAAGCATTACACCACCAGACTAAGAGCAGCAATACTCTCATACACTCTCATCTCTACCCATTGCGGCTTTAAGTTGTCCCTTTCATGTTCTCTAAATCTGGAGACACAGTAAACTAACTAACTGAAATGATTCCAGTATAAGATAAAGCTTAAAGCTTAATCGATATTGCGTTAGTTTAAAAGGGAAGAACGGGACAGTTACAGCATCTTGATAAGTCTTACGCAATCATTGGATTCTTGAGATAAGATACAGAAGTCTTGAAGGGTTTTAGATAGTTTGGGATTGGATTTCATCAGAATTTTCCAGAACATAAAAAATTCACTGTTGCAATACCACCCTGATGATGAAATCCAGTTAGTTTTTTATCAACTCTTAAATCAATCCTGTGTGCTTTTTGGCTTTACACAGTTTGACTTTACAGTTCAACTTGCAATGACTTCACAGCTCGCAACTTTCTCATGTCCAGTAAGTCTGTGGTCATAACAAATACCAGAGCATGCAAAGAATACTTCTGTAATTAAAAAACCCTCAATGGAAATTCAATAATATACTACATCTGTTATAAGATTTGGCGTAAAGAAAACATCAGTACATTAGTTAATGAGGTCGTTTTCCAAGGAGAAATACAGTAAGTATAACATAGATTAGATCATGTTGATTGCAAAGATTTATAGGCCCATTAATGATGACTTTAAGTGCTGATGGCTTCACAAGCAGAAGGCATTAAAGAACAAATCTGATAAGTGTTATAGTCTTTTTCCAAAGAAACATTTCATTAGCAAATTCCTAACCATGTTAGCAGCTCCGTTAGGCTGCGCCATAGACTGTAAGAAGTGGACGTAGTCATCGTGACATGACCAATTGGATTGTGGACGTTTGAAGCCTCGAGTTCAGCATTTTGGCCACCTTGGTTATTTGCAACCGGAAGTGACACAAGAGGATGAAGCCAAGTACAAACGAATGTTTGAATTTTTAGGTAACCAAAATGTTATAATTAACTTTCATGAACTGAAAACTCACTGTGAAAGGGTTAAAGCTCTAAGATGAAAACACAGACAACTCCCAGATCGTGATTACGACCTGTCAATCACAACGTATCCACCCCCTAAAGCATCCCCTGCTTTATGGTCTATTTGACTCTAAATGGGACCATAATTTACTAAATGAACATCATGATGTATTGAAGAAGACTTGAAACTAGCGATTGAGACCATAAACTCATGTTTACGATGTTTACTGAGGTAATAAATCAAGTGAGAAGTAGGGTCATTTTCTCATAGACTTCTATACAATCAGACTTCTTTTTGCAACCAGAGGAGTCGCCCCCTGCTGGCTATTAGAAAGAATTTGTTTGTTGTTTGTTTGTTTCATTTGTGTTAACAACGTCCAGTCACATTTTAAATGTAAAAACTCTCATTTTAAGCCCAACCGTGTTGTTTTTCTCCTAAACCTAACTGATTGGTTTTGTTGCATAAACCTAAGAAAATGCTTTTGTTTAATTCACAACATTAAGCATGTGTTTACTGCGACCGAAAAGTGACGTTGAGTCGTCTGAAAAGGCCCAAATAAATTTGATTCCAGTAATAATCATATAATGTTTCTGTTAGAATATCATTTAGCTTTCATGAGTCAAAACCAACAGCTGACCTGGGTCTTAATGTGTTTGCACATGGCCCTGAACAGGATAAACACTTGGATGGGTTGTTGCATTTATTCCTCCTTGTCTATTAAAACCAGTGACCACCTGCTATGCAAAGAATAAACCAAGTGATTGGTAGTGGAGTCTTAATATTGATCAGGTTTTAATGTTCTATTATACCTTTAATAATGTGTATTTAGTAAACAAACACCAGGCTGCTGGTTAGATACTATTGAGTGGACAGTAGGGCTGAGCAATGAAACAGCGAGATAATAAAGAGTGTGGCTACAGTAAACATGTGTGGGAGTGCGTGTTCATCAGTGCTTTTCTCACTTTTTGATCATCCAACTCTTTCGAGCAATAAAACTCAAACACATTCTGACTGCGCTGTCTAATTATGGGTTTGAATGTATTTAGTCGCAGATACCTGTTTGGCATTTTCAACAATACATTTCACACATGAGTGTTTTTCCATCACCACATTTCATTTGTCATTCAGGAAACAGGTTGTTTCATGTCTCAGGTTCTGGTAAACAACGTGCTAATTATGCATTTTTGAGCCTTGCAGTGTTTACAGTATATCTTTAAGCAGATGGAGCACAGTAATGAGTAAACATTAGCTTTTTACTTGCTTTTACCAGTAGATTGTTTGAGTGTGTGTTTGTTTCACGTCTTCATGCACCTCAGGACTCCTTTCAACCCTGTCTCCTTTTATATACTAATATGTTTTGCACAGAGGAGGCTGGTGGCCGCGGTGGAAGCTGATGTAACATCATTACCAGAGAGGTGCTGATTTAGGACAGAGGACAAGTTACTTTATCTCTCATTTCTAACATTTTAATATCTTGAATAAATAATAAATAACCTCTTTTAACAAGAGTGAGGAGACGCGTAAACACTGAGCTGTGAGTCACGGTTGAGTTGGTGTCCAGTCTGACTGGTTAATGACATCCAACAGTGTGCTCTCTCTGGGCCGTGAAGCCAATGCTTCGGATCAACGGTCTGTGAAAAGGAGAACTTTAAATCCCTCTTAATCTGTTTTCATTCATCAAGTGAAAAGCTCATGAGAAGATAAGAAATATAAACACACATATCTGCTCATTATCATTTTTCAAATACTCACAGAATCACGTTAGACTCTGAGGAAGAAATGAGTGGATGACATTTTAAAACACCTAAACCACATCTTTCCTTTCTGTACTGTGTAACATATTTAACCCATTTGTGCCCAAAGACTATATTTAGTATGATAAGGAAAAATGCCACAACAATTTGTTCTGATTGGTTAAAAGTCTTACGGACATACTTTGGGAGAGTATCTAACAGAACAACTTTGACATTTTTAGATCATATTAAAAATCACACTTTTATTAATAGTCAAAGTCAGGATTTTTGTAAAATGAGGGAAAAAAATGCTACCATTGTGTTTATTAAATGTTTTCCATATGAAATAGTTTGTATACACTGCATATGAGTGCATATCTTTGATATTCAACTTGTTATGAGTTCATGCTCCTTGTAGTTTCTGAGATACAGACATTTTCTTATCATACTACATCTAGTGTTTGGGCACATGGGACGACTGTTTTTCCTAAAATATAATGGGGTATATTGTAAAAACAATCTGTGCTCAAAGACGAGATATAATATGATAAGAAAATCTCACTTTTCAGCCACACGGTTTGTCCAATTTTGAAAACTTTTTCACATTTGTGCGGAGGTAAGCCAAGAGAGCACATCCACCAAAATTATAAATTTCAGTTGCGGGCACAAATGGGTTAATTTAATTACATTCTCTCTTTATCCAACTATTCAGATACTAACTTTGTTTATTGCTCTGTCTTCTTTACTGTTATACACATTCAAATTATAGTACTGTTTCCTCAGTGCTTTTATAATTTCTTTAATCTCTCTTATTTGATTTGGTGTGAAACCATTTTATAAAAATGGACATTTATTGCGTATGTATTTGAAATTGAGGTAAATTTGCTCACAATAAGTATCCCATGTGTAAATGTTGCATAAAGCCTAATTTTTGGATGAGTTTTTTAAAGTCAGCCACTGTGACAGAGTGGAGCATTAATGGGAGAGCTGAGCCCTCACCTGTCAGCTCCTCTCCTGGTGACATCGAGGGGTGTCTTCTCTTTGTTGTTTTTCTCCCAGAGCACAGTGCACCTCTGGTGACCCGTCCATCAGTCTGCACCCTCTCAGCCCCACACGGCGTGTTAACAACAAGTCAACAAAAGTGTGGAAGTGATAACTGATGGAAGAAGCGGGCTACATAATAATCAGACTCTCATAGTCTCAGCAGCAGGACCCGGCAGATTATTCGCAGCAAGACTGCCGTTGGGAGTTGGGATACAACATCGTCATCATCAATGTGATGAGAGAGAGTGTTTCTAAGCCTGAGATTTGACAGTCAAGTATCCGGGCAGCTGTTGTTGTTGTTAGCGTGATTCATTGTGACAGCTGGGCTGTTAGCATTGTGTTGTCAGAAGGTTCAGATATCACTGATCACCAAATCTCTACTTCAGATTAGAAATTAAGTTGCATTTTGTGGTTTATAGATGCTATACATCAATTCCACTAATGGCTTGATAAAAAAAGAAAATAGGCTACTGCCTTACAATGGTCTCCATTTGATCATATAAAAGATATCATGCCACAGGAATATAACTTCTTTGAAAACAAAAAAATCTAAGATAACTACAAAACACAGTCAACCAGACAGCTAACTAATGCTAGAGAGCAGTAACAGGTGAAAGTGTAGTGGCTATCGCCCTAGCAAGCATTAGCTGAAGACTGATTTACCTGCTTTCTCTCCCTCTCTGTGATCAAAAAATATATTTTTTTAATGATCAGTTTCTTATTTCACATAACTAAATGTAGCCGTATAGTTAAATCCTGATAATGATGAAAAAAAAACAGCTAAATAAGTTTGGCTAAAAAGTAACTAGGCCAGCTTAGCGGAGCAGCAGTAACTGACAACTCCATATTTGATTTGGTGTGGTTACCTATAAATCACATATTGAAATGTATTATATTATAGATACATTTTTAAACTGGTGCAGTGCCTGTTCAAAACGTGCCTATTAGGAACGGGCCGATTGCTTAGCCTCCGGTGTCACTGCTTGCAGCTTTCTCGAGAACCGCTCATCCAAACAACTTCACATTCAACATTGTGCTTCCGTGGGTTCTGATCAATACACCTGCCGTGACATAGTTGCAGCCCCTAGTAGTGTTAGAGTATACGCGTCATTTGGGTGCAAAAGCTCACACGAATATAGAAGTAAAATTATGTCCTGTAGATCTGAAGAGCTTTCAATCAACATTGCACTTCCTCCAGTCCTCAGTGAAGTCTATAGGATGAACGTTTGTCAAGAAAATCAAAGACAAACATACAGACTCCTTCCATTTAAGTTAGATTTCAGCATAAATATTAAGGTTCATAGCAAAACAGAAATTTAAAAATGTAAATAATCACAATAAAAAGAACAACCATTGTTGGTAGATATGTTTCTCTTGCGTTCATTGAAGATAACCCAGAGTCAGCCTCCTTCTGCATTCTTCATGTGGAGGGTAAAATAACCTTTTTCCCATCTTCTCCGCTTCTGTTATTCCTGTCTGCCTTTGTCTGGCATCTACTTATCTGACTATAAATACACTTGAATTCTGAGATGAAACATGTTTGTCTTGATTTGAACCTACCTTGAAGCAGACAGGAGAGGTGACAACGTGCTCTGACAGCAGGTTTTGATCAGATACAAGCTGAAGGAAATTTAACCTTTTCAACATTCTGATGTGTCTTACAATCACATCTATCGTACCGATTGCTTTTAATTTGGATTTGGATCATTATGAGTCCTGGTGCCATAGCTGTTCAGGGCCACACACACACACACACACACACACACACACGCACACACACACACACACACACGCACACACACACTAACCTGTTAAGTTGTTTTTTTCCCAAAAAAAGTCACATAACTATTACACAGGCCCAGCTATTACTGTGAGTAAGTGTGATGAACCCATGACTTGCACAGCAAATGTTCCCTAATTAAGATGATAGAAAAAAACAACTATAACAGTTCTCTAACAATGCTGGTTTTGATGATGCCCATTACATCATCTGTGTTTGGCTCATTGGGAAGGGAAAGTGGCCGTGGCCAATCAGCAGCCCTGCTGGGCTTTGTAAAAGCTCTCTGACACCTGCCAGCTTGTTTCTTGTTTGTAGTTGTAGCAAATATGAGGTCTGGTCCTGTGCTATGTCCCGGAAAATTGAAAGGTTTCAGCATCTGCTTCTGGTCAATAGTAGCCTACAGCTCTGATTGTTACACTTGTTTTGTATCCAGGACCAGAGGATGAGAGCAATGTTTGGATTGCAGTGGGAGTTATTCTCTGTGTCTGCTTTGTGGACGGGCAGATGTTGTTTGTTCCAAAGAACTGGCCCAGATGGTGACGTCAAAATGTAAACATAGTAAATGAGTATGGAGAAAAATGTTTGCTCTCTCTGCTTGTTTGTGGCACTTACCGTAGCCTTGGATTTCAAGCTTTTATCAAGCTTTGTGAGTAGTTTTTACATTCACTTCTTCTTTTTACTCAGTCTTAATTTTCAGCCTTGACATTACAATACCTCCAGTCATCACTTAAACATTTTAAAATAACAAGTGTGCACACATAAAATAATAAAAGTAATTTAATTCTTGTTCCGTCCTCATTACAGCTTTTTCTCTGCCTGAATAAATTTAAAAAGACTTTAAGGAACAGTGTGTAGGATTTGGCAGCATCAAGTTGTGTGGTTGCAGATTGCAACCAACTCAGTACCCCTCCGCTCACTCCTCCCTTTCCAAGACTGCGGTAATGTGAGCCGCCAAGTGCAAAACTGTGGTAACGCCGTTCGCCTCGCTCAGAGGCCATCCTTACCATAATAAGACTACTTTAGGAGCAATGGAAGGCAGACGGCGGCTGGCGGTACCACGGTTTTACACTCTGCGGCTCAAGTTACTGCAGTTTGCATGCCGGAGAACTACGATGGCCTTCAAGTAACGTAAAAACATGAAAGGCTCTCTCTAGAGCCAGAGTTTGGTTTGTCCGTTCTGGGCTACTGTAGAAACATGGAGGTGCAACATGGCGGACTCCGTGAAGAAGATCCGCTTCCTATGTAGATATGAAGGACTCATTCTAAGCTAACAAAAACACAACAATTCTTAATGTTTCAGGTGATTATACACTAATGAAAACTGAGTTATGAGTATTATATTCCATTTCTGCTAATAGAGCCCCTGAAATGTTACATACTGTTCCTTTAAAGGGTGTACTCCACCAATGTTACGCATCATGATCAATCTCTTTGTCATGGAGAGTACAACTCTACTAAAACTGTTATACTACTACTACTACTATATATAACTGTATAATATGTTCTGTGACGCTGGAATAGCTTTTTTGAATCTGAAGAAAATACACTGATGAGTTTACCAGGCATCAAGTTGCATTATGGGAACTGGAGGATCCAGCATTGTTGGTGCTCGACTCATACCGAGGACTAAAAGTCCCAGACTACATCTTTAGGACAACAAACATGCGTCAAACAACCACTGGATAGTTTGTTAAATTGATTTTGAATAACATCTGACCTAAAAATAAGACTCCATAGTATGTGCTTTTATTACTGACTAATCTTAACATCATAACTGAGTGATTCGCCGCAAAAGAGACGTAGGAGTTTTCATAAAACTGAGCTCTGCGGCTGCCAAGCTCTCACCAATAATGATCAACCTTTTGACCGCAATAATGATTTCAAAATAGCCAAGTAAAAAATGCTGTGAGATAATATTGCTATGAAACAAGAAATGTTCCTTCCCTGCAGGGCAGAGTTTATGGTTTTGCATTCCTTAAATAGATGTCAGATTCGTGGATAAATTCGGTACCGCTCTGTCCTCTCTCTCCTCACACCCGCAGTGAGCTATGTGTCTGTAGTTTACCTTTGGCACTGTCCATCTATCATTCAGATGAGTCTCCAGGGTAATGCGTTTGCTCACAATGAAAGGATGTTGGGCATTAGTGGTAAGATGTAAATAGATTTATATTGTGATTGATTTTGTCTCATTTCTTAGCTGAGTCCTAATCACCAAACTGTCAGCCACGAGGCTTCGAAGTTCCAGTCCAAGACGTCTGCGAGTAAGATCGTTCGAAGCACGGACATTTGCATTAAAATTATAGAAAATGATCGTTTTTTTAGAAGAAGAATTCGATGATTTGCACACAATTAGGTAAATTAACATCATCAGCATTGCAATTTGTGTTGTAGTTTCAAATCAACATGAACATTAGGTTAAAGTTGAGGCAGTTATACAATCAAGCAGACAGTTTTATGCCCAGAAAATGAAACAAACAAAGTAATTTAGCTTGAAAGATGAATTCACAGATTTCTCAGACACCTCATCTGTACATTATTGTAGTTTTTTGGGGGAAAGTTTGCCTCCTCGTCGCTGTGTAATAACAAGAAAGGCAAGCTTTTTCATCTCCGGCTGCTGTACGGTTAAAAATAGCTGTTTTTTTCTTCTCCCTAGGACCAAATCATAAAATTGTTCCCTCTCAGTGGTGTACTTTTATAGCCCTGCAGCTGCTGCACCAACATATTGCCTCCTGGCTTTGCGTTAAAATCCTGCTGCGACCTTCCCCCTTTGTGTCACGTCTCTCTCGCTCTCTCTCTCTCTATCACAAAGAAGCTTGTTTTTCTGGAGCAAGTTGAAGCAGGTCTATTAAATTGAGCAAATGACTGACTGAAATAAGACAACAGACATGATTACTGAGACACACTTGACTGTGTGGCGTTGCTGACAACCTCAAATCATCTGAGAAACAGACTGATTGAAGAGGTCAGAGAGGGTCTCAAGAAGGCAAGAAAAGCAACACTAGATTGTTCTTCAAAGCTCTCTTGATACATTAATTGTAGAGAGACGTTAAACTGGTCAAGGGCAAGAAATAAAAGCAGTCTTTTAAACTAAACCCATAAAATGGACACTGACAGATTCAGCGAGACAGTTCTTTGTTTCTCTGTTGTTTAAACTAACAGCACCGGTTCTCTGGTTTAATCAGAAATCTATGCAAATCAAGATGAAGCACAACACAAAATATGGCTCTGCATCACAATATCTCTCCTCAATCACACCTCACAAGGTCAGATTGTGCACGGCATCTTTTAGAGGTAACTACTGAGGGCTGCCAGAATATAAATGAATTACGCACCCACCAAAAAGCCTTTGGCATTATGTCGCCCTTTAAATGATATTGCTGGATGGAACAGATGTATTTGTTTCACTTTTTAATAAGCTCAACCTGAGTTCATTATGTATTTTTAGTTCACATTCACTTTGATCATTGTAAAGGCATGTGCTCCAATCCAAACCTTTTACTGGTCGGAGCTTTGAATCGTTTCTCCTCCATCCTTCTCTCACAGACAGTTCAGGCTTGTTTGTGAGGAAAACACATTTTTTAGAATCAAACATATCACAAATGTTAATATTCTGGGTGAAATCCAGGCTTCAATGTATTCAAATAAAGCAAGTTGTCAAAAATCAAGTTGTCATAAACACTGAAACTCTTTGATTTTAAAGGAGGGCATGCTGGGGAAGTGCAGCCATTGTGGGGAAAATAGGATTAGTGGTTTAGATGCATGCAGAGGCTTCGGAAATTACTTGAAAAATGAATGAACAGCTGAACATTATTCGTCAAAAGGGAACCTGATAAAACTGTTTTGTGTGTGGCTTTCTGACTTTAAAAGAATAGTTTGACATTTTGGGATCTATGAAGCTGAAGTCAGGAGACAGTTAGCTTAGCATAAAGACTGGAAACAGGGGGAAACTACCACCAATAGAGAGCCAATGTCCGGACGTCGTGTCCAGGCTATAGCCTCCGTTACACTATCCGGTAGCTCAATGCAATGTGCCGTTCAGCATTTCTTTCATCGGTCTGAAAAATGAAGCGTGTTCCTATCGGCCCTAATTTCCATATTCTAACGCATTGGCGTACGCAACAACAAGGCTTGCAATTAGAAGTTGAAATTGTTATGAGTTTAAATATCATAGACTGTATATAGGAAATGTACATCACTGTGACGTCACCTATTGGTTTGTGGACTGCCGTTTTGAAGCCTCGAGTTCGACGTTTTGGCCTTCGCTATCTTGGCTTTTGGCTGTCGCCATCTTGGCTATTTGCAACCAGAAGTGACACGACAGGGTGGAGCTAAGTACAACCAAACGCTGAATATTTAGGCGACCAAAATGTTACAATTAACTTTAATGAACTGAAAAGGGTTAAAGTTGTAAGATAAAAACACGGACAACTTCCAGACCGGACAACGCCGTGGTAGCGACCTGTCAATCACAAGGTAGCCACGCCGTAAAGCATCCCCTGCTTTATGGTCTATTTGACTCTAATGGGACCATAATTTACTAAATGAACATCATGCTGTATTGAAGAAGACTTGAAACTAGCGATTGAGACCATAAACTCATGTTTACAATGTTTACTGAGGTAATAAATCAAGTGAGAAGTAGGCTCATTTTCTCATAGACTTCTATACAATCAGACTTCTTTTTGCAACCAGAGGAGTCGCCCCCTGCTGGCTGTTAGAAAGAACTAAGTTTAAGGCACTTCTGTATTGGCTTCACTTCTCAGACCCGGAGGTTGCCCACTGGCCTGGACAGGAAATAATCCTGCCTGACAAGGTGTCGTTTTTACACTTACATTTTTTTGTACAGATTATAGAAACATTTCTTAAAATGTCAAACTATTCCTTTAAATCCATAAGTGATTTAGCTCAAGCTGAAGAAACAGCGGGCTTGCAAGAGTAGCAATTTGCTGAAGGTCAGTTTCATTAAGAAAACTGCTTACCTAAGAGGCAACTGCGTCAACACACTGTCTTATGGCACTCTGATGAGATATTAATTGGAAATTGCAAACGTTCCCACACAAACCCTTGCTGTCAGTAAATAGTTTAGAGGTTTGGTTACAGCTGTTTACTAAAACAGAAACTGTCTTACGTGTTTACTTCCAGCCACCATCAACACCCCGTCAGAGCTGGTTGCACACATGTATCGGAGAATCCCAAAGAGTGAGACGGTCGATGAACCGAAACAAGCTTTAATTTAGGCAATTAATCAAAATATGTTAATAGGTAAAGGGAGAGAGTGTATCCATCATAAGAAACTATTTCTTAATCGGTTAATTTGTCACCACGGATATTAGAGTGAATAGAAAATAGAGAATATCCTCCTTTATCTCAGTTTGCTTTGTTTCATCCTCTCTGTTGCTCAGAATATTCCCGATAAAATGACCCCATAAAACAATCTCTCTCAGTGCTTTCACTCTTAATTTACCTTTTCTTCACTCACCTGAACCCCCCTCCCTTTATTTCTTCTTCTTAACTCTATTTCTTCTCCTGTGGCTCCAGTATTGACTCCGACAGACCGAGGGCTGAAGCTCATTGTAATGCTGGACACCGCAGCACTGGAACAGAACAGTCTCTCCTAACTGAAATGTTAGAACGACCTCCACGTACATCTGTGGTGTATATATATATAAATATATTATGTGGATGTCATTTATTGTTTTTACCTCTGGGTCCAAACTCAAACAGAGTCACCGCTTTGTGATTTACATAAATTTACTTACCTGACAACGTTGTTTATTTACTCAAATAAGGTGTTACCAGGTTTAAATTAAGTTGACGCAGCCTCACACGGAAGGTGAGAATCAGACAGACAAAGCATCTCCTCTTGAGACTAAAAAAACTGTGCATGTCACTCACAAAAGGGAGCTTTTTCTGACTGCATCACTTATGTTTGTTGGTGTTGGCTGAAAGGCCCTCTGTTATTTTTATACTTCCTTAACGTCACTATATGAGGACTCTGCTCAAGGCCAGAGCTTATTAAGCTAAGTGGATTTTTGGCATGTTGACATTGTGCTGCCACAATGTCTTCTAGCCACAAAACTGTCAGATTTAGCATTAAAGGAGTAGTTCATTTATTGGGAAATGCACTTATTTCTTGCTGAGAGTTAGAAGAAAACTTTGATACCTCTCTCAGACAGGTGAGGGTTTTGATTTTCTCGTATAACTCAAGAAAGCAAATAAGCATATTTCACAAAATGTCAATCTATTTCTTTAAAGGGACAGTGTGTAGGATTTGGCAGCATCTAGTGGTGTGGTTGCAGATTGTAACCAACTGAGTACCCAACCACTCACTCCTCTCTTTCCAAGACTGCGGTAACGTTGAACCGCCGAGTGCAAAACCGTGGTAACGCCGTTTGCCTCGCTCAGAGGTCATCCTTACCATAATAACACCATTAACGCAGTTTCATAAGCGTGTCGGAGAACTACGGCAGCCTTCAGGTAACGTGAAAATGTGAAAGGCTCTCTCTAGAGCCAGAGTTTGGTTTGTCCGTTCTGGGCTACTGTAGAAACATGGTGGAGCAACATGGCGGACTCCGGGAAGAGGACACGCTCCCTATGTACATAAGAAGGGCTCATTCTAAGCTAACGGAAACACAATGATTCTTAGTTTCAGGTGATTATACACAAATAAAAACATAGTTTGAATATTATATTCCATTTCTGCTAATAGATCCCCCTAAATGATAAACACTGTTCCTTTATTTATCCTTAGTATGACTTGTTTGTGTAAAACGATTGTTTCTGTTGTTGGAGTTTCCCTTCATTTCCTCTGCTGTTCTACTGTGAATGCCATTTAGCTCTCAGTGTGTTATGATTGTTATGTTGTGCTCTCTCTGTGTCTGCTTTATTCTGATCTGTATGCAGCTGTGGGGGGTTAGTGTTTGTCGTCCTTGCTGAATATTTTTGGATACTGGGTCGGCTGAATTCTGTAAGTGATGTGTGCTGCATTTCACCGCTTAACATTATATGGAAGTGACAATAAATGTCTTCAAATTGTCAGTGCCCTTCTCTCTTCAGGTAGGCCATTGTGTATGTGATACAACACTTTTGCAGAAAACGAATATCAGCACTGCAGGGTTTCAGACACCATGTTGGTTATACAGTAGACCGCAGGTTAGGAAAATGTGCTAACAGGACATGAAGAGGGCAGAGTACATGTAACATCCATCTAGGTGACCTTTAGATTTGAAAAGATTGAATCAGAGAAAGAAAAAAAGTATAAATCATGTCTTTATTGTTTATCTATACTACACAAAAAAGGCTTATCTCAAGCATGTCACTAATTCAAAGTTAAAAGTGCTCTATACGACATTCAGAGCAGCATTAATACAGCATCAAACAGCTATGTACAGATATAGAGGAGTAATGTCTACCTGAGCAGAGAAGGAAGTCACTCTCCCTCTGTGCATGTTGTAATCTGAGTTTCTCCTTGCTTTGTTAACATAGCAGGGTTGGTGCTTGTAGTGCATGTTAGTGCATGTGGGCGTGCCCCACTGGTTAGCTAACGGCCGCCACTCTGCACTGCTCTCATACAGCGGTTACAGCTGGTACATCATCACGACCGACAGCACCATTGCGGAAGCGTAGCACCCTCTCTCCGGTTCCTCCCCAGATTAACACCATAGACTGTATATAAGAAGTGGACGTAGTCACCGTGACGTCACCCATTGGTTTGTGGACTGCCGTTTTGAAGACTCAAGTTTGGCATTTTGTCCGTCGCCATCTTGGCTTTTGAAACCAGAAGTGACACGAGACGGTGGAGCTAAGTACAACCAAACACTAAATAAGACATTTTCAGGCGACCAAAAAGGTTATAATTAACTTTCATGAACTGAAAACACACTGTGAAAGGGCTAAAGTTATAAGACGAAAACATGGACAACTCCCAGACTGGACAACGCCGTGGTAGCGGCCTGTCAATCACAAGGTAGCCACGTCCTAAAGCATCCCCTGCTTTATGGTCTATTTGACTCTAAATGGGACCATAATTCACTAAATGAACATCATGCTGTATTGAAGAAGACTTGAAACTAGCGATTGAAACCATAAACTCAAGTTTACAATGTTTACTGAGGTAATACACTTTGGCATTCAGCAGCTTTAAAAAGTGCTTGTAAATCATATAAGAAAGTGGTAAGCGCTACTTCACTTTTCATATTGTGTCCCTCTAAAGCAGAGCATTTCACCAGCAGTCTAGTTTGGAGCACATGAAAGAGGAGTGAGATATTATTCAGAGAAAAGAGAGAGAGCTGAAAGCTTGTCGGTTTGGACAGCTGTGGGCTCCAGCAGAGTTACCGCTGTAAATGTGGTGGCCGGCCGGTGCTCTGACATTTGTTTGATACGTCACCGCCTCAAAGAACAGTCTGACCGTTCATGCAGAAACACGCCGTCGTGACTGACTGCTCCTCTCTGAGGAACAGAGCTCACAGACTGAAAGGCCTCTCTGCTTCAGCTCTCTTCCGTGTTTCACTCTGACATTTTGATAAACTTATCTCAGTGAACTGAACTAAATGTAGAGTTACCTCTGAGGATACGCCGAGGGATATTTGTATGGATGTGACCAAACGTACACTGTTAACAAGATTGTTTTTTACTTTGTCAACTTGTCACATTTTCACTGCATACTCTCTAAAAGTGCTAGTTTTGACTGGCTTTGACAGCTGTTTTTGTCACATTTTGCATCCTCTAGGTTCTTAAGAAATATTAATCTGACAGGTTAATCTGTTCGCTTCATAGGCCCTGTCATTGCTAAACTGTGTGCTGTTTATTGAATAAACTGGTAAATGTTAAATTGTAATGTGA
This sequence comes from Sebastes umbrosus, assembly GCF_015220745.1. NCBI lineage: Eukaryota > Metazoa > Chordata > Actinopteri > Perciformes > Sebastidae > Sebastes > Sebastes umbrosus. The sequence continues at coordinate 30,890,617 of NC_051269.1, read as the reverse complement.
GTGGTGAAATATGTATCTGTCATGTTTAATTAAATGTACCTTGTCAGGGACTGTGTGCAAAAAAAAAACATTTATCTTAAGAAATGAAAAAAGAAGCCTTGTACCATAAAAGAAGCATTTATCATTTATTCATGTGTTATTTTGTATGTATTTGCAAACACACGTGTGGCACAACCTTGTGGAAGAATCCTCATGGTCACAACTCGTGATTAGATTATGGTTCTTGTGTTTGTGTGGGTGTGGCATGACATTATGTGAGAACCTAAGGAGCAGGATGTAAAGGCTAAGGTCAGGCAAAGATGATATCATCCATATTTTAGACAAAGGCAAGCAGTGTATCCAATGTATCACGAGCTATAGGACATATAATGTAGAGCTTGTTGCAGAAATAGAACATAAGATAGTTGCGACCCGTTGACCAATCGACCTTCTTGAGCAGCAAAGGGGCTGATCATGTGGTTTCTGTTGAGACACCCCTTTCTGACTCTTGGGATGCGGTACGTGGTCTCGCCTATTGTTATTACAACCGAAAATACTGTGAAAGAGTTAAAGTTGTAAGACAAAAACACGGACAACTCCCAGACCGGACAACGCTGTGGTAGCGACCTGTCAATCACAAGGTAGCCACGCCCTAAAGCATATCCTGCTTTATGGTCTATTTGACTCTAAATGGGACCATAATTCACTAAATGAACATCATGCTGTATTGAAGAAGACTTGAAACTAGCGATTGAGACCATAAACTCATGTTTACAATGTTTACTGAGGTAATAAATCAAGTGAGAAGTAGGCTCATTTTCTCATAGACTTCTATACAATCAGACTTCTTTTTGCAACCAGAGGAGTCGCCCCCTGCTGGCTGTTAGAAAGAATGCAAGTTTATGGCACTTACGCATTGGCTTCACTTTTCAGATCCAGATGTAGCCCACTGGATAAAACCTAATATTGGGTGTAGTAGGCCCCTATTGACCCACATCTATGGTCCTTATAGCAACCTATTTAATAACCTGACAGCAGTCTAATCAGCCGGTTTTGTGCATTACTTTATGTGTAAACCAACTGAACAACTAAAATACATTCAATACAAAATATCATGAATGACATTCCAGTCAAACTCTGCACAAAATAGATGCCCATATATTGGAATATAAGAGTAGCTATAGGGGGTACATACACAAGTCTCAGCCATTTATAAATAAATAAATAAATAGCAGAAGGAAAAGGAAGAAGAGAAATCTCCGAGAGACTGAATGCACACAGCGTGACCAAACTGAATTACATCCACTCAGGTTGTGTGAGGACTCTCTGTCCTGAACCAAGGTCACTATTAGCTTGTTGTGGGTGAGTTTATCATTTCAAAACAAACCTCATATAAAGTAACATATAATAAAGTATAAGGCATCTGAGTACCTTGAAATGATGCAGCGCGCCTTGAAATATAATATAGAGATGGCTGTTTTGATGGAGAGTGGAAGAGGGAGAGCTTTGATGATACACTCAAGAGCTTTATTGATCTTATCGGTTGTTCTAATAGATGTATGACTTGCATGAACCCTCTCTGCCAGCCAGAGTATACTGTAAAGGCAGTCTCGTCAGTGGAAAAGCTACCGTCTCGAAGAAAATGGTTAAAAAAGTCTGTGTCTGAAATTGGAGAATAATCTGTTTCATATTTCAGAAGAAAGATGAGCTTATTAAAGAATAGTATTTTCCAGAGAAAGTTTTAAGATAGCCTCAATTTTAATTCAATTTCTTTTATGGTAACAGGAAAAAGCCATTTCATTGGCTTTATGTACAGGATGGATATGTCCTTTGGGCTGGAAAGTATTAAGGTATATTTATTGTCTTCTAATCATCAGTCCAGCTTTTTGGCCGGATGCTGGAGTGCATTAAATCACTTCCATCACTTTTTATGTGCCTAAAATCCTTTATCCTTTCTTGGGGCTATACCAGTTCATTTAGTCTATTACCGATTTTCAGGGTAATTCTTTCATCAGGATAAATAATTTCTAAACAACAGAGGAGCCCCGGGGACCTGAGTGGGGCACCCCTAATCCTGATCATTCATCCAAGCCTGTCCTCTCTGAACCCCGTTGTCCTTCGTCGCCCCACTGGGGTCAAAGCACCGGGGTTGTTAGCGAGGATCCGTCTTTTATGAAGCTTCATCTCTAATGAGGCCCACTAAACTCAGCGCCCAGTCAACCAGGACTCCCTCGTCCTCTCATTTGCTCTCTCTTGCCCCTTCTCTCTCCCTCTTATACTGTCAACAGTAGCCAAACTAAAAGTCAGCATTATTACAGTAATTCCAGCATTTCAGTAATTTACAGTAACTTCAGAATAACCTGGTAGATGACCTCTTTCACATAATAGCTGCATGTTTTTGAAGTTGCTTTACTTGGCCATAAATTGATTGTTGTGACTGAAGCTGATAACCATCTCAAATCAAACAATGTGGCTAGAGCCAAATTCAATATTGTTGGGAAAAGCGACACGCAAAATTGCATGATAAATGAAGTCCAGTGCCTTCAATTAAATAGTAATTTTGATGGCTATTCCCGGTAAACATACCAGACCAAATCTATCAAATCTAATCAAGCAAACATTTAGAGAGAGGGGGGTGATATGAGGACCGAGACGGGCTTCTGTGTGTGTAACTCATATGTTGCCTGTCACCCGCCCATCCCTCATGTCATCCTCCACTTAAAGCTGTCCAGTGAAGCAGAAAAGGTCATAAAAGGATCTTGTTAAAAACAGCATGTGATGCACTGTACAAATAGGCTACATAGCCTACAGGAGGCAAACAGCACCATAACAGCTGCTGGTAATGGTTTCCAGTATGGAGCAATAAGTAAATGGTGACATCTATAGCAAAAATTATCTAATAAAATAAGCCTCCTGTCACCGTCCCTCCACACCTGCCTGCCTGAGTGATGTGTGTTTGGTGTGTTTTGGTGTTGTCTGTCTGTCTGTTTGCTTGTTTCCATCCCCCCTCGTGTCCTCTCTGGACTTAATCTACATTCAGCACACCTGCCCACCAATCAATCAAGCTCCTCTTCACCTCATAAACCTCTGCTCCAACGGTCAGTCTCTGCCGGATCGTTGCCATTCATGGTTTTGTCAATGTGCCACGCCTCCATCTCTTGCTCGTGATCTTGCCAGTTTGTTTCTTGTTTATCTGTTTGCTTACCTGCTCGTCTCAATTAACTGCTGCTCTCCAGCCTCCAGGAGAACTATCCCCACCTGCCGCTTCAGCTCATCCGGCTCGCCAGTCAGCTCTCTTCCTGCCTGCCTGCCCGCTCACATCCCCAAAACCCCCCTTTCCCCTCACCAACGCCAGCCTGCAATATCAAAAACCCCTGTAATAAAATACTTACCTTTTCACCCACCAGTTGTCGACCGTCTGCATTTGGGTCCAATCACAGAAACCCTGACACCTCCTTAAAGCTTCAATAGGCCGAATATTTTTGGCATCATTGGGAAAAAATTCCATAATAACCTTTCAGCATATTGTAATTCAAGTGTTCTGAGAGAAAACTAGACTTCTGCACCTCCTCATGGCTCTGTTTTCAGGCTTTAAAAAATCTAGCCCGTGACAGGAGACTTTGTCCAATCACAGGTCATTTCAGAGAGAGAGCGTTCCTATTGGTTGTTCATTCAACGGAGGCAGCTGTCAATGACTTGCAAACTCTGATAAAACGGTCAAAATAGGCAGCGCTGCTCAAATATGAATCAATATTCTGTTCATGCCTATTTCTCACCTCAAATGTTGTCAGTTTACTCCGGCTGGTGGACGGTGCTTTGTGTTTCCCCAACTGATCTCAACAGATTATTATTCATTTATTTATTCATTTTTATACATAAAACTAGTAGCGTACCTTATAGATTTTATTTTTTTGTGCGTTTGATCTGTTTAATCAAACTGTGGTTCTGAGGAGGGCCAACAACATTTGGGGCATCTAATGCTTATTTCTTTCACCCCCTTGTTGATTTGCTACCTCTCACAGCATCATGAAACTCTGAAGCTGGGTGATTTATTTTGCCACTTACAAGAGATCACTGCCAGAAGGTGGAAAAAAAGACACAGATTTCCCTGTGTGCCTGGATGGGGGGGGGGATCAAAAAAACGGCTGCGCATGTAATCCCGGATATTTATGGCAGTGCACGTGCACCTTGGCACATCAACATTAAAAGACTGCTGTGAAATATGATTGCAGGGCCAGAAGACGACTAGGCTGCAAGAGAGAGTGAGAGCGGAGGAGGAAGTGATGGATAGGGACAGAGGAGGAGGGGGAAGGACAGAGGTGTAATAAATAAAAAGGATATTATTATGTAAGGAAAGAGGTAGAGATGAGGTTAAATAGAAAAAGAGGGGGGAAATCAGAGGTTGGGGGATGAAAGAACGAGGCCCAGACTGTGCACACGAACAATGCATAGGATCAAACATGAGAATGGTTGCTGGTGGTAGACGCTTGATGCTGCGTTCCTCTCTTGAATCTCTGATAGGGTGAACTTCATTTGTTGTAAGAAGCCAGAATCATGTGACCTGTGTTGCCTCTCCTGCAGAACAATAATCCTCTAAATACCTCATAAACCTTAGACTCGTTTCTCTCACACATTCTCAAATTCCCGTTCTTCTGTTTCTTTATGTGATTTCACCCCTGTGAGCCTTTGAACAACTCAATTTCTAGTAGCCTTTTATATCCAAGCATTTCCCCTCTAGCTCTTTCCAAAAGCTGCCAGTAACCTAGAGGTAGAAACAAAGTGGGTTCTGTACTTTTGATGGTATTTGTGACCGAGGTCTGTAATCCTATTACGGACAAATTAATTTCCTGTGATGCTTATTGTGGATTTTCCGAGAGATTATATATAGTAATTAGTCCACATGGCAAATCATATTAGTGTAAAGCCACAACTCTTTATAGCACGAGACACTTTGACCTAAGAGGTCAGAATCAAAAGCTTAATAATTAGTCCTTGAGTTTTAATCTGTGCCACTTACGTTAGTTTTCAGGAAAGGGAAATCTTAATCCATATATCCAAGATACATTTTCCTAAATTATGCAATTATTACATAACATATACAGCATGCATCTTCATCAATCTGTTAAATTATCTGTGTCTTCCAACCCTCAATAACCCTCTATGTTGGAGCAACTTGCTTTAGGGCATCACATGACTACACTAAAACCACATTACTGATTTACAACGTAAATACTTCTGTAGTTACTGAGGAAGCATTATTCATGCAGCCACATCTTTCTGTCTGGCCCTCAAATCACTTAAACTCCTGCCAACATACAATATGGTCTTTATTTTCCACATTCCTCCAGAGGTGTTGTGTTGTGTTGTATATTGAGATAAATCAGGGATCCTCACAGAAACAGGCGTAATCCCGCTGTCTCCTCCTTGTGAGGAACGAATCGATGTTTCATAGAACGGTCAGAGAAAAGCTGCAGGATATGTGAGGTGTGAGGAAAATATTGACACGTCATTAATTTTTTCAGCTGACGTGTATTTATGTGTTTGGAATACAAACAGAGATAGCTGGAAAATTAATTTTTCCTTGGCGATATCATGTTCACCACTAGTACTCTTGGATCAATTGGATCATTTTCACGAGGTAATAACTCATCATCAGCTAAGACGACATAAAAGCAGAAATGTAATCTGTAAAATGTGTTTTTCTATTACGGTTTTGTCAACATGTGAACATCTAAATAAGAGCTTTAATATGATTGTTCTATCACAGAGTTACAGACACAGTTGTGAGATTCTTCTTTGCTTAAACATCAGGACAATGATGATTGTTTCTGATCTAAAATGTTATGACAACATTGAAGCCCTTTTGTTATGTCTGTTCCACCCATTCAGTCAAACAAGTTTTCAAGGCTGACCTGAATCATCTGCTCAGTAACCGGCAGCAGAAAACTGATCGCTTCAGTCAAGCTGCAAAAACTCTGAATCAGCCAACTGTTAGTCTGGGCCAAATTCATGAGTGGTAACCTGACATTTCTGAGAAATATCTTTCTATAAACAGTTTTTTCTTGACATAACTGAATATAACAAAGTATAGTGTCTTTTCTGCATTTGATTATTATGAGCAAGTGAGCGTCAATTTTTCCCAAGAATGCTATATTGTTGGCATTTACTATTCCACAACTGCCGAATGAAAACTGCTCTGCCGGCTGCGTCTGAGTAAATATTATCCAGCAGAAATATTTTCATGATACATCTGTTACTATTGTGGAAAACCAAACTCTGAGCGAGCAAGCATCACACAACCTATCGTCTTTTTGTTGGTTTTATTTTATTTATTTATTTTTATTTTATCTAATTTATATGTTTGTTTCTTACTGTTTTATCCATTCTACTGTTTAAAGTGGCAGTAAGCAGAATCATTTTGGCATCATCGGGCAAAAATTCCATAATAACCTTTCAGCATATTGTAATTCAAGTGTTCCGAGAGAAAACTAGACTTCTGCACCTCCTCATGGCTCTGTTTTCAGGCTTTAGAAAATCTAGCCCGTGACGAGAGACTTTGACCAATCACAGGTCATTTCAGAGAGAGAGCGTTCCTATTGGCTGTGCTCCGGTCATGTGACCGGAACTTGGCGTCCCTTCCCCAGATTTCACAATGGCGGCGGCGTCACAAAGTTTCTCATTTTACAGCTAAACAGTACACTACAAGACAATTCTGAAAACATTTGAGACCAGTAATAGGCATTAACGTAACATAACACTGATTCATATTTGATCAGCGCTGCCTAGTTTGACCGTTTGGTCGGAGTTCGCGAGTGATTGACAGCCGGCTCTCATAGATGGCAGCTGGACAGCAGACCTCAGATCAGCTCTGACTGGTTGACACATAGAGACAGACAACCATTAACGCTCACATTCACACCTACGGACACCTACCTATAGAGTCAACAATTAACCTAACCTGCATGTCTTTGGACTGTGGGAGGAAGCCGGATAACCCGGAGAAAACCAACGCTAACACAGGGAGAACATGCAAACTCCACACAGTAGGGCCCCAAGCTGGATTCAAACCTGCAACTCTCTTGCTAACCACTGCAGGGGTGGGACAAATAAAACATGTTGCAAGATATCATGATACGGTCTTTACTATAAATTGAATAGCAACAGAATCGTGATATGCTCTGTTGTAATACTGAGGTGTTTTCTTTATGTGAACTGTTTTGCTTCCTGGAAGTTCAGCTTGTTGCCAGTTTAAAACAATATGCGAAAATGTGCTTATTTGCTAGAAAAATCGACTTTGCAAATGTTTTATGAGGAGGGAAATACATTAATCACATTAAACCTCATGGATACACAACATTTGTTTTGATGAGAAACACTGAATATAAATATACCTTTGATTTGTTTCCAAGACAACAAGGGGAAACAGCTGGCCTGGCTCCGTCCAAATGTAACAGAATTCATCTACCGTCACCTCTACAGCTCACTGATTCATATGTTATATCTCATTTGTTTAATCTTCACACAACAGAAGTAAAAAAACAACAAGCTGTAGTTTTACAAGGGTTAATTCGTGCTATGTGTCACTTTCTCGGACGCAGTGGATTCCTGGTATCTCACTGTGTGGCAACCAAACGGTGACGACACAGAAAGCAAATACGCATATTCTCCAAAATGTCCACGTAAATGATGACTAATGTGTTCATGATGAAACTTCATGTGTTTGGCACATGCTGCTTCCTCTCTGCCATCTATCAAACTAGGAACTGTTTATGTGCAGGAAATAGAGTAAATGCCTGATTGCTGCTTTGCGCAAGACAATGTTCCTGTTATTGTAACTTATTTGAAATCGTCACAGGATGACTGACCATAAAGCTGAATTTTTGCTGTCATGACAAACTATGAGGGTTTTACAAACACAGTGTTCTGCAGTAAACAACGGCACAGACTGGGCTAATAGAAACTCTGGTGTCCTAGATGGGTCTGGAGTGGCTGCCTGCAGGGCCACATAGTGTACCGACTCCCTGCAGGCTGCTCTGAGGAGATGAATGCTGCTCCCCTGGAGAGAAAGAAAAGTCAATAGATGTTCAGAAAACTCGGGACACACAAAGCTGACCACACTCATGTACAACATGCACTACACTACACATCAGGTCTGTGTCGTCTTTAATGTCCATACATACAGTACATTATAGTACAGACTGCTTTGTTCGGCTCTGTCTTGTACCTTCGATTAATGTTGTTAAAGAACCACTTCTTATGAATTATTGTTCTGAGGCTGAATATATTAATCTACGGTCAGAGATCTGTTTACAAATGTGATGTAAGCTAGACACTCGTCCAGAAAATATACGAGACCCCTCGACTGCTATCCACCTCCAATGCCCTTTGCGTCTAATCTAAAATGCAGCTACTGACCACAAACCATATTTATGAAACCTAATATTCATGCCAGCCGTGTGGGTTATGAACTGATATCTTCATTGAATGCTTAAACTGGAGATCCATCAACATTTGAATGAGATCTCTGGAGAGCTCATTTCACTGCTCACTCAATCAATCAACAGCTGTCAGACTATTGAAACCTCCGTAGCTCATAAAATACTGATGCTCTCTGCTATTTTAAGATATAAAGGGCACGGCGATTGCTTAAAATGTCCGCTTCATGGGAAGTTAGGATATTATTTTGTATAAAATTGTCTGACAAAAGTAGGCTACAATGACTTGTTGGGTGTATCTTTTTATGAATGTAACTGCAAAGGTGAATCAATAGACATCAGCTCAGTAGCTGCATGGCAATTAAATTCACTGTATTTCTGTTGGTGTACTACTTCAATACATCTTGGGACTAAATTGGCCCACTTTTAATTTATAAAAGTATACTTTTAATGTAAGAGTAAACTTACAAAACTAGTTTAGTACACAACTAGTTTACATCCAAGTTGTATTTTGTACTGCAACTATAATATGAACTATACTACAAGTGAACTTATAGGTATAATGTTATATACTTGTATCCCATTTTTTGCCCGTGTCTCGTGGCTCTGTTTTCAGGCTTTAAAAAATCTTTGGCCAATCACAGGTCATTTCAGAGAGAGAGAGCGTTCCTATCGAGCATTCCTATTGGCTGTGCTCTGGCTGGTGGGCGGTGCTTGGTATTTCCTCAACTGATCTCAACATGGCTGCCGGGTCACAAACTTTCTAATTTTACAGCTAACCAGTACACTACAAGATGTTTCTGAAAACATTTGAGGCGACAAATTGGCATTACAGTAACAGAATATTGATTCATATTTGATCAGCGCTGCCTAGTTTTACCGTTTGATCGGAGTTCACGAGTGATTGACAGCTGCTCAGAGACGGCAGGCTCCAACTCGGCTCTGATTGGTTGTTTTCCTCCGGTCTGTAAAATCTTGCAGATGTCATTAGGAGCACCGGAGGACTCAGAGGCACATGATTTTTTTCAGATTACCTGTCTCATGCACTACTGTCAGGATATAGTGACCGTTTTATAAAAATACTTTTTTTTAATCATATTTGCGCCACTTCTACCCACTGCTGCTTTAAGTTCCTTCTATTCCTGTAAACCTGTTCTAATTCGTGTCTTGTTTCCTGTGCTACAGGATCCTTGTCACCCTGTCTGCCACCCTGGTTCAACCTCAACCTGCCCACATCACTCACCCTCGTCCAGCCTGGTTTCTCAATAAACCTTCTTAAAACCTCACCAACCTCTTATCAGTGAACTGCGTTTGGGTCCACTTGTACCACACTGTGACACAGAGAAATACTCCAGATGAAAAGTGTTAACTGCAAACGTGTGTGTGGACTATCCAGAGTAACATTTGGATAGAGAGGTTGCTGTTGAATTTGTACGACAAAATCACAATTAAACTTCCTTTTTTGGGGGTGATGGAGGATATAAGTTACAGTATATCTAAAAACGTGGAGCAAATAAGGCCAAAACTACTATGCTTGGCTGGATATTACTAGAGTAAGGGAGAAGACATATTTTTTCATAATTTGAAATTGAATCACATATTTTAGGTATCATTTAAATGACAGTTTATAATTAGCCTCTGAAAAGCCTCCAGGGAAAGTTCACTGTGAGATATAATTACATTTAAGAGTAACTCAAATCAGAGAGGGGTAGATTTTATTAATGAAATGTTGAGGAAAGTATGCAAACTTCCTTTATATCTCTTCTTAAGACTCACGTTTATTGTATGCCTTTTTCTTAACTGATGGTATATTGTTGTAACTATTTAAATGATTTGTTCTTGTTTATATCTTAAGTTCTGGGTGTTAATTGTTTTAGTCATGTTTTTATTATAAAGCACGTTGTAACTTTGTTTTTGAAAGGTGCTATATAAATAAAGTTATTATTATTTTTATAGTAACAACTGTTTTAAGGGATAAGATGTGTGTTTTGAATTGAATGTATATTTCTTTGTTAGCAGTTAAAGTACTGATTTAGAGGTGGGAGCCAACACTGGCACCGAATGACATGAATCCCTTTACACGACGTGTCATCATCATCTGATGTTGACGGCTGATTACGCCACAGGTGTCGGATTTGATTGCCTGTGATTGTGTAATTTAATCATACATTAACATAGTAGATAGACTGTTACATTGGACTGTCAGACTGATCCGCCTATAGGGAAGGTTTATCTCAATAACTTCTGCTTGGCAGCTACTGACATTTGATATGAGAAAATGAAATGCAGCATATCACCTGCATCTCCCTCAGTCTCCCTGGCTCTTCCCGCCGTGCGCATCCACCGTTTCCTTCCTGCCAGTGCCTTGAGGAGATGTGACATCTCACTGCAAATCACAGGGCTCTGTGTGATCTGTGTGATCTGCTAAGTCTGCCTGGTTTTGTAATCCGTCTCCACATTCACGGCTGCTGGCAAGACATGCCTTTATTGTCGACATAGAAACAGAATACGTTGTTATGACCGTGATAAATATGACAGGACTGAGTATTCCTTCACATCACAAGAGGCATTACATCATGAAGATGTCACTGGAAACATATTGTAGTCGTTCCGAATGATGAACTGGTGCTTGTTAGGGCTGTCAGTGACAGCCTCTCTCTTACTAATGAACTCTCTTCAAAGATATCAAGCTGTCATGTGTAAATAAATACATGGTCCAGCACACGGCTGCATACAAGCAGATGCATTTTACATTAGCAGCTGCCAGTGAATTCATAATGTGGAGAGCAAGACCACATATTTTTATGTTCATATGATGGCAAAGACAAATTCCAGTTTTCAGTTGTTTCTTTAATAAGCTCTTTCTTATGTGCTTTTCATTTGAGGTATTAATGTAGTTGGAGAGCCATTCATCACATTTAAGATTAAAAAAATGTAGAAAATTTGGCCTGGCAGGTGGCAATTTTAAAATTACTGCCAAATTGAAAAAAAATTTAAATGGAAAGCACCCCACCATGTGTTTTATAGCGGTTACTACAAACACACACAGTGCAGATCTTTTAATATCAACCAATCTTTTTCTTTTACATTGTTTGTCTAAATACTATACATAACACATGAAGGGTGTGAGGATTTTAATGTGGTTTGAATATTAGCATTTTTTTTATGCATAGTGGGATTTAGAGTTAAAATAGCATTACTGTAATTGAGAAAAAGCTGTATGTACGGATGGGCGATATGGTCAAAATCTTCTATCACAAAAGAGGATATTTCATATCTCGATAACAATATATATCACAATATAGCATGTTTTCTGGTAATTCAATAAATAAATAGTCTATATGAAATAACCACATGGTAAAACCTATTTTTGCATACTGCTGTGTGAATTAAATACTTCAAATGAAAAGTATCTTCTCATTTTAAAAATTTAGTGCAAAATGAACAAAACAGTTTTAAGTAAAATTATAGAGAAAAATAAATAAATATAGGCCATTCCTACATTGCGATAGAAACAATATCGAAAAATATATACGATAAACATTTTTATATAACGTTTTGACGATATATAGCGACATATTGCCCAGCACTAGCTGTATGTTCTCCAATGGGCTCTTTTTTCCACTGCAGACATTTTGACTTGTCTTAGTAGGAAGAGCACAGGTGTTACTAATAACACTAATGATGGCTCTGTTTTAGCCATGACAGTGTGACAAGTGAGCCAGCAAGCACAACACCATACAAGATTCATTTGATCTTTTTACAACTGTGCTTTGCCCACTGACATGTCAAGATGTCATCTGTGGAAAAAGGCACATTTCCCTAAAATATGTATTAGGTGATAAATATTAAAAGTTCTGTGGCTTCATTCTGGGTCCTGTTGCATGCTGACTCACTGTCACAACTCACTGAGGCACTTGAATACAGAGGCATCGTTTATGTTATTAGTAACACCTGAGATTTTCCTGAAATGACGAGATAACCAGAGTAACATCTGTATACAAAGAGCTGCCCCAGAAGAGACTTGAGATAACCTCTGTACCTGTAGAGTAGAGTAGGTCAGGGGTTCCCAACCTTTTCCTTAAGGGACTTCTTTTTCTATCATTGAGTAAATTGACAACCCCTGACTAAGCAACATATTTTATGGCTATTTCATATTATATTCAATGCATAACAATAGCAGTACAGACCAACTGAAACTGTACAGTTTACCCAAATAGTGAACGCAATAAGTATACAAAAGAAGTTTGTGTAAAAAACAGCGATTTGGATGAATTTTGAGCAGATTATTTCCTGTGAATGATGCATCAGAGTTGAGTTTTCCTGTATCAATCATACATACTTAAAAGGCTTTCTCCTGATGCTTGGGCATTGTTCTATCAGCTCTTTGGTTGTTTAAACTGTGAACTTTTCTAATGCAGAATGAGGCTGTTTAGCAGAGAGGGGAGGCTCTGTTTATATAACTTGTGTTCAGGTCTTCACCGTGTCCTTATCCTGTATATTGTTTTAAAAAGTTATCTTACCCCCCTTTAAAATCAAGAAGGCCTAACGACCCCCGTGAAGCTGTGGTGACCCCCAGGTTTGGAACCAGCGGAGTATGTCAGGCTGGTTAAAAAAACACTGGACTTTTGCACAGGAGGTCGGCGTGTGAAACCAGAGGTCAACGTTGATTTATTTGTCACGTAAGTTACGTACTTAAGTTACGCCACTTCTGGAGTTATTTTAAGCCAAACCACAATCTTTTCCTAAGCCCAACTAAATAGTTTTGTTGCCTAAACATAAGAAAGTTGTTTCCTGTGAAGATGGAAGTTTATTTTGAAAAGACTGTATGAAACGAGTGGAAATTGACACGTGTTGCTGGACATTTGTAGGAAAACACACAAAAGAGGAATAACTTTTTTTTGTAAGATATCATACAAACCGTTGTATGAGAATACGTTGAGTACGTAGCTAGCACTGATCATCAGCATCATTTCATGTTAGATTCTTAAAAATTAGCTCAGCTTGCATATAATACAAGACAACTACAATGGATACTCAATTACTACTTTATTAAAAAATAACATTTAATACGCAATGGTACAACACTGTACATTAGAGTGTGTGTGTGCAGTGGGAGCAAAGGTGTCCCAGAGAAGACTGTGAGTGAAGGGCTGCTGGTCAACTGTGAGGACGTGCTGTCGTTGTCTCATGCTGCATTCATCACGTATTGGAGGGTTCGCTGGTGTGCATCCCAGAGCAACAACTGAGCTCTGACACACTCTGAAGGTATATTTTATTTAGTTGTTACAGGACGCTCAGGCGCAAATTGTTATTTCCATGTTTTGAATTGTTATTGTTGTGTTTATTTCTGCTACAAGCAGGGACAAATTGCATGAGAAAACTCTCAAACCCTGAGTTTCTGACTTAATAATAGCTGTTTCAAGTCAGACGTTAGCATTTCTGGTGTATGCCCTCATGTTATGAATGCAGCATTAGTCCTGAGAGGAGAAAGGTGACTGTACTGTTCAGGGGGTCAGTCCAAGATGGGCAGAGGAAGTACCTGATTCCATGAAAAAACAACCATCACCTCTGAAAATCAACCACAACGGAGGCCACTCCAAAAATACCTCACATGTGAATGACAATTGTGGTGGAAACACAGGTGAACATGAATCTTTGCAGACTGAGACCCCTGAAAAACCACAGAGAGGTTCAGCTAATACTGTACGGCCCTATTATAGAGTGAATTTCTGCACCATCTTTAGAAAGATGCCATAGTGCATGTCATTAAAAAAAAGACACCACAGAATTGCAAAAGTAATGGTAGATCGAGACTAGTGGTTTTTACAGAATATCACATTATTTCACAAAATAGTGGAGCAGTCTCACAATAGATTGATCCATATTTCAATGGACGACATGAAGCACTGACGATGTGAGATGGCAGTATTTAGCTCTGCAACAATGTAACAGCACTAAGAA